>NC_064625.1:66294571-67498075 GCF_023898315.1 Schistocerca nitens
GCGCGCGACAAGGGCTGGCAGACCATAAATGTAACCGTTTCAGAGAGAAATGCGACCAATGTGACGATCTCGCGTTATATCGATTCGATGGTGAATGACGAAACACGGAGATTTTCTAAGGCTTTTACTACATATTAACACTTTTCACATTTTCTCGTGTTACGTGGCTGCCAGTCCTCGGTTCATGCAAAATCTTAAGGTCCTCGGTCATGTCCAAGGCACCAAACCGACCAATAATTCAATAATCGATAACTAAAACTATAAATGTAGCTCTTCTTACTGGGCGATTGCATCAACTTAGATGCTTCTCCTGTGTTCTACTGTGCTGCTTGTATTGTCCCCACATACCGCAGCACGTGACAAGGGATGGCAGACCATAAATGTAACCGTTTCAGAGAGAAATGCGACCAATGTGACGATCTCGCGTTATATCGATTCGATGGTGAATGACGAAACACGGAGATTTTCTAAGGTTTTTACTACATATTAACACTTTTCACATTTTCTCGTGTTACGTGGCTGCCAGTCCTCGGTTCATGCAAAATCTAAAGGTCCTCGGTCATGTCCAAGGCACCAAACCGACCAATAATTCAATAATCGATAACTAAAACTATAAATGTAGCTCTTCTTACTGGGAGATTGCATCAACTTAGATGCTTCTCCTGTGTTCTACTGTGCTGCTTGTATTGTCCCCACATAACACAGCACGCGACAAGCGCTGGCAGACCATAAATGTAACCGTTTCAGAGAGAAATGCGACCAATGTGACGATCTCGCGTTATATCGATTCGATGGTGAAAGACGAAACACGGAGATTTTCTAAGGTTTTTACTACATATTAACACTTTTCACATTTTCTCGTGTTACGTGGGTACCAGTCCTCGGTTCATGCAAAATCTTAAGGTCCTCGGTCATGTCCAAGGCACCAAACCGACCAATAATTCAATAATCGATAACTAAAACTATAAATGTAGCTCTTCTTACTGGGCGATTGCATCAACTTAGATGCTTCTCCTGTGTTCTACTGTGCTGCTTGTATTGTCCCCACATACCGCAGCACGCGACAAGTGTTGGCAGACCATAAATGTAACCGTTTCAGAGAGAAATGCGACCAATGTGACGATCTCGCGTTATATCGATTCGATGGTGAATGACGAAACACGGAGATTTTCTAAGGTTTTACTACATATTAACACTTTTCACATTTTCTCGTGTTACGTGGCTGCCAGTCCTCGGTTCATGCAAAATCTTAAGGTCCTCGGTCATGTCCAAGGCACCAAACCGACCAATAATTCAATAATCGATAACTAAAACTATAAATGTAGCTCTTCTTACTGGGCGATTGCATCAACTTAGATGCTTCTCCTGTGTTCTACTGTGCTGCTTGTATTGTCCCCACATACCGCAGCACGCGACAAGGGCTGGCAGACCATAAATGTAACCGTTTCAGAGAGAAATGCGACCAATGTGACGATCTCGCGTTATATCGATTCGATGGTGAATGACGAAACACGGAGATTTTCTAAGGTTTTTACTACATATTAACACTTTTCACATTTTCTCGTGTTACGTGGCTGCCAGTCCTCGGTTCATGCAAAATCTTAAGGTCCTCGGTCATGTCCAAGGCACCAAACCGACCAATAATTCAATAATCGATAACTAAAACTATAAATGTAGCTCGTCTTACTGGGCGATTGCATCAACTTAGATGCTTCTCCTGTGTTCTACTGTGCTGCTTGTATTGTCCCCACATACCGCAGCACGCGACAAGGGCTGGCAGTCCATAAATGTAACCGTTTCAGAGAGAAATGCGACCAATGTGACGATCTCGCGTTATATCGATTCGATGGTGAATGACGAAACACGGAGATTTTCTAAGGTTTTTACTACATATTAACACTTTTCACATTTTCTCGTGTTACGTGGCTGCCAGTCCTCGGTTCATGCAAAATCTTAAGGTCCTCGGTCATGTCCAAGGCACCAAACCGACCAATAATTCAGTAATCGATAACTAAAACTATAAATGTAGCTCTTCTTACTGGGCGATTGCATCAACTTAGATGCTTCTCCTGTGTTCTACTGTGCTGCTTGTATTGTCCCCACATACCGCAGCACGCGACAAGGGCTGGCAGACCATAAATGTAACCGTTTCAGAGAGAAATGCGACCAATGTGACGATCTCGCGTTATATCGATTCGATGGTGAATGACGAAACACGGAGATTTTCTAAGGTTTTTACTACATATTAACACTTTTCACATTTTCTCGTGTTACGTGGCTGCCAGTCCACGGTTCATGCAAAATCTTAAGGTCCTCGGTCATGTCCAAGGCACCAAACCGACCAATAATTCAATAATCGATAACTAAAACTATAAATGTAGCTCTTCTTACTGGGAGATTGCATCAACTTAGATGCTTCTCCTGTGTTCTACTGTGCTGCTTGTATTGTCCCCACATAACACAGCACGCGACAAGGGCTGGCAGACCATAAATGTAACCGTTTCAGAGAGAAATGCGACCAATGTGACGATCTCGCGTTATATCGATTCGATGGTGAATGACGAAACACGGAGATTTTCTAAGGTTTTTACTACATATTAACACTTTTCACATTTTCTCGTGTTACGTGGGTACCAGTCCTCGGTTCATGCAAAATCTTAAGGTCCTCAGTCATGTCCAAGGCACCAAACCGACCAATAATTCAATAATCGATAACTAAAACTATAAATGTAGCTCTTCTTACTGGGCGATTGCATCAATTTAGATGCTTCTCCTGTGTTCTACTGTGCTGCTTGTATTGTCCCCACATACCGCAGCACGCGACAAGTGCTGGCAGACCATAAATGTAACCGTTTCAGAGAAAAATGCGACGAATGTGACGATCTCGCGTTATATCGATTCGATGGTGAATGACGAAACACGGAGATTTTCTAAGGTTTTTACTACATATTAACACTTTTCACATTTTCTCGTGTTACGTGGCTGCCAGTCCTCGGTTCATGCAAAATCTTAAGGTCCTCGGTCATGTCCAAGGCACCAAACCAATCAATAATTCAATAATCGATAACTAAAACTATAAATGTAGCTCTTCTTACTGGGCGATTGCATCAACTTAGATGCTTCTCCTGTGTTCTACTGTGCTTCTTGTATTGTCCCCACATAACCCAGCACGCGACAAGGGCTGGCAGACCATAAATGTAACCGTTTCAGAGAGAAATGCGACCAATGTGACGATCTCGCGTTATATCGATTCGATGGTGAATGACGAAACACGGAGATTTTCTAAGGTTTTTACTACATATTAACACTTTTCACATTTTCTCGTGTTACGTGGCTGCCAGTCCTCGGTTCATGCAAAATCTTAAGGTCCTCGGTCATGTCCAAGGCACCAAACCGACCAATAATTCAATAATCGATAACTAAAACTATAAATGTAGCTCTTCTTACTGGGCGATTGCATCAACTTAGATGCTTCTCCTGTGTTCTACTGTGCTGCTTGTATTGTCCCCACATACCGCAGCACGTGACAAGGGCTGGCAGACCATAAATGTAACCGTTTCAGAGAGAAATGCGACCAATGTGACGATCTCGCGTTATATCGATTCGATGGTGAATGACGAAACATGGAGATTTTCTAAGGTTTTTACTACATATTAACACTTTTCACATTTTCTCGTGTTACGTGGCTGCCAGTCCTCGGTTCATGCAAAATCTAAAGGTCCTCGGTCATGTCCAAGGCACCAAACCGACCAATAATTCAATAATCGATAACTAAAACTATAAATTTAGCTCTTCTTACTGGGAGATTGCATCAACTTAGATGCTTCTCCTGTGTTCTACTGTGCTGCTTGTATTGTCCCCACATAACACAGCACGCGACAAGCGCTGGCAGACCATAAATGTAACCGTTTCAGAGAGAAATGCGACCAATGTGACGATCTCGCGTTATATCGATTCGATGGTGAATGACGAAACACGGAGATTTTCTAAGGTTTTTACTACATATTAACACTTTTCACATTTTCTCGTGTTACGTGGGTACCAGTCCTCGGTTCATGCAAAATCTTAAGGTCCTCGGTCATGTCCAAGGCACCAAACCGACCAATAATTCAATAATCGATAACTAAAACTATAAATGTAGCTCTTCTTACTGGGCGATTGCATCAACTTAGATGCTTCTCCTGTGTTCTACTGTGCTGCTTGTATTGTCCCCACATACCGCAGCACGCGACAAGGGCTGGCAGACCATAAATGTAACCGTTTCAGAGAGAAATGCGACCAATGTGACGATCTCGCGTTATATCGATTCGATGGTGAATGACGAAACACGGAGATTTTCTAAGGTTTTTACTACATATTAACACTTTTCACATTTTCTCGTGTTACGTGGCTGCCAGTCCTCGGTTCATGCAAAATCTTAAGGTCCTCGGTCATGTCCAAGGCACCAACCCGACCAATAATTCAATAATCGATAACTAAAACTATAAATGTAGCTCTTCTTACTGGGCGATTGCATCAACTTAGATGCTTCTCCTGTGTTCTACTGTGAGCTTGTATTGTCCCCACATACCGCAGCACGCGACAAGGGCTGGCAGACCATAAATGTAACCGTTTCAGAGAGAAATGCGACCAATGTGACGATCTCGCGTTATATCGATTCGATGGTGAATGACGAAACACGGAGATTTTCTAAGGTTTTTACTACATATTAACACTTTTCACATTTTCTCGTGTTACGTGGCTGCCAGTCCTCGGTTCATGCAAAATCTTAAGGTCCTCGGTCATGTCCAAGGCACCAAACCGACCAATAATTCAATAATCGATAACTAAAACTATAAATGTAGCTCTTCTTACTGGGCGATTGCATCAACTTAGATGCTTCTCCTGTGTTCTACTGTGCTGCTTGTATTGTCCCCACATAACCCAGCACGCGACCAGGGCTGGCAGACCATAAATGTAACCGTTTCAGTGAGAAATGCGACCAATGTGACGATCTCGCGTTATATCGATTCGATGGTGAATGACGAAACACGGAGATTTTCTAAGGTTTTTATTACATATTAACACTTTTCACATTTTCTCGTGTTACGTGGCTACCAGCCCTGGTTCATGCAAAATCTTAAGGTCCTCGGTCATGTCCAAGGCACCAAACCGACCAATAATTCAGTAATCGATAACTAAAACTATAAATGTAGCTCTTCTTACTGGGCGATTGCATCAACTTAGATGCTTCTCCTGTGTTCTACTGTGCTGCTTGTATTGTCCCCACATACCGCAGCACGCGACAAGGGCTGGCAGACCATAAATGTAACCGTTTCAGAGAGAAATGCGACCAATGTGACGATCTCGCGTTATATCGATTCGATGGTGAATGACGAAACACGGAGATTTTCTAAGGTTTTTACTACATATTAACACTTTTCACATTTTCTCGTGTTACGTGGCTGCCACTCCTCTGTTCATGCAAAATCTTAAGGTCCTCGGTCATGTCCAAGGCACCAAACCGACCAATAATTCAATAATCGATAACTAAAACTATAAATGTAGCTCTTCTTACTGGGCGATTGCATCAACTTAGATGCTTCTCCTGTGTTCTACTGTGCTGCTTGTATTGTCCCCACATACCGCAGCATGCGACAAGGGCTGGCAGACCATAAATGTAACCGTTTCAGAGAGAAATGCGACCAATGTGACGATCTCGCGTTATATCGATTCGATGGTGAATGACGAAACACGGAGATTTTCTAAGGTTTTTACTACATATTAACACTTTTCACATTTTCTCGTGTTACGTGGCTGCCAGTCCTCGGTTCATGCAAAATCTTAAGGTCCTCGGTCATGTCCAAGGCACCAAACCGACCAATAATTCAATAATCGATAACTAAAACTATAAATGTAGCTCTTCTTACTGGGCGATTGCGTCAACTTAGATGCTTCTCCTGTGTTCTACTGTGCTGCTTGTATTGTCCCCACATACCGCAGCACGCGACAAGGGCTGGCAGACCATAAATGTAACCGTTTCAGAGAGAAATGCGACCAATGTGACGATCTCGCGTTATATCGATTCGATGGTGAATGACGAAATACGGAGATTTTCTAAGGTTTTTACTACATATTAACACTTTTCACATTTTCTCGTGTTACGTGGCTGCCAGTCCTCGGTTCATGCAAAATCTTAAGGTCCTCGGTCATGTCCAAGGCACCAAACGACCCAATAATTCAGTAATCGATAACTAAAACTATAAATGTAGCTCTTCTTACTGGGCGATTGCATCAACTTAGATGCTTCTCCTGTGTTCTACTGTGCTGCTTGTATTGTCCCCACATACCGCAGCACGCGACAAGGGCTGGCAGACCATAAATGTAACCGTTTCAGAGAGAAATGCGACCAATGTGACGATCTCGCGTTATATCGATTCGATGGTGAATGACGAAACACGGAGATTTTCTAAGGTTTTTACTACATATTAACACTTTTCACATTTTCTCGTGTTACGTGGCTGCCAGTCCTCGGTTCATGCAAAATCTTAAGGTCCTCGGTCATGTCGAAGGCACCAAACCGACCAATAATTCAATAATCGATAACTAAAACTATAAATGTAGCTCTTCTTACTGGGCGATTGCATCAACTTAGATGCTTCTCCTGTGTTCTACTGTGCTGCTTGTATTGTCCCCACATACCGCAGCACGCGACAAGGGCTGGCAGACCATAAATGTAACCGTTTCAGAGAGAAATGCGACCAATGTAACGATCTCGCGTTATATCGTTTCGATGGTGAATGACGAAACACGGAGATTTTCTAAGGTTTTTACTACATATTAACACTTTTCACATTTTCTCGTGTTACGTGGCTGCCAGTCCTCGGTTCATGCAAAATCTTAAGGTCCTCGGTCATGTCCAAGGCACCAAACCGACCAATAATTCAATAATCGATAGCTAAAACTATAAATGTAGCTCTTCTTACTGGGCGATTGCATCAACTTAGATGCTTCTCCTGTGTTCTACTGTGCTGCTTGTATTGTCCCCACATACCGCAGCACGCGACAAGGGCTGGCAGACCATAAATGTAACCGTTTCAGAGAGAAATGCGACCAATGTGACGATCTCGCGTTATGTCGATTCGATGGTGAATGACGAAACACGGAGATTTTCTAAGGTTTTTACTACATATTAACACTTTTCACATTTTCTCGTGTTACGTGGCTGCCAGTCCACGGTTCATGCAAAATCTTAAGATCCTCGGTCGTGTCCAAGGCACCAAACCGACCAATAATTCAATAATCGATAACTAAAACTATAAATGTAGCTCTTCTTACTGGGCGATTGCATCAACTTAGATGCTTCTCCTGTGTTCTACTGTGCTGCTTGTATTGTCCCCACATACCGCAGCACGCGACAAGGGCTGGCAGACCATAAATGTAACCGTTTCAGAGAGAAATGCGACCAATGTGACGATCTCGCGTTATATCGATTCGATGGTGAATGACGAAACACGGAGATTTTCTAAGGTTTTTACTACATATTAACACTTTTCACATTTTCTCGTGTTACGTGGCTGCCAGTCCTCGGTTCATGCAAAATCTTAAGGTCCTAGGTCATGTCCAAGGCACCAAACCGACCAATAATTCAATAATCGATAACTAAAACTATAAATGTAGCTCTTCTTACTGGGCGATTGCATCAACTTAGATGCTTCTCCTGTGTTCTACTGTGCTGCTTGTATTGTCCCCACATAACCCAGCACGCGACAAGGGCTGGCAGACCATAAATGTAACCGTTTCAGAGAGAAATGCGACCAATGTGACGATCTCGCGTTATATCGATTCGATGGTGAATGACGAAACACGGAGATTTTCTAAGGTTTTTACTACATATTAACACTTTTCACATTTTCTCGTGTTACGTGGCTGCCAGTCCTCGGTTCATGCAAAATCTTAAGGTCCTCGGTCATGTCCAAGGCACCAAACCGACCAATAATTCAATAATCGATAGCTAAAACTATAAATGAAGCTCTTCTTACTGGGCGATTGCATCAACTTAGATGCTTCTCCTGTGTTCTACTGTGCTGCTTGTATTGTCCCCACATACCGCAGCACGCGACAAGGGCTGGCAGACCATAAATGTAACCGTTTCAGAGAGAAATGCGACCAATGTGACGATCTCGCGTTATATCGATTCGATGGTGAATGACGAAACACGGAGATTTTCTAAGGTTTTTACTACATATTAACACTTTTCACATTTTCTCGTGTTACGTGGCTGCCAGTCCTCGGTTCATGCAAAATCTTAAGGTCCTCGGTCATGTCCAAGGCACCAAACCGACCAATAATTCAATAATCGATAACTAAAACTATAAATGTAGCTCTTCTTACTGGGCGATTGCATCAACTTAGATGCTTCTCCTGTGTTCTACTGTGCTGCTTGTATTGTCCCCACATACCGCAGCACGCGACAAGGGCTGGCAGACCATAAATGTAACCGTTTCAGAGAGAAATGCGACCAATGTGACGATCTCGCGTTATGTCGATTCGATGGTGAATGACGAAACACGGAGATTTTCTAAGGTTTTTACTACATATTAACACTTTTCACATTTTCTCGTGTTACGTGGCTGCCAGTCCACGGTTCATGCAAAATCTTAAGATCCTCGGTCATGTCCAAGGCACCAAACCGACCAATAATTCAATAATCGATAACTAAAACTATAAATGTAGCTCTTCTTACTGGGCGATTGCATCAACTTAGATGCTTCTCCTGTGTTCTACTGTGCTGCTTGTATTGTCCCCACATACCGCAGCACGCGACAAGGGCTGGCAGACCATAAATGTAACCGTTTCAGAGAGAAATGCGACCAATGTGACGATCTCGCGTTATATCGATTCGATGGTGAATGACGAAACACGGAGATTTTCTAAGGTTTTTACTACATATTAACACTTTTCACATTTTCTCGTGTTACGTGGCTGCCAGTCCTCGGTTCATGCAAAATCTTAAGGTCCTCGGTCATGTCCAAGGCACCAAACCGACCAATAATTCAATAATCGATAACTAAAACTATAAATGTATCTCTTCTTACTGGGCGATTGCATCAACTTAGATGCTTCTCCTGTGTTCTACTGTGCTGCTTGTATTGTCCCCACATACCGCAGCACGCGACAAGGGCTGGCAGACCATAAATGTAACCGTTTCAGAGAGAAATGCGACCAATGTGACGATCTCGCGTTATATCGATTCGATGGTGAATGACGAAACACGGAGATTTTCTAAGGTTTTTACTACATATTAACACTTTTCACATTTTCTCGTGTTACGTGGGTACCAGTCCTCGGTTCATGCAAAATCTTAAGGTCCTCGGTCATGTCCAAGGCACCAAACCGACCAATAATTCAATAATCGATAACTAAAACTATAAATGTAGCTCTTCTTACTGGGCGATTGCATCAACTTAGATGCTTCTCCTGTGTTCTACTGTGCTGCTTGTATTGTCCCCACATACCGCAGCACGCGACAAGTGCTGGCAGACCATAAATGTAACCGTTTCAGAGAGAAATGCGACGAATGTGACGATCTCGCGTTATATCGATTCGATGGTGAATGACGAAACACGGAGATTTTCTAAGGTTTTTACTACATATTAACACTTTTCACATTTTCTCGTGTTACGTGGCTGCCAGTCCTCGGTTCATGCAAAATCTTAAGGTCCTCGGTCATGTCCAAGGCACCAAACCGATCAATAATTCAATAATCGATAACTAAAACTATAAATGTAGCTCTTCTTACAGGGCGATTGCATCAACTTAGATGCTTCTCCTGTGTTCTACTGTGCTTCTTGTATTGTCCCCACATACCGCAGCACGCGACAAGGGCTGGCAGACCATAAATGTAACCGTTTCAGAGAGAAATGCGACCAATGTGACGATCTCGCGTTATATCGATTCGATGGTGAATGACGAAACACGGAGATTTTCTAAGGTTGTTACTACATATTAACACTTTTCACATTTTCTCGTGTTACGTGGCTGCCAGTCCTCGGTTCATGCAAAATCTTAAGGTCCTCGGTCATGTCCAAGGCACCAAACCGACCAATAATTCAATAATCGATAACTAAAACTATAAATGTAGCTCTTCTTACTGGGCGATTGCATCAACTTAGATGCTTCTCCTGTGTTCTACTGTGCTGCTTGTATTGTCCCCACATACCGCAGCACGTGACAAGGGCTGGCAGACCATAAATGTAACCGTTTCAGAGAGAAATGCGACCAATGTGACGATCTCGCGTTATATCGATTCGATGGTGAATGACGAAACACGGAGATTTTCTAAGGTTTTTACTACATATTAACACTTTTCACATTTTCTCGTGTTACGTGGCTGCCAGTCCTCGGTTCATGCAAAATCTTAAGGTCCTCGGTCATGTCCAAGGCACCAACCCGACCAATAATTCAATAATCGATAACTAAAACTATAAATGTAGCTCTTCTTACTGGGAGATTGCATCAACTTAGATGCTTCTCCTGTGTTCTACTGTGCTGCTTGTATTGTCCCCACATAACACAGCACGCGACAAGGGCTGGCAGACCATAAATGTAACCGTTTCAGAGAGAAATGCGACCAATGTGACGATCTCGCGTTATATCGATTCGATGGTGAATGACGAAACACGGAGATTTTCTAAGGTTTTTACTACATATTAACACTTTTCACATTTTCTCGTGTTACGTGGCTGCCAGTCCTCGGTTCATGCAAAATCTTAAGGTCCTCGGTCATGTCCAAGGCACCAAACCGACCAATAATTCAATAATCGATAACTAAAACTATAAATGTATCTCTTCTTACTGGGCGATTGCATCAACTTAGATGCTTCTCCTGTGTTCTACTGTGCTGCTTGTATTGTCCCCACATACCGCAGCATGCGACAAGGGCTGGCAGACCATAAATGTAACCGTTTCAGAGAGAAATGCGACGAATGTGACGATCTCGCGTTATATCGATTCGATGGTGAATGACGAAACACGGAGATTTTCTAAGGTTTTTACTACATATTAACACTTTTCACATTTTCTCGTGTTACGTGGCTGCCAGTCCTCGATTCATGCAAAATCTTAAGGTCCTCGGTCATGTCCAAGGCACCAAACCGACCAATAATTCAATAATCGATAACTAAAACTATAAATGTAGCTCTTCTTACTGGGCGATTGCATCAACTTAGATGCTTCTCCTGTGTTCTACTGTGCTGCTTGTATTGTCCCCACATACCGCAGCACGCGACAAGTGCTGGCAGACCATAAATGTAACCGTTTCAGAGAGAAATGCGACGAATGTGACGATCTCGCGTTATATCGATTCGATGGTGAATGACGAAACACGGAGATTTTCTAAGGTTTTTACTACATATTAACACTTTTCACATTTTCTCGTGTTACGTGGCTGCCAGTCCTCGGTTCATGCAAAATCTTAAGGTCCTCGGTCATGTCCAAGGCACCAAACCGACCAATAATTCAATAATCGATAACTAAAACTATAAATGTAGCTCTTCTTACTGGGCGATTGCATTAACTTAGATGCTTCTCCTGTGTTCTACTGTGCTGCTTGTATTGTCCCCACATACCGCAGCACGTGACAAGGGCTGGCAGACCATAAATGTAACCGTTTCAGAGAGAAATGCGACCAATGTGACGATCTCGCGTTATATCGATTCGATGGTGAATGACGAAACACGGAGATTTTCTAAGGTTTTACTACATATTAATACTTTTCACATTTTCTCGTGTTACGTGGCTGCCAGTCCTCGGTTCATGCAAAATCTTAAGGTCCTCGGTCATGTCCAAGGCACCAAACCGACCAATAATTCAATAATCGATAACTAAAACTATAAATGTAGCTCTTCTTACTGGGCGATTGCATCAACTTAGATGCTTCTCCTGTGTTCTACTGTGCTGCTTGTATTGTCCCCACATACCGCAGCACGCGACAAGGGCTGGCAGACCATAAATGTAACCGTTTCAGAGAGAAATGCGACCAATGTGACGATCTCGCGTTATATCGATTCGATGGTGAATGACGAAACACGGAGATTTTCTAAGGTTTTTACTACATATTAACACTTTTCACATTTTCTCGTGTTACGTGGCTGCCAGTCCTCGGTTCATGTAAAATCTTAAGGTCCTCGGTCTTGTCCAAGGCACCAAACCGAAAAATAATTCGATAATCGATAACTAAAACTATAAATGTAGCTCTTCTTACTGGGCGATTGCATCAACTTAGATGCTTCTCCTGTGTTCTACTGTGCTGCTTGTATTGTCCCCACATAACCCAGCACGCGACAAGGGCTGGCAGACCATAATTGTAACCGTTTCAGAGAGAAATGCGACCAATGTGACGATCTCGCGTTATATCGATTCGATGGTGAATGACGAAACACGGAGATTTTCTAAGGTTTTTACTACATATTAACACTTTTCACATTTTCTCGTGTTACGTGGCTGCCAGTCCTCGGTTCATGCAAAATCTTAAGGTGCTCGGTCATGTCCAAGGCACCAAACCGACCAATACTTCAATAATCGATAGCTAAAACTATAAATGTAGCTCTTCTTACTGGGCGATTGCATCAACTTAGATGCTTCTCCTGTGTTCTACTGTGCTGCTTGTATTGTCCCCACATAACCCAGCACGCGACAAGGGCTGGCAGACCATAAATGTAACCGTTTCAGAGAGAAATGCGACCAATGTGACGATCTCGCGTTATATCGATTCGATGGTGAATGACGAAACACGGAGATTTTCTAAGGTTTTTACTACATATTAACACTTTTCACATTTTCTCGTGTTACGTGGCTGCCAGTCCTCGGTTCATGCAAAATCTTAAGGTCCTCGGTCATGTCCAAGGCACCAAACCGACCAATAATTCAATAATCGATAACTAAAACTATAAATGTAGCTCTTCTTACTGGGCGATTGCATCAACTTAGATGCTTCTCCTGTGTTCTATTGTGCTGCTTGTATTGTCCCCACATACCGCAGCACGCGACAAGGGCTGGCAGACCATAAATGTAACCGTTTCAGAGAGAAATGCGACCAATGTGACGATCTCGCGTTATATCGATTCGATGGTGAATGACGAAACACGGAGATTTTCTAAGGTTTTTACTACATATTAACACTTTTCACATTTTCTCGTGTTACGTGGCTGCCAGTCCTTGGTTCATGCAAAATCTTAAGGTCCTCGGTCATGTCCAAGGCACCAAACCGACCAATAATTCAATAATCGATAACTAAAACTATAAATGTAGCTCTTCTTACTGGGCGATTGCATCAACTTAGATGCTTCTCCTGTGTTCTACTGTGCTGCTTGTATTGTCCCCACATACCGCAGCACGCGACAAGGGCTGGCAGTCCATAAATGTAACCGTTTCAGAGAGAAATGCGACCAATGTGACGATCTCGCGTTATATCGATTCGATGGTGAATGACGAAACACGGAGATTTTCTAAGGTTTTTACTACATATTAACACTTTTCACATTTTCTCGTGTTACGTGGCTGCCAGTCCTCGGTTCATGCAAAATCTTAAGGTCCTCGGTCATGTCCAAGGCACCAACCCGACCAATAATTCAATAATCGATAACTAAAACTATAAATGTAGCTCTTCTTACTGGGCGATTGCATCAACTTAGATGCTTCTCCTGTGTTCTACTGTGAGCTTGTATTGTCCCCACATACCGCAGCACGCGACAAGGGCTGGCAGACCATAAATGTAACCGTTTCAGAGAGAAATGCGACCAATGTGACGTTCTCGCGTTATATCGATTCGATGGTGAATGACGAAACACGGAGATTTTCTAAGGTTTTTACTACATATTAACACTTTTCACATTTTCTCGTGTTACGTGGCTGCCAGTCCTCGGTTCATGCAAAATCTTAAGGTCCTCGGTCATGTCCAAGGCACCAAACCGACCAATAATTCAATAATCGATAACTAAAACTATAAATGTAGCTCTTCTTACTGGGCGATTGCATCAACTTAGATGCTTCTCCTGTGTTCTACTGTGCTGCTTGTATTGTCCCCACATACCGCAGCACGCGACAAGGGCTGGCAGACCATAAATGTAACCGTTTCAGAGAGAAATGCGACCAATGTGACGATCTCGCGTTATATCGATTCGATGGTGAATGACGAAACACGGAGATTTTCTAAGGTTTTTGCTACATATTAACACTTTTCACATTTTCTCGTGTTACGTGGCTGCCAGTCCTCGGTTCATGCAAAATCTTAAGGTCCTCGGTCATGTCCAAGGCACCAAACCGACCAATAATTCAATAATCGATAGCTAAAACTATAAATGTAGCTCTTCTTACTGGGCGATTGCATCAACTTAGATGCTTCTCCTGTGTTCTACTGTGCTGCTTGTATTGTCCCCACATACCGCAGCACGCGACAAGGGCTGGCAGACCATAAATGTAACCGTTTCAGAGAGAAATGCGACCAATGTGACGATCTCGCGTTATATCGATTCGATGGTGAATGACGAAACACGGAGATTTTCTAAGGTTTTTACTACATATTAACACTTTTCACATTTTCTCGTGTTACGTGGCTGCCAGTCCTCGGTTCATGTAAAATCTTAAGGTCCTCGGTCTTGTCCAAGGCACCAAACCGAAAAATAATTCGATAATCGATAACTAAAACTATAAATGTAGCTCTTCTTACTGGGCGATTGCATCAACTTAGATGCTTCTCCTGTGTTCTACTGTGCTGCTTGTATTGTCCCCACATAACCCAGCACGCGACAAGGGCTGGCAGACCATAATTGTAACCGTTTCAGAGAGAAATGCGACCAATGTGACGATCTCGCGTTATATCGATTCGATGGTGAATGACGAAACACGGAGATTTTCTAAGGTTTTTACTACATATTAACACTTTTCACATTTTCTCGTGTTACGTGGCTGCCAGTCCTCGGTTCATGCAAAATCTTAAGGTGCTCGGTCATGTCCAAGGCACCAAACCGACCAATACTTCAATAATCGATAGCTAAAACTATAAATGTAGCTCTTCTTACTGGGCGATTGCATCAACTTAGATGCTTCTCCTGTGTTCTACTGTGCTGCTTGTATTGTCCCCACATAACCCAGCACGCGACAAGGGCTGGCAGACCATAAATGTAACCGTTTCAGAGAGAAATGCGACCAATGTGACGATCTCGCGTTATATCGATTCGATGGTGAATGACGAAACACGGAGATTTTCTAAGGTTTTTACTACATATTAACACTTTTCACATTTTCTCGTGTTACGTGGCTGCCAGTCCTCGGTTCATGCAAAATCTTAAGGTCCTCGGTCATGTCCAAGGCACCAAACCGACCAATAATTCAATAATCGATAACTAAAACTATAAATGTAGCTCTTCTTACTGGGCGATTGCATCAACTTAGATGCTTCTCCTGTGTTCTATTGTGCTGCTTGTATTGTCCCCACATACCGCAGCACGCGACAAGGGCTGGCAGACCATAAATGTAACCGTTTCAGAGAGAAATGCGACCAATGTGACGATCTCGCGTTATATCGATTCGATGGTGAATGACGAAACACGGAGATTTTCTAAGGTTTTTACTACATATTAACACTTTTCACATTTTCTCGTGTTACGTGGCTGCCAGTCCTTGGTTCATGCAAAATCTTAAGGTCCTCGGTCATGTCCAAGGCACCAAACCGACCAATAATTCAATAATCGATAACTAAAACTATAAATGTAGCTCTTCTTACTGGGCGATTGCATCAACTTAGATGCTTCTCCTGTGTTCTACTGTGCTGCTTGTATTGTCCCCACATACCGCAGCACGCGACAAGGGCTGGCAGTCCATAAATGTAACCGTTTCAGAGAGAAATGCGACCAATGTGACGATCTCGCGTTATATCGATTCGATGGTGAATGACGAAACACGGAGATTTTCTAAGGTTTTTACTACATATTAACACTTTTCACATTTTCTCGTGTTACGTGGCTGCCAGTCCTCGGTTCATGCAAAATCTTAAGGTCCTCGGTCATGTCCAAGGCACCAACCCGACCAATAATTCAATAATCGATAACTAAAACTATAAATGTAGCTCTTCTTACTGGGCGATTGCATCAACTTAGATGCTTCTCCTGTGTTCTACTGTGAGCTTGTATTGTCCCCACATACCGCAGCACGCGACAAGGGCTGGCAGACCATAAATGTAACCGTTTCAGAGAGAAATGCGACCAATGTGACGATCTCGCGTTATATCGATTCGATGGTGAATGACGAAACACGGAGATTTTCTAAGGTTTTTGCTACATATTAACACTTTTCACATTTTCTCGTGTTACGTGGCTGCCAGTCCTCGGTTCATGCAAAATCTTAAGGTCCTCGGTCATGTCCAAGGCACCAAACCGACCAATAATTCAATAATCGATAGCTAAAACTATAAATGTAGCTCTTCTTACTGGGCGATTGCATCAACTTAGATGCTTCTCCTGTGTTCTACTGTGCTGCTTGTATTGTCCCCACATACCGCAGCACGCGACAAGGGCTGGCAGACCATAAATGTAACCGTTTCAGAGAGAAATGCGACCAATGTGACGATCTCGCGTTATATCGATTCGATGGTGAATGACGAAACACGGAGATTTTCTAAGGTTTTTACTACATATTAACACTTTTCACATTTTCTCGTGTTACGTGGCTGCCAGTCCTCGGTTCATGCAAAATCTTAAGGTCCTCGGTCATGTCCAAGGCACCAAACCGACCAATAATTCAATAATCGATAACTAAAACTATAAATGTAGCTCTTCTTACTGGGCGATTGCATCAACTTAGATGCTTCTCCTGTGTTCTACTGTGAGCTTGTATTGTCCCCACATACCGCAGCACGCGACAAGGGCTGGCAGACCATAAATGTAACCGTTTCAGAGAGAAATGCGACCAATGTGACGATCTCGCGTTATATCGATTCGATGGTGAATGACGAAACACGGAGATTTTCTAAGGTTTTTACTACATATTAACACTTTTCACATTTTCTCGTGTTACGTGGCTGCCAGTCCTCGGTTCATGCAAAATCTTAAGGTCCTCGGTCATGTCCAAGGCACCAAACCGACCAATAATTCAATAATCGATAACTAAAACTATAAATGTAGCTCTTCTTACTGGGCGATTGCATCAACTTAGATGCTTCTCCTGTGTTCTACTGTGCTGCTTGTATTGTCCCCACATACCGCAGCACGCGACAAGGGCTGGCAGACCATAAATGTAACCGTTTCAGAGAGAAATGCGACCAATGTGACGATCTCGCGTTATATCGATTCGATGGTGAATGACGAAACACGGAGATTTTCTAAGGTTTTTGCTACATATTAACACTTTTCACATTTTCTCGTGTTACGTGGCTGCCAGTCCTCGGTTCATGCAAAATCTTAAGGTCCTCGGTCATGTCCAAGGCACCAAACCGACCAATAATTCAATAATCGATAGCTAAAACTATAAATGTAGCTCTTCTTACTGGGCGATTGCATCAACTTAGATGCTTCTCCTGTGTTCTACTGTGCTGCTTGTATTGTCCCCACATACCGCAGCACGCGACAAGGGCTGGCAGACCATAAATGTAACCGTTTCAGAGAGAAATGCGACCAATGTGACGATCTCGCGTTATATCGATTCGATGGTGAATGACGAAACACGGAGATTTTCTAAGGTTTTTACTACATATTAACACTTTTCACATTTTCTCGTGTTACGTGGCTGCCAGTCCTCGGTTCATGCAAAATCTTAAGGTCCTCGGTCATGTCCAAGGCACCAAACCGACCAATAATTCAATAATCGATAACTAAAACTATAAATGTAGCTCTTCTTACTGGGAGATTGCATCAACTTAGATGCTTCTCCTGTGTTCTACTGTGCTGCTTGTATTGTCCCCACATAACACAGCACGCGACAAGGGCTGGCAGACCATAAATGTAACCGTTTCAGAGAGAAATGCGACCAATGTGACGATCTCGCGTTATATCGATTCGATGGTGAATGACGAAACACGGAGATTTTCTAAGGTTTTTACTACATATTAACACTTTTCACATTTTCTCGTGTTACGTGGGTACCAGTCCTCGGTTCATGCAAAATCTTAAGGTCCTCGGTCATGTCCAAGGCACCAAACCGACCAATAATTCAATAATCGATAACTAAAACTATAAATGTAGCTCTTCTTACTGGGCGATTGCATCAACTTAGATGCTTCTCCTGTGTTCTACTGTGCTTCTTGTATTGTCCCCACATACCGCAGCACGCGACAAGGGCTGGCAGACCATAAATGTAACCGTTTCAGAGAGAAATGCGACGAATGTGACGATCTCGCGTTATATCGATTCGATGGTGAATGACGAAACACGGAGATTTTCTAAGGTTTTTACTACATATTAACACTTTTCACATTTTCTCGTGTTACGTGGCTGCCAGTCCTCGGTTCATGCAAAATCTTAAGGTCCTCGGTCATGTCCAAGGCACCAAACCGACCAATAATTCAATAATCGATAACTAAAACTATAAATGTAGCTCTTCTTACTGGGCGATTGCATCAACTTAGATGCTTCTCCTGTGTTCTACTGTGCTGCTTGTATTGTCCCCACTTACCGCAGCACGTGACAAGGGCTGGCAGACCATAAATGTAACCGTTTCAGAGAGAAATGCGACCAATGTGACGATCTCGCGTTATATCGATTCGATGGTGAATGACGAAACACGGAGATTTTCTAAGGTTTTTACTACATATTAACACTTTTCACATTTTCTCGTGTTACGTGGCTGCCAGTCCTCGGTTCATGCAAAATCTTAAGGTCCTCGGTCATGTCCAAGGCACCAAACCGACCAATAATTCAATAATCGATAACTAAAACTATAAATGTAGCTCTTCTTACTGGGAGATTGCATCAACTTAGATGCTTCTCCTGTGTTCTACTGTGCTGCTTGTATTGTCCCCACATAACACAGCACGCGACAAGGGCTGGCAGACCATAAATGTAACCGTTTCAGAGAGAAATGCGACCAATGTGACGATCTCGCGTTATATCGATTCGATGGTGAATGACGAAACACGGAGATTTTCTAAGGTTTTTACTACATATTAACACTTTTCACATTTTCTCGTGTTACGTGGGTACCAGTCCTCGGTTCATGCAAAATCTTAAGGTCCTCGGTCATGTCCAAGGCACCAAACCGACCAATAATTCAATAATCGATAACTAAAACTATAAATGTAGCTCTTCTTACTGGGCGATTGCATCAACTTAGATGCTTCTCCTGTGTTCTACTGTGCTGCTTGTATTGTCCCCACATACCGCAGCACGCGACAAGGGCTGGCAGACCATAAATGTAACCGTTTCAGAGAGAAATGCGACGAATGTGACGATCTCGCGTTATATCGATTCGATGGTGAATGACGAAACGGAGATTTTCTAAGGTTTTTACTACATATTAACACTTTTCACATTTTCTCGTGTTACGTGGCTGCCAGTCCTCGATTCATGCAAAATCTTAAGGTCCTCGGTCATGTCCAAGGCAGCAAACCGATCAATAATTCAATAATCGATAACTAAAACTATAAATGTAGCTCTTCTTACTGGGCGATTGCATCAACTTAGATGCTTCTCCTGTGTTCTACTGTGCTTCTTGTATTGTCCCCACATACCGCAGCACGCGACAAGGGCTGGCAGACCATAAATGTAACCGTTTCAGAGAGAAATGCGACCAATGTGACGATCTCGCGTTATATCGATTCGATGGTGAATGACGAAACACGGAGATTTTCTAAGGTTTTTACTACATATTAACACTTTTCACATTTTCTCGTGTTACGTGGCTGCCAGTCCTCGGTTCATGCAAAATCTTAAGGTCCTCGGTCATGTCCAAGGCACCAAACCGACCAATAATTCAATAATCGATAACTAAAACTATAAATGTAGCTCTTCTTACTGGGCGATTGCATTAAGTTAGATGCTTCTCCTGTGTTCTACTGTGCTGCTTGTATTGTGCCCACATACCGCAGCACGTGACAAGGGCTGGCAGACCATAAATGTAACCGTTTAAGAGAGAAATGCGACCAATGTGACGATCTCGCGTTATATCGATTCGATGGTGAATGACGAAACACGGAGATTTTCTAAGGTTTTACTACATATTAATACTTTTCACATTTTCTCGTGTTACGTGGCTGCCAGTCCTCGGTTCATGCAAAATCTTAAGGTCCTCGGTCATGTCCAAGGCACCAACCCGACCAATAATTCAATAATCGATAACTAAAACTATAAATGTAGCTCTTCTTACTGGGCGATTGCATCAACTTAGATGCTTCTCCTGTGTTCTACTGTGCTGCTTGTATTGTCCCCACATACCGCAGCACGCGACAAGGGCTGGCAGACCATAAATGTAACCGTTTCAGAGAGAAATGCGACCAATGTGACGATCTCGCGTTATATCGATTCGATGGTGAATGACGAAACACGGAGATTTTCTAAGGTTTTTACTACATATTAACACTTTTCACATTTTCTCGTGTTACGTGGCTGCCAGTCCTCGATTCATGCAAAATCTTAAGGTCCTCGGTCATGTCCAAGGCACCAACCCGACCAATAATTCAATAATCGATAACTAAAACTATAAATGTAGCTCTTCTTACTGGGCGATTGCATCAACTTAGATGCTTCTCCTGTGTTCTACTGTGAGCTTGTATTGTCCCCACATACCGCAGCACGCGACAAGGGCTGGCAGACCATAAATGTAACCGTTTCAGAGAGAAATGCGACCAATGTGACGTTCTCGCGTTATATCGATTCGATGGTGAATGACGAAACACGGAGATTTTCTAAGGTTTTTACTACATATTAACACTTTTCACATTTTCTCGTGTTACGTGGCTGCCAGTCCTCGGTTCATGCAAAATCTTAAGGTCCTCGGTCATGTCCAAGGCACCAAACCGACCAATAATTCAATAATCGATAACTAAAACTATAAATGTAGCTCTTCTTACTGGGCGATTGCATCAACTTAGATGCTTCTCCTGTGTTCTACTGTGCTGCTTGTATTGTCCCCACATACCGCAGCACGCGACAAGGGCTGGCAGACCATAAATGTAACCGTTTCAGAGAGAAATGCGACCAATGTGACGATCTCGCGTTATATCGATTCGATGGTGAATGACGAAACACGGAGATTTTCTAAGGTTTTTGCTACATATTAACACTTTTCACATTTTCTCGTGTTACGTGGCTGCCAGTCCTCGGTTCATGCAAAATCTTAAGGTCCTCGGTCATGTCCAAGGCACCAAACCGACCAATAATTCAATAATCGATAGCTAAAACTATAAATGTAGCTCTTCTTACTGGGCGATTGCATCAACTTAGATGCTTCTCCTGTGTTCTACTGTGCTGCTTGTATTGTCCCCACATACCGCAGCACGCGACAAGGGCTGGCAGACCATAAATGTAACCGTTTCAGAGAGAAATGCGACCAATGTGACGATCTCGCGTTATATCGATTCGATGGTGAATGACGAAACACGGAGATTTTCTAAGGTTTTTACTACATATTAACACTTTTCACATTTTCTCGTGTTACGTGGCTGCCAGTCCTCGGTTCATGCAAAATCTTAAGGTCCTCGGTCATGTCCAAGGCACCAAACCGACCAATAATTCAATAATCGATAACTAAAACTATAAATGTAGCTCTTCTTACTGGGAGATT
Organism: Schistocerca nitens; assembly: GCF_023898315.1. Lineage (NCBI taxonomy): Eukaryota > Metazoa > Arthropoda > Insecta > Orthoptera > Acrididae > Schistocerca > Schistocerca nitens. The sequence goes on from NC_064625.1 coordinate 66,316,322, forward strand.
GCATCAACTTAGATGCTTCTCCTGTGTTCTACTGTGCTGCTTGTATTGTCCCCACATAACACAGCACGCGACAAGGGCTGGCAGACCATAAATGTAACCGTTTCAGAGAGAAATGCGACCAATGTGACGATCTCGCGTTATATCGATTCGATGGTGAATGACGAAACACGGAGATTTTCTAAGGTTTTTACTACATATTAACACTTTTCACATTTTCTCGTGTTACGTGGGTACCAGTCCTCGGTTCATGCAAAATCTTAAGGTCCTCGGTCATGTCCAAGGCACCAAACCGACCAATAATTCAATAATCGATAACTAAAACTATAAATGTAGCTCTTCTTACTGGGCGATTGCATCAACTTAGATGCTTCTCCTGTGTTCTACTGTGCTTCTTGTATTGTCCCCACATACCGCAGCACGCGACAAGGGCTGGCAGACCATAAATGTAACCGTTTCAGAGAGAAATGCGACGAATGTGACGATCTCGCGTTATATCGATTCGATGGTGAATGACGAAACACGGAGATTTTCTAAGGTTTTTACTACATATTAACACTTTTCACATTTTCTCGTGTTACGTGGCTGCCAGTCCTCGGTTCATGCAAAATCTTAAGGTCCTCGGTCATGTCCAAGGCACCAAACCGACCAATAATTCAATAATCGATAACTAAAACTATAAATGTAGCTCTTCTTACTGGGCGATTGCATCAACTTAGATGCTTCTCCTGTGTTCTACTGTGCTGCTTGTATTGTCCCCACTTACCGCAGCACGTGACAAGGGCTGGCAGACCATAAATGTAACCGTTTCAGAGAGAAATGCGACCAATGTGACGATCTCGCGTTATATCGATTCGATGGTGAATGACGAAACACGGAGATTTTCTAAGGTTTTTACTACATATTAACACTTTTCACATTTTCTCGTGTTACGTGGCTGCCAGTCCTCGGTTCATGCAAAATCTTAAGGTCCTCGGTCATGTCCAAGGCACCAAACCGACCAATAATTCAATAATCGATAACTAAAACTATAAATGTAGCTCTTCTTACTGGGAGATTGCATCAACTTAGATGCTTCTCCTGTGTTCTACTGTGCTGCTTGTATTGTCCCCACATAACACAGCACGCGACAAGGGCTGGCAGACCATAAATGTAACCGTTTCAGAGAGAAATGCGACCAATGTGACGATCTCGCGTTATATCGATTCGATGGTGAATGACGAAACACGGAGATTTTCTAAGGTTTTTACTACATATTAACACTTTTCACATTTTCTCGTGTTACGTGGGTACCAGTCCTCGGTTCATGCAAAATCTTAAGGTCCTCGGTCATGTCCAAGGCACCAAACCGACCAATAATTCAATAATCGATAACTAAAACTATAAATGTAGCTCTTCTTACTGGGCGATTGCATCAACTTAGATGCTTCTCCTGTGTTCTACTGTGCTGCTTGTATTGTCCCCACATACCGCAGCACGCGACAAGGGCTGGCAGACCATAAATGTAACCGTTTCAGAGAGAAATGCGACCAATGTGACGATCTCGCGTTATATCGATTCGATGGTGAATGACGAAACACGGAGATTTTCTAAGGTTTTTACTACACTTTTCACATTTTCTCGTGTTACGTGGCTGCCAGTCCTCGATTCATGCAAAATCTTAAGGTCCTCGGTCATGTCCAAGGCAGCAAACCGATCAATAATTCAATAATCGATAACTAAAACTATAAATGTAGCTCTTCTTACTGGGCGATTGCATCAACTTAGATGCTTCTCCTGTGTTCTACTGTGCTTCTTGTATTGTCCCCACATACCGCAGCACGCGACAAGGGCTGGCAGACCATAAATGTAACCGTTTCAGAGAGAAATGCGACCAATGTGACGATCTCGCGTTATATCGATTCGATGGTGAATGACGAAACACGGAGATTTTCTAAGGTTTTTACTACATATTAACACTTTTCACATTTTCTCGTGTTACGTGGCTGCCAGTCCTCGGTTCATGCAAAATCTTAAGGTCCTCGGTCATGTCCAAGGCACCAAACCGACCAATAATTCAATAATCGATAACTAAAACTATAAATGTAGCTCTTCTTACTGGGCGATTGCATTAAGTTAGATGCTTCTCCTGTGTTCTACTGTGCTGCTTGTATTGTGCCCACATACCGCAGCACGTGACAAGGGCTGGCAGACCATAAATGTAACCGTTTAAGAGAGAAATGCGACCAATGTGACGATCTCGCGTTATATCGATTCGATGGTGAATGACGAAACACGGAGATTTTCTAAGGTTTTACTACATATTAATACTTTTCACATTTTCTCGTGTTACGTGGCTGCCAGTCCTCGGTTCATGCAAAATCTTAAGGTCCTCGGTCATGTCCAAGGCACCAACCCGACCAATAATTCAATAATCGATAACTAAAACTATAAATGTAGCTCTTCTTACTGGGCGATTGCATCAACTTAGATGCTTCTCCTGTGTTCTACTGTGCTGCTTGTATTGTCCCCACATACCGCAGCACGCGACAAGGGCTGGCAGACCATAAATGTAACCGTTTCAGAGAGAAATGCGACCAATGTGACGATCTCGCGTTATATCGATTCGATGGTGAATGACGAAACACGGAGATTTTCTAAGGTTTTTACTACATATTAACACTTTTCACATTTTCTCGTGTTACGTGGCTGCCAGTCCTCGATTCATGCAAAATCTTAAGGTCCTCGGTCATGTCCAAGGCACCAAACCGACCAATAATTCAATTATCGATAACTAAAACTATAAATGTAGCTCTTCTTACTGGGCGATTGCATTAACTTAGATGCTTCTCCTGTGTTCTACTGTGCTGCTTGTATTGTGCCCACATACCGCAGCACGTGACAAGGGCTGGCAGACCATAAATGTAACCGTTTAAGAGAGAAATGCGACCAATGTGACGATCTCGCGTTATATCGATTCGATGGTGAATGACGAAACACGGAGATTTTCTAAGGTTTTACTACATATTAATACTTTTCACATTTTCTCGTGTTACGTGGCTGCCAGTCCTCGGTTCATGCAAAATCTTAAGGTCCTCGGTCATGTCCAAGGCACCAAACCGACCAATAATTCAATAATCGATAACTAAAACTATAAATGTAGCTCTTCTTACTGGGCGATTGCATCAACTTAGATGCTTCTCCTGTGTTCTACTCTGCTGCTTTTATTGTCCCCACATACCGCAGCACGCGACAAGGGCTGGCAGACCATAAATGTAACCGTTTCAGAGAGAAATGCGACCAATGTGACGATCTCGCGTTATATCGATTCGATGGTGAATGACGAAACACGGAGATTTTCTAAGGTTTTTACTACATATTAACACTTTTCACATTTTCTCGTGTTACGTGGCTGCCAGTCCTCGGTTCATGCAAAATCTTAAGGTCCTCGGTCATGTCCAAGGCACCAAACCGACCAATAATTCAATAATCGATAACTAAAACTATAAATGTAGCTCTTGTTACTGGGCGATTGCGTCAACTTAGATGCTTCTCCTGTGTTCTATTGTGCTGCTTGTATTGTCCCCACATACCGCAGCACGCGACAAGGGCTGGCAGACCATAAATGTAACCGTTTCAGAGAGAAATGCGACCAATGTGACGATCTCGCGTTATATCGATTCGATGGTGAATGACGAAACACGGAGATTTTCTAAGGTTTTTACTACATATTAACACTTTTCACATTTTCTCGTGTTACGTGGCTGCCAGTCCTCGGTTCATGCAAAATCTTAAGGTCCTAGGTCATGTCCAAGGCACCAAACCGACCAATAATTCAATAATCGATAACTAAAACTATAAATGTAGCTCTTCTTACTGGGCGATTGCATCAACTTAGATGCTTCTCCTGTGTTCTACTGTGCTGCTTGTATTGTCCCCACATACCGCAGCACGCGACAAGGGCTGGCAGACCATAAATGTAACCGTTTCAGAGAGAAATGCGACCAATGTGACGATCTCGCGTTATATCGATTCGATGGTGAATGACGAAACACGGAGATTTTCTAAGGTTTTTACTACATATTAACACTTTTCACATTTTCTCGTGTTACGTGGCTGCCAGTCCTCGGTTCATGCAAAATCTTAAGGTCCTCGGTCATGTCCAAGGCACCAAACCGATCAATAATTCAATAATCGATAACTAAAACTATAAATGTAGCTCTTCTTACTGGGCGATTGCATCAACTTAGATGCTTCTCCTATGTTCTACTGTGCTTCTTGTATTGTCCCCACATACCGCAGCACGCGACAAGGGCTGGCAGACCATAAATGTAACCGTTTCAGAGAGAAATGCGACCAATGTGACGATCTCGCGTTATATCGATTCAATGGTGAATGACGAAACACGGAGATTTTCTAAGGTTTTTACTACATATTAACACTTTTCACATTTTCTCGTGTTACGTGGCTGCCAGTCCTCGGTTCATGCAAAATCTTAAGGTCCTCGGTCATGTCCAAGGCACCAAACCGACCAATAATTCAGTAATCGATAACTAAAACTATAAATGTAGCTCTTCTTACTGGGCGATTGCATCAACTTAGATGCTTCTCCAGTGTTCTACTGTGCTGCTTGTATTGTCCCCACATACCGCAGCACGCGACAAGGGCTGGCAGACCATAAATGTAACCGTTTCAGAGAGAAATGCGACCAATGTGACGATCTCGCGTTATATCGATTCGATGGTGAATGACGAAACACGGAGATTTTCTAAGGTTTTTACTACATATTAACACTTTTCACATTTTCTCGTGTTACGTGGCTGCCAGTCCTCGGTTCATGCAAAATCTTAAGGTCCTCGGTCATGTCCAAGGCACCAAACCGACCAATAATTCAATAATCGATAACTAAAACTATAAATGTAGCTCTTGTTACTGGGCGATTGCATCAACTTAGATGCTTCTCCTGTGTTCTATTGTGCTGCTTGTATTGTCCCCACATACCGCAGCACGCGACAAGGGCTGGCAGACCATAAATGTAACCGTTTCAGAGAGAAATGCGACCAATGTGACGATCTCGCGTTATATCGATTCGATGGTGAATGACGAAACACGGAGATTTTCTAAGGTTTTTACTACATATTAACACTTTTCACATTTTCTCGTGTTACGTGGCTGCCAGTCCTCGGTTCATGCAAAATCTTAAGGTCCTCGGTCATGTCCAAGGCACCAAACCGATCAATAATTCAATAATCGATAACTAAAACTATAAATGTAGCTCTTCTTACTGGGCGATTGCATCAACTTAGATGCTTCTCCTGTGTTCTACTGTGAGCTTGTATTGTCCCCACATACCGCAGCACGCGACAAGGGCTGGCAGACCATAAATGTAACCGTTTCAGAGAGAAATGCGACCAATGTGACGATCTCGCGTTATATCGATTCGATGGTGAATGACGAAACACGGAGATTTTCTAAGGTTTTTACTACATATTAACACTTTTCGCATTTTCTCGTGTTACGTGGCTGCCAGTCCTCGGTTCATGCAAAATCTTAAGGTCCTCGGTCATGTCCAAGGCACCAAACCGACCAATAATTCAATAATCGATAACTAAAACTATAAATGTAGCTCTTCTTACTGAGCGATTGCATCAACTTAGATGCTTCTCCTGTGTTCTACTGTGCTGCTTGTATTGTCCCCACATACCGCAGCACGCGACAAGTGCTGGCAGACCATAAATGTAACCGTTTCAGAGAGAAATGCGACCAATGTGACGATCTCGCGTTATATCGATTCGATGGTGAATGACGAAACACGGAGATTTTCTAAGGTTTTTACTACATATTAACACTTTTCACATTTTCTCGTGTTACGTGGCTGCCAGTCCTCGGTTCATGCAAAATCTTAAGGTCCTCGGTCATGTCCAAGGCAGCTAACCGATCAATAATTCAATAATCGATAACTAAAACTATAAATGTAGCTCTTCTTACTGGGCGATTGCATCAACTTAGATGCTTCTCCTGTGTTCTACTGTGCTTCTTGTATTGTCCCCACATACCGCAGCACGCGACAAGGGCTGGCAGACCATAAATGTAACCGTTTCAGAGAGAAATGCGACCAATGTGACGATCTCGCGTTATATCGATTCGATGGTGAATGACGAAACACGGAGATTTTCTAAGGTTTTTACTACATATTAACACTTTTCACATTTTCTCGTGTTACGTGGCTGCCAGTCCTCGGTTCATGCAAAATCTTAAGGTCCTCGGTCATGTCCAAGGCACCAAACCGATCAATAATTCAATAATCGATAACTAAAACTATAAATGTAGCTCTTCTTACTGGGCGATTGCATCAACTTAGATGCTTCTCCTATGTTCTACTGTGCTTCTTGTATTGTCCCCACATACCGCAGCACGCGACAAGGGCTGGCAGACCATAAATGTAACCGTTTCAGAGAGAAATGCGACCAATGTGACGATCTCGCGTTATATCGATTCAATGGTGAATGACGAAACACGGAGATTTTCTAAGGTTTTTACTACATATTAACACTTTTCACATTTTCTCGTGTTACGTGGCTGCCAGTCCTCGGTTCATGCAAAATCTTAAGGTCCTCGGTCATGTCCAAGGCACCAAACCGACCAATAATTCAGTAATCGATAACTAAAACTATAAATGTAGCTCTTCTTACTGGGCGATTGCATCAACTTAGATGCTTCTCCAGTGTTCTACTGTGCTGCTTGTATTGTCCCCACATACCGCAGCACGCGACAAGGGCTGGCAGACCATAAATGTAACCGTTTCAGAGAGAAATGCGACCAATGTGACGATCTCGCGTTATATCGATTCGATGGTGAATGACGAAACACGGAGATTTTCTAAGGTTTTTACTACATATTAACACTTTTCACATTTTCTCGTGTTACGTGGCTGCCAGTCCTCGGTTCATGCAAAATCTTAAGGTCCTCGGTCATGTCCAAGGCACCAAACCGACCAATAATTCAATAATCGATAACTAAAACTATAAATGTAGCTCTTGTTACTGGGCGATTGCATCAACTTAGATGCTTCTCCTGTGTTCTATTGTGCTGCTTGTATTGTCCCCACATACCGCAGCACGCGACAAGGGCTGGCAGACCATAAATGTAACCGTTTCAGAGAGAAATGCGACCAATGTGACGATCTCGCGTTATATCGATTCGATGGTGAATGACGAAACACGGAGATTTTCTAAGGTTTTTACTACATATTAACACTTTTCACATTTTCTCGTGTTACGTGGCTGCCAGTCCTCGGTTCATGCAAAATCTTAAGGTCCTCGGTCATGTCCAAGGCACCAAACCGATCAATAATTCAATAATCGATAACTAAAACTATAAATGTAGCTCTTCTTACTGGGCGATTGCATCAACTTAGATGCTTCTCCTGTGTTCTACTGTGAGCTTGTATTGTCCCCACATACCGCAGCACGCGACAAGGGCTGGCAGACCATAAATGTAACCGTTTCAGAGAGAAATGCGACCAATGTGACGATCTCGCGTTATATCGATTCGATGGTGAATGACGAAACACGGAGATTTTCTAAGGTTTTTACTACATATTAACACTTTTCGCATTTTCTCGTGTTACGTGGCTGCCAGTCCTCGGTTCATGCAAAATCTTAAGGTCCTCGGTCATGTCCAAGGCACCAAACCGACCAATAATTCAATAATCGATAACTAAAACTATAAATGTAGCTCTTCTTACTGAGCGATTGCATCAACTTAGATGCTTCTCCTGTGTTCTACTGTGCTGCTTGTATTGTCCCCACATACCGCAGCACGCGACAAGTGCTGGCAGACCATAAATGTAACCGTTTCAGAGAGAAATGCGACCAATGTGACGATCTCGCGTTATATCGATTCGATGGTGAATGACGAAACACGGAGATTTTCTAAGGTTTTTACTACATATTAACACTTTTCACATTTTCTCGTGTTACGTGGCTGCCAGTCCTCGGTTCATGCAAAATCTTAAGGTCCTCGGTCATGTCCAAGGCAGCTAACCGATCAATAATTCAATAATCGATAACTAAAACTATAAATGTAGCTCTTCTTACTGGGCGATTGCATCAACTTAGATGCTTCTCCTGTGTTCTACTGTGCTTCTTGTATTGTCCCCACATACCGCAGCACGCGACAAGGGCTGGCAGACCATAAATGTAACCGTTTCAGAGAGAAATGCGACCAATGTGACGATCTCGCGTTATATCGATTCGATGGTGAATGACGAAACACGGAGATTTTCTAAGGTTTTTACTACATATTAACACTTTTCACATTTTCTCGTGTTACGTGGCTGCCAGTCCTCGGTTCATGCAAAATCTTAAGGTCCTCGGTCATGTCCAAGGCACCAAACCGACTATAATTCAATAATCGATAACTAAAACTATAAATGTAGCTCTTCTTACTGGGCGATTGCATCAACTTAGATGCTTCTCCTGTGTTCTACTGTGCTGCTTGTATTGTCCCCACTTACCGCAGCACGTGACAAGGGCTGGCAGACCATAAATGTAACCGTTTCAGAGAGAAATGCGACCAATGTGACGATCTCGCGTTATATCGATTCGATGGTGAATGACGAAACACGGAGATTTTCTAAGGTTTTTACTACATATTAACACTTTTCACATTACCTCGTGTTACGTGGCTGCCAGTCCTCGGTTCATGCAAAATCTTAAGGTCCTCGGTCATGTCCAAGGCACCAAACCGACCAATAATTCAATAATCGATAACTAAAACTATAAATGTAGCTCTTCTTACTGTGAGATTGCATCAACTTAGATGCTTCTCCTGTGTTCTACTGTGCTGCTTGTATTGTCCCCACATAACACAGCACGCGACAAGGGCTGGCAGACCATAAATGTAACCGTTTCAGAGAGAAATGCGACCAATGTGACGATCTCGCGTTATATCGATTCGATGGTGAATAACGAAACACGGAGATTTTCTAAGGTTTTTACTACATATTAACACTTTTCACATTTTCTCGTGTTACGTGGCTGCCAGTCCTCGGTTCATGCAAAATCTTAAGGTCCTCGGTCATGTCCAAGGCACCAAACCGACCAATAATTCAATAATCGATAACTAAAACTATAAATGTAGCTCTTCTTACTGGGCGATTGCATCAACTTAGATGCTTCTCCTGTGTTCTACTGTGCTGCTTGTATTGTCCCCACATACCGCAGCACGCGACAAGGGCTGGCAGACCATAAATGTAACCGTTTCAGAGAGAAATGCGACCAATGTGACGATCTCGCGTTATATCGATTCGATGGTGAATGACGAAACACGGAGATTTTCTAAGGTTTTTACTACATATTAACACTTTTCACATTTTCTCGTGTTACGTAGCTGCCAGTCCTCGATTCATGCAAAATCTTAAGGTCCTCGGTCATGTCCAAGGCAGCAAACCGATCAATAATTCAATAATCGATAACTAAAACTATAAATGTAGCTCTTCTTACTGGGCGATTGCATCAACTTAGATGCTTCTCCTGTGTTCTACTGTGCTTCTTGTATTGTCCCCACATACCGCAGCAAGCGACAAGGGCTGGCAGACCATAAATGTAACCGTTTCAGAGAGAAATGCGACCAATGTGACGATCTCGCGTTATATCGATTCGATGGTGAATGACGAAACACGGAGATTTTCTAAGGTTTTTACTACATATTAACACTTTTCACATTTTCTCGTGTTACGTGGCTGCCAGTCCTCGGTTCATGCAAAATCTTAAGGTCCTCGGTCATGTCCAAGGCACCAAACCGACCAATAATTCAATAATCGATAACTAAAACTATAAATGTAGCTCTTCTTACTGGGCGATTGCATTAACTTAGATGCTTCTCCTGTGTTCTACTGTGCTGCTTGTATTGTCCCCACATACCGCAGCACGTGACAAGGGCTGGCAGACCATAAATGTAACCGTTTCAGAGAGAAATGCGACCAATGTGACGATCTCGCGTTATATCGATTCGATGGTGAATGACGAAACACGGAGATTTTCTAAGGTTTTTACTACATATTAACACTTTTCACATTTTCTCGTGTTACGTGGCTGCCAGTCCTCGGTTCATGCAAAATCTTAAGGTCCTCGGTCATGTCCAAGGCACCAAACCGACCAATAATTCAATAATCGATAACTAAAACTATAAATGTAGCTCTTCTTACTGGGCGATTGCATCAACTTAGATGCTTCTCCTGTGTTCTACTGTGCTGCTTGTATTGTCCCCACATACCGCAGCACGCGACAAGGGCTGGCAGACCATAAATGTAACCGTTTCAGAGAGAAATGCGACCAATGTGACGATCTCGCGTTATATCGATTCGATGGTGAATGACGAAACACGGAGATTTTCTAAGGTTTTTACTACATATTAACACTTTTCACATTTTCTCGTGTTACGTGGCTGCCAGTCCTCGGTTCATGCAAAATCTTAAGGTCCTCGGTCATGTCCAAGGCACCAAACCGACCAATAATTCAGTAATCGATAACTAAAACTATAAATGTAGCTCTTCTTACTGGGCGATTGCATCAACTTAGATGCTTCTCCTGTGTTCTACTGTGCTGCTTGTATTGTCCCCACATACCGCAGCACGCGACAAGGGCTGGCAGACCATAAATGTAACCGTTTCAGAGAGAAATGCGACCAATGTGACGATCTCGCGTTATATCGATTCGATGGTGAATGACGAAACACGGAGATTTTCTAAGGTTTTTACTACATATTAACACATTTCACATTTTCTCGTGTTACGTGGCTGCCAGTCCTCGGTTCATGCAAAATCTTAAGGTCCTCGGTCATGTCCAAGGCACCAAACCGACCAATAATTCAATAATCGATAGCTAAAACTATAAATGTAGCTCTTCTTACTGGGCGATTGCATCAACTTAGATGCTTCTCCTGTGTTCTACTGTGCTGCTTGTATTGTCCCCACATACCGCAGCACGCGACAAGTGCTGGCAGACCATAAATGTAACCGTTTCAGAGAGAAATGCGATCAATGTGACGATCTCGCGTTATATCGATTCGATGGTGAATGACGAAACACGGAGATTTTCTAAGGTTTTTACTACATATTAACACTTTTCACATTTTCTCGTGTTACGAGGCTGCCAGTCCTCGGTTCATGCAAAATCTTAAGGTCCTCGGTCATGTCCAAGGCACCAAACCGATCAATAATTCAATAATCGATAACTAAAACTATAAATGTAGCTCTTCTTACTGGGCGATTGCATCAACTTAGATGCTTCTCCTGTGTTCTACTGTGCTTCTTGTATTGTCCCCACATACCGCAGCACGCGACAAGGGCTGGCAGACCATAAATGTAACCGTTTCAGAGAGAAATGCGACCAATGTGACGATCTCGCGTTATATCGATTCAATGGTGAATGACGAAACACGGAGATTTTCTAAGGTTTTTACTACATATTAACACTTTTCACATTTTCTCGTGTTACGTGGCTGCCAGTCCTCGGTTCATGCAAAATCTTAAGGTCCTCGGTCATGTCCAAGGCACCAAACCGACCAATAATTCAATAATCGATAACTAAAACTATAAATGTAGCTCTTCTTACTGGGCGATTGCATCAACTTAGATGCTTCTCCTGTGTTCTACTGTGCTGCTTGTATTGTCCCCACATACCGCAGCACGTGACAAGGGCTGGCAGACCATAAATGTAACCGTTTCAGAGAGAAATGCGACCAATGTGACGATCTCGCGTTATATCGATTCGATGGTGAATGACGAAACACGGAGATTTTCTAAGGTTTTTACTACATATTAACACTTTTCACATTCTCTCGTGTTACGTGGCTGCCAGTCCTCGGTTCATGCAAAATCTTAAGGTCTTCGGTCATGTCCAAGGCACCAAACCGACCAATAATTCAATAATCGATAACTAAAACTATAAATGTAGCTCTTCTTACTGGGAGATTGCATCAACTCAGATGCTTCTCCTGTGTTCTACTGTGCTGCTTGTATTGTCCCCACATACCGCAGCACGCGACAAGGGCTGGCAGACCATAAATGTAACCGTTTCAGAGAGAAATGCGACCAATGTGACGATCTCGCGTTATATCGATTCGATGGTGAATGACGAAACACGGAGATTTTCTAAGGTTTTTACTACATATTAACACTTTTCACATTTTCTCGTGTTACGTGGCTGCCAGTCCTCGGTTCATGCAAAATCTTAAGGTCCTCGGTCATGTCCAAGGCACCAAACCGACCAATAATTCAATAATCGACAGCTAAAACTATAAATGTAGCTCTTCTTACTGGGCGATTGCATCAACTTAGATGCTTCTCCTGTGTTCTACTGTGCTGCTTGTATTGTCCCCACATACCGCAGCACGCGACAAGTGCTGGCAGACCATAAATGTAACCGTTTCAGAGAGAAATGCGACCAATGTGACGATCTCGCGTTATATCGATTCGATGGTGAATGACGAAACACGGAGATTTTCTAAGGTTTTTACTACATATTAACACTTTTCACATTTTCTCGTGTTACGTGGCTGCCAGTCCTCGGTTCATGCAAAATCTTAAGGTCCTCGGTCATGTCCAAGGCACCAAACCGATCAATAATTCAATAATCGATAACTAAAACTATAAATGTAGCTCTTCTTACTGGGCGATTGCATCAACTTAGATGCTTCTCCTGTGTTCTACTGTGCTTCTTGTATTGTCCCCACATACCGCAGCACGCGACAAGGGCTGGCAGACCATAAATGTAACCGTTTCAGAGAGAAATGCGACCAATGTGACGATCTCGCGTTATATCGATTCGATGGTGAATGACGAAACACGGAGATTTTCTAAGGTTTTTACTACATATTAACACTTTTCACATTTTCTCGTGTTACGTGGCTGCCAGTCCTCGGTTCATGCAAAATCTTAAGGTCCTCGGTCATGTCCAAGGCACCAAACCGACCAATAATTCAGTAATCGATAACTAAAACTATAAATGTAGCTCTTCTTACTGGGCGATTGCATCAACTTAGATGCTTCTCCTGTGTTCTACTGTGCTGCTTGTATTGTCCCCACATACCGCAGCACGCGACAAGGGCTGGCAGACCATAAATGTAACCGTTTCAGAGAGAAATGCGACCAATGTGACGATCTCGCGTTATATCGATTCGATGGTGAATGACGAAACACGGAGATTTTCTAAGGTTTTTACTACATATTAACACATTTCACATTTTCTCGTGTTACGTGGCTGCCAGTCCTCGGTTCATGCAAAATCTTAAGGTCCTCGGTCATGTCCAAGGCACCAAACCGACCAATAATTCAATAATCGATAGCTAAAACTATAAATGTAGCTCTTCTTACTGGGCGATTGCATCAACTTAGATGCTTCTCCTGTGTTCTACTGTGCTGCTTGTATTGTCCCCACATACCGCAGCACGCGACAAGTGCTGGCAGACCATAAATGTAACCGTTTCAGAGAGAAATGCGATCAATGTGACGATCTCGCGTTATATCGATTCGATGGTGAATGACGAAACACGGAGATTTTCTAAGGTTTTTACTACATATTAACACTTTTCACATTTTCTCGTGTTACGAGGCTGCCAGTCCTCGGTTCATGCAAAATCTTAAGGTCCTCGGTCATGTCCAAGGCACCAAACCGATCAATAATTCAATAATCGATAACTAAAACTATAAATGTAGCTCTTCTTACTGGGCGATTGCATCAACTTAGATGCTTCTCCTGTGTTCTACTGTGCTTCTTGTATTGTCCCCACATACCGCAGCACGCGACAAGGGCTGGCAGACCATAAATGTAACCGTTTCAGAGAGAAATGCGACCAATGTGACGATCTCGCGTTATATCGATTCAATGGTGAATGACGAAACACGGAGATTTTCTAAGGTTTTTACTACATATTAACACTTTTCACATTTTCTCGTGTTACGTGGCTGCCAGTCCTCGGTTCATGCAAAATCTTAAGGTCCTCGGTCATGTCCAAGGCACCAAACCGACCAATAATTCAATAATCGATAACTAAAACTATAAATGTAGCTCTTCTTACTGGGCGATTGCATCAACTTAGATGCTTCTCCTGTGTTCTACTGTGCTGCTTGTATTGTCCCCACATACCGCAGCACGTGACAAGGGCTGGCAGACCATAAATGTAACCGTTTCAGAGAGAAATGCGACCAATGTGACGATCTCGCGTTATATCGATTCGATGGTGAATGACGAAACACGGAGATTTTCTAAGGTTTTTACTACATATTAACACTTTTCACATTCTCTCGTGTTACGTGGCTGCCAGTCCTCGGTTCATGCAAAATCTTAAGGTCTTCGGTCATGTCCAAGGCACCAAACCGACCAATAATTCAATAATCGATAACTAAAACTATAAATGTAGCTCTTCTTACTGGGAGATTGCATCAACTCAGATGCTTCTCCTGTGTTCTACTGTGCTGCTTGTATTGTCCCCACATACCGCAGCACGCGACAAGGGCTGGCAGACCATAAATGTAACCGTTTCAGAGAGAAATGCGACCAATGTGACGATCTCGCGTTATATCGATTCGATGGTGAATGACGAAACACGGAGATTTTCTAAGGTTTTTACTACATATTAACACTTTTCACATTTTCTCGTGTTACGTGGCTGCCAGTCCTCGGTTCATGCAAAATCTTAAGGTCCTCGGTCATGTCCAAGGCACCAAACCGACCAATAATTCAATAATCGACAGCTAAAACTATAAATGTAGCTCTTCTTACTGGGCGATTGCATCAACTTAGATGCTTCTCCTGTGTTCTACTGTGCTGCTTGTATTGTCCCCACATACCGCAGCACGCGACAAGTGCTGGCAGACCATAAATGTAACCGTTTCAGAGAGAAATGCGACCAATGTGACGATCTCGCGTTATATCGATTCGATGGTGAATGACGAAACACGGAGATTTTCTAAGGTTTTTACTACATATTAACACTTTTCACATTTTCTCGTGTTACGTGGCTGCCAGTCCTCGGTTCATGCAAAATCTTAAGGTCCTCGGTCATGTCCAAGGCACCAAACCGATCAATAATTCAATAATCGATAACTAAAACTATAAATGTAGCTCTTCTTACTGGGCGATTGCATCAACTTAGATGCTTCTCCTGTGTTCTACTGTGCTTCTTGTATTGTCCCCACATACCGCAGCACGCGACAAGGGCTGGCAGACCATAAATGTAACCGTTTCAGAGAGAAATGCGACCAATGTGACGATCTCGCGTTATATCGATTCGATGGTGAATGACGAAACACGGAGATTTTCTAAGGTTTTTACTACATATTAACACTTTTCACATTTTCTCGTGTTACGTGGCTGCCAGTCCTCGGTTCATGCAAAATCTTAAGGTCCTCGGACATGTCCAAGGCACCAAACCGACCAATAATTCAATAATCGATAACTAAAACTATAAATGTAGCTCTTCTTACTGGGCGATTGCATCAACTTAGATGCTTCTCCTGTGTTCTACTGTGCTGCTTGTATTGTCCCCACTTACCGCAGCACGTGACAAGGGCTGGCAGACCATAAATGTAACCGTTTCAGAGAGAAATGCGACCAATGTGACGATCTCGCGTTATATCGATTCGATGGTGAATGACGAAACACGGAGATTTTCTAAGGTTTTTACTACATATTAACACTTTTCACATTTTCTCGTGTTACGTGGCTGCCAGTCCTCGGTTCATGCAAAATCTTAAGGTCCTCGGTCATGTCCAAGGCACCAAACCGACCAATAATTCAATAATCGATAACTAAAAATATAAATGTAGCTCTTCTTACTGGGCGATTGCATCAACTTAGATGCTTCTCCTGTGTTCTACTGTGCTGCTTGTATTGTCCCCACTTACCGCAGCACGCGACAAGGGCTGGCAGACCATAAATGTAACCGTTTCAGAGAGAAATGCGACCAATGTGACGATCTCGCGTTATATCGATTCGATGGTGAGTGACGAAACACGGAGATTTTCTAAGGTTTTTACTACATATTAACACTTTTCACATTTTCTCGTGTTACGTGGCTGCCAGTCCTCGGTTCATGCAAAATCTTAAGGTCCTCGGTCATGTCCAAGGCACCAAACCGATCAATAATTCAATAATCGATAACTAAAACTATAAATGTAGCTCTTCTTACTGGGCGATTGCATCAACTTAGATGCTTCTCCTGTGTTCTACTGTGCTTCTTGTATTGTCCCCACATACCGCAGCACGCGACAAGGGCTGGCAGACCATAAATGTAACCGTTTCAGAGAGAAATGCGACCAATGTGACGATCTCGCGTTATATCGATTCGATGGTGAATGACGAAACACGGAGATTTTCTAAGGTTTTTACTACATATTAACACTTTTCACATTTTCTCGTGTTACGTGGCTGCCAGTCCTCGGTTCATGCAAAATCTTAAGGTCCTCGGTCATGTCCAAGGCACCAAACCGACCAATAATTCAATAATCGATTACTAAAACTATAAATGTAGCTCTTCTTACTGGGCGATTGCATCAACTTAGATGCTTCTCCTGTGTTCTACTGTGCTGCTTGTATTGTCCCCACTTACCGCAGCACGTGACAAGGGCTGGCAGACCATAAATGTAACCGTTTCAGAGAGAAATGCGACCAATGTGACGATCTCGCGTTATATCGATTCGATGGTGAATGACGAAACACGGAGATTTTCTAAGGTTTTTACTACATATTAACACTTTTCACATTTTCTCGTGTTACGTGGCTGCCAGTCCTCGGTTCATGCAAAATCTTAAGGTCCTCGGTCATGTCCAAGGCACCAAACCGACCAATAATTCAATAATCGATAACTAAAACTATAAATGTAGCTCTTCTTACTGGGAGATTGCATCAACTTAGATGCTTCTCCTGTGTTCTACTGTGCTGCTTGTATTGTCCCCACATAACACAGCACGCGACAAGGGCTGGCAGACCATAAATGTAACCGTTTCAGAGAGAAATGCGACCAATGTGACGATCTCGCGTTATATCGATTCGATGGTGAATGACGAAACACGGAGATTTTCTAAGGTTTTTACTACATATTAACACTTTTCACATTTTCTCGTGTTACGTGGGTACCAGTCCTCGGTTCATGCAAAATCGTAAGGTCCTCGGTCATGTCCAAGGCACCAAACCGAAAATAATTCAATAATCGATAACTAAAACTATAAATGTAGCTCTTCTTACTGGGGGATTGCATCAACTTAGATGCTTCTCCTGTGTTCTACTGTGCTGCTTGTATTGTCCCCACATACCGCTACACGCGACAAGTGCTGGCAGACCATAAATGTAACCGTTTCAGAGAGAAATGCGACGAATGTGACGATCTCGCGTTATATCGATTCGATGGTGAATGACGAAACACGGAGATTTTCTAAGGTTTTTACTACGTATTAACACTTTTCACATTTTCTCGTGTTACGTGGCTGCCAGTCCTCGATTCATGCAAAATCTTAAGGTCCTCGGTCATGTCCAAGGCAGCAAACCGATCAATAATTCAATAATCGATAACTAAAACTATAAATGTAGCTCTTCTTACTGGGCGATTGCATCAACTTAGATGCTTCTCCTGTGTTCTACTGTGCTGCTTGTATTGTCCCCACATACCGCAGCACGCGACAAGGGCTGGCAGACCATAAATGTAACCGTTTCAGAGAGAAATGCGACCAATGTGACGATCTCGCGTTATATCGATTCGATGGTGAATGACGAAACACGGAGATTTTCTAAGGTTTTTACTACATATTAACACTTTTCACATTTTCTCGTGTTACGTGGCTGCCAGTCCTCGGTTCATGCAAAATCTTAAGGTCCTCGGTCATGTCCAAGGCACCAAACCGACCAATAATTCAATAATCGATAACTAAAACTATAAATGTAGCTCTTCTTACTGAGCGATTGCATCAACTTAGATGCTTCTCCTGTGTTCTATTGTGCTGCTTGTATTGTCCCCACATACCGCAGCACGCGACAAGGGCTGGCAGACCATAAATGTAACCGTTTCAGAGAGAAATGCGACCAATGTGACGATCTCGCGTTATATCGATTCGATGGTGAATGACGAAACACGGAGATTTTCTAAGGTTTTTACTACATATTAACACTTTTCACATTTTCTCGTGTTACGTGGCTGCCAGTCCTCGGTTCATGCAAAATCTTAAGGTCCTCGGTCATGTCCAAGGCACCAAACCGACCAATAATTCAATAATCGATAACTAAAACTATAAATGTAGCTCTTCTTACTGGGCGATTGCATCAACTTAGATGCTTCTCCTGTGTTCTACTGTGCTGCTTGTATTGTCCCCACATACCGCAGCACGCGACAAGGGCTGGCAGTCCATAAATGTAACCGTTTCAGAGAGAAATGCGACCAATGTGACGATCTCGCGTTATATCGATTCGATGGTGAATGACGAAACACGGAGATTTTCTAAGGTTTTTACTACATATTAACACTTTTCACATTTTCTCGTGTTACGTGGCTGCCAGTCCTCGGTTCATGCAAAATCTTAAGGTCCTCGGTCATGTCCAAGGCACCAACCCGACCAATAATTCAATAATCGATAACTAAAACTATAAATGTAGCTCTTCTTACTGGGCGATTGCATCAACTTAGATGCTTCTCCTGTGTTCTACTGTGAGCTTGTATTGTCCCCACATACCGCAGCACGCGAAAAGGGCTGGCAGACCATAAATGTAACCGTTTCAGAGAGAAATGCGATCAATGTGACGATCTCGCGTTATATCGATTCGATGGTGAATGACGAAACACGGAGATTTTCTAAGGTTTTTACTACATATTAACACTTTTCACATTTTCTCGTGTTACGTGGCTGCCAGTCCTCGGTTCATGCAAAATCTTAAGGTCCTCGGTCATGTCCAAGGCACCAAACCGACCAATAATTCAGTAATCGATAACTAAAACTATAAATGTAGCTCTTCTTACTGGGCGATTGCATCAACTTAGATGCTTCTCCGGTGTTCTACTGTGCTGCTTGTATTGTCCCCACATACCGCAGCACGCGACAAGGGCTGGCAGACCATAAATGTAACCGTTTCAGAGAGAAATGCGACCAATGTGACGATCTCGCGTTATATCGATTCGATGGTGAATGCCGAAACACGGAGATTTTCTAAGGTTTTTACTACATATTAACACTTTTCACATTTTCTCGTGTTACGTGGCTGCCAGTCCTCGGTTCATGCAAAATCTTAAGGTCCTCGGTCATGTCCAAGGCACCAAACCGACCAATAATTCAATAATCGATAGCTAAAACTATAAATGTAGCTCTTCTTACTGGGCGATTGCATCAACTTAGATGCTTCTCCTGTGTTCTACTGTGCTGCTTGTATTGTCCCCACATACCGCAGCACGCGACAAGTGCTGGCAGACCATAAATGTAACCGTTTCAGAGAGAAATGCGACGAATGTGACGATCTCGCGTTATATCGATTCGATGGTGAATGACGAAACACGGAGATTTTCTAAGGTTTTTACTACATATTAACACTTTTCACATTTTCTCGTGTTACGTGGCTGCCAGTCCTCGGTTCATGCAAAATCTTAAGGTCCTCGGTCATGTCCAAGGCACCAAACCGACCAATAATTCAATAATCGATAACTAAAACTATAAATGTAGCTCTTGTTACTGGGCGATTGCATCAACTTAGATGCTTCTCCTGTGTTCTATTGTGCTGCTTGTATTGTCCCCACATACCGCAGCACGCGACAAGGGCTGGCAGACCATAAATGTAACCGTTTCAGAGAGAAATGCGACCAATGTGACGATCTCGCGTTATATCGATTCGATGGTGAATGACGAAACACGGAGATTTTCTAAGGTTTTTACTACATATTAACACTTTTCACATTTTCTCGTGTTACGTGGCTGCCAGTCCTCGGTTCATGCAAAATCTTAAGGTCCTCGGTCATGTCCAAGGCACCAAACCGACCAATAATTCAATAATCGATAACTAAAACTATAAATGTAGCTCTTCTTACTGGGCGATTGCATCAACTTAGATGCTTCTCCTGTGTTCTACTGTGCTGCTTGTATTGTCCCCACATACCGCAGCACGCGACAAGGGCTGGCAGTCCATAAATGTAACCGTTTCAGAGAGAAATGCGACCAATGTGACGATCTCGCGTTATATCGATTCGATGGTGAATGACGAAACACGGAGATTTTCTAAGGTTTTTACTACATATTAACACTTTTCACATTTTCTCGTGTTACGTGGCTGCCAGTCCTCGGTTCATGCAAAATCTTAAGGTCCTCGGTCATGTCCAAGGCACCAAACCGACCAATAATTCAATAATCGATAACTAAAACTATAAATGTAGCTCTTCTTACTGGGCGATTGCATCAACTTAGATGCTTCTCCTGTGTTCTACTGTGAGCTTGTATTGTCCCCACATACCGCAGCACGCGACAAGGGCTGGCAGACCATAAATGTAACCGTTTCAGAGAGAAATGCGACCAATGTGACGATCTCGCGTTATATCGATTCGATGGTGAATGACGAAACACGGAGATTTTCTAAGGTTTTTACTACATATTAACACTTTTCACATTTTCTCGTGTTACGTGGCTGCCAGTCCTCGGTTCATGCAAAATCTTAAGGTCCTCGGTCATGTCCAAGGCACCAAACCGACCAATAATTCAATAATCGATAACTAAAACTATAAATGTAGCTCTTCTTACTGGGCGATTGCATCAACTTAGATGCTTCTCCTGTGTTCTACTGTGCTGCTTGTATTGTCCCCACATACCGCAGCACGCGACAAGTGCTGGCAGACCATAAATGTAACCGTTTCAGAGAGAAATGCGACCAATGTGACGATCTCGCGTTATATCGATTCGATGGTGAATGACGAAACACGGAGATTTTCTAAGGTTTTTACTACATATTAACACTTTTCACATTTTCTCGTGTTACGTGGCTGCCAGTCCTCGGTTCATGCAAAATCTTAAGGTCCTCGGTCATGTCCAAGGCAGCAAACCGATCAATAATTCAATAATCGATAACTAAAACTATAAATGTAGCTCTTCTTACTGGGCGATTGCATCAACTTAGATGCTTCTCCTGTGTTCTACTGTGCTTCTTGTATTGTCCCCACATACCGCAGCACGCGACAAGGGCTGGCAGACCATAAATGTAACCGTTTCAGAGAGAAATGCGACCAATGTGACGATCTCGCGTTATATCGATTCGATGGTGAATGACGAAACACGGAGATTTTCTAAGGTTTTTACTACATATTAACACTTTTCACATTTTCTCGTGTTACGTGGCTGCCAGTCCTCGGTTCATGCAAAATCTTAAGGTCCTCGGTCAT
Organism: Schistocerca nitens; assembly: GCF_023898315.1. Lineage (NCBI taxonomy): Eukaryota > Metazoa > Arthropoda > Insecta > Orthoptera > Acrididae > Schistocerca > Schistocerca nitens. The sequence goes on from NC_064625.1 coordinate 66,337,700, forward strand.
GTCCAAGGCACCAAACCGACCAATAATTCAATAATCGATAACTAAAACTATAAATGTAGCTCTTCTTACTGGGAGATTGCATCAACTTAGATGCTTCTCCTGTGTTCTACTGTGCTGCTTGTATTGTCCCCACATAACACAGCACGCGACAAGGGCTGGCAGACCATAAATGTAACCGTTTCAGAGAGAAATGCGACCAATGTGACGATCTCGCGTTATATCGATTCGATGGTGAATGACGAAACACGGAGATTTTCTAAGGTTTTTACTACATATTAACACTTTTCACATTTTCTCGTGTTACGTGGGTACCAGTCCTCGGTTCATGCAAAATCTTAAGGTCCTCGGTCATGTCCAAGGCACCAAACCGACCAATAATTCAATAATCGATAACTGAAACTATAAATGTAGCTCTTCTTACTGGGCGATTGCATCAACTTAGATGCTTCTCCTGTGTTCTACTGTGCTGCTTGTATTGTCCCCACATACCGCAGCACGCGACAAGTGCTGGCAGACCATAAATGTAGCCGTTTCAGAGAGAAATGCGACGAATGTGACGATCTCGCGTTATATCGATTCGATGGTGAATGACGAAACACGGAGATTTTCTAAGGTTTTTACTACATATTAACACTTTTCACATTTTCTCGTGTTACGTGGCTGCCAGTCCTCGATTCATGCAAAATCTTAAGGTCCTCGGTCATGTCCAAGGCAGCAAACCGATCAATAATTCAATAATCGATAACTAAAACTATAAATGTAGCTCTTCTTACTGGGCGATTGCATCAACTTAGATGCTTCTCCTGTGTTCTACTGTGCTTCTTGTATTGTCCCCACATACCGCAGCACGCGACAAGGGCTGGCAGACCATAAATGTAACCGTTTCAGAGAGAAATGCGACCAATGTGACGATCTCGCGTTATATCGATTCGATGGTGAATGACGAAACACGGAGATTTTCTAAGGTTTTTGCTACATATTAACACTTTTCACATTTTCTCGTGTTACGTGGCTGCCAGTCCTCGGTTCATGCAAAATCTTAAGGTCCTCGGTCATGTCCAAGGCACCAAACCGACTAATAATTCAATAATCGATAACTAAAACTATAAATGTAGCTCTTCTTACTGGGCGATTGCATTAACTTAGATGCTTCTCCTGTGTTCTACTGTGCTGCTTGTATTGTCCCCACATACCGCAGCACGTGACAAGGGCTGGCAGACCATAAATGTAACCGTTTCAGAGAGAAATGCGACCAATGTGACGATCTCGCGTTATATCGATTCGATGGTGAATGACGAAACACGGAGATTTTCTAAGGTTTTTACTACATATTAACACTTTTCACATTTTCTCGTGTTACGTGGCTGCCAGTCCTCGGTTCATGCAAAAGATTAAGGTCCTCGGTCATGTCCAAGGCACCAAACCGACCAATAATTCAATAATCGATAACTAAAACTATAAATGTAGCTCTTCTTACTGGGCGATTGCATCAACTTAGATGCTTCTCCTGTGTTCTACTGTGCTGCTTGTATTGTCCCCACATACCGCAGCACGCGACAAGGGCTGGCAGTCCATAAATGTAACCGTTTCAGAGAGAAATGCGACCAATGTGACGATCTCGCGTTATATCGATTCGATGGTGAATGACGAAACACGGAGATTTTCTAAGGTTTTTACTACATATTAACACTTTTCACATTTTCTCGTGTTACGTGGCTGCCAGTCCTCGGTTCATGCAAAATCTTAAGGTCCTCGGTCATGTCCAAGGCACCAAAACGACCAATAATTCAATAATCGATAACTAAAACTATAAATGTAGCTCTTCTTACTGGGCGATTGCATCAACTTAGATGCTTCTCCTGTGTTCTACTGTGAGCTTGTATTGTCCCCACATACCGCAGCACGCGACAAGGGCTGGCAGACCATAAATGTAACCGTTTCAGAGAGAAATGCGACCAATGTGACGATCTCGCGTTATATCGATTCGATGGTGAATGACGAAACACGGAGATTTTCTAAGGTTTTTACTACATATTAACACTTTTCACATTTTCTCGTGTTACGTGGCTGCCAGTCCTCGGTTCATGCAAAATCTTAAGGTCCTCGGTCATGTCTAAGGCACCAAACCGACCAATAATTCAATAATCGATAACTAAAACTATAAATGTAGCTCTTCTTACTGGGCGATTGCATCAACTTAGATGCTTCTCCTGTGTTCTACTGTGCTGCTTGTATTGTCCCCACATACCGCAGCACGCGACAAGTGCTGGCAGACCATAAATGAAACCGTTTCAGAGAGAAATGCGACCAATGTGACGATCTCGCGTTATATCGATTCGATGGTGAATGACGAAACACGGAGATTTTCTAAGGTTTTTACTACATATTAACACTTTTCACATTTTCTCGTGTTACGTGGCTGCCAGTCCTCGGTTCATGCAAAATCTTAAGGTCCTCGGTCATGTCCAAGGCAGCAAACCGATCAATAATTCAATAATCGATAACTAAAACTATAAATGTAGCTCTTCTTACTGGGCGATTGCATCAACTTAGATGCTTCTCCTGTGTTCTACTGTGCTTCTTGTATTGTCCCCACATACCGCAGCACGCGACAAGGGCTGGCAGACCATAAATGTAACCGTTTCAGAGAGAAATGCGACCAATGTGACGATCTCGCGTTATATCGATTCGATGGTGAATGACGAAACACGGAGATTTTCTAAGGTTTTTACTACATATTAACACTTTTCACATTTTCTCGTGTTACGTGGCTGCCAGTCCTCGGTTCATGCAAAATCTTAAGGTCCTCGGTCATGTCCAAGGCACCAAACCGACCAATAATTCAATAATCGATAACTAAAACTATAAATGTAGCTCTTCTTACTGGGCGATTGCATCAACTTAGATGCTTCTCCTGTGTTCTACTGTGCTGCTTGTATTGTCCCCACTTACCGCAGCACGTGACAAGGGCTGGCAGACCATAAATGTAACCGTTTCAGAGAGAAATGCGACCAATGTGACGATCTCGCGTTATATCGATTCGATGGTGAATGACGAAACACGGAGATTTTCTAAGGTTTTTACTACATATTAACACTTTTCACATTTTCTCGTGTTACGTGGCTGCCAGTCCTCGGTTCATGCAAAATCTTAAGGTCCTCGGTCATGTCCAAGGCACCAAACCGACCAATAATTCAATAATCGATAACTAAAACTATAAATGTAGCTCTTCTTACTGGGAGATTGCATCAACTTAGATGCTTCTCCTGTGTTCTACTGTGCTGCTTGTATTGTCCCCACATAACACAGCACGCGACAAGGGCTGGCAGACCATAAATGTAACCGTTTCAGAGAGAAATGCGACCAATGTGACGATCTCGCGTTATATCGATTCGATGGTGAATGACGAAACACGGAGATTTTCTAAGGTTTTTACTACATATTAACACTTTTCACATTTTCTCGTGTTACGTGGGTACCAGTCCTCGATTCATGCAAAATCTTAGGGTCCTCGGTCATGTCCAAGGCAGCAAACCGATCAATAATTCAATAATCGATAACTAAAACTATAAATGTAGCTCTTCTTACTGGGCGATTGCATCAACTTAGATGCTTCTCCTGTGTTCTACTGTGCTTCTTGTATTGTCCCCACATACCGCAGCACGCGACAAGGGCTGGCAGACCATAAATGTAACCGTTTCAGAGAGAAATGCGACCAATGTGACGATCTCGCGTTATATCGATTCGATGGTGAATGACGAAACACGGAGATTTTCTAAGGTTTTTACTACATATTAACACTTTTCACATTTTCTCGTGTTACGTGGCTGCCAGTCCTCGGTTCATGCAAAATCTTAAGGTCCTCGGTCATGTCCAAGGCACCAAACCGACCAATAATTCAATAATCGATAACTAAAACTATAAATGTAGCTCTTCTTACTGGGCGATTGCATTAACTTAGATGCTTCTCCTGTGTTCTACTGTGCTGCTTGTATTGTCCCCACATACCGCAGCACGTGACAAGGGCTGGCAGACCATAAATGTAACCGTTTCAGAGAGAAATGCGACCAATGTGACGATCTCGCGTTATATCGATTCGATGGTGAATGACGAAACACGGAGATTTTCTAAGGTTTTTACTACATATTAACACTTTTCACATTTTCTCGTGTTACGTGGCTGCCAGTCCTCGGTTCATGCAAAATATTAAGGTCCTCGGTCATGTCCAAGGCACCAAACCGACCAATAATTCAATAATCGATAACTAAAACTATAAATGTAGCTCTTCTTACTGGGCGATTGCATCAACTTAGATGCTTCTCCTGTGTTCTACTGTGCTGCTTGTATTGTCCCCACATACCGCAGCACGCGACAAGGGCTGGCAGACCATAAATGTAACCGTTTCAGAGAGAAATGCGACCAATGTGACGATCTTGCGTTATATCGATTCGATGGTGAATGACGAAACACGGAGATTTTCTAAGGTTTTTACTACATATTAACACTTTTCACATTTTCTCGTGTTACGTGGCTGCCAGTCCTCGGTTCATGCAAAATCTTAAGGTCCTCGGTCATGTCCAAGGCACCAAACCGACCAATAATTCAATAATCGATAACTAAAACTATAAATGTAGCTCTTCTTACTGGGCGATTGCATCAACTTAGATGCTTCTCCTGTGTTCTACTGTGCTGCTTGTATTGTCCCCACATACCGCAGCACGCGACAAGGGCTGGCAGTCCATAAATGTAACCGTTTCAGAGAGAAATGCGACCAATGTGACGATCTCGCGTTATATCGATTCGATGGTGAATGACGAAACACGGAGATTTTCTAAGGTTTTTACTACATATTAACACTTTTCACATTTTCTCGTGTTACGTGGCTGCCAGTCCTCGGTTCATGCAAAATCTTAAGGTCCTCGGTCATGTCCGAGGCACCAAACCGACCAATAATTCAATAATCGATAACTAAAACTATAAATGTAGCTCTTCTTACTGGGCGATTGCATCAACTTAGATGCTTCTCCTGTGTTCTACTGTGCTGCTTGTATTGTCCCCACTTACCGCAGCACGTGACAAGGGCTGGCAGACCATAAATGTAACCGTTTCAGAGAGAAATGCGACCAATGTGACGATCTCGCGTTATATCGATTCGATGGTGAATGACGAAACACGGAGATTTTCTAAGGTTTTTACTACATATCAACACTTTTCACATTTTCTCGTGTTACGTGGCTGCCAGTCCTCGGTTCATGCAAAATCTTAAGGTCCTCGGTCATGTCCAAGGCACCAAACCGACCAATAATTCAATAATCGATAACTAAAACTATAAATGTAGCTCTTCTTACTGGGAGATTGCATCAACTTAGATGCTTCTCCTGTGTTCTACTGTGCTGCTTGTATTGTCCCCACATAACACAGCACGCGACAAGGGCTGGCAGACCATAAATGTAACCGTTTCAGAGAGAAATGCGACCAATGTGACGATCTCGCGTTATATCGATTCGATGGTGAATGACGAAACACGGAGATTTTCTAAGGTTTTTACTACATATTAACACTTTTCACATTTTCTTGTGTTACGTGGGTACCAGTCCTCGATTCATGCAAAATCTTAAGGTCCTCGGTCATGTCCAAGGCAGCAAACCGATCAATAATTCAATAATCGATAACTAAAACTATAAATGTAGCTCTTCTTACTGGGCGATTGCATCAACTTAGATGCTTCTCCTGTGTTCTACTGTGCTTCTTGTATCGTCCCCACATACCGCAGCACGCGACAAGGGCTGGCAGACCATAAATGTAACCGTTTCAGAGAGAAATGCGACCAATGTGACGATCTCGCGTTATATCGATTCGATGGTGAATGACGAAACACGGAGATTTTCTAAGGTTTTTACTACATATTAACACTTTTCACATTTTTTCGTGTTACGTGGCTGCCAGTCCTCGGTTCATGCAAAATCTTAAGGTCCTCGGTCATGTCCAAGGCACCAAACCGACCAATAATTCAATAATCGATAACTAAAACTATAAATGTAGCTCTTCTTACTGGGCGATTGCATTAACTTAGATGCTTCTCCTGTGTTCTACTGTGCTGCTTGTATTGTCCCCACATACCGCAGCACGTGACAAGGGCTGGCAGACCATAAATGTAACCGTTTCAGAGAGAAATGCGACCAATGTGACGATCTCGCGTTATATCGATTCGATGGTGAATGACGAAACACGGAGATTTTCTAAGGTTTTTACTACATATTAACACTTTTCACATTTTCTCGTGTTACGTGGCTGCCAGTCCTCGGTTCATGCAAAATCTTAAGGTCCTCGGTCATGTCCAAGGCACCAAACCGACCAATAATTCAATAATCGATAACTAAAACTATAAATGTAGCTCTTCTTACTGGGCGATTGCATCAACTTAGATGCTTCTCCTGTGTTCTACTGTGCTGCTTGTATTGTCCCCACATACCGCAGCACGCGACAAGGGCTGGCAGACCATAAATGTAACCGTTTCAGAGAGAAATGCGACCAATGTGACGATCTCGCGTTATATCGATTCGATGGTGAATGACGAAACACGGAGATTTTCTAAGGTTTTTACTACATATTAACACTTTTCACATTTTCTCGTGTTACGTGGCTGCCAGTCCTCGGTTCATGCAAAATCTTAAGGTCCTCGGTCATGTCCAAGGCACCAAACCGACCAATAATTCAGTAATCGATAACTAAAACTATAAATGTAGCTCTTCTTACTGGGCGATTGCATCAACTTAGATGCTTCTCCTGTGTTCTACTGTGCTGCTTGTATTGTCCCCACATACCGCAGCACGCGACAAGGGCTGGCAGACCATAAATGTAACCGTTTCAGAGACAAATGCGACCAATGTGACGATCTCGCGTTATATCGATTCGATGGTGAATGACGAAACACGGAGATTTTCTAAGGTTTTTACTACATATTAACACATTTCACACTTTCTCGTGTTACGTGGCTGCCAGTCCTCGGTTCATGCAAAATCTTAAGGTCCTCGGTCATGTCCAAGGCACCAAACCGACCAATAATTCAATAATCGATAGCTAAAACTATAAATGTAGCTCTTCTTACTGGGCGATTGCATCAACTTAGATGCTTCTCCTGTGTTCTACTGTGCTGCTTGTATTGTCCCCACATACCGCAGCACGCGACAAGTGCTGGCAGACCATAAATGTAACCGTTTCAGAGAGAAATGCGACCAATGTGACGATCTCGCGTTATATCGATTCGATGGTGAATGACGAAACACGGAGATTTTCTAAGTTTTTTACTACATATTAACATTTTTCACATTTTCTCGTGTTACGTGGCTGCCAGTCCTCGGTTCATGCAAAATCTTAAGGTCCTCGGTCATGTCCAAGGCACCAAACCGATCAATAATTCAATAATCGATAACTAAAACTATAAATGTAGCTCTTCTTACTGGGCGATTGCATCAACTTAGATGCTTCTCCTGTGTTCTACTGTGCTTCTTGTATTGTCCCCACATACCGCAGCACGCGACAAGGGCTGGCAGACCATAAATGTAACCGTTTCAGAGAGAAATGCGACCAATGTGACGATCTCGCGTTATATCGATTCGATGGTGAATGACGAAACACGGAGATTTTCTAAGGTTTTTACTACATATTAACACTTTTCACATTTTCTCGTGTTACGTGGCTGCCAGTCCTCGGTTCATGCAAAATCTTAAGGTCCTCGGTCATGTCCAAGGCACCAAACCGACCAATAATTCAATAATCGATAACTAAAACTATAAATGTAGCTCTTCTTACTGGGCGATTGCATCAACTTAGATGCTTCTCCTGTGTTCTACTGTGCTGCTTGTATTGTCCCCACATACCGCAGCACGCGACAAGGGCTGGCAGACCATAAATGTAACCGTTTCAGAGAGAAATGCGACCAATGTGACGATCTCGCGTTATATCGATTCGATGGTGAATGACGAAACACGGAGATTTTCTAAGGTTTTTACTACATATTAACACTTTTCACATTCTCTCGTGTTACGTGGCTGCCAGTCCTCGGTTCATGCAAAATCTTAAGGTCCTCGGTCATGTCCAAGGCACCAAACCGACCAATAATTCAATAATCGATAACTAAAACTATAAATGTAGCTCTTCTTACTGGGAGATTGCATCAACTCAGATGCTTCTCCTGTGTTCTACTGTGCTGCTTGTATTGTCCCCACATACCGCAGCACGCGACAAGGGCTGGCAGACCATAAATGTAACCGTTTCAGAGAGAAATGCGACCAATGTGACGATCTCGCGTTATATCGATTCGATGGTGAATGACGAAACACGGAGATTTTCTAAGGTTTTTACTACATATTAACACTTTTCACATTTTCTCGTGTTACGTGGCTGCCAGTCCTCGGTTCATGCAAAATCTTAAGGTCCTCGGTCATGTCCAAGGCACCAAACCGACCAATAATTCAATAATCGATAGCTAAAACTATAAATGTAGCTCTTCTTACTGGGCGATTGCATCAACTTAGATGCTTCTCCTGTGTTCTACTGTGCTGCTTGTATTGTCCCCACATACCGCAGCACGCGACAAGTGCTGGCAGACCATAAATGTAACCGTTTCAGAGAGAAATGCGACCAATGTGACGATCTCGCGTTATATCGATTCGATGGTGAATGACGAAACACGGAGATTTTCTAAGGTTTTTACTACATATTAACACTTTTCACATTTTCTCGTGTTACGTGGCTGCCAGTCCTCGGTTCATGCAAAATCTTAAGGTCCTCGGTCATGTCCAAGGCACCAAACCGATCAATAATTCAATAATCGATAACTAAAACTATAAATGTAGCTCTTCTTACTGGGCGATTGCATCAACTTAGATGCTTCTCTTGTGTTCTACTGTGCTTCTTGTATTGTCCCCACATACCGCAGCACGCGACAAGGGCTGGCAGACCATAAATGTAACCGTTTCAGAGAGAAATGCGACCAATGTGACGATCTCGCGTTATATCTATTCGATGGTGAATGACGAAACACGGAGATTTTCTAAGGTTTTTACTACATATTAACACTTTTCACATTTTCTCGTGTTACGTGGCTGCCAGTCCTCGGTTCATGCAAAATCTTAAGGTCCTCGGTCATGTCCAAGGCACCAAACCGACCAATAATTCAATAATCGATAACTAAAACTATAAATGTAGCTCTTCTTACTGGGCGATTGCATCAACTTAGATGCTTCTCCTGTGTTCTACTGTGCTGCTTGTATTGTCCCCACTTACCGCAGCACGTGACAAGGGCTGGCAGACCATAAATGTAACCGTTTCAGAGAGAAATGCGACCAATGTGACGATCTCGCGTTATATCGATTCGATGGTGAATGACGAAACACGGAGATTTTCTAAGGTTTTTTCTACATATTAACACTTTTCACATTTTCTCGTGTTACGTGGCTGCCAGTCCTCGGTTCATGCAAAATCTTAAGGTCCTCGGTCATGTCCAAGGCACCAAACCGACCAATAATTCAATAATCGATAACTAAAACTATAAATGTAGCTCTTCTTACTGGGAGATTGCATCAACTTAGATGCTTCTCCTGTGTTCTACTGTGCTGCTTGTATTGTCCCCACATACCGCTACACGCGACAAGTGCTGGCAGACCATAAATGTAACCGTTTCAGAGAGAAATGCGACGAATGTGACGATCTCGCGTTATATCGATTCGATGGTGAATGACGAAACACGGAGGTTTTCTAAGGTTTTTACTACGTATTAACACTTTTCACATTTTCTCGTGTTACGTGGCTGCCAGTCCTCGGTTCATGCAAAATCTTAAGGTCCTCGGTCATGTCCAAGGCACCAAACCGATCAATAATTCAATAATCGATAACTAAAACTATAAATGTAGCTTTTCTTACTGGGCGATTGCATCAACTTAGATGCTTCTCCTGTGTTCTACTGTGCTGCTTGTATTGTCCCCACTTACCGCAGCACGTGACAAGGGCTGGCAGACCATAAATGTAACCGTTTCAGAGAGAAATGCGACCAATGTGACGATCTCGCGTTATATCGATTCGATGGTGAATGACGAAACACGGAGATTTTCTAAGGTTTTTACTACATATTAACACTTTTCACATTTTCTCGTGTTACGTGGCTGCCAGTCCTCGGTTCATGCAAAATCTTAAGGTCCTCGGTCATGTCCAAGGCACCAAACCGACCAATAATTCAATAATCGATAACTAAAACTATAAATGTAGCTCTTCTTACTGGGAGATTGCATCAACTTAGATGCTTCTCCTGTGTTCTACTGTGCTGCTTGTATTGTCCCCACATAACACAGCACGCGACAAGGGCTGGCAGACCATAAATGTAACCGTTTCAGAGAGAAATGCGACCAATGTGACGATCTCGCGTTATATCGATTCGATGGTGAATGACGAAACACGGAGATTTTCTAAGGTTTTTACTACATATTAACACTTTTCACATTTTCTCGTGTTACGTGGGTACCAGTCCTCGGTTCATGCAAAATCTTAAGGTCCTCGGTCATGTCCAAGGCACCAAACCGAAAATAATTCAATAATCGATAACTAAAACTATAAATGTAGCTCTTCTTACTGGGGGATTGCATCAACTTAGATGCTTCTCCTGTGTTCTACTGTGCTGCTTGTATTGTCCCCACATACCGCTACACGCGACAAGTGCTGGCAGACCATAAATGTAACCGTTTCAGAGAGAAATGCGACGAATGTGACGATCTCGCGTTATATCGATTCGATGGTGAATGACGAAACACGGAGATTTTCTAAGGTTTTTACTACGTATTAACACTTTTCACATTTTCTCGTGTTACGTGGCTGCCAGTCCTCGGTTCATGCAAAATCTTAAGGTCCTCGGTCATGTCCAAGGCACCAAACCGACCAATAATTCAGTAATCGATAACTAAAACTATAAATGTAGCTCTTCTTACTGGGCGATTGCATCAACTTAGATGCTTCTCCGGTGTTCTACTGTGCTGCTTGTATTGTCCCCACATACCGCAGCACGCGACAAGGGCTGGCAGACCATAAATGTAACCGTTTCAGAGAGAAATGCGACCAATGTGACGATCTCGCGTTATATCGATTCGATGGTGAATGACGAAACACGGAGATTTTCTAAGGTTTTTACTACATATTAACACTTTTCACATTTTCTCGTGTTACGTGGCTGCCAGTCCTCGGTTCATGCAAAATCTTAAGGTCCTCGGTCATGTCCAAGGCACCAAACCGACCAATAATTCAATAATCGATAGCTAAAACTATAAATGTAGCTCTTCTTACTGGGCGATTGCATCAACTTAGATGCTTCTCCTGTGTTCTACTGTGCTGCTTGTATTGTCCCCACATACCGCAGCACGCGACAAGTGCTGGCAGACCATAAATGTAACCGTTTCAGAGAGAAATGCGACGAATGTGACGATCTCGCGTTATATCGATTCGATGGTGAATGACGAAACACGGAGATTTTCTAAGGTTTTTACTACATATTAACACTTTTCACATTTTCTCGTGTTACGTGGCTGCCAGTCCTCGGTTCATGCAAAATCTTAAGGTCCTCGGTCATGTCCAAGGCACCAAACCGATCAACAATTCAATAATCGATAACTAAAACTATAAATGTAGCTCTTCTTACTGGGCGATTGCATCAACTTAGATGCTTCTCCTGTGTTCTACTGTGCTTCTTGTATTGTCCTCACATACCGCAGCACGCGACAAGGGCTGGCAGACCATAAATGTAACCGTTTCAGAGAGAAATGCGACCAATGTGACGATCTCGCGTTATATCGATTCGATGGTGAATGACGAAACACGGAGATTTTCTAAGGTTTTTGTGGTGTCACCGCTAGACACCACACTTGCTAGGTGGTAACTTAAATCGGCCGCGGTCCTGTAGTACATGTCGGACCCGCGTGTCGCCACTGTGTATTCGCAAACCTAGCGCCACCACATGGCAGGTCACAAGACACGGACTTGACCTCGCCCCAGTTGTACGGACGACATAGCTTGCGACTAGACCTACCTAGTATTCCTCTCAATTGCCGAGAGACTGATAGAATCGCCTTCAGCTTATTCCATAGCTACCATCTAGCAAGGCGCCAGTTGTATCATTGCTAATTGCTTACTACTATGCAAGAGATGTATTTCAACAAGAACAAGACTACATTAAAGTTAAGTATATTAAAATCTCTCTTCTTTTCTTTATAGTTTTCATCCAGTCTCCTGTTTCAGAATTTACGCCCGTCTGCGTTAGTTTCGCGTGCACCTAGCCACTCATTGTGTCGAGACCTTAGGGAATCGACACAACAATATTTTGGCGACGAGGATGGGATGCCGCGCCCACGTTGCAGTCTTTGTGTTCTACTTGCTCTAATTTGCTTGTGTCATGGCTTCGCCGCATTCTCCAGATGTACTGTCCGAATTTTTTCGCTTCTAGAATCAGCAGACGCAGGCGTTATTGGAAGCCCTTGGACAGCTCGTCCAGGGTCAACGTGCGCTGCAAACCGATGCGGCGGCAGCCGCTTCATCGCTACCGCAGCCACACAACGCTGTCGCACCGCCATTTAGGCCCTTTGAGGCCACAACAGAAAGCTGGACTGAGTGGGCCAGCCAGTTCCAGTTTCATCTCACTGCTTATGGAATTCAAGGTAAAGAGCGGCAGCCGTTTTTGCTTTCTTGTGTCGGTGTGTCTACCTACCGTGTGATAGTGAAATTGTTTCCCCGACGCGACGTAGCAACTCTGACCTACGAGGAAATTTTGTCGGCTTTAGATGCCTATTTCAAAGAAACAGTAAATGTAGTTGCAAAACGGTATACGTTTTTTCGTACAAAACGTACGGCCGGTCAGACTAACAGGGAGTGGGTAGCAACTTTGCAAGGACTTACTAGAGACTGTGCGTTTGCCTGTGAATGTGGCCTCCCATATTCAGATACTATGGTGCGTGATGCAATTGCACAGAACGTTTCTGATGTTCGCATAAGGGAACAGATTTTGAAACTAGTTAATCCCTCCCTGCAACAAGTGATAGACATATTGGACAGGCAAGACACACTTGACTTTGCTCAGGCATCATTTGAAACTTCGCCAGCAGTGTGTCACATTAATCGGCCCGCCCGGCCCGCTGCACGGGACGCTGAGCGGCCCTCGCGCCCGACTTCGCAGCGGCCGCCTAGCTTGCAACCACGTGCGCCGCGTAAGCAAGCAACTGCAGTGAAATCTTGCCCGCGGTGTGCAATTAGACATTCGCGTGAAAATTGCCCGTCACGCCAAGCTATTTGCTTTTACTGCCAAAAGAAAGGACATGTACAAAGTGTTTGCCAGAAAAAGCTTAGATCAGACACTCGCAATACTTCCAGGCCTTTTGCTTCGCGCCGGAATCGAACCCAGGACAATCAGGCTCGTGGACCTTCGCCCATGGACATTCATGTCGTTCATTCCCACCCGTCCAGTGACACTTTAGCTAACAGTGACTGTGTTCGTCCCACCCAAAGTGTGCGTCGACGTCGCCGGAAATCCCGTAAAGTTGCAAGTGCTTCTGGACCTGTATCAGTTCACATTGCACGAGACAGTCGCTCTTGTCGTCAACAAGACAATAAACTTTTTGTGGACTTAGACTTTGCAGGAATAGTGATACCATTCCAGCTCGATACCGGAGCTGCAGTTTCATTGCTCAATCACGACACGTACAAACAACTGGGCGCCCCGCCATTGCGTGCCGCAAATGTTACGTTAACTAGTTACTCAGGACAGCATATACCTGTGTTAGGACAGTGCAGCCTTATTGCAACATACAAGGGACAGACAAAACTTGTGTCATTTTATGTTCTTCGTTCCTCTAGTGCAGTGAACTTGTTTGGATTAGATTTGTTTCAATTGTTTAATTTGTCTATAGTAAATCAGGTCCTATCAGTGAATCGGACTGTGCCGTCCGCCAGTGTTTCTAGTCTTTGTGAAGAATTTGCCGACATTTTTGCACCGGGCCTTGGTTGCGCTAAGAACTATGAAGCGCATTTGGAACTGAAAGACAACGCGCAACCGAAATTTTTCAGAGCGCGCAATGTTCCCCACGCATTGCGTGATGAGGTCGCAAGAACATTAGCCGAATTAGAATCTCAAGGTGTCATTGAACGAGTGCAGGCTTCTCTCTGGGCCTCACCCTTAGTAATTTTGCCCAAACCTTCCGGAAAATTGAGACTTTGCGTGGACTTCAAGGCAACTGTGAATCCGCAACTTGTGACTGCTACTTTTCCTTTGCCCCGCCCGGAAGATCTTTTTGACAAACTGTGCCCGGGAAAATATTTTTCAAAATTGGACCTAGCAGATGCGTACTTGCAGATACCTGTGGACGAAGAATCCCAGCGCGTCTTAGTGGTTAACACGCATCTTGGCTTGTATCGCTTCAAACGACTGCCATTCGGGTGTGCATCCGCCCCTGCTTTATTTCAGCAATATTTACAAACTATTTGTGCGTCGGTCCCTACGGCTGCGAACTATCTGGACGATATTGTGATCTCAGGAAAGACAGAAGCCGAACATTTGCAGAATCTCCGGACCTTATTTCAGGTCTTGCGTCAGAATGGTCTTCGCTTGAGGAAGGACAAATGTGTGTTTTTTGCTCGTGACTTACCGTACCTGGGCCATGTCCTTAACGCCCAAGGTATACATCCGAGTCCAGAGCACCTTCGTGCCATTCAGGACTTGCCGTCACCGCAGAACTTAAACCAGCTACAGAGTGTGCTGGGTAAGGTCAATTATTATCATCGGTTTGTGCGCAATGCTTCTTCCATTTCAGCTCCGCTTCATCGCTTACGCCGTAAAAATGTTCCGTTCGTCTGGACGACGGAATGCGAACGCGCCTTTCGCCAGTTGAAATCGGCGTTACTTTCAAATACTTGCCTTACGCCATTCGATCCCCGAAAACCCCTTTTGTTGATGGTAGATGCCTCGGATTTCGGGATCGGTGCTGTGCTTGCGCACAAGGATGGCTCGCATGATCGCCCTATTGCCTTTGCGTCCAAATTGCTCTCATCTGCGCAAAGAAATTATTCACAAATAGAGAAAGAAGCTTTAGCTCTAGTGTTTGGTGTTACCAAGTTCCATGACTTCTTGTATGGTCGTCACTTTACAATCATCACGGACCACAAACCTTTGACATCGCTTTTTCATCCGAACAAACCTGTACCTCCACGTACAGCGCAGAAATTCATTCGCTGGTCTCTTTTTCTCTCGCAGTACCGCTACGATATCTTGTATCGGTCCACTGCTAAGCACGGAAACGCTGATGCGTTGTCCCGTTTGCCTGTTGCTGAGGATAAAGCATTCGATTCTTCCGAACTTGCTTGCATGTTCATTGATTCGGAAGCCGATGACGTGGTCGCATCGTTTCCGATTGATTTTCGTCGTGTAGCTACAGCCACAGCTGCTGACCTTGTCCTTGCTCCTGTTTTGCGTTTTGTTGCTACGCAATGGCCCTTGTCAAAGTCACGGATCGAGGATCCTTTGGTTCGCCGTTTTTTTGCTCACAAGGAGAGACTTTTTGTACGACGTGGTGTTTTGTTGTTGCGTTCCGATAATGATCAATCCCGAGTCGTGGTCCCACGTTCGTTACAGTCCTCTGTCTTAAAGCTTCTTCACCAAGGACATTGGGGTATAGTGCGAACGAAACAACTTGCTCGACAGCACTGTACTTGGTTCGGAATCGATGCTGCGATTACGAATATGTGCTCCTCTTGCGTGGCGTGTGCCGAACACCAATCCGCACCGCCGCGGAAATTCTTTGCATGGCCGAAAGCCACTTCCCCTTGGCAACGCTTGCACATAGATTTTGCTGGTCCTTTCTGGAATGCTAGATGGTTGGTTGTGGTCGATGCTTTCAGTAATTTTCCTTTTGTTGTCCGGATGTCTTCCACGACATCTTCTGCCACCATCCAAGCCTTGTCTGCTATCTTTTGCATTGAAGGTCTTCCGCAGACTATTGTTTCCGACAATGGCCCACAATTCATGTCCGCAGAATTTCAGTCGTTCTGCAAGGCCAATGGTATTCAACATCTGACATCCGCGCCGTTTTCGCCTCAGTCAAACGGTGCCGCGGAACGATTGGTCCGGACTTTCCAGTCGCAGATGTTGAAGTTGAAAGAGTCGCATTCTCGGGAGGACGCTTTGTTGCTCTTTTTGTCCTCATATCGCTCTCAGCCTCGCGATGGTCGCTCGCCGGCTGAATTGCTCCATGGTCGTCCTCATCGAACTCTGATGTCTTTGCTGCATCCGCCACATCAGGTTCCTGTGCAGCGGCAGACTCCTGCTTTTGCTCCTGGCGACGTTGTCTATTATCGCAACTATCGCGGTTCACAGCGTTGGCTCGCAGGGCGCATTCTTCGCTGCCTCGGCCGCGCGATGTATTTGGTTTTGGGGGCCTCTGGTGAGGTGCGTCGGCATCTCAATCAGCTGCGCCTCTGTCGTCGCCTGGGTTCTGCCGCTCCCCGTCTGCTTTCAGCGACGGAGCCGTCAGGTCAGCGCCCTGGGGACCCATCTCCTGGCTCGCCTCATCCCCAGGTGTTACCGACGATGCCTTCCATTTTGCCTCATGGCGTCGCGCCGCCGCAGCCGCCGCCGGCGCCGCCAGCAGCGGACGCTTCGCTGCAGCCGCCTCGCGCCTCCCTGGGTCACGCGCCGCCGCTTGCTTCCCGTGACCAGCCGTCCTCCGCCATGGACCTCTTGCCCGCTCCGGACCAGATGTCGTCTTCGCCCGTCGGGTGCTCCGACCACATGGAGGTCGACCCTTCTGTCTCATTACGTGCGCATACACCTCATGTTGACGTGCACCCTGGACTAGGTTTGCAGGCGTTTCCTAGCTCCCCTCGGACCGAATGGCCGGGTGCGGGTGGCACAGCCTCGCCTGTTGTTAGGCTCCCCACCTCATCGCATACGTCAACATGGGGTCCTCCCCACGGCGGGCGGAAGCCTTATCTCACGACCGTTCGCCGATTTGCGGGGGAGGAATGTGGTGTCACCGCTAGACACCACACTTGCTAGGTGGTAACTTAAATCGGCCGCGGTCCTGTAGTACATGTCGGACCCGCGTGTCGCCACTGTGTATTCGCAAACCTAGCGCCACCACATGGCAGGTCACAAGACACGGACTTGACCTCGCCCCAGTTGTACGGACGACATAGCTTGCGACTAGACCTACCTAGTATTCCTCTCAATTGCCGAGAGACTGATAGAATCGCCTTCAGCTTATTCCATAGCTACCATCTAGCAAGGCGCCAGTTGTATCATTGCTAATTGCTTACTACTATGCAAGAGATGTATTTCAACAAGAACAAGACTACATTAAAGTTAAGTATATTAAAATCTCTCTTCTTTTCTTTATAGTTTTCATCCAGTCTCCTGTTTCAGAATTTACGCCCGTCTGCGTTAGTTTCGCGTGCACCTAGCCACTCATTGTGTCGAGACCTTAGGGAATCGACACAACAGTTTTTACTACATATTAACACTTTTCACATTTTCTCGTGTTACGTGGCTGCCAGTCCTCGGTTCATGCAAAATCTTAAGGTCCTCGGTCATGTCCAAGGCACCAAACCGACCAATAATTCAATAATCGATAACTAAAACTATAAATGTAGCTCTTCTTACTGGGCGATTGCATCAACTTAGATGCTTCTCCTGTGTTCTACTGTGCTTCTTGTATTGTCCCCACATACCGCAGCACGCGACAAGGGCTGGCAGACCATAAATGTA
Organism: Schistocerca nitens; assembly: GCF_023898315.1. Lineage (NCBI taxonomy): Eukaryota > Metazoa > Arthropoda > Insecta > Orthoptera > Acrididae > Schistocerca > Schistocerca nitens. The sequence continues at coordinate 66,355,488 of NC_064625.1, forward strand.
ACCGTTTCAGAGAGAAATGCGACCAATATGACGATCTCGCGTTATATCGATTCGATGGTGAATGACGAAACACGGAGATTTTCTAAGGTTTTTACTACATATTAACACTTTTCACATTTTCTCGTGTTACGTGGCTGCCAGTCCTCGGTTCATGCAAAATCTTAAGGTCCTCGGTCATGTCCAAGGCACCAAACCGACCAATAATTCAATAATCGATAACTAAAACTATAAATGTAGCTCTTCTTACTGGGCGATTGCATTAACTTAGATGTTTCTCCTGTGTTCTACTGTGCTGCTTGTATTGTCCCCACATACCGCAGCACGTGACAAGGGCTGGCAGACCATAAATGTAACCGTTTCAGAGAGAAATGCGACCAATGTGACGATCTCGCGTTATATCGATTCGATGGTGAATGACGAAACACGGAGATTTTCTAAGGTTTTACTACATATTAACACTTTTCACATTTTCTCGTGTTACGTGGCTGCCAGTCCTCGGTTCATGCAAAATCTTAAGGTCCTCGGTCATGTCCAAGGCACCAAACCGACCAATAATTCAATAATCGATAACTAAAACTATAAATGTAGCTCTTCTTACTGGGCGATTGCATCAACTTAGATGCTTCTCCTGTGTTCTACTGTGCTGCTTGTATTGTCCCCACATACCGCAGCACGCGACAAGGGCTGGCAGACCATAAATGTAACCGTTTCAGAGAGAAATGCGACCAATGTGACGATCTCGCGTTATATCGATTCGATGGTGAATGACGAAACACGGAGATTTTCTAAGGTTTTTACTACATATTAACACTTTTCACATTTTCTCGTGTTACGTGGCTGCCAGTCCTCGGTTCATGCCAAATCTTAAGGTCCTCGGTCATGTCCAAGGCACCAAACCGACCAATAATTCAATAATCGATAACTAAAACTATAAATGTAGCTCTTCTTACTGGGCGATTGCATCAACTTAGATGCTTCTCCTGTGTTCTATTGTGCTGCTTGTATTGTCCCCACATACCGCAGCACGCGACAAGGGCTGGCAGACCATAAATGTAACCGTTTCAGAGAGAAATGCGACCAATGTGACGATCTCGCGTTATATCGATTCGATGGTGAATGACGAAACACGGAGATTTTCTAAGGTTTTTACTACATATTAACACTTTTCACATTTTCTCGTGTTACGTGGCTGCCAGTCCTCGGTTCATGCAAAATCTTAAGGTCCTCGGTCATGTCCAAGGCACCAAACCGACCAATAATTCAATAATCGATAACTAAAACTATAAATGTAGCTCTTCTTACTGGGCGATTGCATCAACTTAGATGCTTCTCCTGTGTTCTACTGTGCTGCTTGTATTGTCCCCACATACCGCAGCACGCGACAAGGGCTGGCAGTCCATAAATGTAACCGTTTCAGAGAGAAATGCGACCAATATGACGATCTCGCGTTCTATCGATTCGATGGTGAATGACGAAACACGGAGATTTTCTAAGGTTTTTACTACATATTAACACTTTTCACATTTTCTCGTGTTACGTGGCTGCCAGTCCTCGGTTCATGCAAAATGTTAAGGTCCTCGGTCATGTCCAAGGCACCAACCCGACCAATAATTCAATAATCGATAACTAAAACTATAAATGTAGCTCTTGTTACTGGGCGATTGCATCAACTTAGATGCTTCTCCTGTGTTCTACTGTGCTGCTTGTATTGTCCCCACATACCGCAGCACGCGACAAGGGCTGGCAGACCATAAATGTAACCGTTTCAGAGAGAAATGCGACCAATGTGACGATCTCGCGTTCTATCGATTCGATGGAGAATGACGAAACACGGAGATTTTGTAAGGTTTTTACTACATATTAACACTTTTCACATTTTCTCGTGTTACGTGGCTGCCAGTCCTCGGTTCATGCAAAATCTTAAGGTCCTCGGTCATGTCCAAGGCACCAAACCGACCAATAATTCAATAATCGATAACTAAAACTATAAATGTAGCTCTTCTTACTGGGCGATTGCATCAACTTAGATGCTTCTCCTGTGTTCTACTGTGCTGCTTGTATTGTCCCCACATACCCTAGCACGCGACAAGGGCTGGCAGACCATAAATGTAACCGTTTCAGAGAGAAATGCGACCAATGTGACGATCTCGCGTTCTATCGATTCGATGGAGAATGACGAAACACGGAGATTTTCTAAGGTTTTTACTACATATTAACACTTTTCACATTTTCTCGTGTTACGTGGCTGCCAGTCCTCGGTTCATGCAAAATCTTAAGGTCTTCGGTCATGTCCAAGGCACCAAACCGACCAATAATTCAATAATCGATAACTAAAACTATAAATGTAGCTCTTCTTACTGGGCGATTGCATCAACTTAGATGCTTCTCCTGTGTTCTACTGTGCTGCTTGTATTGTCCCCACATACCGCAGCACGCGACAAGGGCTGGCAGACCATAAATGTAACCGTTTCAGAGAGAAATGCGACCAATGTGACGATCTCGCGTTACATCGATTCGATGGTGAATGACGAAACACAGAGATTTTCTAAGGTTTTTACTACATATTAACACTTTTCACATTTTCTCGTGTTACGTGGCTGCCAGTCCTCGGTTCATGCAAAATCTTAAGGTCCTCGGTCATGTCCAAGGCACCAAACCGACCAATAATTCAATAATCGATAACTAAAACTATAAATGTAGCTCTTCTTACTGGGCGATTGCATCAACTTAGATGCTTCTCCTGTGTCCTACTGTGCTGCTTGTATTGTCCCCACATAACCCAGCACGCGACAAGGGCTGGCAGACCATAAATGTAACCGTTTCAGAGAGAAATGCGACCAATGTAACGATCTCGCGTTATATCGATTCGATGGTGAATGACGAAACACGGAGATTTTCTAAGGTTTTTACTACATATTAACACTTTTCACATTTTCTCGTGTTACGTGGCTGCCAGTCCTCGGTTCATGCAAAATCTTAAGGTCCTCGGTCATGTCCAAGGCACCAAACCGACCAATAATTCAATAATCGATAGCTAAAACTATAAATGTAGCTCTTCTTACTGGGCGATTGCATCAACTTAGATGCTTCTCCTGTGTTCTACTGTGCTTCTTGTATTGTCCCCACATACCGCAGCACGCGACAAGGGATGGCCGACCATAAATGTAACCGTTTCAGAGAGAAATGCGACCAATGTGACGATGTCGCGTTATATCGATTCGATGGTGAATGACGAAACACGGAGATTTTCTAAGGTTTTTACTACATATTAACACTTTTCACATTTTCTCGTGTTACGTGGCTGCCAGTCCTCGGTTCATGCAAAATCTTAAGGTCCTCGGTCATGTCCAAGGCACCAAACCGACCAATAATTCAATAATCGATAACTAAAACTATAAATGTAGCTCTTCTTACTGGGCGATTGCATCAACTTAGATGCTTCTCCTGTGTTCTACTGTGAGCTTGTATTGTCCCCACATACCGCAGCACGCGACAAGGGCTGGCAGACCATAAATGTAACCGTTTCAGAGAGAAATGCGACCAATGTGGCGATGTCGCGTTATATCGATTCGATGGTGAATGACGAAACACGGAGATTTTCTAAGGTTTTTACTACATATTAACACTTTTCACATTTTCTCGTGTTACGTGGCTGCCAGTCCTCGGTTCATGCAAAATCTTAAGGTCTTCGGTCATGTCCAAGGCATCAAACCGACCAATAATTCAATAATCGATAACTAAAACTATAAATGTAGCTCTTCTTACTGGGCGATTGCATCAACTTAGATGCTTCTCCTGTGTTCTACTGTGCTGCTTGTATTGTCCCCACATACCGCAGCACGCGACAAGGGCTGGCAGACCATAAATGTAACCGTTTCAGAGAGAAATGCGACCAATGTGACGATCTCGCGTTATATCGATTCGATGGTGAATGACGAAACACGGAGATTTTCTAAGGTTTTTACTACATATTAACACTTTTCACATTTTCTCGTGTTACGTGGCTGCCAGCCCTCGGTTCATGCAAAATCTTAAGGTCCTCGGTCATGTCCAAGGCACCAAACCGACCAATAATTCAATAATCGATAACTAAAACTATAAATGTAGCTCTTCTTACTGGGCGATTGCATCAACTTAGATGCTTCTCCTGTGTTCTACTGTGCTGCTTGTATTGTCCCCACATACCGCAGCACGCGACAAGGGCTGGCAGACCATAAAGGTAACCGTTTCAGAGAGAAATGCGACCAATGTGACGATCTCGCGTTATATCGATTCGATGGTGAATGACGAAACACGGAGATTTTCTAAGGTTTTTACTACATATTAACACTTTTCACATTTTCTCGTGTTACGTGGCTGCCAGTCCTCGGTTCATGCAAAATCTTAAGGTCCTCGGTCATGTCCAAGGCACCAAACCGACCAATAATTCAATAATCGATAACTAAAACTATAAATGTAGCTCTTCTTACTGGGCGATTGCATCAACTTAGATGCTTCTCCTGTGTTCTACTGTGCTGCTTGTATTGTCCCCACATACCGCAGCACGCGACAAGGGCTGGCAGACCATAAATGTAACCGTTTCAGAGAGAAATGCGACCAATGTGACGATCTCGCGTTCTATCGATTCGATGGAGAATGACGAAACACGGAGATTTTCTAAAGTTTTTACTACATATTAACACTTTTCACATTTTCTCGTGTTACGTGGCTGCCAGTCCTCGGTTCATGCAAAATCTTAAGGTCCTCGGTCATGTCCAAGGCACCAAACCGACCAATAATTCAATAATCGATAACTAAAACTATAAATGTAGCTCTTCTTACTGGGCGATTGCATCAACTTAGATGCTTCTCCTGTGTTCTACTGTGAGCTTGTATTGTCCCCACATACCGCAGCACGCGACAAGGGCTGGCAGACCATAAATGTAACCGTTTCAGAGAGAAATGCGACCAATGTGACGATCTCGCGTTATATCGATTCGATGGTGAATGACGAAACACGGAGATTTTCTAAGGTTTTTACTACATATTAACACTTTTCACATTTTCTCGTGTTACGTGGCTGCCAGTCCTCGGTTCATGCAAAATCTTAAGGTCTTCGGTCATGTCCAAGGCACCAAACCGACCAATAATTTAATAATCGATAACTAAAACTATAAATGTAGCTCTTCTTACTGGGCGATTGCATCAACTTAGATGCTTCTCCTGTGTTCTACTGTGCTGCTTGTATTGTCCCCACATACCGCAGCACGCGACAAGGGCTGGCAGACCATAAATGTAACCGTTTCAGAGAGAAATGCGACCAATGTGACGATCTCGCGTTATATCGATTCGATGGTGAATGACGAAACACGGAGATTTTCTAAGGTTTTTACTACATATTAACACTTTTCACATTTTCTCGTGTTACGTGGCTGCCAGTCCTCGGTTCATGCAAAATCTTAAGGTCCTCGGTCATGTCCAAGGCACCAAACCGACCAATAATTCAATAATCGATAACTAAAACTATAAATGTAGCTCTTCTTACTGGGCGATTGCATCAACTTAGATGCTTCTCCTGTGTTCTACTGTGAGCTTGTATTGTCCCCACATACCGCAGCATGCGACAAGGGGTGGCAGACCATAAATGTAACCGTTTCAGAGAGAAATGCGACCAATGTGACGATCTCGCGTTATATCGATTCGATGGTGAATGACGAAACACGGAGATTTTCTAAGGTTTTTACTACATATTAACACTTTTCACATTTTCTCGTGTTACGTGGCTGCCAGTCCTCGGTTCATGCAAAATCTTAAGGTCCTCGGTCATGTCCAAGGCACCAAACCGACCAATAATTCTATAATCGATAACTAAAACTATAAATGTAGCTCTTCTTACTGGGCGATTGCATCAACTTAGATGCTTCTCCTGTGTTCTACTGTGCTTCTTGTATTGTCCCCACATACCGCAGCACGCGACAAGGGCTGGCAGACCATAAATGTAACCGTTTCAGGGAGAAATGCGACCAATGTGACGATCTCGCGTTATATCGATTCGATGGAGAATGACGAAACACGGAGATTTTCTAAGGTTTTTACTACATATTAACACTTTTCACATTTTCTCGTGTTACGTGGCTGCCAGTCCTCGGTTCATGCAAAATCTTAAGGTCCTCGGTCATGTCCAAGGCACCAAACCGACCAATAATTCAATAATCGATAACTAAAACTATAAATGTAGCTCTTCTTACTGGGCGATTGCATCAACTTAGATGCTTCTCCTGTGTTCTACTGTGCTGCTTGTATTGTCCCCACATACCGCAGCACGCGACAAGGGCTGGCAGGGCATAAATGTAACCGTTTCAGAGAGAAATGCGACCAATGTGACGATCTCGCGTTATATCGATTCGATGGTGAATGACGAAACACGGAGATTTTCTAAGGTTTTTACTACATATTAACACTTTTCACATTTTCTCGTGTTACGTGGCTGCCAGTCCTCGGTTCATGCAAAATCTTAAGGTCCTCGGTCATGTCCAAGGCACCAAACCGACCAATAATTCAATAATCGATAACTAAAACTATAAATGTAGCTCTTCTTACTGGGCGATTGCATCAACTTAGATGCTTCTCCTGTGTTCTACTGTGAGCTTGTATTGTCCCGACATACCGCAGCACGCGACAAGGGCTGGCAGACCATAAATGTAACCGTTTCAGAGAGAAATGCGACCAATGTGACGATCTCGCGTTATATCGATTCGATGGTGAATGACGAAACACGGAGACTTTCTAAGGTTTTTACTACATATTAACACTTTTCACATTTTCTCGTGTTACGTGGCTGCCAGTCCTCGGTTCATGCAAAATCTTAAGGTCCTCGGTCATGTCCAAGGCACCAAACCGACCAATAATTCAATAATCGATAACTAAAACTATAAATGTAGCTCTTCTTACTGGGCGATTGCATCAACTTAGATGCTTCTCCTGTGTTCTACTGTGCTGCTTGTATTGTCCCCACATACCGCAGCACGCGACAAGGGCTGGCAGACCATAAATGTAACCGTTTCAGAGAGAAATGCGACCAATGTGACGATCTCGCGTTATATCGATTCGATGGTGAATGACGAAACACGGAGATTTTCTAAGGTTTTTACTACATATTAACACTTTTCACATTTTCTCGTGTTACGTGGCTGCCAGTCCTCGGTTCATGCAAAATCTTAAGGTCCTCGGTCATGTCCAAGGCACCAAACCGACCAATAATTCAATAATCGATAACTAAAACTATAAATGTAGCTCTTCTTACTGGGCGATTGCATCAACTTAGATGCTTCTCCTGTGTTCTACTGTGCTGCTTGTATTGTCCCCACATACCGCAGCACGCGACAAGGGCTGGCAGACCATAAATGTAACCGTTTCAGAGAGAAATGCGACCAATGTGACGATCTCGCGTTATATCGATTCGATGGTGAATGACGAAACACGGAGATTTTCTAAGGTTTTTACTACATATTAACACTTTTCACATTTTCTCGTGTTACGTGGCTGCCAGTCCTCGGTTCATGCAAAATCTTAAGGTCCTCGGTCATGTCCAAGGCACCAAACCGACCAATAATTCAATAATCGATAACTAAAACTATAAATGTAGCTCTTCTTACTGGGCGATTGCATCAACTTAGATGCTTCTCCTGTGTTCTACTGTGCTGCTTGTATTGTCCCCACATACCGCAGCACGCGACAAGGGCTGGCAGACCATAAATGTAACCGTTTCAGAGAGAAATGCGACCAATGTGACGATCTCGCGTTCTATCGATTCGATGGTGAATGACGAAACACGGAGATTTTCTAAGGTTTTTACTACATATTAACACTTTTCACATTTTCTCGTGTTACGTGGCTGCCAGTCCTCGGTTCATGCAAAACCTTAAGGTCCTCGGTCATGTCCAAGGCACCAAACCGACCAATAATTCAATAATCGATAACTAAAACTATAAATGTAGCTCTTCTTACTGGGCGATTGCATCAACTTAGATGCTTCTCCTGTGTTCTACTGTGCTGCTTGTATTGTCCCCACATACCGCAGCACGCGACAAGGGCTGGCAGACCATAAATGTAACCGTTTCAGAGAGAAATGCGACCAATGTAACGATCTCGCGTTATATCGATTCGATGGTGAATGACGAAACACGGAGATTTTCTAAGGTTTTTACTACATATTAACACTTTTCACATTTTCTCGTGTTACGTGGCTGCCAGTCCTCGGTTCATGCTAAATCTTAAGGTCCTCGGTCATGTCCAAGGCACCAAACCGACCAATAATTCAATAATCGATAACTAAAACTATAAATGTAGCTCTTCTTACTGGGCGATTGCATCAACTTAGATGTTTCTCCTGTGTTCTACTGTGCTGCTTGTATTGTCCCCACATACCGCAGCACGCGACAAGGGCTGGCAGACCATAAATGTAACCGTTTCAGAGAGAAATGCGACCAATGTGACGATCTCGCGTTATATCGATTCGATGGTGAATGACGAAACACGGAGATTTTCTAAGGTTTTTACTACATATTAACACTTTTCACATTTTCTCGTGTTACGTGGCTGCCAGTCCTCGGTTCATGCAAAATCTTAACGTCCTCGGTCATGTCCAAGGCACCAAACCGACCAATAATTCAATAATCGATAACTAAAACTATAAATGTAGCTCTTCTTACTGGGCGATTGCATCAACTTAGATGCTTCTCCTGTGTTCTACTGTGCTGCTTGTATTGTCCCCACATACCGCAGCACGCGACAAGGGCTGGCAGACCATAAATGTAACCGTTTCAGAGAGAAATGCGACCAATGTGACGATCTCGCGTTATATCGATTCGATGGTGAATGACGAAACACGGAGATTTTCTAAGGTTTTTACTACATATTAACACTTTTCACATTTTCTCGTGTTACGTGGCTGCCAGTCCTCGGTTCATGCAAAATCTTAAGGTCCTCGGTCATGTCCAAGGCACCAAACCGACCAATAATTCAATAATCGATAACTAAAACTATAAATGTAGCTCTTCTTACTGGGCGATTGCATCAACTTAGATGCTTCTCCTGTGTTCTACTGTGCTGCTTGTATTGTCCCCACATACCGCAGCACGCGACAAGGGCTGGCAGACCATAAATGTAACCGTTTCAGAGAGAAATGCGACCAATGTGACGATCTCGCGTTCTATCGATTCGATGGTGAATGACGAAACACGGAGATTTTCTAAGGTTTTTACTACATATTAACACTTTTCACATTTTCTCGTGTTACGTGGCTGCCAGTCCTCGGTTCATGCAAAATCTTAAGGTCCTCGGTCATGTCCAAGGCACCAAACCGACCAATAATTCAATAATCGATAACTAAAACTATAAATGTAGCTCTTCTTACTGGGCGATTGCATCAACTTAGATGCTTCTCCTGTGTTCTACTGTGCTGCTTGTATTGTCCCCACATAACCCAGAACGCGACAAGGGCTGGCAGACCATAAATGTAACCGTTTCAGAGAGAAATGCGACCAATGTAACGATCTCGCGTTATATCGATTCGATGGTGAATGACGAAACACGGAGATTTTCTAAGGTTTTTACTACATATTAACACTTTTCACATTTTCTCGTGTTACGTGGCTGCCAGTCCTCGGTTCATGCAAAATCTTAAGGTCCTCGGTCATGTCCAAGGCACCAAACCGACCAATAATTCAATAATCGATAGCTAAAACTATAAATGTAGCTCTTCTTACTGGGCGATTGCATCAACTTAGATGCTTCTCCTGTGTTCTACTGTGCTGCTTGTATTGTCCCCACATACCGCAGCACGCGACAAGGGATGGCCGACCATAAATGTAACCGTTTCAGAGAGAAATGCGACCAATGTGACGATGTCGCGTTATATCGATTCGATGGTGAATGACGAAACACGGAGATTTTCTAAGGTTTTTACTACATATTAACACTTTTCACATTTTCTCGTGTTACGTGGCTGCCAGTCCTCGGTTCATGCAAAATCTTAAGGTCCTCGGTCATGTCCAAGGCACCAAACCGACCAATAATTCAATAATCGATAACTAAAACTATAAATGTAGCTCTTCTTACTGGGCGATTGCATCAACTTTAATGCTTCTCCTGTGTTCTACTGTGCTGCTTGTATTGTCCCCACATACCGCAGCACGCGACAAGGGCTGGCAGACCATAAATGTAACCGTTTCAGAGAGAAATGCGACCAATGTGACGATCTCGCGTTATATCGATTCGATGGTGAATGACGAAACACGGAGATTTTCTAAGGTTTTTACTACATATTAACACTTTTCACATTTTCTCGTGTTACGTGGCTGCCAGTCCTCGGTTCATGCAAAATCTTAAGGTCCTCGGTCATGTCCAAGGCACCAAACCGACCAATAATTCAATAATCGATAACTAAAACTATAAATGTAGCTCTTCTTACTGGGCGATTGCATCAACTTAGATGCTTCTCCTGTGTTCTACTGTGCTGCTTGTATTGTCCCCACATACCGCAGCACGCGACAAGGGCTGGCAGACCATAAATGTAACCGTTTCAGAGAGAAATGCGACCAATGTGACGATCTCGCGTTCTATCGATTCGATGGAGAATGACGAAACACGGAGATTTTCTAAGGTTTTTACTACATATTAACACTTTTCACATTTTCTCGTGTTACGTGGCTGCCAGTCCTCGGTTCATGCAAAATCTTAAGGTCCTCGGTCATGTCCAAGGCACCAAACCGACCAATAATTCAATAATCGATAACTAAAACTATAAATGTAGCTCTTCTTACTGGGCGATTGCATCAACTTAGATGCTTCTCCTGTGTTCTGCTGTGCTGCTTGTATTGTCCCCACATACCGCAGCACGCGACAAGGGCTGGCAGACCATAAATGTAACCGTTTCAGAGAGAAATGCGGCCAATGTGACGATCTCGCGTTATAACGATTCGATGGAGAATGACGAAACTCGGAGATTTTCTAAGGTTTTTACTACATATTAACACTTTTCACATTTTCTCGTGTTACGTGGCTGCCAGTCCTCGGTTCATGCAAAATCTTAAGGTCCTCGGTCATGTCCAAGGCACCAAACCGACCAATAATTCAATAATCGATAACTAAAACTATAAATGTAGCTCTTCTTACTGGGCGATTGCATCAACTTAGATGCTTCTCCTGTGTTCTACTGTGCTGCTTGTATTGTCCCCACATACCGCAGCACGAGACAAGGGCTGGCAGACCATAAATGTAACCGTTTCAGAGAGAAATGCGACCAATGTGACGATCTCGCGTTATATCGATTCGATGGTGAATGACGAAACACGGAGATTTTCTAAGGTTTTTACTACATATTAACACTTTTCACATTTTCTCGTGTTACGTGGCTGCCAGTCCTCGGTTCATGCAAAATCTTAAGGTCCTCGGTCATGTCCAAGGCACCAAACCGACCAATAATTCAATAATCGATAACTAAAACTATAAATGTAGCTCTTCTTACTGGGCGATTGCATCAACTTAGATGCTTCTCCAGTGTTCTACTGTGCTGCTTGTATTGTCCCCACATACCGCAGCACGCGACAAGGGCTGGCAGACCATAAATGTAACCGTTTCAGAGAGAAATGCGACCAATGTGACGATCTCGCGTTATATCGATTCGATGGTGAATGACGAAACACGGAGATTTTCTAAGGTTATTACTACATATTAACACTTTTCACATTTTCTCGTGTTACGTGGCTGCCAGTCCTCGGTTCATGCAAAATCTTAAGGTCCTCGGTCATGTCCAAGGCACTAAACCGACCAATAATTCAATAATCGATAGCTAAAACTATAAATGTAGCTCTTCTTACTGGGCGATTCCATCAACTTAGATGCTTCTCCTGTGTTCTAGTGTGCTGCTTGTATTGTCCCCACATAACCCAGCACGCGACAAGGGCTGGCAGACCATAAATGTAACCGTTTCAGAGAGAAATGCGACCAATGTGACGATCTCGCGTTATATCGATTCGATGGTGAATGACGAAACACGGAGATTTTCTAAGTTTTTTACTACATATTAACACTTTTCACATTTTTTCGTGTTACGTGGCTGCCAGTCCTCGGTTCATGCAAAATCTTAAGGTCCTCGGTCATGTCCAAGGCACCAAACCGACCAATAATTCAATAATCGATAACTAAAACTATAAATGTAGCTCTTCTTACTGGGCGATTGCATCAACTTAGATGCTTCTCCTGTGTTCTACTGTGCTGCTTGTATTGTCCCCACATACCGCAGCACGCGACAAGGGCTGGCAGACCATAAATGTAACCGTTTCAGAGAGAAATGCGACCAATGTGACGATCTCGCGTTATATCGATTCGATGGTGAATGACGAAACACGGAGATTTTCTAAGGTTTTTACTACATATTAACACTTTTCACATTTTCTCGTGTTACGTGGCTGCCAGTCCTCGGTTCATGCAAAATCTTAACGTCCTCGGTCATGTCCAAGGCACCAAACCGACCAATAATTCAATCATCGATAACTAAAACTATAAATGTAGCTCTTCTTACTGGGCGATTGCATCAACTTAGATGCTTCTCCTGTGTTCTACTGTGCTGCTTGTATTGTCCCCACATAACCCAGCACGCGACAAGGGCTGGCAGACCATAAATGTAACCATTTCAGAGAGAAATGCGACCAATGTGACGATCTCGCGTTATATCGATTCGATGGTGAATGACGAAACACGGAGATTTTCTAAGGTTTTTACTACATATTAACACTTTTCACATTTTCTCGTGTTACGTGGCTGCCAGTCCTCGGTTCATGCAAAATCTTAAGGTCCTAGGTCATGTCCAAGGCACCAAACCGACCAATAATTCAATAATCGATAACTAAAACTATAAATGTAGCTCTTCTTACTGGGCGATTGCATCAACTTAGATGCTTCTCCTGTGTTCTACTGTGCTGCTTGTATTGTCCCCACATACCGCAGCACGCGACAAGGGCTGGCAGACCATAAATGTAACCGTTTCAGAGAGAAATGCGACCAATGTGACGATCTCGCGTTATATCGATTCGATGGTGAATGACGAAACACGGAGATTTTCTAAGGTTTTTACTACATATTAACACTTTTCACATTTTCTCGTGTTACGTGGCTGCCAGTCCTCGGTTCATGCAAAATCTTAACGTCCTCGGTCATGTCCAAGGCACCAAACCGACCAATAATTCAATAATCGATAACTAAAACTATAAATGTAGCTCTTCTTACTGGGCGATTGCATCAACTTAGATGCTTCTCCTGTGTTCTACTGTGCTGCTTGTATTGTCCCCACATAACCCAGCACGCGACAAGGGCTGGCAGACCATAAATGTAACCATTTCAGAGAGAAATGCGACCAATGTGACGATCTCGCGTTATATCGATTCGATGGTGAATGACGAAACACGGAGATTTTCTAAGGTTTTTCTACATATTAACACTTTTCACATTTTCTCGTGTTACGTGGCTGCCAGTCCTCGGTTCATGCAAAATCTTAACGTCCTCGGTCATGTCCAAGGCACCAAACCGACCAATAATTCAATAATCGATAACTAAAACTATAAATGTAGCTCTTCTTACTGGGCAATTCCATCAACTTAGATGCTTCTCCTGTGTTCTACTGTGCTGCTTGTATTGTCCCCACATACCGCAGCACGCGACAAGGGCTGGCAGACCATAAATGTAACCGTTTCAGAGAGAAATGCGACCAATGTGACGATCTCGCGTTATATCGATTCGATGGTGAATGACGAAACACGGAGATTTTCTAAGGTTTTTACTACATATTAACACTTTTCACATTTTCTCGTGTTACGTGGCTGCCAGTCCTCGGTTCATGTAAAATCTTAAGGTCCTCAGTCATGTCCAAGGCACCAAACCGACCAACAATTCGATAATCGATAACTAAAACTATAAATGTAGCTCTTCTTACTGGGCGATTGCATCAACTAAGATGCTTCTCCTGTGTTCTACTGTGCTGCTTGTATTGTCCCCACATACCGCAGCACGCGACAAGGGCTGGCAGACCATAAATGTAACCGTTTCAGAGAGAAATGCGACCAATGTGACGATCTCGCGTTATATCGATTCGATGGTGAATGACGAAACACGGAGATTTTCTAAGGTTTTTACTACATATTAACACTTTTCACATTTTCTCGTGTTACGTGGCTGCCAGTCCTCGGTTCATGCAAAATCTTAAGGTCCTCGGTCATGTCCAAGGCACCAAACCGACCAATAATTCAATAATCGATAACTAAAACTATAAATGTAGCTCTTCTTACTGGGCGATTGCATCAACTTAGATGCTTCTCCTGTGTTCTACTGTGCTGCTTGTATTGTCCCCACATACCGCAGCACGCGACAAGGGCTGGCAGACCATAAATGTAACCGTTTCAGAGAGAAATTCGACCAATGTGACGATCTCGCGTTATATCGATTCGAAGGTGAATGACGAAACACGGAGATTTTCTAAGGTTTTTACTACATATTAACACTTTTCACATTTTCTCGTATTACGTGGCTACCAGTCCTCGGTTCATGTAAAATCTTAAGGTCCTCGGTCATGTCCAAGGCACCAAACCGTCCAATAATTCAATAATCGATAACTAAAACTATAAATGTAGATCTTCTTACTGGGCGATTGAATCAACTAAGATGCTTCTCCTGTGTTCTACTGTGCTGCTTGTATTGTCCCCACATACCGAAGCACGCGAAGAGGGCTGGCAGACCATAAATGTAACCGTTTCAGAGAGAAATGCGACCAATGTGACGATCTCGCGTTATATCGATTCGATGGTGAATGGCGAAACACGGAGATTTTGTAAGGTTTTTACTACATATTATCACTTTTCACATTTTCTCGTGTTATGTGGCTGCCAGTCCTCGGTTCATGCAAAATCTTAAGGTCCTAGATCATGTCCAAGGCACCAAACCGACCAATAATTCAATAATCGATAACTAAAACTATAAATGTAGCTCTTCTTACTGGGCGATTCCATCAACTTAGATGCTTCTCCTGTGTTCTACTGTGCTGCTTGTATTGTCCCCAAATACCGCAGCACGCGACAAGGGCTGGCAGACAATAAATGTTACCGTTTCAGAGAGAAATGCGACCAATGTGACGATCTCGCGTTATATCGATTCGATGGTGAATGACGAAACACGGAGATTTTCTAAGGTTTTTACTACATATTAACACTTTTCACATTTTCTCGTGTTACGTGGCTGCCAGTCCTCGGTTCATGCAAAATCTTAAGGTCCTCGGTCATGTCCAAGGCACCAAACCGACCAATAATTCAATAATCGATAACTAAAACTATAAATGTAGCTCTTCTTACTGGGCGATTGCATCAACTTAGATGCTTCTCCTGTGTTCTACTGTGCTGCTTGTATTGTCCCCACATACCGCAGCACGCGACAAGGGCTGGCAGACCATAAATGTAACCGTTTCAGAGAGAAATGCGACCAATGTGACGATCTCGCGTTATATCGATTCGATGGTGAATGACGAAACACGGAGATTTTCTAAGGTTTTTACTACATATTAACACTTTTCACATTTTCTCGTGTTACGTGGCTGCCAGTCCTCGGTTCATGCAAAATCTTAAGGTCCTCGGTCATGTCCAAGGCACCAAACCGACCAATAATTCAATAATCGATAACTAAAACTATAAATGTAGCTCTTCTTACTGGGCGATTGCATCAACTTAGATGCTTCTCCTGTGTTCTACTGTGCTGCTTGTATTGTCCCCACATAACCCAGCACGCGACAAGGGCTGGCAGACCATAAATGTAACCGTTTCAGAGAGAAATGCGACCAATGTGACGATCTCGCGTTATATCGATTCGATGGTGAATGACGAAACACGGAGATTTTCTAAGGTTTTTACTACATATTAACACTTTTCACATTTTATCGTGTTACGTGGCTGCCAGTCCTCGGTTCATGCAAAATCTTAACGTCCTCGGTCATGTCCAAGGCACCAAACCGACCAATAATTCAGTAATCGATAACTACAACTATAAATGTAGCTCTTCTTACTGGGCGATTGCATCAACTTAGATGCTTCTCCTGTGTTCTACTGTGCTGCTTGTATTGTCCCCACATACCGCAGCACGCGACAAGGGCTGGCAGACCATAAATGTAACCGTTTCAGAGAGAAATGCGACCAATGTGACGATCTCTCGTTTTATCGATTCGAAGGTGAATGACGAAACACGGAGATTTTCTAAGGTTTTTACTACATATTAACACATTTCACATTTTCTCGTGTTACGTGGCTACCAGTCCTCGGTTCATGTAAAATATTAATGTCCTCGGTCATGTCCAAGGCACCAAACCGACCAATAATTCGATAATCAATAACTAAAACTATAAATGTAGCTCTTCTTACTGGGCGATTGCATCAACCAAGATGCTTCTCCTGTGTTCTACTGTGCTGCTTGTATTGTCCCCACATACCGCAGCACGCGACAAGGGCTGGCAGACCATAAATGTAACCGTTTCAGAGAGAAATGCGACCAATGTGACGATCTCGCGTTATATCGATTCGACGGTGTATAACGAAACACGGAGATTTTCTAAGGTTTTTACTACATATTAACACTTTTCACATTTTCTCGTGTTACGTGGCTGCCAGTCCTCGGTTCATGCAAAATCTTAAGGTCCTAGGTCATGTCCAAGGCACCAAACCGACCAATAATTCAATAATCGATAACTAAAACTATAAATGTAGCTCTTCTTACTGGGCGATTGCATCAACTTAGATGCTTCTCCTGTGTTCTACTGTGCTGCTTGTATTGTCCCCACATACCGCAGCACGCGACAAGGGCTGGCAGACCATAAATGTAACCGTTTCAGAGAGAAATGCGACCAATGTGACGATCTCGCGTTATATCGATTCGATGGTGAATGACGAAACACGGAGATTTTCTAAGGTTTTTACTACATATTAACACTTTTCACATTTTCTCGTGTTACGTGGCTGCCAGTCCTCGGTTCATGCAAAATCTTAAGGTCCTCGGTCATGTCCAAGGCACCAAACCGACCAATAACTCAATAATCGATAACTAAAACTATAAATATAGCTCTTCTTACTGGGCGATTGCATCAACTTAGATGCTTCTCCTGTGTTCTACTGTGCTGCTTGTATTGTCCCCACATACCGCAGCACGCGACAAGGGCTGGCAGACCATAAATGTAACCGTTTCAGAGAGAAATGCGACCAATGTGACGATCTCGCGTTATATCGATTCGATGGTGAATGACGAAACACGGAGATTTTCTAAGGTTTTTACTACATATTAACACTTTTCACATTTTCTCGTGTTACGTGGCTGCCAGTCCTCGGTTCATGCAAAATCTTAAGGTCCTCGGTCATGTCCAAGGCACCAAACCGACCAATAACTCAATAATCGATAACTAAAACTATAAATGTAGCTCTTCTTACTGGGCGATTGCATCAACTTAGATGCTTCTCCTGTGTTCTACTGTGCTGCTTGTATTGTCCCCACATACCGCAGCACGCGACAAGGGCTGGCAGACCATAAATGTAACCGTTTCAGAGAGAAATGCGACCAATGTGACGATCTCGCGTTATATCGATTCGATGGTGAATGACGAAACACGGAGATTTTCTAAGGTTTTTACTACATATTAACACTTTTCACATTTTCTCGTGTTACGTGGCTACCAGTCCTCGGTTCATGTAAAATCTTAAGGTCCTCGGTCATGTCCAAGGCACCAAACCGTCCAATAATTCGATAATCGATAACTAAAACTATAAATGTAGATCTTCTTACTGGGCGATTGCATCAACTAAGATGCTTCTCCTGTGTTCTACTGTGCTGCTTGTATTGTCCCCACATACCGAAGCACGCGAAGAGGGCTGGCAGACCATAAATGTAACCGTTTCAGAGAGAAATGCGACCAATGTGACGATCTCGCGTTATATCGATTCGATGGTGAATGGCGAAACACGGAGATTTTGTAAGGTTTTTACTACATATTATCACTTTTCACATTTTCTCGTGTTACGTGGCTGCCAGTCCTCGGTTCATGCAAAATCTTAAGGTCCTAGGTCATGTCCAAGGCACCAAACCGACCAATAATTCAATAATCGATAACTAAAACTATAAATGTAGCTCTTCTTACTGGGCGATTCCATCAACTTAGATGCTTCTCCTGTGTTCTACTGTGCTGCTTGTATTGTCCCCAAATACCGCAGCACGCGACAAGGGCTGGCAGACCATAAATGTTACCGTTTCAGAGAGAAATGCGACCAATGTGACGATCTCGCGTTATATCGATTCGATGGTGAATGACGAAACACGGAGATTTTCTAAGGTTTTTACTACATATTAACACTTTTCACATTTTCTCGTGTTACGTGGCTGCCAGTCCTCGGTTCATGCAAAATCTTAAGGTCCTCGGTCATGTCCAAGGCACCAAACCGACCAATAATTCAATAATCGATAACTAAAACTATAAATGTAGCTCTTCTTACTGGGCGATTGCATCAACTTAGATGCTTCTCCTGTGTTCTACTGTGCTGCTTGTATTGTCCCCACATACCGCAGCACGCGACAAGGGCTGGCAGACCATAAATGTAACCGTTTCAGAGAGAAATGCGACCAATGTGACGATCTCGCGTTATATCGATTCGATGGTGAATGACGAAACACGGAGATTTTCTAAGGTTTTTACTACATATTAACACTTTTCACATTTTCTCGTGTTACGTGGCTGCCAGTCCTCGGTTCATGCAAAATCTTAACGTCCTCGGTCATGTCCAAGGCACCAAACCGACCAATAATTCAATAATCGATAACTAAAACTATAAATGTAGCTCTTCTTACTGGGCGATTGCATCAACTTAGATGCTTCTCCTGTGTTCTACTGTGCTGCTTGTATTGTCCCCACATAACCCAGCACGCGACAAGGGCTGGCAGACCATAAATGTAACCGTTTCAGAGAGAAATGCGACCAATGTGACGATCTCGCGTTATATCGATTCGATGGTGAATGACGAAACACGGAGATTTTCTAAGGTTTTTACTACATATTAACACTTTTCACATTTTCTCGTGTTACGTGGCTGCCAGTCCTCGGTTCATGCAAAATCTTAAGGTCCTCGGTCATGTCCAAGGCACCAAACCGACCAATAATTCAATAATCGATAACTAAAACTATTAATGTAGCTCTTCTTACTGGGCGATTGCATCAACTTAGATGCTTCTCCTGTGTTCTACTGTGCTGCTTGTATTGTCCCCACATAACCCAGCACGCGACAAGGGCTGGCAGACCATAAATGTAACCGTTTCAGAGAGAAATGCGACCAATGTGACGATCTCGCGTTATATCGATTCGATGGTGAATGACGAAACACGGAGATTTTCTAAGGTTTTTACTACATATTAACACTTTTCACATTTTCTCGTGTTACGTGGCTGCCAGTCCTCGGTTCATGCAAAATCTTAACGTCCTCGGTCATGTCCAAGGCACCAAACCGACCAATAATTCAATAATCGATAACTAAAACTCTAAATGTAGCTCTTCTTACTGGGCGATTGCATCAACTTAGATGCTTCTCCTGTGTTCTACTGTGCTGCTTGTATTGTCCCCACATACCGCAGCACGCGACAAGGGCTGGCAGACCATAAATGTAACCGTTTCAGAGAGAAATGCGACCAATGTGACGATCTCGCGTTATATCGATTCGATGGTGAATGACGAAACACGGAGATTTTCTAAGGTTTTTACTACATATTAACACTTTTCACATTTTCTCGTGTTACGTGGCTGCCAGTCCTCGGTTCATGCAAAATCTTAAGGTCCTCGGTCATGTCCAAGGCACCAAACCGACCAATAATTCAATAATCGATAACTAAAACTATAAATGTAGCTCTTCTTACTGGGCGATTGCATCAACTTAGATGCTTCTCCTGTGTTCTACTGTGCTGCTTGTATTGTCCCCACATACCGCAGCACGCGACAAGGGCTGGCAGACCATAAATGTAACCGTTTCAGAGAGAAATGCGACCAATGTGACGATCTCTCGTTTTATCGATTCGAAGGTGAATGACGAAACACGGAGATTTTCTAAGGTTTTTACTACATATTAACACATTTCACATTTTCTCGTGTTACGTGGCTACCAGTCCTCGGTTCATGTAAAATATTAAGGTCCTCGGTCATGTCCAAGGCACCAAACCGACCAATAATTCGATAATCGATAACTAAAACTATAAATGTAGCTCTTCTTACTGGGCGATTGCATCAACCAAGATGCTTCTCCTGTGTTCTACTGTGCTGCTTGTATTGTCCCCACATACCGCAGCACGCGACAAGGGCTGGCAGACCATAAATGTAACCGTTTCAGAGAGAAATGCGACCAATGTGACGATCTCGCGTTATATCGATTCGACGGTGTATAACGAAACACGGAGATTTTCTAAGGTTTTTACTACATATTAACACTTTTCACATTTTCTCGTGTTACGTGGCTGCCAGTCCTCGGTTCATGCAAAATCTTAAGGTCCTCGGTAATGTGCAAGGCACCAAACCGACCAATAATTCAATAATCGATAACTAAAACTATAAATGTAGCTCTTCTTACTGGGCGATTGCATCAACTTAGATGCTTCTCCTGTGTTCTACTGTGCTGCTTGTATTGTCCCCACATACCGCAGCACGCGACAAGGGCTGGCAGACCATAAATGTAACCGTTTCAGAGAGAAATGCGACCAATGTGACGATCTCGCGTTATATCGATTCGATGGTGAATGACGAAACACGGAGATTTTCTAAGGTTTTTACTACATATTAACACTTTTCACATTTTCTCGTGTTACGTGGCTGCCAGTCCTCGGTTCATGCAAAATCTTAAGGTCCTCGGTCATGTCCAAGGCACCAAACCGACCAATAACTCAATAATCGATAACTAAAACTATAAATGTAGCTCTTCTTACTGGGCGATTGCATCAACTTAGATGCTTCTCCTGTGTTCTACTGTGCTGCTTGTATTGTCCCCACATACCGCAGCACGCGACAAGAACTGGCAGACCATAAATGTAACCGTTTCAGAGAGAAATGCGACCAATGTGACGATCTCGCGTTATATCGATTCGATGGTGAATGACGAAACACGGAGATTTTCTAAGGTTTTTACTACATATAAACACTTTTCACATTTTCTCGTGTTACGTGGCTGCCAGTCCTCGGTTCATGCAAAATCTTAAGGTCCTCGGTCATGTCCAAGGCACCAAACCGACCAATAATTAAATAATCGATAACTAAAACTATAAATGTAGCTCTTCTTACTGGGCGATTGCATCAACTTAAATGCTTCTCCTGTGTTCTACTGTGCTGCTTGTATTGTCCCCACATACCGCAGCACGCGACAAGGGCTGGCAGACCATAAATGTAACCGTTTCAGAGAGAAATGCGACCAATGTGACGATCTCGCGTTATATCGATTCGATGGTGAATGACGAAACACGGAGATTTTCTAAGGTTTTTACTACACTTTTCACATTTTCTCGTGTTACGTGGCTGCCAGTCCTCGGTTCATGCAAAATCTTAAGGTCCTCGGTCATGTCAAAGGCACCAAACCGACCAATAATTCAATAATCGATAACTAAAACTATAAATGTAGCTCATCTTACTGGGCGATTGCATCAACTTAGATGCTTCTCCTGTGTTCTACTGTGCTGCTTGTATTGTCCCCACATACCGCAGCACGCGACAAGGGCTGGCAGACCATAAATGTAACCGTTTCAGAGAGAAATGCGACCAATGTGACGATCTCGCGTTATATCGATTCGATGGTGAATGACGAAACACGGAGATTTTCTAAGGTTTTTACTACATATTAACACTTTTCACATTTTCTCGTGTTACGTGGCTGCCAGTCCTCGGTTCATGCAAAATCTTAAGGTCCTAGGTCATGTCCAAGGCACCAAACCGACCAATAATTCAATAATCGATAACTAAAACTATAAATGTAGCTCTTCTTACTGGGCGATTGCATCAACTTAGATGCTTCTCCTGTGTTCTACTGTGCTGCTTGTATTGTCCCCACATAACCCAACACGCGACAAGGGGTGGCAGACCATAAATGTAACCGTTTCAGAGAGAAATGCGACCAATGTGACGATCTCGCGTTATATCGATTCGATGGTGAATGACGAAACACGGAGATTTTCTAAGGTTTTTACTACATATTAACACTTTTCACATTTTCTCGTGTTACGTGGCTGCCAGTCCTCGGTTCATGCAAAATCTTAAGGTCCTAGGTCATGTCCAAGGCACCAAACCGACCAATAATTCAATAATCGATAACTAAAACTATAAATGTAGCTCTTCTTACTGGGCGATTCCATCAACTTAGATGCTTCTCCTGTGTTCTACTGTGCTGCTTGTATTGTCCCCACATACCGCAGCACGCGACAAGGGCTGGCAGACCATAAATGTAACCGTTTCAGAAAGAAATGCGACCAATGTGACGATCTCGCGTTATATCGATTCGATGGTGAATGACGAAACACGGAGATTTTCTAAGGTTTTTACTACATATTAACACTTTTCACATTTTCTCGTGTTACGTGGCTGCCAGTCCTCGGTTCATGCAAAATCTTAAGGTCCTCGGTCATGTCCAAGGCACCAAACCGACCAATAATTCAATAATCGATAACTAAAACTATAAATGTAGCTCTTCTTACTGGGCGATTGCATCAACTTAGATGCTTCTCCTGTGTTCTACTGTGCTGCTTGTATTGTCCCCACATACCGCAGCACGCGACAAGGGCTGGCAGACCATAAATGTAACCGTTTCAGAGAGAAATGCGACCAATGTGACGATCTCGCGTTATATCGATTCGATGGTGAATGACGAAACACGGAGATTTTCTAAGGTTTTTACTACATATTAACACTTTTCACACTTTCTCGTGTTACGTGGCTGCCAGTCCTCGGTTCATGCAAAATCTTAAGGTCCTAGGTCATGTCCAAGGCACCAAACCGACCAATAATTCAATAATCGATAACTAAAACTATAAATGTAGCTCTTCTTACTGGGCGATTGCATCAACTTAGATGCTTCTCCTGTGTTCTACTGTGCTGCTTGTATTGTCCCCACATAACCCAACACGCGACAAGGGGTGGCAGACCATAAATGTAACCGTTTCAGAGAGAAATGCGACCAATGTGACGATCTCGCGTTATATCGATTCGATGGTGAATGACGAAACACGGAGATTTTCTAAGGTTTTTACTACATATTAACACTTTTCACATTTTCTCGTGTTACGTGGCTGCCAGTCCTCGGTTCATGCAAAATCTTAAGGTCCTCGGTCATGTCCAAGGCACCAAACCGACCAATAATTCAATAATCGATAACTAAAACTATAAATGTAGCTCTTCTTACTGGGCGATTCCATCAACTTAGATGCTTCTCCTGTGTTCTACTGTGCTGCTTGTATTGTCCCCACATACCGCAGCACGCGACAAGGGCTGGCAGACCATAAATGTAACCGTTTCAGAAAGAAATGCGACCAATGTGACGATCTCGCGTTATATCGATTCGATGGTGAATGACGAAACACGGAGATTTTCTAAGGTTTTTACTACATATTAACACTTTTCACATTTTCTCGTGTTACGTGGCTGCCAGTCCTCGGTTCATGCAAAATCTTAAGGTCCTCGGTCATGTCCAAGGCACCAAACCGACCAATAATTCAATAATCGATAACTAAAACTATAAATGTAGCTCTTCTTACTGGGCGATTGCATCAACTTAGATGCTTCTCCTGTGTTCTACTGTGCTGCTTGTATTGTCCCCACATACCGCAGCACGCGACAAGGGCTGGCAGACCATAAATGTAACCGTTTCAGAGAGAAATGCGACCAATGTGACGATCTCGCGTTATATCGATTCGATGGTGAATGACGAAACACGGAGATTTTCTAAGGTTTTTACTACATATTAACACTTTTCACATTTTCTCGTGTTACGTGGCTGCCAGTCCTCGGTTCATGCAAAATCTTAAGGTCCTCGGTCATGTCCAAGGCACCAAACCGACCAATAATTCAATAATCGATAACTAAAACTATAAATGTAACTCTTCTTACTGGGCGATTGCATCAACTTAGATGCTTCTCCTGTGTTCTACTGTGCTGCTTGTATTGTCCCCACATAACCCAACACGCGACAAGGGCTGGCAGACCATAAATGTAACGGTTTCAGAGAGAAATGCGACCAATGTGACGATCTCGCGTTATATCGATTCGATGGTGAATGACGAAACACGGAGATTTTCTAAGGTTGTTACTACATATTAACACTTTTCACATTTTCTCGTGTTACGTGGCTGCCAGTCCTCGGTTCATGCAAAATCTTAAGGTCCTCGGTCATGTCCAAGGCACCAAACCGACCAATAATTCAATAATCGATAACTAAAACTATAAATGTAGCTCTTCTTACTGGGCGATTGCATCAACTTAGATGCTTCTCCTGTGTTCTACTGAGCTGCTTGTATTGTCCCCACATACCGCAGCACGCGACAAGGGCTGGCAGACCATAAATGTAACCGTTTCAGAGAGAAATGCGACCAATGTGACGATCTCGCGTTATATCGATTCGATGGTGAATGACGAAACACGGAGATTTTCTAAGGTTTTTACTACATATTAACACTTTTCACATTTTCTCGTGTTACGTGGCTGCCAGTCCTCGGTTCATGTAAAATCTTAAGGTCCTCGGTCATGTCCAAGGCACCAAACCGACCAATAATTCAATAATCGATAACTAAAACTATAAATGTAGCTCTTCTTACTGGGCGATGGCATCAACTTAGATGCTTCTCCTGTGTTCTACTGTGCTGCTTGTATTGTCCCCACATACCGCAGCACGCGACAAGGGCTGGCAGACCATAAATGTAACCGTTTCAGAGAGAAATGCGACCAATGTGACGATCTCGCGTTATATCGATTCGATGGTGAATGACGAAACACGGAGATTTTCTAAGGTTTTTACTACATATTAACACTTTTCACATTTTCTCGTGTTACGTGGCTGCAAACCCTCGGTTCATGCAAAATCTTAAGGTCCTCGGTCATGTCCAAGGCACCAAACCGACCAATAATTCAATAATCGATAACTAAAACTATAAATGTAGCTCTTCTTACTGGGCGATTGCATCAACTAAGATGCTTCTCCTGTGTTCTACTGTGCTGCTTGTATTGTCCCCACATACCGCAGCACGCGACAAGGGCTGGCAGACCATAAATGTAACCGTTTCAGAGAGAAATGCGACCAATGTGACGATCTCGCGTTATATCGATTCGATGGTGAATGACGAAACACGGAGATTTTCTAAGGTTTTTACTACATATTAACACTTTTCACATTTTCTCGTGTTACGTGGCTGCCAGTCCTCGGTTCATGCAAAATCTTAAGGTCCTCGGTCATGTCCAAGGCACCAAACCGACCAATAATTCAGTAATCGATAACTAAAACTATAAATGTAGCTCTTCTTACTGGGCGATTGCATCAACTTAGATGCTTCTGCTGTAATCTACTGTGCTGCTTGTATTGTCCCCACATACCGCAGCACGCGACAAGGGCTGGCAGACCATAAATGTAACCGTTTCAGAGAGAAATGCGACCAATGTGACGATCTCGCGTTATATCGATTCGATGGTGAATGACGAAACACGGAGATTTTCTAAGGTTTTTACTACATATTAACACTTTTCACATTTTCTCGTGTTACGTGGCTGCCAGTCCTCGGTTCATGCAAAATCTTAAGGTCCTCGGTCATGTCCAAGGCACCAAACCGACCAATAATTCAATAATCGATAACTAAAACTATAAATGTAGCTCTTCTTACTGGGCGATTGCATCAACTTAGATGCTTCTCCTGTGTTCTACTGTGCTGCTTGTATTGTCCCCACATACCGCAGCACGCGACAAGGGCTGGCAGACCATAAATGTAACCGTTTCAGAGAGAAATGCGACCAATGTGACGATCTCGCGTTATATCGATTCGATGGTGAATGACGAAACACGGAGATTTTCTAAGGTTTTTACTACATATTAACACTTTTCACATTTTCTCGTGTTACGTGGCTGCCAGTCCTCGGTTCATGCAAAATCTTAACGTCCTCGGTCATGTCCAAGGCACCAAACCGACCAATAATTCAATAATCGATAACTAAAACTATAAATGTAGCTCTTCTTACTGGGCGATTGCATCAACTTAGATGCTTCTCCTGTGTTCTACTGTGCTGCTTGTATTGTCCCCACATAACCCAGCACGCGACAAGGGCTGGCAGACCATAAATGTAACCGTTTCAGAGAGAAATGCGACCAATGTGACGATCTCGCGTTATATCGATTCGATGGTGAATGACGAAACACGGAGATTTTCTAAGGTTTTTACTACATATTAACACTTTTCACATTTTATCGTGTTACGTGGCTGCCAGTCCTCGGTTCATGCAAAATCTTAAGGTCCTCGGTCATGTCCAAGGCACCAAACCGACCAATAATTCAATAATCGATAACTAAAACTATAAATGTAGCTCTTCTTACTGGGCGATTGCATCAACTTAGATGCTTCTCCTGTGTTCTACTGTGCTGCTTGTATTGTCCCCACATACCGCAGCACGCGACAAGGGCTGGCAGACCATAAATGTAACCGTTTCAGAGAGAAATGCGACCAATGTGACGATCTCGCGTTATATCGATTCGATGGTGAATGACGAAACACGGAGATTTTCTAAGGTTTTTACTACATATTAACACTTTTCACATTTTCTCGTGTTACGTGGCTGCCAGTCCTCGGTTCATGCAAAATCTTAAGGTCCTCGGTCATGTCCAAGGCACCAAACCGACCAATAATTCAATAATCGATAACTAAAACTATAAATGTAGCTCTTCTTACTGGGCGATTGCATCAACTTAGATGCTTCTCCTGTGTTCTACTGTGCTGCTTGTATTGTCCCCACATACCGCAGCACGCGACAAGGGCTGGCAGACCATAAATGTAACCGTTTCAGAGAGAAATGCGACCAATGTGACGATCTCTCGTTTTATCGATTCGAAGGTGAATGACGAAACACGGAGATTTTCTAAGGTTTTTACTACATATTAACACATTTCACATTTTCTCGTGTTACGTGGCTACCAGTCCTCGGTTCATGTAAAATATTAAGGTCCTCGGTCATGTCCAAGGCACCAAACCGACCAATAATTCGATAATCGATAACTAAAACTATAAATGTAGCTCTTCTTACTGGGCGATTGCATCAACTTAGATGCTTCTCCTGTGTTCTACTGTGCTGCTTGTATTGTCCCCACATACCGCAGCACGCGACAAGGGCTGGCAGACCATAAATGTAACCGTTTCAGAGAGAAATGCGACCAATGTGACGATCTCGCGTTATATCGATTCGATGGTGAATGACGAAACACGGAGATTTTCTAAGGTTTTTACTACATATTAACACTTTTCACATTTTCTCGTGTTACGTGGCTGCCAGTCCTCGGTTCATGCAAAATCTTAAGGTCCTCGGTCATGTCCAAGGCACCAAACCGACCAATAACTCAATAATCGATAACTAAAACTATAAATGTAGCTCTTCTTACTGGGCGATTGCATCAACTTAGATGCTTCTCCTGTGTTCTACTGTGCTGCTTGTATTGTCCCCACATACCGCAGCACGCGACAAGAACTGGCAGACCATAAATGTAACCGTTTCAGAGAGAAATGCGACCAATGTGACGATCTCGCGTTATATCGATTCGATGGTGAATGACGAAACACGGAGATTTTCTAAGGTTTTTACTACATATAAACACTTTTCACATTTTCTCGTGTTACGTGGCTGCCAGTCCTCGGTTCATGCAAAATCTTAAGGTCCTCGGTCATGTCCAAGGCACCAAACCGACCAATAATTAAATAATCGATAACTAAAACTATAAATGTAGCTCTTCTTACTGGGCGATTGCATCAACTTAAATGCTTCTCCTGTGTTCTACTGTGCTGCTTGTATTGTCCCCACATACCGCAGCACGCGACAAGGGCTGGCAGACCATAAATGTAACCGTTTCAGAGAGAAATGCGACCAATGTGACGATCTCGCGTTATATCGATTCGATGGTGAATGACGAAACACGGAGATTTTCTAAGGTTTTTACTACACTTTTCACATTTTCTCGTGTTACGTGGCTGCCAGTCCTCGGTTCATGCAAAATCTTAAGGTCCTCGGTCATGTCAAAGGCACCAAACCGACCAATAATTCAATAATCGATAACTAAAACTATAAATGTAGCTCTTCTTACTGGGCGATTGCATCAACTTAGATGCTTCTCCTGTGTTCTACTGTGCTGCTTGTATTGTCCCCACATACCGCAGCACGCGACAAGGGCTGGCAGACCATAAATGTAACCGTTTCAGAGAGAAATGCGACCAATGTGACGATCTCGCGTTATATCGATTCGATGGTGAATGACGAAACACGGAGATTTTCTAAGGTTGTTACTACATATTAACACTTTTCACATTTTCTCGTGTTACGTGGCTGCCAGTCCTCGGTTCATGCAAAATCTTAAGGTCCTCGGTCATGTCCAAGGCACCAAACCGACCAATAATTCAATAATCGATAACTAAAACTATAAATGTAGCTCTTCTTACTGGGCGATTGCATCAACTTAGATGCTTCTCCTGTGTTCTACTGTGCTGCTTGTATTGTCCCCACATACCGCAGCACGCGACAAGGGCTGGCAGACCATAAATGTAACCGTTTCAGAGAGAAATGCGACCAATGTGACGATCTCGCGTTATATCGATTCGATGGTGAATGACGAAACACGGAGATTTTCTAAGGTTTTTACTACATATTAACACTTTTCACATTTTCTCGTGTTACGTGGCTGCCAGTCCTCGGTTCATGTAAAATCTTAAGGTCCTCGGTCATGTCCAAGGCACCAAACCGACCAATAATTCAATAATCGATAACTAAAACTATAAATGTAGCTCTTCTTACTGGGCGATGGCATCAACTTAGATGCTTCTCCTGTGTTCTACTGTGCTGCTTGTATTGTCCCCACATACCGCAGCACGCGACAAGGGCTGGCAGACCATAAATGTAACCGTTTCAGAGAGAAATGCGACCAATGTGACGATCTCGCGTTATATCGATTCGATGGTGAATGACGAAACACGGAGATTTTCTAAGGTTTTTACTACATATTAACACTTTTCACATTTTCTCGTGTTACGTGGCTGCCAGTCCTCGGTTCATGCAAAATCTTAAGGTCCTCGGTCATGTCCAAGGCACCAAACCGACCAATAATTCAATAATCGATAACTAAAACTATAAATGTAGCTCTTCTTACTGGGCGATTGCATCAACTTAGATGCTTCTCCTGTGTTCTACTGTGCTGCTTGTATTGTCCCCACATACCGCAGCACGCGACAAGGGCTGGCAGACCATAAATGTAACCGTTTCAGAGAGAAATGCGACCAATGTGACGATCTCGCGTTATATCGATTCGATGGTGAATGACGAAACACGGAGATTTTCTAAGGTTTTTACTACATATTAACACTTTTCACATTTTCTCGTGTTACGTGGCTGCCAGTCCTCGGTTCATGCAAAATCTTAAGGTCCTCGGTCATGTCCAAGGCACCAAACCGACCAATAATTCAGTAATCGATAACTAAAACTATAAATGTAGCTCTTCTTACTGGGCGATTGCATCAACTTAGATGCTTCTGCTGTGTTCTACTGTGCTGCTTGTATTGTCCCCACATACCGCAGCACGCGACAAGGGCTGGCAGACCATAAATGTAACCGTTTCAGAGAGAAATGCGACCAATGTGACGATCTCGCGTTATATCGATTCGATGGTGAATGACGAAACACGGAGATTTTCTAAGGTTTTTACTACATATTAACACTTTTCACATTTTCTCGTGTTACGTGGCTGCCAGTCCTCGGTTCATGCAAAATCTTAAGGTCCTCGGTAATGTGCAAGGCACCAAACCGACCAATAATTCAATAATCGATAGCTAAAACTATAAATGTAGCTCTTCTTACTGGGCGATTGCATCAACTTAGATGCTTCTCCTGTGTTCTACTGTGCTGCTTGTATTGTCCCCACATACCGCAGCACGCGACAAGGGCTGGCAGACCATAAATGTAACCGTTTCAGAGAGAAATGCGACCAATGTGACGATCTCGCGTTATATCGATTCGATGGTGAATGACGAAACACGGAGATTTTCTAAGGTTTTTACTACATATTAACACTTTTCACATTTTCTCGTGTTACGTGGCTGCCAGTCCTCGGTTCATGCAAAATCTTAAGGTCCTAGGTCATGTCCAAGGCACCAAACCGACCAATAATTCAATAATCGATAGCTAAAACTATAAATGTAGCTCTTCTTACTGGGCGATTGCATCAACTTAGATGCTTCTCCTGTGTTCTACTGTGAGCTTGTATTGTCCCCACGTACCGCAGCATGCAACAAGGGCTGGCAGACCATAAATGTAACCGTTTCAGAGAGAAATGCGACCAATGTGACGATCTCGCGTTATATCGATTCGATGGTGAATGACGAAACACGGAGATTTTCTAAGGTTTTTACTACATATTAACACTTTTCGCATTTTCTCGTGTTACGTGGCTGCCAGTCCTCGGTTCATGCAAAATCTTAAGGTCCTCGGTCATGTCCAAGGCACCAAACCGACCAATAATTCAATAATCGATAACTAAAACTATAAATGTAGCTCTTCTTACTGGGCGATTGCATTAACTTAGATGCTTCTCCTGTGTTCTACTGTGCTGCTTGTATTGTCCCCACATAACCCAGCACGCGACAAGGGCTGGCAGACCATAAATGTAACCGTTTCAGAGAGAAATGCGACCAATGTGACGATCTCGCGTTATATCGATTCGATGGTGAATGACGAAACACGGAGATTTTCTAAGGTTTTTACTACATATTAACACTTTTCACATTTTCTCGTGTTACGTGGCTGCCAGTCCTCGGTTCATGCAAAATCTTAATGTCCTCGGTCATGTCCAAGGCACCAAACCGACCAATAATTCAATAATCGATAACTAAAACTATAAATGTAGCTCTTCTTACTGGGCGATTGCATCAACTTAGATGCTTCTCCTGTGTTCTACTGTGCTGCTTGTATTGTCCCCACATACCGCAGCACGCGACAAGGGCTGGCAGACCATAAATGTAACCGTTTCATAGAGAAATGCGACCAATGTGACGATCTCGCGTTATATCGATTCGATGGTGAATGACGAAACACGGAGATTTTCTAAGGTTTTTATAACATATTAACACTTTTCACATTTTCTTGTGTTACGTGGCTGCCAGTCCTCGGTTCATGCAAAATCTTAAGGTCCTCGGTCATGTCCAAGGCACCAAACCGACCAATAATTCAATAATCGATAACTAAAACTATACATGTAGCTCTTCTTACTGGGCGATTGCATCAACTTAGATGCTTCTCCTGTGTTCTACTGTGCTGCTTGTATTGTCCCCACATACCGCAGCACGCGACAAGGGCTGGCAGACCATAAATGTAACCGTTTCAGAGAGAAATGGGACCAATGTGACGATCTCGCGTTATATCGATTCGATGGTGAATGACGAAACACGGAGATAGAAAATCTCCGTGTTTCGTCATTCACCATCGATCGTCACATTACTACATATTAACACTCTTCACATTTTCTCGTGTAACGTGGCTGCCAGTCCTCGGTTCATGCAAAATCTTAAGGTCCTCGGTCATGTCCAAGGAACCAAACCGACCAATAATTCAATAATCGATAACTAAAACTATGAATGTAGCTCTTCTTACTGGGCGATTGCATCAACTTAGATGCTTCTCCTGTGTTCTACTGTGCTGCTTGTATTGTCCCCACATACCGCAGCACGCGACAAGGGCTGGCAGACCATAAATGTAACCGTTTCAGAGAGAAATGCGACCAATGTGACGATCTCGCGGTATATCGATTCGTTGGTGAATGACGAAACACGGAGATTTTCTAAGGTTTTTACTACATATTAACACTCTTCACATTTTCTCCTGTTACGTGGCTGCCAGTCCTCGGTTCATGTAAAATCTTAAGGTCCTCGGTCATGTCCAAGGCACCAAACCGACCAATAATTCGATAATCGATAACTAAAACTATAAATGTAGCTCTTCTTACTGGGCGATTTCATCAACTAAGATGCTTCTCCTGTGTTCTACTGTGCTGCTTGTATTGTCCCCACATACCGCAGCACGCGACAAGGGCTGGCAGACCATAAATGTAACCGTTTCAGAGAGAAATGCGACCAATGTGACGATCTCGCGTTATATCGATTAGATGGTGAATGACGAAACACGGAGATTTTCTAAGGTTTTTACTACATATTAACACTTTTCACATTTTCTCGTGTTACGTGGCTGCCAGTCCTCGGTTCATGCAAAATCTTATGGTCCTAGGTCATGTCCAAGGCACCAAACCGACCAATAATTCAATAATCGATAACTAAAATTATAAATGTAGCTCTTCTTACTGGGCGACTGCATCAACTTAGATGCTTCTCCTGTGTTCTACTGTGCTGCTTGTATTGTCCCCACATACCGCAGCACGCGACAAGGGCTGGCAGACCATAAATGTAACCGTTTCAGAGAGAAATGGGACCAATGTGACGATCTCGCGTTATATCGATTCGATGGTGAATGACGAAACACGGAGATAGAAAATCTCCGTGTTTCGTCATTCACCATCGATCGTCACATTACTACATATTAACACTCTTCACATTTTCTCGTGTTACGTGGCTGCCAGTCCCCGGTTCATGTAAAATCTTAATGTCCTCGGTCATGTCCAAGGCACCAAACCGACCAATAATTCGATAATCGATAACTAAAACTATAAATGTAGCTCTTCTTACTGGGCGACTGCATCAACTTAGATGCTTCTCCTGTGTTCTACTGTGCTGCTTGTATTGTCCCCACATAACCCAGCACGCGACAAGGGCTGGCAGACCATAAATGTAACCGTTTCAGAGAGAAATGCGACCAATGTGACGATCTCGCGCTATATCGATTCGATGGTGAATGACGAAACACGGAGATTTTCTAAGTTTTTTACTACATATTAACACTTTTCATATTTTCTCGTGTTACGTGGCTGCCAGTCCTCGGTTCATGCAAAATCTTAAGGTCCTCGGTCACGTCCAAGGCACCAAACCGACCAATAATTCGATAATCGATAACTAAAACTATAAATGTAGCAATTCTTACTGGGCGATTGCATCAACTAAGATGCTTCTCCTGTGTTCTACTGTGCTGCTTGTATTGTCCCCACATACCGCAGCACGCGACAAGGGCTGGCAGACCATAAATGTAACCGTTTCAGAGAGAAATGCGACCAATGTGACGATCTCGCGTTATATCGATTCGATGGTGAATGTCGAAACACGGAGATTTTCTAAGGTTTTTACTACATATTAACACTATTCACATTTTCTCGTGTTACGTGGCTGCCAGTCCTCGGTTCATGCAAAATCTTAAGGTCCTAGGTCATGTCCAAAGCACCAAACCGACCAATAATTCAATAATCGATAACTAAAACTATAAATGTAGCTCTTCTTACTGGGCGATTGCATCAACTTAGATGCTTCTCCTGTGTTCTACTGTGCTGCTTGTATTGTCCCCACATAACCCAGCTCGCGACAAGGGCTGGCAGACCATAAATGTAACCGTTTCAGAGAGAAATGCGACCAATGTGACGATCTCGCGTTATATCGATTCGATGGTGAATGACGAAACACGGAGATTTTCTAAGGTTTTTACTACATATTAACACTTTTCACATTTTCTCGTGTTACGTGGCTGCCAGTCCTCGGTTCATGCAAAATCTTAAGGTCCTCGGTCATGTCCAAGGCACCAAACCGACCAATAATTCAAAAATCGATAACTAAAACTATAAATGTAGCTCTTCTTACTGGGCGATTGCATCAACTTAGATGCTTCTCCTGTGTTCTACTGTGCTGCTTGTATTGTACCCACATACCGCAGCACGCGACAAGGGCTGGCAGACCATAAATGTAACCGTTTCAGAGAGAAATGCGACCAATGTGACGATCTCGCGTGTTATCGATTCGATGGTGAATGACGAAACACGGAGATTTTCTAAGGTTTTTACTACATATTAACACTTTTCACATTTTCTCGCGTTACGTGGCTGCCAGTCCTCGGTTCATGCAAAATCTTAAGGTCCTAGGTCATGTCCAAGGCACCAAACCGACCAATAATTCAATAATCGATAACTAAAACTATAAATGTAGCTCTTCTTACTGGGCGATTGCATCAACTTAGATGCTTCTCCTGTGTTCTACTGTGAGCTTGTATTGTCCCGACATACCGCAGCACGCGACAAGGGCTGGCAGACCATAAATGTAACCGTTTCAGAGAGAAATGCGACCAATGTGACGATCTCGCGTTATATCGATTCGATGGTGAATGACGAAACACGGAGATTTTCTAAGGTTTTTACTACATATTAACACTTTTCACATTTTCTCGTGTTACGTGGCTGCCAGTCCTCGGTTCATGCAAAATCTTAAGGTCCTAGGTCATGTCTAAGGCACCAAACCGACCAATAATTCAATAATCGATAACTAAAACTATAAATGTAGCTCTTCTTACTGGGCGATTGCATCAACTTAGATGCTTCTCCTGTGTTCTACTGTGCTGCTTGTATTGTCCCCACATAACCCAGCACGCGACAAGGGCTGGCAGACCATAAATGTAACCGTTTCAGAGAGAAATGCGACCAATGTGACGATCTCGCGTTATATCGATTCGATGGTGAATGACGAAACACGGAGATTTTCTAAGGTTTTTACTACATATTAACACTTTTCACATTTTCTCGTGTTACGTGGCTGCCAGTCCTCGGTTCATGCAAAATCTTAAGGTCCTCGGTCATGTCCAAGGCACCAAACAGACCATTAATTCAATAATCGATAAATAAAACTATAAATGTAGCTCTTCTTACTGGGCGATTGCATCAACTTAGATGCTTCTCCTGTGTTCTACTGTGCTGCTTGTATTGTCCCCACATACCGCAGCACGCGACAAGGGCTGGCAGACCATAAATGTAACCGTTTCAGAGAGAAATGCGACCAATGTGACGATCTCGCGTTATATCGATTCGATGGTGAATGACGAAACACGGAGATTTTCTAAGGTTTTTACTACATATTAACACTTTTCACATTTTCTCGTGTTACGTGGCTGCCAGTCCTCGGTTCATGCAAAATCTTAAGGTCCTAGGTCATGTCCAAAGCACCAAACCGACCAATAATTCAATAATCGATAACTAAAACTATAAATGTAGCTCTTCTTACTGGGCGATTGCATCAACTTAGATGCTTCTCCTGTGTTCTACTGTGCTGCTTGTATTGTCCCCACATAACCCAGCTCGCGACAAGGGCTGGCAGACCATAAATGTAACCGTTTCAGAGAGAAATGCGACCAATGTGACGATCTCGCGTTATATCGATTCGATGGTGAATGACGAAACACGGAGATTTTCTAAGGTTTTTACTACATATTAACACTTTTCACATTTTCTCGTGTTACGTGGCTGCCAGTCCTCGGTTCATGCAAAATCTTAAGGTCCTCGGTCATGTCCAAGGCACCAAACCGACCAATAATTCAAAAATCGATAACTAAGACTATAAATGTAGCTCTTCTTACTGGGCGATTGCATCAACTTAGATGCTTCTCCTGTGTTCTACTGTGCTGCTTGTATTGTCCCCACATACCGCAGCACGCGACAAGGGCTGGCAGACCATAAATGTAACCGTTTCAGAGAGAAATGCGACCGATGTGACGATCTCGCGTGTTATCGATTCGATGGTGAATGACGAAACACGGAGATTTTCTAAGGTTTTTACTACATATTAACACTTTTCACATTTTCTCGTGTTACGTGGCTGCCAGTCCTCGGTTCATGCAAAATCTTAAGGTCCTAGGTCATGTCGAAGGCACCAAACCGACCAATAATTCAATAATCGATAACTAAAACTATAAATGTAGCTCTTCTTACTGGGCGATTGCATCAACTTAGATGCTTCTCCTGTGTTCTACTGTGAGCTTGTATTGTCCCGACATACCGCAGCACGCGACAAGGGCTGGCAGACCATAAATGTAACCGTTTCAGAGAGAAATGCGAACAATGTGACGATCTCGCGTTATATCGATTCGATGGTGAATGACGAAACACGGAGATTTTCTAAGGTTTTTACTACATATTAACACTTTTCACATTTTCTCGTGTTACGTGGCTGCCAGTCCTCGGTTCATGCAAAATCTTAAGGTCCTCGGTCATGTCTAAGGCACCAAACCGACCAATAATTCAATAATCGATAACTAAAACTATAAATGTAGCTCTTCTTACTGGGCGATTGCATCAACTTAGATGCTTCTCCTGTGTTCTACTGTGCTGCTTGTATTGTCCCCACATAACCCAGCACGCGACAAGGGCTGGCAGACCATAAATGTAACCGTTTCAGAGAGAAATGCGACCAATGTGACGATCTCGCGTTATATCGATTCGATGGTGAATGACGAAACACGGAGATTTTCTAAGGTTTTTACTACATATTAACACTTTTCACATTTTCTCGTGTTACGTGGCTGCCAGTCCTCGGTTCATGCAAAATCTTAAGGTCCTCGGTCATGTCCAAGGCACCAAACAGACCAATAATTCAATAATCGATAAATAAAACTATAAATGTAGCTCTTCTTACTGGGCGATTGCATCAACTTAGATGCTTCTCCTGTGTTCTACTGTGCTGCTTGTATTGTCCCCACATACCGCAGCACGCGACAAGGGCTGGCAGACCATAAATGTAACCGTCTCAGAGAGAAATGCGACCAATGTGACGATCTCGCTTTATATCGATTCGATGGTGAATGACGAAACACGGAGATTTTCTAAGGTTTTTACTACATATTAACACTTTTCACATTTTCTCGTGTTACGTGGGTACCAGTCCTGGGTTCATGCAAAATCTTAAGGTCCTCGGTCATGTCCAAGGCACCAAACCGACCAATAATTCAATAATCGATAACTAAAACTATAAATGTAGCTCTTCTTACTGGGCGATTGCATCAACTTAGATGCTTCTCCTGTGTTCTACTGTGCTGCTTGTATTGTCCCCACATACCGCAGCACGCGACAAGGGCTGGCAGACCATAAATGTAACCGTTTCAGAGAGAAATGCGACCAATGTGACGATCTCGCGTTATATCGATTAGATGGTGAATGACGAAACACGGAGATTTTCTAAGGTTTTTACTACATATTAACACTTTTCACATTTTCTCGTGTTACGTGGCTGCCAGTCCTCGGTTCATGCAAAATCTTATGGTCCTAGGTCATGTCCAAGGCACCAAACCGACCAATAATTCAATAATCGATAACTAAAATTATAAATGTAGCTCTTCTTACTGGGCGACTGCATCAACTTAGATGCTTCTCCTGTGTTCTACTGTGCTGCTTGTATTGTCCCCACATAACCCAGCACGCGACAAGGGCTGGCAGACCATAAATGTAACCGTTTCAGAGAGAAATGCGACCAATGTGACGATCTCGCGTTATATCGATTCGATGGTGAATGACGAAACACGGAGATTTTCTAAGGTTTTTACTACATATTAACACTTTTCACATTTTATCGTGTTACGTGGCTGCCAGTCCTCGGTTCATGCAAAATCTTAAGGTCCTCGGTCATGTCCAAGGCACCAAACCTACCAATAATTCAATAATCGATAACTAAAACTATAAATGTAGCAATTCTTACTGGGCGATTGCATCAACTAAGATGCTTCTCCTGTGTTCTACTGTGCTGCTTGTATTGTCCCCACATAACCCAGCACGCGACAAGGGCTGGCAGACCATAAATGTAACCGTTTCAGAGAGAAATGCGACCAATGTGACGATCTCGCGTTATATCGATTCGATGGTGAATGACGAAACACGGAGATTTTCTAAGGTTTTTACTACATATTAACACTTTTCACATTTTCTCGTGTTACGTGGCTGCCAGTCCTCGGTTCATGCAAAATCTTAATGTCCCCGGTCATGTCCAAGGCACCAAACCGACCAATAATTCAATAATCGATAACTAAAACTATAAATGTAGCTCTTCTTACTGGGCGATTGCATCAACTTAGATGCTTCTCCTGTGTTCTACTGTGCTGCTTGTATTGTCCCCACATACCGCAGCACGCGACAAGGGCTGGCAGACCATAAATGTAACCGTTTCAGAGAGAAATGGGACCAATGTGACGATCTCGCGTTATATCGATTCGATGGTGAATGACGAAACACGGAGATGGAAAATCTCCGTGTTTCGTCATTCACCATCGATCGTCACATTACTACATATTAACACTCTTCACATATTCTCGTGTTACGTGGCTGCCAGTCCCCGGTTCACGTAAAATCTTAATGTCCTCGGTCATGTCCAAGGCACCAAACCGACCAATAATTCGATAATCGATAACTAAAACTATAAATGTAGCTCTTCTTACTGGGCGATTGCATCAACTAAGATGCTTCTCCTGTGTTCTACTGCGCTGCTTGTATTGTCCCCACATACCGCAGCACGCGACAAGGGCTGGCAGACCATAAATGTAACCGTTTCAGAGAGAAATGCGACCAATGTGACGATCTCGCGTTATATCGATTCGATGGTGAATGACGAAACACGGAGATTTTCTAAGGTTTTTACTACATATTAACACTTTTCACATTTTCTCGTGTTACGTGGCTGCCAGTCCTCGGTTCATGCAAAATCTTATGGTCCTAGGTCATGTCCAAGGCACCAAACCGACCAATAATTCAATAATCGATAACTAAAATTATAAATGTAGCTCTTCTTACTGGGCGACTGCATCAACTTAGATGCTTCTCCTGTGTTCTACTGTGCTGCTTGTATTGTCCCCACATAACCCAGCACGCGACAAGGGCTGGCAGACCATAAATGTAACCGTTTCAGAGAGAAATGCGACCAATGTGACGATCTCGCGTGTTATCGATTCGATGGTGAATGACGAAACACGGAGATTTTCTAAGGTTTTTACTACATATTAACACTTTTCACATTTTCTCGTGTTACGTGGCTGCCAGTCCTCGGTTCATGCAAAATCTTAAGGTCCTAGGTCATGTCCAAGGCACCAAACCGACCAATAATTCAATAATCGATAACTAAAACTATAAATGTAGCTCTTCTTACTGGGCGATTGCATCAACTTAGATGCTTCTCCTGTGTTCTACTGTGAGCTTGTATTGTCCCGACATACCGCAGCACGCGACAAGGGCTGGCAGACCATAAATGTAACCGTTTCAGAGAGAAATGCGACCAATGTGACGATCTCGCGTTATATCGATTCGATGGTGAATGACGAAACACGGAGATTTTCTAAGGTTTTTACTACATATTAACACTTTTCACATTTTCTCGTGTTACGTGGCTGCCAGTCCTCGGTTCATGCAAAATCTTAAGGTCCTAGGTCATGTCTAAGGCACCAAACCGACCAATAATTCAATAATCGATAACTAAAACTATAAATGTAGCTCTTCTTACTGGGCGATTGCATCAACTTAGATGCTTCTCCTGTGTTCTACTGTGCTGCTTGTATTGTCCCCACATAACCCAGCACGCGACAAGGGCTGGCAGACCATAAATGTAACCGTTTCAGAGAGAAATGCGACCAATGTGACGATCTCGCGTTATATCGATTCGATGGTGAATGACGAAACACGGAGATTTTCTAAGGTTTTTACTACATATTAACACTTTTCATATTTTCTCGTGTTACGTGGCTGCCAGTCCTCGGTTCATGCAAAATCTTAAGGTCCTCGGTCATGTCCAAGGCACCAAACAGACCATTAATTCAATAATCGATAAATAAAACTATAAATGTAGCTCTTCTTACTGGGCGATTGCATCAACTTAGATGCTTCTCCTGTGTTCTACTGTGCTGCTTGTATTGTCCCCACATACCGCAGCACGCGACAAGGGCTGGCAGACCATAAATGTAACCGTTTCAGAGAGAAATGCGACCAATGTGACGATCTCGCGTTATATCGATTCGATGGTGAATGACGAAACACGGAGATTTTCTAAGGTTTTTACTACATATTAACACTTTTCACATTTTCTCGTGTTACGTGGCTGCCAGTCCTCGGTTCATGCAAAATCTTAAGGTCCTAGGTCATGTCCAAAGCACCAAACCGACCAATAATTCAATAATCGATAACTAAAACTATAAATGTAGCTCTTCTTACTGGGCGATTGCATCAACTTAGATGCTTCTCCTGTGTTCTACTGTGCTGCTTGTATTGTCCCCACATAACCCAGCTCGCGACAAGGGCTGGCAGACCATAAATGTAACCGTTTCAGAGAGAAATGCGACCAAAGTGACGATCTCGCGTTATATCGATTCGATGGTGAATGACGAAACACGGAGATTTTCTAAGGTTTTTACTACATATTAACACTTTTCACATTTTCTCGTGTTACGTGGCTGCCAGTCCTCGGTTCATGCAAAATCTTAAGGTCCTCGGTCATGTCCAAGGCACCAAACCGACCAATAATTCAAAAATCGATAACTAAAACTATAAATGTAGCTCTTCTTACTGGGCGATTGCATCAACTTAGATGCTTCTCCTGTGTTCTACTGTGCTGCTTGTATTGTCCCCACATACCGCAGCACGCGACAAGGGCTGGCAGACCATAAATGTAACCGTTTCAGAGAGAAATGCGACCGATGTGACGATCTCGCGTGTTATCGATTCGATGGTGAATGACGAAACACGGAGATTTTCTAAGGTTTTTACTACATATTAACACTTTTCACATTTTCTCGTGTTACGTGGCTGCCAGTCCTCGGTTCATGCAAAATCTTAAGGTCCTAGGTCATGTCCAAGGCACCAAACCGACCAATAATTCAATAATCGATAACTAAAACTATAAATGTAGCTCTTCTTACTGGGCGATTGCATCAACTTAGATGCTTCTCCTGTGTTCTACTGTGAGCTTGTATTGTCCCGACATACCGCAGCACGCGACAAGGGCTGGCAGACCATAAATGTAACCGTTTCAGAGAGAAATGCGACCAATGTGACGATCTCGCGTTATATCGATTCGATGGTGAATGACGAAACACGGAGATTTTCTAAGGTTTTTACTACATATTAACACTTTTCACATTTTCTCGTGTTACGTGGCTGCCAGTCCTCGGTTCATGCAAAATCTTAAGGTCCTAGGTCATGTCTAAGGCACCAAACCGACCAATAATTCAATAATCGATAACTAAAACTATAAATGTAGCTCTTCTTACTGGGCGATTGCATCAACTTAGATGCTTCTCCTTTGTTCTACTGTGCTGCTTGTATTGTCCCCACATAACCCAGCACGCGACAAGGGCTGGCAGACCATAAATGTAACCGTTTCAGAGAGAAATGCGACCAATGTGACGATCTCGCGTTATATCGATTCGATGGTGAATGACGAAACACGGAGATTTTCTAAGGTTTTTACTACATATTAACACTTTTCACATTTTCTCGTGTTACGTGGCTGCCAGTCCTCGGTTCATGCAAAATCTTAAGGTCCTCGGTCATGTCCAAGGCACCAAACAGACCAATAATTCAATAATCGATAAATAAAACTATAAATGTAGCTCTTCTTACTGGGCGATTGCATCAACTTAGATGCTTCTCCTGTGTTCTACTGTGCTGCTTGTATTGTCCCCACATACCGCAGCACGCGACAAGGGCTGGCAGACCATAAATGTAACCGTCTCAGAGAGAAATGCGACCAATGTGACGATCTCGCTTTATATCGATTCGATGGTGAATGACGAAACACGGAGATTTTCTAAGGTTTTTACTACATATTAACACTTTTCACATTTTCTCGTGTTACGTGGCTGCCAGTCCTCGGTTCATGCAAAATCTTAAGGTCCTCGGTCATGTCCAAGGCACCAAACCGACCAATAATTCAATAATCGATAACTAAAACTATAAATGTAGCTCTTCTTACTGGGCGATTGCATCAACTTAGATGCTTCTCCTGTGTTCTACTGTGCTGCTTGTATTGTCCCCACATACCGCAGCACGCGACAAGGGCTGGCAGGGCATAAATGTAACCGTTTCAGAGAGAAATGCGACCAATGTGACGATCTCGCGTTATATCGATTCGATGGTGAATGACGAAACACGGAGATTTTCTAAGGTTTTTACTACATATTAACACTTTTCACATTTTCTCGTGTTACGTGGCTGCCAGTCCTCGGTTCATGCAAAATCTTAAGGTCCTCGGTCATGTCCAAGGCACCAAACCGACCAATAATTCAACAATCGATAACTAAAACTATAAATGTAGCTCTTCTTACTGGGCGATTGCATCAACTTAGATGCTTCTCCTGTGTTCTACTGTGCTGCTTGTATTGTCCCCACATACCGCAGCACGCGACAAGGGCTGGCAGACCATAAATGTAACCGTTTCAGAGAGAAATGCGACCAATGTGACGATCTCGCGTTATATCGATTCGATGGTGAATCACGAAACACGGAGATTTTCTAAGGTTTTTACTTCATATTAACACTTTTCACATTTTCTCGTGTTACGTGGCTGCCAGTCCTCGGTTCATGCAAAATCTTAAGGTCCTAGGTCATGTCCAAGGCACCAAACCGACCAATAATTCAATAATCGATAACTAAAACTATAAATGTAGCTCTTCTTACTGGGCGATTGCATCAACTTAGATGCTTCTCCTGTGTTCTACTGTGCTGCTTGTATTGTCCCCACATACCGCAGCACGCGACAAGGGCTGGCAGACCATAAATGTAACCGTTTCAGAGAGAAATGCGACCAATGTGACGATCTCGCGTTATATCGATTCGATGGTGAATGACGAAACACGGAGATTTTCTAAGGTTTTTACTACATATTAACACTTTTCACATTTTCTCGTGTTACGTGGCTGCCAGTCCTCGGTTCACGCAAAATCTTAAGGTCCTCGGTCATGTCCAACGCACCAAACCGACCAATAATTCGATAATCGATAACTAAAACTAAAAATTTAGCTCTTCTTACTGGGCGATTGCATCAACTTAGATGCTTCTCCTGTGTTCTACTGTGAGCTTGTATTGTCCCCACATACCGCAGCACGCGACAAGGGCTGGCAGACCATAAATGTAACCGTTTCAGAGAGAAATGCGACCAATGTGACGATCTCGCGTTATATCGATTCGATGGTGAATGTCGAAACACGGAGATTTTCTAAGGTTTTTATTACATATTAACACTTTTCACATTTTCTCGTGTTACGTGGCTGCCAGTCCTCGGTTCATGCAAAATCTTAAGGTCCTAGGTCATGTCCAAGGCACCAAACCGAAAATAATTCAATAATCGATAACTAAAACTATAAATGTAGCTCTTCTTACTGGGCGATTGCATCAACTTAGATGCTTCTCCTGTGTTCTACGGTGCTGCTTGTATTGTCCCCACATACCGCAGCACGCGACAAGGGCTGGCAGACCATAAATGTAACCGTTTCAGAGAGAAATGCGACCAATGTGACGACCTCGCGTTATATCGATTCGATGGTGAATGACGAAACACGGAGATTTTGTAAGGTTTTTACTACATATTAACACTTTTCACATTTTCTCGTGTTACGTGGCTGCCAGTCCTCGGTTCATGCAAAATCTTAAGGTCCTCGGTCATGTCCAAGGCACCAAACCGACCAATAATTCAATAATCGATAACTAAAACTATAAATGTAGCTCTTCTTACTGGGCGATTGCATCAACTTAGATGCTTCTCCTGTGTTCTACTGTGTTGCTTGTATTGTCCCCACATACCGCAGCACGCGACAAGGGCTGGCAGACCATAAATGTAACCGTTTCAGAGAGAAATGCCACCAATGAGACGATCTCGCGTTATATCGATTCGATGGTGAATGACGAAACACGGAGATTTTCTAAGGTTTTTACTACATATTAACACTTTTCACATTTTCTCGTGTTACGTGGCTGCCAGTCCTCGGTTCATGCAAAATCTTAAGGTCCTCGGTCATGTCCAAGGCACCAAACCGACCAATAATTCAACAATCGATAACTAAAACTATAAATGTAGCTCTTCTTACTGGGCGATTGCATCAACTTAGATGCTTCTCCTGTGTTCTACTGTGCTGCTTGTATTGTCCCCACATACCGCAGCACGCGACAAGGGCTGGCAGACCATAAATGTAACCGTTTCAGAGAGAAATGCGACTAATGTGACGATCTCGCGTTATATCGATTCGATGGTGAATGACGAAAGACGGAGATTTTCTAAGGTTTTTACTACATATTAACACTTTTCACATTTTC
Organism: Schistocerca nitens; assembly: GCF_023898315.1. Taxonomy (NCBI): domain Eukaryota; kingdom Metazoa; phylum Arthropoda; class Insecta; order Orthoptera; family Acrididae; genus Schistocerca; species Schistocerca nitens. The sequence goes on from NC_064625.1 coordinate 66,400,019, forward strand.
TCGTGTTACGTGGCTGCCAGTCCTCGGTTCATGCAAAATCTTAAGGTCCTAGGTCATGTCCAAGGCACCAAACCGACCAATAATTCAATAATCGATAACTAAAACTATAAATGTAGCTCTTCTTACTGGGCGATTGCATCAACTTAGATGCTTCTCCTGTGTTCTACTGTGCTGCTTGTATTGTCCCCACATACCGCAGCACGCGACAAGGGCTGGCAGACCATAAATGTAACCGTTTCAGAGAGAAATGCGACCAATGTGACGATCTCGCGTGTTATCGATTCGATGGTGAATGACGAAACACGGAGATTTTCTAAGGTTTTTACTACATATTAACACTTTTCACATTTTCTCGTGTTACGTGGCTGCCAGTCCTCGGTTCATGCAAAATCTTAAGGTCCTCGGTCATGTCCAACGCACCAAACCGACCAATAATTCGAAAATCGATAACTAAAACTATAAATGTAGCTCTTCTTACTTGGCGATTGCATCAACTTAGATGCTTCTCCTGTGTTCTACTGTGTTGCTTGTATTGTCCCCACATACCGCAGCACGCGACAAGGGCTGGCAGACCATAAATGTAACCGTTTCAGAGAGAAATGCGACCAATGAGACGATCTCGCGTTATATCGATTCGATGGTGAATGACGAAACACGGAGATTTTCTAAGGTTTTTACTACATATTAACACTTTTCACATTTTCTCGTGTTACGTGGCTGCCAGTCCTCGGTTCATGTAAAATCTTAAGGTCCTCGGTCATGTCCAAGGCACCAAACCGACCAATAATTCAATAATCGATAACTAAAACTATAAATGTAGCTCTTCTTACTGGGCGATTGCATCAGCTTAGATGCTTCTCCTGTGTTCTACTGTGTTGCTTGTATTGTCCCCACATACCGCAGCACGCGACAAGGGCTGGCAGACCATAAATGTAACCGTTTCAGAGAGAAATGCGACCAATGTGACGATCTCGCGTTATATCGATTCGATGGTGAATGAAGAAACACGGAGTTTTTCTAAGGTTTTAACTACATATTAACACTTTTCACATTTTCTCGTGTTACGTGGCTGCCAGTCCTCGGTTCATGCAAAATCTTAAGGTCCTCGGTCATGCCCAAGGCACCAAACCGACCAATAATTCAATAATCGATAGCTAAAACTATAAATGTAGCTCTTCTTACTGGGCGATTGCATCAACTTAGATGCTTCTCCTGTGTTCTACTGTGCTGCTTGTATTGTCCCCACATAACCCAGCACGAGACAAGGGCTGGCAGACCATAAATGTAACCGTTTCAGAGAGAAATGCGACCAATGTGACGATCTCGCGTTATATCGATTCGATGGTGAATGACGAAACACGGAGATTTTCTAAGGTTTTTACTACATATTAACACTTTTCACATTTTCTCGTGTTACGTGGGTACCAGTCCTCGGTTCATGCAAAATCTTAAGGTCCTCGGTCATGTCCAAGGCACCAAACCGACCAATAATTCAATAATCGATAACTAAAACTATAAATGTAGCTCTTCTTACTGGGAGATTGCATCAACTTAGATGCTTCTCCTGTGTTCTACTGTGCTGCTTGTATTGTCCCCACATACCGCAGCACGCGACAAGGGCTGGCAGACCATAAATGTAACCGTTTCAGAGAGAAATGCGACCAATGTGACGATCTCGCTTTATATCGATTCGATGGTGAATGACGAAACACGGAGATTTTCTAAGGTTTTTACTACATATTAACACTTTTCACATTTTCTCGTGTTACGTGGCTGCCAGTCCTCGGTTCATGCAAAATCTTAAGGTCCTCGGTCATGTCCAAGGCACCAAACCGACCAATAATTCAATAATCGATAACTAAAACTATAAATGTAGCTCTTCTTACTGGGCGATTGCATCAACTAAGATGCTTCTCCTGTGTTCTACTGTGCTGCTTGTATTGTCCCCACATACCGCAGCACGCGACAAGGGCTGGCAGACCATAAATGTAACCGTTTCAGAGAGAAATGCGACCAATGTGACGATCTCGCGTTATATCGATTCGATGGTGAATGAAGAAACACTGAGATTTTCTAAGGTTTTAACTACATATTAACACTTTTCACATTTTCTCGTGTTACGTGGCTGCCAGTCCTCGGTTCATGCAAAATCTTAAGGTCCTCGGTCATGCCCAAGGCACCAAACCGACCAATAATTCAATAATCGATAGCTAAAACTATAAATGTAGCTCTTCTTACTGGGCGATTGCATCAACTTAGATGCTTCTCCTGTGTTCTACTGTGCTGCTTGTATTGTCCCCACATAACCCAGCACGCGACAAGGGCTGGCAGACCATAAATGTAACCGTTTCAGAGAGAAATGCGACCAATGTGACGATCTCGCGTTATATCGATTCGATGGTGAATGACGAAACACGGAGATTTTCTAAGGTTTTTACTACATATTAACACTTTTCACATTTTCTCGTGTTACGTGGCTGCCAGTCCTCGGTTCATGCAAAATCTTAAGGTCCTCGGTCATGCCCAAGGCACCAAACCGACCAATAATTCAATAATCGATAGCTAAAACTATAAATGTAGCTCTTCTTACTGGGCTATTGCATCAACTTAGATGCTTCTCCTGTGTTCTACTGTGCTGCTTGTATTGTCCCCACATAACCCAGCACGGGACAAGGGCTGGCAGACCATAAATGTAACCGTTTCAGAGAGAAATGCGACCAATGTGACGATCTCGCGTTATATCGATTCGATGGTGAATGACGAAACACGGAGATTTTCTAAGGTTTTTACTACATATTAACACTTTTCACATTTTCTCGTGTTACGTGGCTGCCAGTCCTCGGTTCATGCAAAATCTTAAGGTCCTCGGTCATGTCCAAGGCACCAAACCGACCAATAATTCAATAATCGATAACTAAAACTATAAATGTAGCTCTTCTTACTGGGCGATTGCATCAACTTAGATGCTTCTCCTGTGTTCTACTGTGCTGCTTGTATTGTCCCCACATACCGCAGCACGCGACAAGGGCTGGCAGGGCATAAATGTAACCGTTTCAGAGAGAAATGCGACCAATGTGACGATCTCGCGTTATATCGATTCGATGGTGAATGACGAAACACGGAGATTTTCTAAGGTTTTTACTACATATTAACACTTTTCACATTTTCTCGTGTTACGTGGCTGCCAGTCCTCGGTTCATGTAAAATCTTAAGGTCCTCGGTCATGTCCAAGGCACCAAACCGACCAATAATTCGATAATCGATAACTAAAACTATAAATGTAGCTCTTCTTACTGGGCGATTGCATCAACTTAGATGCTTCTCCTGTGTTCTACTGTGCTGCTTGTATTGTCCCCACATACCGCAGCACGCGACAAGGGCTGGCAGACCATAAATGTAACCGTTTCAGAGAGAAATGCGACCAATGTGACGATCTCGCGTTATATCGATTCGATGGTGAATGACGAAACACGGAGATTTTCTAAGGTTTTTACTACATATTAACACTTTTCACATTTTCTCGTGTTACGTGGCTGCCAGTCCTCGGTTCATGCAAAATCTTAAGGTCCGCGGTCATGTCCAAGGCACCAAACCGACCAATAATTCAATAATCGATAACTAAAACTATAAATGTAGCTCTTCTTACTGGGCGATTGCATCAACTTAGATGCTTCTCCTGTGTTCTACTGTGCTGCTTGTATTGTCCCCACATACCGCAGCACGCGACAAGGGCTGGCAGACCATAAATGTAACCGTTTCAGAGAGAAATGCCACCAATGAGACGATCTCGCGTTATATCGATTCGATGGTGAATGACGAAACACGGAGATTTTCTAAGGTTTTTACTACATATTAACACTTTTCACATTTTCTCGTGTTACGTGGCTGCCAGTCCTCGGTTCATGCAAAATCTTAAGGTCCTCGGTCATGTCCAAGGCACCAAACCGACCAATAATTCAACAATCGATAACTAAAACTATAAATGTAGCTCTTCTTACTGGGCGATTGCATCAACTTAGATGCTTCTCCTGTGTTCTACTGTGCTGCTTGTATTGTCCCCACATACCGCAGCACGCGACAAGGGCTGGCAGACCATAAATGTAACCGTTTCAGAGAGAAATGCGACTAATGTGACGATCTCGCGTTATATCGATTCGATGGTGAATGACGAAACACGGAGATTTTCTAAGGTTTTTACTACATATTAACACTTTTCACATTTTCTCGTGTTACGTGGCTGCCAGTCCTCGGTTCATGCAAAATCTTAAGGTCCTCGGTCATGTCCAACGCACCAAACCGACCAATAATTCGATAATCGATAACTAAAACTATAAATGTAGCTCTTATTACTTGGCGATTGCATCAACTTAGATGCTTCTCCTGTGTTCTACTGTGCTGCTTGTATTGTCCCCACATACCGCAGCACGCGACAAGGGCTGGCAGACCATAAATGTAACCGTTTCAGAGAGAAATGCGACCAATGAGACGATCTCGCGTTATATCGATTCGATGGTGAATGACGAAACACGGAGATTTTCTAAGGTTTTTACTACATATTAACACTTTTCACATTTTCTCGTGTTACGTGGCTGCCAGTCCTCGGTTCATGTAAAATCTTAAGGTCCTCGGTCATGTCCAAGGCACCAAACCGACCAATAATTCAATAATCGATAACTAAAACTATAAATGTAGCTCTTCTTACTGGGCGATTGCATCAACTTAGATGCTTCTCCTGTGTTCTACTGTGTTGCTTGTATTGTCCCCACATACCGCAGCACGCGACAAGGGCTGGCAGACCATAAATGTAACCGTTTCAGAGAGAAATGCGACCAATGTGGCGATGTCGCGTTATATCGATTCGATGGTGAATGACGAAACACGGAGATTTTCTAAGGTTTTTACTACATATTAACACTTTTCACATTTTCTCGTGTTACGTGGCTGCCAGTCCTCGGTTCATGTAAAATCTTAAGGTCCTCGGTCATGTCCAAGGCACCAAACCGACCAATAATTCAATAATCGATAACTAAAACTATAAATGTAGCTCTTCTTACTGGGCGATTGCATCAACTTAGATGCTTCTCCTGTGTTCTACTGTGTTGCTTGTATTGTCCCCACATACCGCAGCACGCGACAAGGGCTGGCAGACCATAAATGTAACCGTTTCAGAGAGAAATGCGACTAATGTGACGATCTCGCGTTATATCGATTCGATGGTGAATGACGAAACACGGAGATTTTCTAAGGTTTTTACTACATATTAACACTTTTCACATTTTCTCGTGTTACGTGGCTGCCAGTCCTCGGTTCATGCAAAATCTTAAGGTCCTCGGTCATGTCCAACGCACCAAACCGACCAATAATTCGATAATCGATAACTAAAACTATAAATGTAGCTCTTATTACTTGGCGATTGCATCAACTTAGATGCTTCTCCTGTGTTCTACTGTGCTGCTTGTATTGTCCCCACATACCGCAGCACGCGACAAGGGCTGGCAGACCATAAATGTAACCGTTTCAGAGAGAAATGCGACCAATGAGACGATCTCGCGTTATATCGATTCGATGGTGAATGACGAAACACGGAGATTTTCTAAGGTTTTTACTACATATTAACACTTTTCACATTTTCTCGTGTTACGTGGCTGCCAGTCCTCGGTTCATGTAAAATCTTAAGGTCCTCGGTCATGTCCAAGGCACCAAACCGACCAATAATTCAATAATCGATAACTAAAACTATAAATGTAGCTCTTCTTACTGGGCGATTGCATCAACTTAGATGCTTCTCCTGTGTTCTACTGTGTTGCTTGTATTGTCCCCACATACCGCAGCACGCGACAAGGGCTGGCAGACCATAAATGTAACCGTTTCAGAGAGAAATGCGACCAATGTGGCGATGTCGCGTTATATCGATTCGATGGTGAATGACGAAACACGGAGATTTTCTAAGGTTTTTACTACATATTAACACTTTTCACATTTTCTCGTGTTACGTGGCTGCCAGTCCTCGGTTCATGTAAAATCTTAAGGTCCTCGGTCATGTCCAAGGCACCAAACCGACCAATAATTCAATAATCGATAACTAAAACTATAAATGTAGCTCTTCTTACTGGGCGATTGCATCAACTTAGATGCTTCTCCTGTGTTCTACTGTGTTGCTTGTATTGTCCCCACATACCGCAGCACGCGACAAGGGCTGGCAGACCATAAATGTAACCGTTTCAGAGAGAAATGCGACCAATGTGACGATCTCGCGTTATATCGATTCGATGGTGAATGAAGAAACACGGAGATTTTCTAAGGTTTTTACTACATATTAACACTTTTCACATTTTCTCGTGTTACGTGGCTGCCAGTCCTCGGTTCATGCAAAATCTTAAGGTCCTCGGTCATGCCCAAGGCACCAAACCGACCAATAATTCAATAATCGATAGCTAAAACTATAAATGTAGCTCTTCTTACTGGGCGATTGCATCAACTTAGATGCTTCTCCTGTGTTCTACTGTGCTGCTTGTATTGTCCCCACATAACCCAGCACGAGACAAGGGCTGGCAGACCATAAATGTAACCGTTTCAGAGAGAAATGCGACCAATGTGACGATCTCGCGTTATATCGATTCGATGGTGAATGACGAAACACGGAGATTTTCTAAGGTTTTTACTACATATTAACACTTTTCACATTTTCTCGTGTTACGTGGGTACCAGTCCTCGGTTCATGCAAAATCTTAAGGTCCTCGGTCATGTCCAAGGCACCAAACCGACCAATAATTCAATAATCGATAACTAAAACTATAAATGTAGCTCTTCTTACTGGGAGATTGCATCAACTTAGATGCTTCTCCTGTGTTCTACTGTGCTGCTTGTATTGTCCCCACATACCGCAGCACGCGACAAGGGCTGGCAGACCATAAATGTAACCGTTTCAGAGAGAAATGCGACCAATGTGACGATCTCGCTTTATATCGATTCGATGGTGAATGACGAAACACGGAGATTTTCTAAGGTTTTTACTACATATTAACACTTTTCACATTTTCTCGTGTTACGTGGCTGCCAGTCCTCGGTTCATGCAAAATCTTAAGGTCCTCGGTCATGTCCAAGGCACCAAACCGACCAATAATTCAATAATCGATAACTAAAACTATAAATGTAGCTCTTCTTACTGGGCGATTGCATCAACTAAGATGCTTCTCCTGTGTTCTACTGTGCTGCTTGTATTGTCCCCACATACCGCAGCACGCGACAAGGGCTGGCAGACCATAAATGTAACCGTTTCAGAGAGAAATGCGACCAATGTGACGATCTCGCGTTATATCGATTCGATGGTGAATGAAGAAACACTGAGATTTTCTAAGGTTTTAACTACATATTAACACTTTTCACATTTTCTCGTGTTACGTGGCTGCCAGTCCTCGGTTCATGCAAAATCTTAAGGTCCTCGGTCATGCCCAAGGCACCAAACCGACCAATAATTCAATAATCGATAGCTAAAACTATAAATGTAGCTCTTCTTACTGGGCGATTGCATCAACTTAGATGCTTCTCCTGTGTTCTACTGTGCTGCTTGTATTGTCCCCACATAACCCAGCACGCGACAAGGGCTGGCAGACCATAAATGTAACCGTTTCAGAGAGAAATGCGACCAATGTGACGATCTCGCGTTATATCGATTCGATGGTGAATGACGAAACACGGAGATTTTCTAAGGTTTTTACTACATATTAACACTTTTCACATTTTCTCGTGTTACGTGGGTACCAGTCCTGGGTTCATGCAAAATCTTAAGGTCCTCCGTCATGTCCAAGGCACCAAACCGACCAATAATTCAATAATCGATAACTAAAACTATAAATGTAGCTCTTCTTACTGGGCGATTGCATCAACTTAGATGCTTCTCCTGTGTTCTACTGTGCTGCTTGTATTGCCCCCACATACCGCAGCACGCGACAAGGGCTGGCAGACCATAAATGTAACCGTTTCAGAGAGAAATGCGACCAATGTGACGATCTCGCTTTATATCGATTCGATGGTGAATGACGAATCACGGAGATTTTCTAAGGTTTTTACTACATATTAACACTTTTCACATTTTCTCGTGTTACGTGGCTGCCAGTCCTCGGTTCATGCAAAATCTTAAGGTCCTCGGTCATGCCCAAGGCACCAAACCGACCAATAATTCAATAATCGATAGCTAAAACTATAAATGTAGCTCTTCTTACTGGGCTATTGCATCAACTTAGATGCTTCTCCTGTGTTCTACTGTGCTGCTTGTATTGTCCCCACATAACCCAGCACGGGACAAGGGCTGGCAGACCATAAATGTAACCGTTTCAGAGAGAAATGCGACCAATGTGACGATCTCGCGTTATATCGATTCGATGGTGAATGACGAAACACGGAGATTTTCTAAGGTTTTTACTACATATTAACACTTTTCACATTTTCTCGTGTTACGTGGCTGCCAGTCCTCGGTTCATGCAAAATCTTAAGGTCCTCGGTCATGTCCAAGGCACCAAACCGACCAATAATTCAATAATCGATAACTAAAACTATAAATGTAGCTCTTCTTACTGGGCGATTGCATCAACTTAGATGCTTCTCCTGTGTTCTACTGTGCTGCTTGTATTGTCCCCACATACCGCAGCACGCGACAAGGGCTGGCAGGGCATAAATGTAACCGTTTCAGAGAGAAATGCGACCAATGTGACGATCTCGCGTTATATCGATTCGATGGTGAATGACGAAACACGGAGATTTTCTAAGGTTTTTACTACATATTAACACTTTTCACATTTTCTCGTGTTACGTGGCTGCCAGTCCTCGGTTCATGTAAAATCTTAAGGTCCTCGGTCATGTCCAAGGCACCAAACCGACCAATAATTCGATAATCGATAACTAAAACTATAAATGTAGCTCTTCTTACTGGGCGATTGCATCAACTTAGATGCTTCTCCTGTGTTCTACTGTGCTGCTTGTATTGTCCCCACATACCGCAGCACGCGACAAGGGCTGGCAGACCATAAATGTAACCGTTTCAGAGAGAAATGCGACCAATGTGACGATCTCGCGTTATATCGATTCGATGGTGAATGACGAAACACGGAGATTTTCTAAGGTTTTTACTACATATTAACACTTTTCACATTTTCTCGTGTTACGTGGCTGCCAGTCCTCGGTTCATGCAAAATCTTAAGGTCCGCGGTCATGTCCAAGGCACCAAACCGACCAATAATTCAATAATCGATAACTAAAACTATAAATGTAGCTCTTCTTACTGGGCGATTGCATCAACTTAGATGCTTCTCCTGTGTTCTACTGTGCTGCTTGTATTGTCCCCACATACCGCAGCACGCGACAAGGGCTGGCAGACCATAAATGTAACCGTTTCAGAGAGAAATGCCACCAATGAGACGATCTCGCGTTATATCGATTCGATGGTGAATGACGAAACACGGAGATTTTCTAAGGTTTTTACTACATATTAACACTTTTCACATTTTCTCGTGTTACGTGGCTGCCAGTCCTCGGTTCATGCAAAATCTTAAGGTCCTCGGTCATGTCCAAGGCACCAAACCGACCAATAATTCAACAATCGATAACTAAAACTATAAATGTAGCTCTTCTTACTGGGCGATTGCATCAACTTAGATGCTTCTCCTGTGTTCTACTGTGCTGCTTGTATTGTCCCCACATACCGCAGCACGCGACAAGGGCTGGCAGACCATAAATGTAACCGTTTCAGAGAGAAATGCGACTAATGTGACGATCTCGCGTTATATCGATTCGATGGTGAATGACGAAACACGGAGATTTTCTAAGGTTTTTACTACATATTAACACTTTTCACATTTTCTCGTGTTACGTGGCTGCCAGTCCTCGGTTCATGCAAAATCTTAAGGTCCTCGGTCATGTCCAACGCACCAAACCGACCAATAATTCGATAATCGATAACTAAAACTATAAATGTAGCTCTTATTACTTGGCGATTGCATCAACTTAGATGCTTCTCCTGTGTTCTACTGTGCTGCTTGTATTGTCCCCACATACCGCAGCACGCGACAAGGGCTGGCAGACCATAAATGTAACCGTTTCAGAGAGAAATGCGACCAATGAGACGATCTCGCGTTATATCGATTCGATGGTGAATGACGAAACACGGAGATTTTCTAAGGTTTTTACTACATATTAACACTTTTCACATTTTCTCGTGTTACGTGGCTGCCAGTCCTCGGTTCATGTAAAATCTTAAGGTCCTCGGTCATGTCCAAGGCACCAAACCGACCAATAATTCAATAATCGATAACTAAAACTATAAATGTAGCTCTTCTTACTGGGCGATTGCATCAACTTAGATGCTTCTCCTGTGTTCTACTGTGTTGCTTGTATTGTCCCCACATACCGCAGCACGCGACAAGGGCTGGCAGACCATAAATGTAACCGTTTCAGAGAGAAATGCGACCAATGTGGCGATGTCGCGTTATATCGATTCGATGGTGAATGACGAAACACGGAGATTTTCTAAGGTTTTTACTACATATTAACACTTTTCACATTTTCTCGTGTTACGTGGCTGCCAGTCCTCGGTTCATGTAAAATCTTAAGGTCCTCGGTCATGTCCAAGGCACCAAACCGACCAATAATTCAATAATCGATAACTAAAACTATAAATGTAGCTCTTCTTACTGGGCGATTGCATCAACTTAGATGCTTCTCCTGTGTTCTACTGTGTTGCTTGTATTGTCCCCACATACCGCAGCACGCGACAAGGGCTGGCAGACCATAAATGTAACCGTTTCAGAGAGAAATGCGACCAATGTGACGATCTCGCGTTATATCGATTCGATGGTGAATGAAGAAACACGGAGATTTTCTAAGGTTTTTACTACATATTAACACTTTTCACATTTTCTCGTGTTACGTGGCTGCCAGTCCTCGGTTCATGCAAAATCTTAAGGTCCTCGGTCATGCCCAAGGCACCAAACCGACCAATAATTCAATAATCGATAGCTAAAACTATAAATGTAGCTCTTCTTACTGGGCGATTGCATCAACTTAGATGCTTCTCCTGTGTTCTACTGTGCTGCTTGTATTGTCCCCACATAACCCAGCACGAGACAAGGGCTGGCAGACCATAAATGTAACCGTTTCAGAGAGAAATACGACCAATGTGACGATCTCGCGTTATATCGATTCGATGGTGAATGACGAAACACGGAGATTTTCTAAGGTTTTTACTACATATTAACACTTTTCACATTTTCTCGTGTTACGTGGGTACCAGTCCTCGGTTCATGCAAAATCTTAAGGTCCTCGGTCATGTCCAAGGCACCAAACCGACCAATAATTCAATAATCGATAACTAAAACTATAAATGTAGCTCTTCTTACTGGGAGATTGCATCAACTTAGATGCTTCTCCTGTGTTCTACTGTGCTGCTTGTATTGTCCCCACATACCGCAGCACGCGACAAGGGCTGGCAGACCATAAATGTAACCGTTTCAGAGAGAAATGCGACCAATGTGACGATCTCGCTTTATATCGATTCGATGGTGAATGACGAAACACGGAGATTTTCTAAGGTTTTTACTACATATTAACACTTTTCACATTTTCTCGTGTTACGTGGCTGCCAGTCCTCGGTTCATGCAAAATCTTAAGGTCCTCGGTCATGTCCAAGGCACCAAACCGACCAATAATTCAATAATCGATAACTAAAACTATAAATGTAGCTCTTCTTACTGGGCGATTGCATCAACTAAGATGCTTCTCCTGTGTTCTACTGTGCTGCTTGCATTGTCCCCACATACCGCAGCACGCGACAAGGGCTGGCAGACCATAAATGTAACCGTTTCAGAGAGAAATGCGACCAATGTGACGATCTCGCGTTATATCGATTCGATGGTGAATGAAGAAACACGGAGATTTTCTAAGGTTTTAACTACATATTAACACTTGCCAGTCCTCGGTTCATGCAAAATCTTAAGGTCCTCGGTCATGCCCAAGGCACCAAACCGACCAATAATTCAATAATCGATAGCTAAAACTATAAATGTAGCTCTTCTTACTGGGCGATTGCATCAACTTAGATGCTTCTCCTGTGTTCTACTGTGCTGCTTGTATTGTCCCCACATAACCCAGCACGCGACAAGGGCTGGCAGACCATAAATGTAACCGTTTCAGAGAGAAATGCGACCAATGTGACGATCTCGCGTTATATCGATTCGATGGTGAATGACGAAACACGGAGATTTTCTAAGGTTTTTACTACATATTAACACTTTTCACATTTTCTCGTGTTACGTGGGTACCAGTCCTGGGTTCATGCAAAATCTTAAGGTCCTCCGTCATGTCCAAGGCACCAAACCGACCAATAATTCAATAATCGATAACTAAAACTATAAATGTAGCTCTTCTTACTGGGCGATTGCATCAACTTAGATGCTTCTCCTGTGTTCTACTGTGCTGCTTGTATTGCCCCCACATACCGCAGCACGCGACAAGGGCTGGCAGACCATAAATGTAACCGTTTCAGAGAGAAATGCGACCAATGTGACGATCTCGCTTTATATCGATTCGATGGTGAATGACGAATCACGGAGATTTTCTAAGGTTTTTACTACATATTAACACTTTTCACATTTTCTCGTGTTACGTGGCTGCCAGTCCTCGGTTCATGCAAAATCTTAAGGTCCTCGGTCATGCCCAAGGCACCAATCCGACCAATCGACCAATAATTCAATAATCGATAGCTAAAACTATAAATGTAGCTCTTCTTACTGGGCGATTGCATCAACTTAGATGCTTCTCCTGTGTTCTACTGTGCTGCTTGTATTGTCCCCACATAACCCAGCACGGGACAAGGGCTGGCAGACCATAAATGTAACCGTTTCAGAGAGAAATGCGACCAATGTGACGATCTCGCGTTATATCGATTCGATGGTGAATGACGAAACACGGAGATTTTCTAAGGTTTTTACTACATATTAACACTTTTCACATTTTCTCGTGTTACGTGGCTGCCAGTCCTCGGTTAATGCAAAATCTTAAGGTCCTCGGTCATGTCCAAGGCACCAAACCGACCAATAATTCAATAATCGATAACTAAAACTATAAATGTAGCTCTTCTTACTGGGCGATTGCATCAACTTAGATGCTTCTCCTGTGTTCTACTGTGCTGCTTGTATTGTCCCCACATACCGCAGCACGCGACAAGGGCTGGCAGACCATAAATGTAACCGTTTCAGAGAGAAATGCCACCAATGAGACGATCTCGCGTTATATCGATTCGATGGTGAATGACGAAACACGGAGATTTTCTAAGGTTTTTACTACATATTAACACTTTTCACATTTTCTCGTGTTACGTGGCTGCCAGTCCTCGGTTCATGCAAAATCTTAAGGTCCTCGGTCATGTCCAAGGCACCAAACCGACCAATAATTCAACAATCGATAACTAAAACTATAAATGTAGCTCTTCTTACTGGGCGATTGCATCAACTTAGATGCTTCTCCTGTGTTCTACTGTGCTGCTTGTATTGTCCCCACATACCGCAGCACGCGACAAGGGCTGGCAGACCATAAATGTAACCGTTTCAGAGAGAAATGCGACTAATGTGACGATCTCGCGTTATATCGATTCGATGGTGAATGACGAAACACGGAGATTTTCTAAGGTTTTTACTACATATTAACACTTTTCACATTTTCTCGTGTTACGTGGCTGCCAGTCCTCGGTTCATGCAAAATCTTAAGGTCCTCGGTCATGTCCAACGCACCAAACCGACCAATAATTCGATAATCGATAACTAAAACTATAAATGTAGCTCTTATTACTTGGCGATTGCATCAACTTAGATGCTTCTCCTGTGTTCTACTGTGCTGCTTGAATTGTCCCCACATACCGCAGCACGCGACAAGGGCTGGCAGACCATAAATGTAACCGTTTCAGAGAGAAATGCGACCAATGAGACGATCTCGCGTTATATCGATTCGATGGTGAATGACGAAACACGGAGATTTTCTAAGGTTTTTACTACATATTAACACTTTTCACATTTTCTCGTGTTACGTGGCTGCCAGTCCTCGGTTCATGTAAAATCTTAAGGTCCTCGGTCATGTCCAAGGCACCAAACCGACCAATAATTCAATAATCGATAACTAAAACTATAAATGTAGCTCTTCTTACTGGGCGATTGCATCAACTTAGATGCTTCTCCTGTGTTCTACTGTGTTGCTTGTATTGTCCCCACATACCGCAGCACGCGACAAGGGCTGGCAGACCATAAATGTAACCGTTTCAGAGAGAAATGCGACCAATGTGGCGATCTCGCGTTATATCGATTCGATGGTGAATGACGAAAGACGGAGATTTTCTAAGGTTTTTACTACATATTAACACTTTTCACATTTTCTCGTGTTACGTGGCTGCCAGTCCTCGGTTCATGTAAAATCTTAAGGTCCTCGGTCATGTCCAAGGCACCAAACCGACCAATAATTCAATAATCGATAACTAAAACTATAAATGTAGCTCTTCTTACTGGGCGATTGCATCAACTTAGATGCTTCTCCTGTGTTCTACTGTGTTGCTTGTATTGTCCCCACATACCGCAGCACGCGACAAGGGCTGGCAGACCATAAATGTAACCGTTTCAGAGAGAAATGCGACCAATGTGACGATCTCGCGTTATATCGATTCGATGGTGAATGAAGAAACACGGAGATTTTCTAAGGTTTTTACTACATATTAACACTTTTCACATTTTCTCGTGTTACGTGGCTGCCAGTCCTCGGTTCATGCAAAATCTTAAGGTCCTCGGTCATGCCCAAGGCACCAAACCGACCAATAATTCAATAATCGATAGCTAAAACTATAAATGTAGCTCTTCTTACTGGGCGATTGCATCAACTTAGATGCTTCTCCTGTGTTCTACTGTGCTGCTTGTATTGTCCCCACATAACCCAGCACGAGACAAGGGCTGGCAGACCATAAATGTAACCGTTTCAGAGAGAAATACGACCAATGTGACGATCTCGCGTTATATCGATTCGATGGTGAATGACGAAACACGGAGATTTTCTAAGGTTTTTACTACATATTAACACTTTTCACATTTTCTCGTGTTACGTGGCTGCCAGTCCTCGGTTCATGCAAAATCTTAAGGTCCTCGGTCATGTCCAAGGCACCAAACCGACCAATAATTCAATAATCGATAACTAAAACTATAAATGTAGCTCTTCTTACTGGGCGATTGCATCAACTAAGATGCTTCTCCTGTGTTCTACTGTGCTGCTTGCATTGTCCCCACATACCGCAGCACGCGACAAGGGCTAGCAGACCATAAATGTAACCGTTTCAGAGAGAAATGCGACCAATGTGACGATCTCGCGTTATATCGATTCGATGGTGAATGAAGAAACACGGAGATTTTCTAAGGTTTTAACTACATATTAACACTTTTCACATTTTCTCGTGTTACGTGGCTGCCAGTCCTCGGTTCATGCAAAATCTTAAGGTCCTCGGTCATGCCCAAGGCACCAAACCGACCAATAATTCAATAATCGATAGCTAAAACTATAAATGTAGCTCTTCTTACTGGGCGATTGCATCAACTTAGATGCTTCTCCTGTGTTCTACTGTGCTGCTTGTATTGTCCCCACATAACCCAGCACGCAACAAGGGCTGGCAGACCATAAATGTAACCGTTTCAGAGAGAAATGCGACCAATGTGACGATCTCGCGTTATATCGATTCGATGGTGAATGACGAAACACGGAGATTTTCTAAGGTTTTTACTACATATTAACACTTTTCACATTTTCTCGTGTTACGTGGGTACCAGTCCTCGGTTCATGCAAAATCTTAAGGTCCTCGGTCATGTCCAAGGCACCAAACCGACCAATAATTCAATAATCGATAACTAAAACTATAAATGTAGCTCTTCTTACTGGGCGATTGCATCAACTTAGATGCTTCTCCTGTGTTCTACTGTGCTGCTTGTATTGCCCCCACATACCGCAGCACGCGACAAGGGCTGGCAGACCATAAATGTAACCGTTTCAGAGAGAAATGCGACCAATGTGACGATCTCGCTTTATATCGATTCGATGGTGAATGACGAATCACGGAGATTTTCTAAGGTTTTTACTACATATTAACACTTTTCACATTTTCTCGTGTTACGTGGCTGCCAGTCCTCGGTTCATGCAAAATCTTATGGTCCTAGGTCATGTCCAAGGCACCAAACCGACCAATAATTCAATAATCGATAACTAAAATTATAAATGTAGCTCTTCTTACTGGGCGACTGCATCAACTTAGATGCTTCTCCTGTGTTCTACTGTGCTGCTTGTATTGTCCCCACATAACCCAGCACGCGACAAGGGCTGGCAGGGCATAAATGTAACCGTTTCAGAGAGAAATGCGACCAATGTGACGATCTCGCGTTGTATCGATTCGATGGTGAATGACGAAACACGGAGATTTTCTAAGGTTTTTACTACATATTAACACTTTTCACATTTCCTCGTGTTACGTGGCTGCCAGTCCTCGGTTCATGCAAAATCTAAAGGTCCTAGGTCATGTCCAAGGCACCAAACCGACCAATAATTCAATAATCGATAACTAAAACTATAAATGTAGCTCTTCTTACTGGGCGATTGCATCAACTTAGATGCTTCTCCTGTGTTCTACTGTGAGCTTGTATTGTCCCGACATACCGCAGCACGCGACAAGGGCTGGCAGACCATAAATGTAACCGTTTCAGAGAGAAATGCGACCAATGTGACGATCTCGCGTTATATCGATTCGATGGTGAATGACGAAACACGGAGATTTTCTAAGGTTTTTACTACATATTAACACTTTTCACATTTTCTCGTGTTACGTGTCTGCCAGTCCTCGGTTCATGCAAAATCTTAAGGTCCTCGGTCATGTCCAAGGCACCAAACCGACCAATAATTCGATAATCGATAACTAAAACTATAAATGTAGCAATTCTTACTGGGCGATTGCATCAACTAAGATGCTTCTCCTGTGTTCTACTGTGCTGCTTGTATTGTCCCCACATACCGCAGCACGCGACAAGGGCTGGCAGACCATAAATGTAACCGTTTCAGAGAGAAATGCGACCAATGTGACGATCTCGCGTTGTATCGATTCGATGGTGAATGACGAAACACGGAGATTTTCTAAGGTTTTTACTACATATTAACACTTTTCACATTTTCTCGTGTTACGTGGCTGCCAGTCCTCGGTTCATGCAAAATCTTAAGGTCCTAGGTCATGTCCAAAGCACCAAACCGACCAATAATTCAATAATCGATAACTAAAACTATAAATGTAGCTCTTCTTACTGGGCGATTGCATCAACTTAGATGCTTCTCCTGTGTTCTACTGTGCTGCTTGTATTGTCCCCACATAACCCAGCTCGCGACAAGGGCTGGCAGACCGTAAATGTAACCGTTTCATAGAGAAATGCGACCAATGTGACGATCTCGCGTTATATCGATTCGATGGTGAATGACGAAACACGGAGATTTTCTAAGGTTTTTACTACATATTAACACTTTTCACATTTTCTCGTGTTACGTGGCTGCCAGTCCTCGGTTCATGTAAAATCTTAAGGTCCTCGGTCATGTCCAAGGCACCAAACCGACCAATAATTCAATAATCGGTAACTAAAACCATAAATGTAGCTCTTCTTACTGGGCGATTGCATCAACTTAGATGCTTCTCCTGTGTTCTACTGTGCTGCTTGTATTGTCCCCACATACCGCAGCACGCGACAAGGGCTGGCAGACCATAAATGTAACCGTCTCAGAGAGAAATGCGACCAATGTGACGATCTCGCGTTATATCGATTCGATGGTGAATGACGAAACACGGAGATTTTCTAAGGTTTTTACTACATATTAACACTTTTCACATTTTCTCGTGTTACGTGGCTGCCAGTCCTCGGTTCATGCAAAATCTTAAGGTCCTCGGTCATGTCCAAGGCACCAAACCGACCAATAATTCAATAATCGATAACTAAAACTATAAATGTAGCTCTTCTTACTGGGCGATTGCATCAACTTAGATGCTTCTCCTGTGTTCTACTGTGCTGCTTGTATTGTCCCCACATACCGCAGCAGGCGACAAGGGCTGGCAGACCATAAATGTAACCGTTTCAGAGAGAAATGCGACTAATGTGACGATCTCGCGTTATATCGATTCGATGGTGAATGACGAAACACGGAGATTTTCTAAGGTTTTTACTACATATTAACACTTTTCACATTTTCTCGTGTTACGTGGCTGCCAGTCCTCGGTTCATGCAAAATCTTAAGGTCCTAGGTCATGTCCAAGGCACCAAACCGAAAATAATTCAATAATCGATAACTAAAACTATAAATGTAGCTCTTCTTACTGGGCGATTGCATCAACTTAGATGCTTCTCCTGTGTTCTACGGTGCTGCTTGTATTGTCCCCACATACCGCAGCACGCGACAAGGGCTGGCAGACCATAAATGTAACCGTTTCAGAGAGAAATGCGACCAATGTGACGATCTCGCGTTATATCGATTCGATGGTGAATGACGAAACACGGAGATTTTCTAAGGTTTTTACTACATATTAACACTTTTCACATTTTCTCGTGTTACGTGGCTGCCAGTCCTCGGTTCATGCAAAATCTTAAGGTCCTCGGTCA
Organism: Schistocerca nitens; assembly: GCF_023898315.1. NCBI lineage: Eukaryota > Metazoa > Arthropoda > Insecta > Orthoptera > Acrididae > Schistocerca > Schistocerca nitens. The sequence goes on from NC_064625.1 coordinate 66,418,711, forward strand.
TGTCCAAGGCACCAAACCGACCAATAATTCGATAATCGATAACTAAAACTATAAATGTAGCTCTTCTTACTGGGCGATTGCATCAACTTAGATGCTTCTCCTGTGTTCTACTGTGAGCTTGTATTGTCCCCACATACCGCAGCACGCGACAAGGGCTGGCAGACCATAAATGTAACCGTTTCAGAGAGAAATGCGACCAATGTGACGATCTCGCGTTATATCGATTCGATGGTGAATGACGAAACACGGAGATTTTCTAAGGTTTTTACTACATATTAACACTTTTCACATTTTCTCGTGTTACGTGGCTACCAGTCCTCGGTTCATGCAAAATCTTAAGGTCCTAGGTCATGTCCAAGGCACCAAACCGAAAATAATTCAATAATCGATAACTAAAACTATAAATGTAGCTCTTCTTACTGGGCGATTGCATCAACTTAGATGCTTCTCCTGTGTTCTACTGTGCTGCTTGTATTGTCCCCACATACCGCAGTACGCGACAAGGGCTGGCAGACCATAAATGTAACCGTTTCAGAGAGAAATGCGACCAATGTGACGATCTCGCGTTATATCGATTCGATGGTGAATGACGAAACACGGAGATTTTCTAAGGTTTTTACTACATATTAACACTTTTCACATTTTCTCGTGTTACGTGGCTGCCAGTCCTCGGTTCATGCAAAATCTTAAGGTCCTCGGTCATGTCCAACGCACCAAACCGACCAATAATTCGATAATCGATAACTAAAACTATAAATGTAGCTCTTCTTACTGGGCGATTGCATCAACTTAGATGCTTCTCCTGTGTTCTACTGTGAGCTTGTATTGTCCCTACATACCGCAGCACGCGACAAGGGCTGGCAGACCATAAATGTAACCGTTCCAGATAGAAATGCGACCAATGTGACGATCTCGCGTTATATCGATTCGAAGGTGAATGACGAAACACGGAGATTTTCTAAGGTTTTTACTACATATTAACACTTTTCACATTTTCTCGTGTTACGTGGCTGCCAGTCCTCGGTTCATGCAAAATCTTAAGGTCCTAGGTCATGTCCAAGGCACCAAACCGAAAATAATTCAATAATCGATAACTAAAACTATAAATGTAGCTCTTCTTACTGGGCGATTGCATCAACTTAGATGCTTCTCCTGTGTTCTACGGTGCTGCTTGTATTGTCCCCACATACCGCAGTACGCGACAAGGGCTGGCAGACCATAAATGTAACCGTTTCAGAGAGAAATGCGACCAATGTGACGATCTCGCGTTATATCGATTCGATGGTGAATGACGAATCACGGAGATTTTCTAAGGTTTTTACTACATATTAACACTTTTCACATTTTCTCGTGTTACGTGGCTGCCAGTCCTCGGTTCATGCAAAATCTTAAGGTCCTCGGTCATGTCCAAGGCACCAAACCGACCAATAATTCAATAATCGATAACTAAAACTATAAATGTAGCTCTTCTTACTGGGCGATTGCATCAACTTAGATGCTTCTCCTGTGTTCTACGGTGCTGCTTGTATTGTCCCCACATACCGCAGCACGCGACAAGGGCTGGCAGGGCATAAATGTAACCGTTTCAGAGAGAAATGCGACCAATGTGACGATCTCGCGTTATATCGATTCGATGGTGAATGACGAAACACGGAGATTTTCTAAGGTTTTTACTACATATTAACACTTTTCACATTTTCTCGTGTTACGTGGCTGCCAGTCCTCGGTTCATGCAAAATCTTAAGGTCCTCGGTCATGTCCTAGGCACCAAACCGACCAATAATTCAACAATCGATAACTAAAACTATAAATGTAGCTCTTCTTACTGGGCGATTGCATCAACTTAGATGCTTCTCCTGTGTTCTACTGTGCCGCTTGTATAGTCCCCACATACCGCAGCACGCGACAAGGGCTGGCAGACCATAAATGTAACCGTTTCAGAGAGAAATGCGACCAATGAGACGATCTCGCGTTATATCGATTCGATGGTGAATGACGAAACACGGAGATTTTCTAAGGTTTTTACTACATATTAACACTTTTCACATTTTCTCGTGTTACGTGGCTGCCAGTCCTCGGTTCATGCAAAACCTTAAGGTCCTCGGTCAGGTACAAGGCACCAAACCGACCAATAATTGAATATTCGATAACTAAAACTATAAATGTAGCTCTTCTTACTGGGCGATTGCATCAACTTAGATGCTTCTCCTGTGTTCTACTGTGCTGCTTGTATTGTCCCCACATACCGCAGCACGCGACAAGGGCTGGCAGACCATAAATGTAACCGTTTCAGAGAGAAATGCTACTAATGTGACGATCTCGCGTTATATCGATTCGATGGTGAATGACGAAACACGGAGATTTTCTAAGGTTTTTACTACATATTAACACTTTTCACATTTTCTCGTGTTACGTGGCTGCCAGTCCTCGGTTCATGCAAAATCGTAAGGTCCTCGGTCATGTCCAACGCACCAAACCGACCAATAATTCGATAATCGATAACTAAAACTATAAATGTAGCTCTTCTTACTGGGCGATTGCATCAACTTAGATGCTTCTCCTGTGTTCTACTGTGCTGCTTGTATTGTCCCCACATACCGCAGCACGCGACAAGGGCTGGCAGACCATAAATGTAACCGTTTCAGAGAGAAATGCGACCAATGAGACGATCTCGCGTTATATCGATTCGATGGTGAATGACGAAACACGGAGATTTTCTAAGGTTTTTACTACATATTAACACTTTTCACATTTTCTCGTGTTACGTGGCTGCCAGTCCTCGGTTCATGTAAAATCTTAAGGTCCTCGGTCATGCCCAAGGCACCAAACCGACCAATAATTCAATAATCGATAGCTAAAACTATAAATGTAGCTCTTCTTACTGGGCGATTGCATCAACTTAGATGCTTCTCCTGCGTTCTACTGTGCTGCTTGTATTGTCCCCACATAACCCAGCACGCGACAAGGGCTGGCAGACCATAAATGTAACCGTTTCAGAGAGAAATGCGACCAATGTGACGATCTCGCGTTATATCGATTCGATGGTGAATGACGAAACACGGAGATTTTCTAAGGTTTTTACTACATATTAACACTTTTCACATTTTCTCGTGTTACGTGGGTACCAGTCCTGGGTTCATGCAAAATCTTAAGGTCCTCGGTCATGTCCAAGGCACCAAACCGACCAATAATTCAATAATCGATAACTAAAACTATAAATGTAGCTCTTCTTACTGGGCGATTGCATCAACTTACATGCTTCTCCTGTGTTCTACTGTGCTGCTTGTATTGTCCCCACATACCGCAGCACGCGACAAGGGCTGGCAGACCATAAATGTAACCGTTCCAGAGAGAAATGCGACCAATGTGACGATCTCGCGTTATATCGATTCGATGGTGAATGACGAAACACGGAGATTTTCTAAGGTTTTTACTACATATTAACACTTTTCACATTTTCTCGTGTTACGTGGCTGCCAGTCCTCGGTTCATGCAAAATCTTAAGGTCCTCGGTCATGTCCAAGGCACCAAACCGAAAATAATTCAATAATCGATAACTAAAACTATAAATGTAGCTCTTCTTACTGGGCGATTGCATCAACTTAGATGCTTCTCCTGTGTTCTACGGTGCTGCTTGTATTGTCCCCACATACCGCAGCACGCGACAAGGGCTGGCAGACCATAAATGTAACCGTTTCAGAGAGAAATGCGACCAATGTGACGATCTCGCGTTATATCGATTCGATGGTGAATGACGAAACACGGAGATTTTCTAAGGTTTTTACTACATATTAACACTTTTCACATTTTCTCGTGTTACGTGGCTGCCAGTCCTCGGTTCATGCAAAATCTTAAGGTCCTCGGTCATGTCCAAGGCACCAAACCGACCAATAATTCAATAATCGATAACTAAAACTATAAATGTAGCTCTTCTTACTGGGCGATTGCATCAACTTAGATGCTTCTCCTGCGTTCTACGGTGCTGCTTGTATTGTCCCCACATACCGCAGCACGCGACAAGGGCTGGCAGGGCATAAATGTAACCGTTTCAGAGAGAAATGCGACCAATGTGACGATCTCGCGTTATATCGATTCGATGGTGAATGACGAAACACGGAGATTTTCTAAGGTTTTTACTACATATTAACACTTTTCACATTTTCTCGTGTTACGTGGCTGCCAGTCCTCGGTTCATGCAAAATCTTAAGGTCCTCGGTCATGTCCTAGGCACCAAACCGACCAATAATTCAATAATCGATAACTAAAACTATAAATGTAGCTCTTCTTACTGGGCGATTGCATCAACTTAGATGCTTCTCCTGTGTTCTACTGTGCTGCTTGTATTGTCCCCACATACCGCAGCACGCGACAAGGGCTGGCAGACCATAAATGTAACCGTTTCAGAGAGAAATGCGACCAATGAGACGATCTCGCGTTATATCGATTCGATGGTGAATGACGAAACACGGAGATTTTCTAAGGTTTTTACTACATATTAACACTTTTCACATTTTCTCGTGTTACGTGGCTGCCAGTCCTCGGTTCATGTAAAATCTTAAGGTCCTCGGTCATGTCCAAGGCACCAAACCGACCAATAATTCAATAATCGATAACTAAAACTATAAATGTAGCTCTTCTTACTGGGCGATTGCATCAACTTAGATGCTTCTCCTGTGTTCTACTGTGTTGCTTGTATTGTCCCCACATACCGCAGCACGCGACAAGGGCTGGCAGACCATAAATGTAACCGTTTCAGAGAGAAATGCGACCAATGTGACGATCTCGCGTTATATCGATTCGATGGTGAATGAAGAAACACGATTTTCTAAGGTTTTAACTACATATTAACACTTTTCACATTTTCTCGTGTTACGTGGCTGCCAGTCCTCGGTTCATGCAAAATCTTAAGGTCCTCGGTCATGCCCAAGGCACCAAACCGACCAATAATTCAATAATCGATAGCTAAAACTATAAATGTAGCTCTTCTTACTGGGCGATTGCATCAACTTAGATGCTTCTCCTGTGTTCTACTGTGCTGCTTGTATTGTCCCCACATAACCCAGCACGCGACAAGGGCTGGCAGACCATAAATGTAACCGTTTCAGAGAGAAAATCGACCAATGTGACGATCTCGCGTTATATCGATTCGATGGTGAATGACGAAACACGGAGATTTTCTAAGGTTTTTACTACATATTAACACTTTTCACATTTTCTCGTGTTACGTGGGTACCAGTCCTGGGTTCATGCAAAATCTTAAGGTCCTCGGTCATGTCCAAGGCACCAAACCGACCAATAATTCAATAATCGATAACTAAAACTATAAATGTAGCTCTTCTTACTGGGTGATTGCATCAACTTACATGCTTCTCCTGTGTTCTACTGTGCTGCTTGTATTGTCCCCACATACCGCAGTACGCGACAAGGGCTGGCAGACCATAAATGTAACCGTTTCAGAGAGAAATGCGACTAATGTGACGATCTCGCGTTATATCGATTCGATGGTGAATGACGAAACACGGAGATTTTCTAAGGTTTTTACTACATATTAACACTTTTCACATTTTCTCGTGTTACGTGGCTGCCAGTCCTCGGTTCATGCAAAATCTTAAGGTCCTCGGTCATGTCCAAGGCACCAAACCGACCAATAATTCAATAATCGATAACTAAAACTATAAATGTAGCTCTTCTTACTGGGCGATTGCATCAACTTAGATGCTTATCCTGTGTTCTACTGTGCTGCTTGTATTGTCCCCACATACCGCAGCACGCGACAAGGGCCGGCAGACCAAAAATGTAACCGTTTCAGAGAGAAATGCGACCAATGTGACGATCTCGCTTTATATCGATTCGATGGTGAATGACGAAACACGGAGATTTTCTAAGGTTTTTACTACATATTAACACTTTTCACATTTTCTCGTGTTACGTGGCTGCCAGTCCTCGGTTCATGCAAAATCTTAAGGTCCTCGGTCATGTCCAAGGCACCAAACCGACCAATAATTCAATAATCCATAACTAAAACTATAAATGTAGCTCTTCTTACTGGGCGATTGCATCAACTTAGATGCTTCTCCTGTGTTCTACTGTGCTGCTTGTATTGTCCCCACATACCGCAGCACGCGACAAGGGCTGGCAGACCATAAATGTAACCGTTTCAGAGAGAAATGCGACCAATGAGACGATCTCGCGTTATATCGATTCGATGGTGAATGACGAAAAACGGAGATTTTCTAGGGTTTTTACTACATATTAACACTTTTCACATTTTCTCGTGTTACGTGGGTACCAGTCCTCGGTTCATGCAAAATCTTAAGGTCCTCGGTCATGTCCAAGGCACTAAACCGACCAATAATTCAATAATCGATAACTAAAACTATAAATGTAGCTCTTCTTACTGGGCGATTGCATCAACTTAGATGCTTCTCCTGTGTTCTACTGTGCTGCTTGTATTGTTCCCACATACCGCAGCACGCGACAAGGGCTGGCAGACCATAAATGTAACCGTTTCAGAGAGAAATGCGACCAATGTGACGATCTCGCGTTATATCGATTCGATGGTGAATGACGAAACACGGAGATTTTCTAAGGTTTTTACTACATATTAACACTTTTCACATTTTCTCGTGTTACGTGGCTGCCAGTCCTCGGTTCATGCAAAATCTTAAGGTCCTCGGTCATGTCCAACGCACCAAACCGACCAATAATTCGATAATCGATAACTAAAACTATAAATGTAGCTCTTCTTACTGGGCGATTGCATCAACTTAGATGCTTCTCCTGTGTTCTACTGTGAGCTTGTATTGTCCCCACATACCGCAGCACGCGACAAGGGCTGGCAGACCATAAATGTAACCGTTTCAGAGAGAAATGCGACCAATGTGACGATCTCGCGTTATATCGATTCGATGGTGAATGACGAAACACGGAGATTTTCTAAGGTTTTTACTACATATTAACACTTTTCACATTTTCTCGTGTTACGTGGCTGCCAGTCCTCGGTTCATGCAAAATCTTAAGGTCCTCGGTCATGTCCAAGGCATCAAACCGACCAATAATTCGATAATCGATAACTAAAACTATAAATGTAGCTCTTCTTACTGGGCGATTGCATCAACTTAGATGCTTCTCCTGTGTTCTACTGTGAGCTTGTATTGTCCCCACATACCGCAGCACGCGACAAGGGCTGGCAGACCATAAATGTAACCGTTTCAGAGAGAAATGCGACCAATGTGACGATCTCGCGTTATATCGATTCGATGGTGAATGACGAAACACGGAGATTTTCTAAGGTTTTTACTACATATTAACACTTTTCACATTTTCTCGTGTTACGTGGCTGCCAGTCCTCGGTTCATGCAAAATCTTAAGGTCCTCGGTCATGTCCAAGGCACCAAACCGACCAATAATTCAACAATCGATAACTAAAACTCAAAATGTAGCTCTTCTTACTGGGCGATTGCATCAACTTAGATGCTTCTCCTGCGTTCTACTGTGCTGCTTGTATTGTCCCCACATACCGCAGCACGCGACAAGGGCTGGCAGACCATAAATGTAACCGTTTCAGAGAGAAATGCGACTAATGTGACGATCTCGCGTTATATCGATTCGATGGTGAATGACGAAACACGGAGATTTTCTAAGGTTTTTACTACATATTAACACTTTTCACATTTTCTCGTGTCACGTGGCTACCAGTCCTCGGTTCATGCAAAATCTTAAGGTCCTAGGTCATGTCCAAGGCACCAAACCGACCAATAATTCAATAATCGATAACTAAAACTATAAATGTAGCTCTTCTTACTGAGCGATTGCATCAACTTAGATGCTTCTCCTGTGTTCTACTGTGCTGCTTGTATTGTCCCCACATAACCCAGCACGCGACAAGGGCTGGCAGACCATAAATGTAACCGTTTCAGAGAGAAATGCGACCAATATGACGATCTCGCGTTATATCGATTCGATGGTGAATGAAGAAAAACGGAGATTTTCTAGGGTTTTTACTACATATTAACACTTTTCACATTTTCTCGTGTTACGTGGGTACCAGTCCTCGGTTCATGCAAAATCTTAAGGTCCTCGGTCATGTCCAAGGCACTAAACCGACCAATAATTCAATAATCGATAACTAAAACTATAAATGTAGCTCTTCTTACTGGGCGATTGCATCAACTTAGATGCTTCTCCTGTGTTCTACTGTGCTGCTTGTATTGTTCCCACATACCGCAGCACGCGACAAGGGCTGGCAGACCATAAATGTAACCGTTTCAGAGAGAAATGCGACCAATGTGACGATCTCGCGTTATATCGATTCGATGGTGAATGACGAAACACGGAGATTTTCTAAGGTTTTTACTACATATTAACACTTTTCACATTTTCTCGTGTTACGTGGCTGCCAGTCCTCGGTTCATGCAAAATCTTAAGGTCCTCGGTCATGTCCAAGGCACCAAACCGCCCAATAATTCAATAATCGATAACTAAAACTATAAATGTAGCTCTTCTTACTGGGCGATTGCATCAACTTAGATGCTTCTCCTGTGTTCTACTGTGTTGCTTGTATTGTCCCCACATACCGCAGCACGCGACAAGGGCTGGCAGACCATAAATGTAACCGTTTCAGAGAGAAATGCGACCAATGTGACGATCTCGCGTTATATCGATTCGATGGTGAATGACGAAACACGGAGATTTTCTAAGGTTTTTACTACATATTAACACTTTTCACATTTTCTCGTGTTACGTGGCTGCCAGTCCTCGGTTCATGCAAAATCTTAAGGTCCTCGGTCATGTCCAAGGCACCAAACCGACCAATAATTCAACAATCGATAACTAAAACTCTAAATGTAGCTCTTCTTACTGGGCGATTGCATCAACTTAGATGCTTCTCCTGCGTTCTACTGTGCTGCTTGTATTGTCCCCACATACCGCAGCACGCGACAAGGGCTGGCAGACCATAAATGTAACCGTTTCAGAGAGAAATGCGACTAATGTGACGATCTCGCGTTATATCGATTCGATGGTGAATGACGAAACACGGAGATTTTCTAAGGTTTTTACTACATATTAACACTTTTCACATTTTCTCGTGTCACGTGGCTACCAGTCCTCGGTTCATGCAAAATCTTAAGGTCCTAGGTCATGTCCAAGGCACCAAACCGACCAATAATTCAATAATCGATAACTAAAACTATAAATGTAGCTCTTCTTACTGGGCGATTGCATCAACTTAGATGCTTCTCCTGTGTTCTACTGTGCTGCTTGTATTGTCCCCACATAACCCAGCACGCGACAAGGGCTGGCAGACCATAAATGTAACCGTTTCAGAGAGAAATGCGACCAATATGACGATCTCGCGTTATATCGATTCGATGGTGAATGAAGAAAAACGGAGATTTTCTAGGGTTTTTACTACATATTAACACTTTTCACATTTTCTCGTGTTACGTGGGTACCAGTCCTCGGTTCATGCAAAATCTTAAGGTCCTCGGTCATGTCCAAGGCACTAAACCGACCAATAATTCAATAATCGATAACTAAAACTATAAATGTAGCTCTTCTTACTGGGCGATTGCATCAACTTAGATGCTTCTCCTGTGTTCTACTGTGCTGCTTGTATTGTTCCCACATACCGCAGCACGCGACAAGGGCTGGCAGACCATAAATGTAACCGTTTCAGAGAGAAATGCGACCAATGTGACGATCTCGCGTTATATCGATTCGATGGTGAATGACGAAACACGGAGATTTTCTAAGGTTTTTACTACATATTAACACTTTTCACATTTTCTCGTGTTACGTGGCTGCCAGTCCTCGGTTCATGCAAAATCTTAAGGTCCTCGGTCATGTCCAAGGCACCAAACCGACCAATAATTCAATAATCGATAACTAAAACTATAAATGTAGCTCTTCTTACTGGGCGATTGCATCAACTTAGATGCTTCTCCTGTGTTCTACTGTGTTGCTTGTATTGTCCCCACATACCGCAGCACGCGACAAGGGCTGGCAGACCATAAATGTAACCGTTTCAGAGAGAAATGCGACCAATGTGACGATCTCGCGTTATATCGATTCGATGGTGAATGACGAACCACGGAGATTTTCTAAGGTTTTTACTACATATTAACACTTTTCACATTTTCTCGTGTTACGTGGCTGCCAGTCCTCGGTTCATGCAAAATCTTAAGGTCCTCGGTCATGTCCAAGGCACCAAACCGACCAATAATTCAATAATCGATAACTAAAACTATAAATGTAGCTCTTCTTACTGGGCGATTGCATCAACTTAGATGCTTCTCCTGTGTTCTACTGTGCTGCTTGTATTGTCCCCACATAACCCAGCACGCAACAAGGGCTGGCAGACCATAAATGTAACCGTTTCAGAGAGAAATGCGACCAATGTGACGATCTCGCGTTATATCGATTCGATGGTGAATGACGAAACACGGAGATTTTCTAAGGTTTTTACTACATATTAACACTTTTCACATTTTCTCGTGTCACGTGGCTACCAGTCCTCGGTTCATGCAAAATCTTAAGGTCCTAGGTCATGTCCAAGGCACCAAACCGACCAATAATTCAATAATCGATAACTAAAACTATAAATGTAGCTCTTCTTACTGGGCGATTGCATCAACTTAGATGCTTCTCCTGTGTTCTACTGTGCTGCTTGTATTGTCCCCACATAACCCAGCACGCGACAAGGGCTGGCAGACCATAAATGTAACCGTTTCAGAGAGAAATGCGACCAATATGACGATCTCGCGTTATATCGATTCGATGGTGAATGAAGAAAAACGGAGATTTTCTAGGGTTTTTACTACATATTAACACTTTTCACATTTTCTCGTGATACGTGGGTACCAGTCCTCGGTTCATGCAAAATCTTAAGGTCCTCGGTCATGTCCAAGGCACTAAACCGACCAATAATTCAATAATCGATAACTAAAACTATAAATGTAGCTCTTCTTACTGGGCGATTGCATCAACTTAGATGCTTCTCCTGTGTTCTACTGTGCTGCTTGTATTGTTCCCACATACCGCAGCACGCGACAAGGGCTGGCAGACCATAAATGTAACCGTTTCAGAGAGAAATGCGACCAATGTGACGATCTCGCGTTATATCGATTCGATGGTGAATGACGAAACACGGAGATTTTCTAAGGTTTTTACTACATATTAACACTTTTCACATTTTCTCGTGTTACGTGGCTGCCAGTCCTCGGTTCATGCAAAATCTTAAGGTCCTCGGTCATGTCCAAGGCACCAAACCGACCAATAATTCAATAATCGATAACTAAAACTATAAATGTAGCTCTTCTTACTGGGCGATTGCATCAACTTAGATGCTTCTCCTGTGTTCTACTGTGTTGCTTGTATTGTCCCCACATACCGCAGCACGCGACAAGGGCTGGCAGACCATAAATGTAACCGTTTCAGAGAGAAATGCGACCAATGTGACGATCTCGCGTTATATCGATTCGATGGTGAATGACGAAACACGGAGATTTTCTAAGGTTTTTACTACATATTAACACTTTTCACATTTTCTCGTGTTACGTGGCTGCCAGTCCTCGGTTCATGCAAAATCTTAACGTCCTCGGTCATGTCCAAGGCACCAAACCGACCAATAATTCAATAATCGATAACTAAAACTATAAATGTAGCTCTTCTTACTGGGCGATTGCATCAACTTAGATGCTTCTCCTGTGTTCTACTGTGCTGCTTGTATTGTCCCCACATAACCCAGCACGCGACAAGGGCTGGCAGACCATAAATGTAACCGTTTCAGAGAGAAATGCGACCAATGTGACGATCTCGCGTTATATCGATTCGATGGTGAATGACGAAACACGGAGATTTTCTAAGGTTTTTACTACATATTAACACTTTTCACATTTTCTCGTGTTACGTGGCTGCCAGTCCTCGTTTCATGTAAAATCTTAAGGTCCTCGGTCATGTCCAAGGCACCAAACCGACCAATAATTCGGTAGTCGATAACTAAAACTATAAATGTAGCTCTTCTTACTGGGCGATTGCATCAACTAAGATGCTTCTCCTGTGTTCTACTGTGCTGCTTGTATTGTCCCCACATACCGCAGCACGCGACAAGGGCTGGCAGACCATAAATGTAACCGTTTCAGAGAGAAATGCGACCAATGTGACGATCTCGCGTTATATCGATTCGATGGTGAATGACGAAACACGGAGATTTTCTAAGGTTTTTACTACATATTAACACTTTTCACATTTTCTCGTGTTACGTGGCTGCCAGTCCTCGGTTCATGCAAAATCTTAAGGTCCTCGGTCATGTCCAAGGCACCAAACCGACCAATAATTCAATAATCGATAACTAAAACTATAAATGTAGCTCTTCTTACTGGGCGATTGCATCAACTTAGATGCTTCTCCTGTGTTCTACTGTGCTGCTTGTATTGTCCCCACATACCGCAGCACGCGACAAGGGCTGGCAGACCATAAATGTAACCGTTCCAGAGAGAAATGCGACCAATGTGACGATCTCGCGTTATATCGATTCGATGGTGAATGACGAAACACGGAGATTTTCTAAGGTTTTTACTACATATTAACACTTTTCACATTTTCTCGTGTTACGTGGCTGCCAGTCCTCGGTTCATGCAAAATCTTAAGGTCCTAGGTCATGTCCAAGGCACCAAACCGATCAATAATTCAATAATCGATAACTAAAACTATAAATGTAGCTCTTCTTACTGGGCGATTGCATCAACTTAGATGCTTCTCCTGTGTTCTACTGTGCTGCTTGTATTGTTCCCACATACCGCAGCACGCGACAAGGGCTGGCAGACCATAAATGTAACCGTTTCAGAGAGAAATGCGACCAATGTGACGATCTCGCGTTATATCGATTCGATGGTGAATGACGAAACACGGAGATTTTCTAAGGTTTTTACTACATATTAACACTTTTCACATTTTCTCGTGTTACGTGGCTGCCAGTCCTCGGTTCATGCAAAATCTTAAGGTCCTCGGTCATGTCCAAGGCACCAAACCGACCAATAATTCAATAATCGATAACTAAAACTATAAATGTAGCTCTTCTTACTGGGCGATTGCATCAACTTAGATGCTTCTCCTGTGTTCTACTGTGTTGCTTGTATTGTCCCCACATACCGCAGCACGCGACAAGGGCTGGCAGACCATAAATGTAACCGTTTCAGAGAGAAATGCGACCAATGTGACGATCTCGCGTTATATCGATTCGATGGTGAATGACGAAACACGGAGATTTTCTAAGGTTTTTACTACATATTAACACTTTTCACATTTTCTCGTGTTACGTGGCTGCCAGTCCTCGGTTCATGCAAAATCTTAAGGTCCTCGGTCATGTCCAAGGCACCAAACCGACCAATAATTCAACAATCGATAACTAAAACTCTAAATGTAGCTCTTCTTACTGGGCGATTGCATCAACTTAGATGCTTCTCCTGCGTTCTACTGTGCTGCTTGTATTGTCCCCACATACCGCAGCACGCGACAAGGGCTGGCAGACCATAAATGTAACCGTTTCAGAGAGAAATGCGACTAATGTGACGATCTCGCGTTATATCGATTCGATGGTGAATGACGAAACACGGAGATTTTCTAAGGTTTTTACTACATATTAACACTTTTCACATTTTCTCGTGTCACGTGGCTACCAGTCCTCGGTTCATGCAAAATCTTAAGGTCCTAGGTCATGTCCAAGGCACCAAACCGACCAATAATTCAATAATCGATAACTAAAACTATAAATGTAGCTCTTCTTACTGGGCGATTGCATCAACTTAGATGCTTCTCCTGTGTTCTACTGTGCTGCTTGTATTGTCCCCACATAACCCAGCACGCGACAAGGGCTGGCAGACCATAAATGTAACCGTTTCAGAGAGAAATGCGACCAATATGACGATCTCGCGTTATATCGATTCGATGGTGAATGAAGAAAAACGGAGATTTTCTAGGGTTTTTACTACATATTAACACTTTTCACATTTTCTCGTGTTACGTGGGTACCAGTCCTCGGTTCATGCAAAATCTTAAGGTCCTCGGTCATGTCCAAGGCACTAAACCGACCAATAATTCAATAATCGATAACTAAAACTATAAATGTAGCTCTTCTTACTGGGCGATTGCATCAACTTAGATGCTTCTCCTGTGTTCTACTGTGCTGCTTGTATTGTTCCCACATACCGCAGCACGCGACAAGGGCTGGCAGACCATAAATGTAACCGTTTCAGAGAGAAATGCGACCAATGTGACGATCTCGCGTTATATCGATTCGATGGTGAATGACGAAACACGGAGATTTTCTAAGGTTTTTACTACATATTAACACTTTTCACATTTTCTCGTGTTACGTGGCTGCCAGTCCTCGGTTCATGCAAAATCTTAAGGTCCTCGGTCATGTCCAAGGCACCAAACCGACCAATAATTCAATAATCGATAACTAAAACTATAAATGTAGCTCTTCTTACTGGGCGATTGCATCAACTTAGATGCTTCTCCTGTGTTCTACTGTGCTGCTTGTATTGTCCCCACATACCGCAGCACGCGACAAGGGCTGGCAGACCATAAATGTAACCGTTTCAGAGAGAAATGCGACCAATGTGACGATCTCGCGTTATATCGATTCGATGGTGAATGACGAAACACGGAGATTTTCTAAGGTTTTTACTACATATTAACACTTTTCACATTTTCTCGTGTTACGTGGCTGCCAGTCCTCGGTTCATGCAAAATCTTAAGGTCCTCGGTCATGTCCAAGGCACCAAACCGACCAATAATTCAATAATCGATAACTAAAACTATAAATGTAGCTCTTCTTACTGGGCGATTGCATCAACTTAGATGCTTCTCCTGTGTTCTACTGTGCTGCTTGTATTGTCCCCACATAACCCAGCACGCAACAAGGGCTGGCAGACCATAAATGTAACCGTTTCAGAGAGAAATGCGACCAATGTGACGATCTCGCGTTATATCGATTCGATGGTGAATGACGAAACACGGAGATTTTCTAAGGTTTTTACTACATATTAACACTTTTCACATTTTCTCGTGTCACGTGGCTACCAGTCCTCGGTTCATGCAAAATCTTAAGGTCCTAGGTCATGTCCAAGGCACCAAACCGACCAATAATTCAATAATCGATAACTAAAACTATAAATGTAGCTCTTCTTACTGGGCGATTGCATCAACTTAGATGCTTCTCCTGTGTTCTACTGTGCTGCTTGTATTGTCCCCACATAACCCAGCACGCGACAAGGGCTGGCAGACCATAAATGTAACCGTTTCAGAGAGAAATGCGACCAATATGACGATCTCGCGTTATATCGATTCGATGGTGAATGAAGAAAAACGGAGATTTTCTAGGGTTTTTACTACATATTAACACTTTTCACATTTTCTCGTGTTACGTGGGTACCAGTCCTCGGTTCATGCAAAATCTTAAGGTCCTCGGTCATGTCCAAGGCACTAAACCGACCAATAATTCAATAATCGATAACTAAAACTATAAATGTAGCTCTTCTTACTGGGCGATTGCATCAACTTAGATGCTTCTCCTGTGTTCTACTGTGCTGCTTGTATTGTTCCCACATACCGCAGCACGCGACAAGGGCTGGCAGACCATAAATGTAACCGTTTCAGAGAGAAATGCGACCAATGTGACGATCTCGCGTTATATCGATTCGATGGTGAATGACGAAACACGGAGATTTTCTAAGGTTTTTACTACATATTAACACTTTTCACATTTTCTCGTGTTACGTGGCTGCCAGTCCTCGGTTCATGCAAAATCTTAAGGTCCTCGGTCATGTCCAAGGCACCAAACCGACCAATAATTCAATAATCGATAACTAAAACTATAAATGTAGCTCTTCTTACTGGGCGATTGCATCAACTTAGATGCTTCTCCTGTGTTCTACTGTGTTGCTTGTATTGTCCCCACATACCGCAGCACGCGACAAGGGCTGGCAGACCATAAATGTAACCGTTTCAGAGAGAAATGCGACCAATGTGACGATCTCGCGTTATATCGATTCGATGGTGAATGACGAAACACGGAGATTTTCTAAGGTTTTTACTACATATTAACTCTTTTCACATTTTCTCGTGTTACGTGGCTGCCAGTCCTCGGTTCATGCAAAATCTTAACGTCCTCGGTCATGTCCAAGGCACCAAACCGACCAATAATTCAATAATCGATAACTAAAACTATAAATGTAGCTCTTCTTACTGGGCGATTGCATCAACTTAGATGCTTCTCCTGTGTTCTACTGTGCTGCTTGTATTGTCCCCACATAACCCAGCACGCGACAAGGGCTGGCAGACCATAAATGTAACCGTTTCAGAGAGAAATGCGACCAATGTGACGATCTCGCGTTATATCGATTCGATGGTGAATGACGAAACACGGAGATTTTCTAAGGTTTTTACTACATATTAACACTTTTCACATTTTCTCGTGTTACGTGGCTGCCAGTCCTCGGTTCATGCAAAATCTTAAGGTCCTCGGTCATGTCCAAGGCACCAAACCGACCAATAATTCGGTAGTCGATAACTAAAACTATAAATGTAGCTCTTCTTACTGGGCGATTGCATCAACTAAGATGCTTCTCCTGTGTTCTACTGTGCTGCTTGTATTGTCCCCACATACCGCAGCACGCGACAAGGGCTGGCAGACCATAAATGTAACCGTTTCAGAGAGAAATGCGACCAATGTGACGATCTCGCGTTATATCGATTCGATGGTGAATGACGAAACACGGAGATTTTCTAAGGTTTTTACTACATATTAACACTTTTCACATTTTCTCGTGTTACGTGGCTGCCAGTCCTCGGTTCATGCAAAATCTTAAGGTCCTCGGTAATGTCCAAGGCACCAAACCGACCAATAATTCAATAATCGATAACTAAAACTATAAATGTAGCTCTTCTTACTGGGCGATTGCATCAACTTAGATGCTTCTCCTGTGTTCTACTGTGCTGCTTGTATTGTCCCCACATACCGCAGCACGCGACAAGGGCTGGCAGACCATAAATGTAACCGTTCCAGAGAGAAATGCGACCAATGTGACGATCTCGCGTTATATCGATTCGATGGTGAATGACGAAACACGGAGATTTTCTAAGGTTTTTACTACATATTAACACTTTTCACATTTTCTCGTGTTACGTGGCTGCCAGTCCTCGGTTCATGCAAAATCTTAAGGTCCTAGGTCATGTCCAAGGCACCAAACCGATCAATAATTCAATAATCGATAACTAAAACTATAAATGTAGCTCTTCTTACTGGGCGATTGCATCAACTTAGATGCTTCTCCTGTGTTCTACGGTGCTGCTTGTATTGTCCCCACATAACCCAGCACGCGACAAGGGCTGGCAGACCATAAATGTAACCGTTTCAGAGAGAAATGCGACCAATGTGACGATCTCGCGTTATATCGATTCGATGGTGAATGACGAAACACGGAGATTTTCTAAGGTTTTTACTACATATTAACACTTTTCACATTTTCTCGTGTTACGTGGCTGCCAGTCCTCGTTTCATGTAAAATCTTAAGGTCCTCGGTCATGTCCAAGGCACCAAACCGACCAATAATTCGATAGTCGATAACTAAAACTATAAATGTAGCTCTTCTTACTGGGCGATTGCATCAACTAAGATGCTTCTCCTGTGTTCTACTGTGCTGCTTGTATTGTCCCCACATACCGCAGCACGCGACAAGGGCTGGCAGACCATAAATGTAACCGTTTCAGAGAGAAATGCGACCAATGTGACGATCTCGCGTTATATCGATTCGATGGTGAATGACGAAACACGGAGATTTTCTAAGGTTTTTACTACATATTAACACTTTTCACATTTTCTCGTGTTACGTGGCTGCCAGTCCTCGGTTCATGCAAAATCTTAAGGTCCTCGGTCATGTCCAAGGCACCAAACCGACCAATAATTCAATAATCGATAACTAAAACTATAAATGTAGCTCTTCTTACTGGGCGATTGCATCAACTTAGATGCTTCTCCTGTGTTCTACTGTGCTGCTTGTATTGTCCCCACATACCGCAGCACGCGACAAGGGCTGGCAGACCATAAATGTAACCGTTCCAGAGAGAAATGCGACCAATGTGACGATCTCGCGTTATATCGATTCGATGGTGAATGACGAAACACGGAGATTTTCTAAGGTTTTTACTACATATTAACACTTTTCACATTTTCTCGTGTTACGTGGCTGCCAGTCCTCGGTTCATGCAAAATCTTAAGGTCCTAGGTCATGTCCAAGGCACCAAACCGATCAATAATTCAATAATCGATAACTAAAACTATAAATGTAGCTCTTCTTACTGGGCGATTGCATCAACTTAGATGCTTCTCCTGTGTTCTACTGTGCTGCTTGTATTGTTCCCACATACCGCAGCACGCGACAAGGGCTGGCAGACCATAAATGTAACCGTTTCAGAGAGAAATGCGACCAATGTGACGATCTCGCGTTATATCGATTCGATGGTGAATGACGAAACACGGAGATTTTCTAAGGTTTTTACTACATATTAACACTTTTCACATTTTCTCGTGTTACGTGGCTGCCAGTCCTCGGTTCATGCAAAATCTTAAGGTCCTCGGTCATGTCCAAGGCACCAAACCGACCAATAATTCAATAATCGATAACTAAAACTATAAATGTAGCTCTTCTTACTGGGCGATTGCATCAACTTAGATGCTTCTCCTGTGTTCTACTGTGTTGCTTGTATTGTCCCCACATACCGCAGCACGCGACAAGGGCTGGCAGACCATAAATGTAACCGTTTCAGAGAGAAATGCGACCAATGTGACGATCTCGCGTTATATCGATTCGATGGTGAATGACGAAACACGGAGATTTTCTAAGGTTTTTACTACATATTAACACTTTTCACATTTTCTCGTGTTACGTGGCTGCCAGTCCTCGGTTCATGCAAAATCTTAAGGTCCTCGGTCATGTCCAAGGCACCAAACCGACCAATAATTCAACAATCGATAACTAAAACTCTAAATGTAGCTCTTCTTACTGGGCGATTGCATCAACTTAGATGCTTCTCCTGCGTTCTACTGTGCTGCTTGTATTGTCCCCACATACCGCAGCACGCGACAAGGGCTGGCAGACCATAAATGTAACCGTTTCAGAGAGAAATGCGACTAATGTGACGATCTCGCGTTATATCGATTCGATGGTGAATGACGAAACACGGAGATTTTCTAAGGTTTTTACTACATATTAACACTTTTCACATTTTCTCGTGTCACGTGGCTACCAGTCCTCGGTTCATGCAAAATCTTAAGGTCCTAGGTCATGTCCAAGGCACCAAACCGACCAATAATTCAATAATCGATAACTAAAACTATAAATGTAGCTCTTCTTACTGGGCGATTGCATCAACTTAGATGCTTCTCCTGTGTTCTACTGTGCTGCTTGTATTGTCCCCACATAACCCAGCACGCGACAAGGGCTGGCAGACCATAAATGTAACCGTTTCAGAGAGAAATGCGACCAATATGACGATCTCGCGTTATATCGATTCGATGGTGAATGAAGAAAAACGGAGATTTTCTAGGGTTTTTACTACATATTAACACTTTTCACATTTTCTCGTGTTACGTGGGTACCAGTCCTCGGTTCATGCAAAATCTTAAGGTCCTCGGTCATGTCCAAGGCACTAAACCGACCAATAATTCAATAATCGATAACTAAAACTATAAATGTAGCTCTTCTTACTGGGCGATTGCATCAACTTAGATGCTTCTCCTGTGTTCTACTGTGCTGCTTGTATTGTTCCCACATACCGCAGCACGCGACAAGGGCTGGCAGACCATAAATGTAACCGTTTCAGAGAGAAATGCGACCAATGTGACGATCTCGCGTTATATCGATT
This sequence comes from Schistocerca nitens, assembly GCF_023898315.1. Classification (NCBI taxonomy): domain Eukaryota; kingdom Metazoa; phylum Arthropoda; class Insecta; order Orthoptera; family Acrididae; genus Schistocerca; species Schistocerca nitens. The sequence goes on from NC_064625.1 coordinate 66,438,640, forward strand.
CGATGGTGAATGACGAAACACGGAGATTTTCTAAGGTTTTTACTACATATTAACACTTTTCACATTTTCTCGTGTTACGTGGCTGCCAGTCCTCGGTTCATGCAAAATCTTAAGGTCCTCGGTCATGTCCAAGGCACCAAACCGACCAATAATTCAATAATCGATAACTAAAACTATAAATGTAGCTCTTCTTACTGGGCGATTGCATCAACTTAGATGCTTCTCCTGTGTTCTACTGTGCTGCTTGTATTGTCCCCACATACCGCAGCACGCGACAAGGGCTGGCAGACCATAAATGTAACCGTTTCAGAGAGAAATGCGACCAATGTGACGATCTCGCGTTATATCGATTCGATGGTGAATGACGAAACACGGAGATTTTCTAAGGTTTTTACTACATATTAACACTTTTCACATTTTCTCGTGTTACGTGGCTGCCAGTCCTCGGTTCATGCAAAATCTTAAGGTCCTCGGTCATGTCCAAGGCACCAAACCGACCAATAATTCAATAATCGATAACTAAAACTATAAATGTAGCTCTTCTTACTGGGCGATTGCATCAACTTAGATGCTTCTCCTGTGTTCTACTGTGCTGCTTGTATTGTCCCCACATAACCCAGCACGCAACAAGGGCTGGCAGACCATAAATGTAACCGTTTCAGAGAGAAATGCGACCAATGTGACGATCTCGCGTTATATCGATTCGATGGTGAATGACGAAACACGGAGATTTTCTAAGGTTTTTACTACATATTAACACTTTTCACATTTTCTCGTGTCACGTGGCTACCAGTCCTCGGTTCATGCAAAATGTTAAGGTCCTAGGTCATGTCCAAGGCACCAAACCGACCAATAATTCAATAATCGATAACTAAAACTATAAATGTAGCTCTTCTTACTGGGCGATTGCATCAACTTAGATGCTTCTCCTGTGTTCTACTGTGCTGCTTGTATTGTCCCCACATAACCCAGCACGCGACAAGGGTTGGCAGACCATAAATGTAACCGTTTCAGAGAGAAATGCGACCAATATGACGATCTCGCGTTATATCGATTCGATGGTGAATGAAGAAAAACGGAGATTTTCTAGGGTTTTTACTACATATTAACACTTTTCACATTTTCTCGTGTTACGTGGGTACCAGTCCTCGGTTCATGCAAAATCTTAAGGTCCTCGGTCATGTCCAAGGCACTAAACCGACCAATAATTCAATAATCGATAACTAAAACTATAAATGTAGCTCTTCTTACTGGGCGATTGCATCAACTTAGATGCTTCTCCTGTGTTCTACTGTGCTGCTTGTATTGTTCCCACATACCGCAGCACGCGACAAGGGCTGGCAGACCATAAATGTAACCGTTTCAGAGAGAAATGCGACCAATGTGACGATCTCGCGTTATATCGATTCGATGGTGAATGACGAAACACGGAGATTTTCTAAGGTTTTTACTACATATTAACACTTTTCACATTTTCTCGTGTTACGTGGCTGCCAGTCCTCGGTTCATGCAAAATCTTAAGGTCCTCGGTCATGTCCAAGGCACCAAACCGACCAATAATTCAATAATCGATAACTAAAACTATAAATGTAGCTCTTCTTACTGGGCGATTGCATCAACTTAGATGCTTCTCCTGTGTTCTACTGTGCTGCTTGTATTGTCCCCACATAACCCAGCACGCGACAAGGGTTGGCAGACCATAAATGTAACCGTTTCAGAGAGAAATGCGACCAATATGACGATCTCGCGTTATATCGATTCGATGGTGAATGAAGAAAAACGGAGATTTTCTAGGGTTTTTACTACATATTAACACTTTTCACATTTTCTCGTGTTACGTGGGTACCAGTCCTCGGTTCATGCAAAATCTTAAGGTCCTCGGTCATGTCCAAGGCACTAAACCGACCAATAATTCAATAATCGATAACTAAAACTATAAATGTAGCTCTTCTTACTGGGCGATTGCATCAACTTAGATGCTTCTCCTGTGTTCTACTGTGCTGCTTGTATTGTTCCCACATACCGCAGCACGCGACAAGGGCTGGCAGACCATAAATGTAACCGTTTCAGAGAGAAATGCGACCAATGTGACGATCTCGCGTTATATCGATTCGATGGTGAATGACGAAACACGGAGATTTTCTAAGGTTTTTACTACATATTAACACTTTTCACATTTTCTCGTGTTACGTGGCTGCCAGTCCTCGGTTCATGCAAAATCTTAAGGTCCTCGGTCATGTCCAAGGCACCAATCCGACCAATAATTCAATAATCGATAACTAAAACTATAAATGTAGCTCTTCTTACTGGGCGATTGCATCAACTTAGATGCTTCTCCTGTGTTCTACTGTGTTGCTTGTATTGTCCCCACATACCGCAGCACGCGACAAGGGCTGGCAGACCATAAATGTAACCGTTTCAGAGAGAAATGCGACCAATGTGACGATCTCGCGTTATATCGATTCGATGGTGAATGACGAAACACGGAGATTTTCTAAGGTTTTTACTACATATTAACACTTTTCACATTTTCTCGTGTTACGTGGCTGCCAGTCCTCGGTTCATGCAAAATCTTAACGTCCTCGGTCATGTCCAAGGCACCAAACCGACCAATAATTCAATAATCGATAACTAAAACTATAAATGTAGCTCTTCTTACTGGGCGATTGCATCAACTTAGATGCTTATCCTGTGTTCTACTGTGCTGCTTGTATTGTCCCCACATAACCCAGCACGCGACAAGGGCTGGCAGACCATAAATGTAACCGTTTCAGAGAGAAATGCGACCAATGTGACGATCTCGCGTTATATCGATTCGATGGTGAATGACGAAACACGGAGATTTTCTAAGGTTTTTACTACATATTAACACTTTTCACATTTTCTCGTGTTACGTGGCTGCCAGTCCTCGGTTCATGCAAAATCTTAAGGTCCTCGGTCATGTCCAAGGCACCAAACCGACCAATAATTCGGTAGTCGATAACTAAAACTATAAATGTAGCTCTTCTTACTGGGCGATTGCATCAACTAAGATGCTTCTCCTGTGTTCTACTGTGCTGCTTGTATTGTCCCCACATACCGCAGCACGCGACAAGGGCTGGCAGACCATAAATGTAACCGTTTCAGAGAGAAATGCGACCAATGTGACGATCTCGCGTTATATCGATTCGATGGTGAATGACGAAACACGGAGATTTTCTAAGGTTTTTACTACATATTAACACTTTTCACATTTTCTCGTGTTACGTGGCTGCCAGTCCTCGGTTCATGCAAAATCTTAAGGTCCTCGGTAATGTCCAAGGCACCAAACCGACCAATAATTCAATAATCGATAACTAAAACTATAAATGTAGCTCTTCTTACTGGGCGATTGCATCAACTTAGATGCTTCTCCTGTGTTCTACTGTGCTGCTTGTATTGTCCCCACATACCGCAGCACGCGACAAGGGCTGGCAGACCATAAATGTAACCGTTCCAGAGAGAAATGCGATCAATGTGACGATCTCGCGTTATATCGATTCGATGGTGAATGACGAAACACGGAGATTTTCTAAGGTTTTTACTACATATTAACACTTTTCACATTTTCTCGTGTTACGTGGCTGCCAGTCCTCGGTTCATGCAAAATCTTAAGGTCCTAGGTCATGTCCAAGGCACCAAACCGATCAATAATTCAATAATCGATAACTAAAACTATAAATGTAGCTCTTCTTACTGGGCGATTGCATCAACTTAGATGCTTCTCCTGTGTTCTACGGTGCTGCTTGTATTGTCCCCACATAACCCAGCACGCGACAAGGGCTGGCAGACCATAAATGTAACCGTTTCAGAGAGAAATGCGACCAATGTGACGATCTCGCGTTATATCGATTCGATGGTGAATGACGAAACACGGAGATTTTCTAAGGTTTTTACTACATATTAACACTTTTCACATTTTCTCGTGTTACGTGGCTGCCAGTCCTCGTTTCATGTAAAATCTTAAGGTCCTCGGTCATGTCCAAGGCACCAAACCGACCAATAATTCGATAGTCGATAACTAAAACTATAAATGTAGCTCTTCTTACTGGGCGATTGCATCAACTAAGATGCTTCTCCTGTGTTCTACTGTGCTGCTTGTATTGTCCCCACATACCGCAGCACGCGACAAGGGCTGGCAGACCATAAATGTAACCGTTTCAGAGAGAAATGCGACCAATGTGACGATCTCGCGTTATATCGATTCGATGGTGAATGACGAAACACGGAGATTTTCTAAGGTTTTTACTACATATTAACACTTTTCACATTTTCTCGTGTTACGTGGCTGCCAGTCCTCGGTTCATGCAAAATCTTAAGGTCCTCGGTCATGTCCAAGGCACCAAACCGACCAATAATTCAATAATCGATAACTAAAACTATAAATGTAGCTCTTCTTACTGGGCGATTGCATCAACTTAGATGCTTCTCCTGTGTTCTACTGTGCTGCTTGTATTGTCCCCACATACCGCAGCACGCGACAAGTGCTGGCAGACCATAAATGTAACCGTTCCAGAGAGAAATGCGACCAATGTGACGATCTCGCGTTATATCGATACGATGGTGAATGACGAAACACGGAGATTTTCTAAGGTTTTTACTACATATTACCACTTTTCACATTTTCTCGTGTTACGTGGCTGCCAGTCCTCGGTTCATGCAAAATCTTAAGGTCCTCGGTCAGGTCCAAGGCACCAAACCGACCAATAATTGAATAATCGATAACTAAAACTATAAATGTAGCTCTTCTTACTGGGCGATTGCATCAACTTAGATGCTTCTCCTGTGTTCTACTGTGCTGCTTGTATTGTACCCACATACCGCAGCACGCGACAAGGGCTGGCAGACCATAAATGTAACCGTTTCAGAGAGAAATGCGACTAATGTGACGATCTCGCGTTATATCGATTAGATGGTGAATGACGAAACACGGAGATTTTCTAAGGTTTTTACTACATATTAACACTTTTCACATTTTCTCGTGTTACGTGGCTGCCAGTCCTCGGTTCATGCAAAATCGTAAGGTCCTCGGTCATGTCCAACGCACCAAACCGACCAATAATTCGATAATCGATAACTAAAACTATAAATGTAGCTCTTCTTACTGGGCGATTGCATCAACTTAGATGCTTCTCCTGTGTTCTACTGTGCTGCTTGTATTGTCCCCACATACCGCAGCACGCGACAAGGGCTGGCAGACCATAAATGTAACCGTTTCAGAGAGAAATGCGACCAATGAGACGATCTCGCGTTATATCGATTCGATGGTGAATGACGAAACACGGAAATTTTCTAAGGTTTTTACTACATATTAACACTTTTCGCATTTTCTCGTGTTACGTGGCTGCCAGTCCTCGGTTCATGTAAAATCTTAAGGTCCTCGTTTATGTCCAAGGCACCAAACCGACCAATAATTCAATAATCGATAACTAAAACTATAAATGTAGCTCTTCTTACTGGGCGATTGCATCAACTTAGATGTTTCTCCTGTGTTCTACTGTGTTGCTTGTATTGTCCCCACATACCGCAGCACGCGACAAGGGCTGGCAGACCATAAATGTAACCGTTTCAGAGAGAAATGCGACCAATGTGACGATCTCGCGTTATATCGATTCGATGGTGAATGACGAAACACGGAGATTTTCTAAGGTTTTTACTACATATTAACACTTTTCACATTTTCTCGTGTTACGTGGCTGCCAGTCCTCAGTTCATGCAAAATCTTAAGGTCCTCGGTCATGTCCAAGGCACCAAACCGACCAATAATTCAATAATCGATAACTAAAACTATAAATGTAGCTCTTCTTACTGGGCGATTGCATAACTTAGATGCTTCTCCTGTGTTCTACTGTGCTGCTTGTATTGTCCCCACATAACCCAGCACGCGACAAGGGCTGGCAGACCATAAATGTAACCGTTTCAGAGAGAAATGCGACCAATGTGACGATCTCGCGTTATATCGATTCGATGGTGAATGACGAAACACGGAGATTTTCTAAGGTTTTTACTACATATTAACACTTTTCACATTTTCTCGTGTTACGTGGCTGCCAGTCCTCGGTTCATGCAAAATCTTAAGGTCCTCGGTCATATCCAAGGCACCAAACCGACCAATAATTCAATAATCGATAACTAAAACTATAAATGTAGCTCTTCTTACTGGGCGATTGCATCAACTTAGATGCTTCTCCTGTGTTCTACTGTGCTGCTTGTATTGTCCCCACATAACCCAGCACGCGACAAGGGCTGGCAGACCATAAATGTAACCGTTTCAGAGAGAAATGCGACCAATGTGACGATCTTGCGTTATATCGATTCGATGGTGAATGACGAAACACGGAGATTTTCTAAGGTTTTTACTACATATTAACACTTTTCACATTTTCTCGTGTTACGTGGCTGCCAGTCCTCGGTTCATGCAAAATCTTAAGGTCCTCGGTCATGTCCAAGGCACCAAACCGACCAATAATTCAATAATCGATAACTAAAACTATAAATGTAGCTCTTCTTACTGGGCGATTGCATCAACTTAGATGCTTCTCCTGTGTTCTACTGTGCTGCTTGTATTGTCCCCACATACCGCAGCACGCGACAAGGGCTGGCAGACCATACATGTAACCGTTTCAGAGAGAAATGCGACCAATGTGACGATCTCGCGTTATATCGATTCGATGGTGAATGACGAAACACGGAGATTTTCTAAGGTTTTTACTACATATTAACACTTTTCACATTTTCTCGTGTTACGTGGCTGCCAGTCCTCGGTTCATGCAAAATCTTAAGGTCCTCGGTCATGTCCAAGGCACCAAACCGACCAATAATTCAATAATCGATAACTAAAACTATAAATGTAGCTCTTCTTACTGGGCGATTGCATCAACTAAGATGCTTCTCCTGTGTTCTACTGTGCTGCTTGTATTGTCCCCACATACCGCAGCACGCGACAAGGGCTGGCAGACCATAAATGTAACCGTTTCAGAGAGAAATGCGACCAATGTGACGATCTCGCGTTATATCGATTCGATGGTGAATGACGAAACACGGAGATTTTCTAAGGTTTTTACTACATATTAACACTTTTCACATTTTCTCGTGTTACGTGGCTGCCAGTCCTCGGTTCATGCAAAATCTTAAGGTCCTCGGTCATGTCCAAGGCACCAAACCGACCAATAATTCAATAATCGATAACTAAAACTATAAATGTAGCTCTTCTTACTGGGCGATTGCATCAACTTAGATGCTTCTCCTGTGTTCTACTGTGCTGCTTGTATTGTCCCCACATACCGCAGCACGCGACAAGGGCTGGCAGACCATAAATGTAACCGTTTCAGAGAGAAATGCGACCAATGTGACGATCTCGCGTTATATCGATTCGATGGTGAATGACGAAACACGGAGATTTTCTAAGGTTTTTACTACATATTAACACTTTTCACATTTTCTCGTGTTACGTGGCTGCCAGTCCTCGGTTCATGCAAAATCTTAAGGTCTTCGGTCATGTCCAAGGCACCAAACCGACCAATAATTCAATAATCGATAACTAAAACTATAAATGTAGCTCTTCTTACTGGGCGATTGCATCAACTTAGATGCTGCTCCTGTGTTCTACTGTGCTGCTTGTATTGTCCCCACATACCGCAGCACGCGACAACGGCTGGCAGACCATAAATGTAACCGTTTCAGAGAGAAATGCGACCAATGTGACGATCTCGCGTTATATCGATTCGATGGTGAATGACGAAACACGGAGATTTTCTAAGGTTTTTACTACATATTAACACTTTTCACATTTTCTCGTGTTACGTGGCTGCCAGTCCTCGGTTCATGCAAAATCTTAAGGTCCTAGGTCATGTCCAAGGCACCAAACCGACCAATAATTCAATAATCGATAACTAAAACTATAAATGTAGCTCTTCTTACTGGGTGATTGCATCAACTTAGATGCTTCTCCTGTGTTCTACTGTGCTGCTTGTATTGTCCCCACATACCGCAGCACGCGACAAGGGCTGGCAGACCATAAATGTAACCGTTTCAGAGAGAAATGCGACCAATGTGACGATCTCGCGTTATATCGAATCGATGGTGAATGACGAAACACGGAGATTTTCTAAGGTTTTTACTACATATTAACACTTTTCACATTTTCTCGTGTTACGTGGCTGCCAGTCCTCGGTTCATGTAAAATCTTAAGGTCCTCGGTCATGTCCAAGGCACCAAACCGACCAATAATTCAATAATCGATAACTAAAACTATAAATGTAGCTCTTCTTACTGGGCGATTGCATCAACTAAGATGCTTCTCCTGTGTTCTACTGTGCTGCTTGTATTGTCCCCACATACCGCAGCACGCGACAAGGGCTGGCAGACCATAAATGTAACCGTTTCAGAGAGAAATGCGACCAATGTGACGATCTCGCGTTATATCGATTCGATGGTGAATGACGAAACACGGAGATTTTCTAAGGTTTTTACTACATATTAACACTTTTCACATTTTCTCGTGTTACGTGGCTGCCAGTCCTCGGTTCATGCAAAATCTTAAGGTCCTAGGTCATGTCTAAGGCACCAAACCGACCAATAATTCAATAATCGATAACTAAAACTATAAATGTAGCTCTTCTTACTGGGCGATTGCATCAACTTAGATGCTTCTCCTGTGTTCTACTGTGCTGCTTGTATTGTCCCCACATAACCCAGCACGCGACAAGGGCTGGCAGACCATAAATGTAACCGTTTTAGAGAGAAATGCGACCAATGTGACGATCTCGCGTTATATCGATTCGATGGTGAATGACGAAACACGGAGATTTTCTAAGGTTTTTACTACATATTAACACTTTTCACATTTTCTCGTGTTACGTGGCTGCCAGTCCTCGGTTCATGCAAAATCTTAAGGTCCTCGGTCATGTCCAAGGCACCAAACCGACCAATAATTCAATAATCGATAACTAAAAGTATAAATGTAGCTCTTCTTACTGGGCGATTGCATCAACTTAGATGCTTCTCCTGTGTTCTACTGTGCTGCTTGTATTGTCCCCACATACCGCAGCACGCGACAAGGGCTGGCAGACCATAAATGTAACCGTTTCAGAGAGAAATGCGACCAATGTGACGATCTCGCGTTATATCGATTCGATGGTGAATGACGAAACACGGAGATTTTCTAAGGTTTTTACTACATATTAACACTTTTCACATTTTCTCGTGTTACGTGGCTGCCAGTCCTCGGTTCATGCAAAATCTTAACGTCCTCGGTCATGTCCAAGGCACCAAACCGACCAATAATTCAATAATCGATAACTAAAACTATAAATGTAGCTCTTCTTACTGGGCGATTGCATCAACTTAGATGCTTCTCCTGTGTTCTACTGTGCTGCTTGTATTGTCCCCACATAACCCAGCACGCGACAAGGGCTGGCAGACCATAAATGTAACCGTTTCAGAGAGAAATGCGACCAATGTGACGATCTCGCGTTATATCGATTCGATGGTGAATGACGAAACACGGAGATTTTCTAAGGTTTTTACTACATATTAACACTTTTCACATTTTCTCGTGTTACGTGGCTGCCAGTCCTCGGTTCATGCAAAATCTTAAGGTCCTCGGTCATGTCCAAGGCACCAAACCGACCAATAATTCAATAATCGATAACTAAAACTATAAATGTAGCTCTTCTTACTGGGCGATTGCATCAACTTAGATGCTTCTCCTGTGTTCTACTGTGCTGCTTGTATTGTCCCCACATACCGCAGCACGCGACAAGGGCTGGCAGACCATAAATGTAACCGTTTCAGAGAGAAATGCGACCAATGTGCCGATCTCGCGTTATATCGATTCGATGGTGAATGACGAAACACGGAGATTTTCTAAGGTTTTTACTACATATTAACACTTTTCACATTTTCTCGTGTTACGTGGCTGCCAGTCCTCGGTTCATGCAAAATCTTAAGGTCCTCGGTCATGTCCAAGGCACCAAACCGACCAATAATTCAATAATCGATAACTAAAACTATAAATGTAGCTGTTCTTACTGGGCGATTGCATCAACTTAGATGCTTCTCCTGTGTTCTACTGTGAGCTTGTATTGTCCCCACATACCGCAGCACGCGACAAGGGCTGGCAGACCATAAATGTAACCGTTTCAGAGAGAAATGCGACCAATGAGACGATCTCGCGTTATATCGATTCGATGGTGAATGACGAAACACGGAGATTTTCTAAGGTTTTTACTACATATTAACACTTTTCACATTTTCTCGTGTTACGTGGCTGCCAGTCCTCGGTTCATGCAAAATCTTAAGGTCCTCGGTCATGTCCAAGGCACCAAACCGACCAATAATTCAATAATCGATAACTAAAACTATAAATGTAGCTCTTCTTACTGGGCGATTGCATCAACTTAGATGCTTCTCCTGTGTTCTACTGTGCTGCTTGTATTGTCCCCACATACCGCAGCACGCGACAAGGGCTGGCAGACCATAAATGTAACCGTTTTAGAGAGAAATGCAACCACTGTGAAGATCTCGCGTTATATCGATTCGATGGTGAATGACGAAACACGGAGATTTTCTAAGGTTTTTACTACATATTAACACTTTTCACATTTTCTCGTGTTACGTGGGTGCCAGTCCTCGGTTCATGCAAAATCTTAAGGTCCTCGGTCATGTCCAAGGCACCAAACCGACCAATAATTCAATAATCGATAACTAAAAGTATAAATGTAGCTCTTCTTACTGGGCGATTGCATCAACTTAGATGCTTCTCCTGTGTTCTACTGTGCTGCTTGTATTGTCCCCACATACCGCAGCACGCGACAAGGGCTGGCAGACCATAAATGTAACCGTTTCAGAGAGAAATGCGACCAATGTGACGATCTCGCGTTATATCGATTCGATGGTGAATGACGAAACACGGAGATTTTCTAAGGTTTTTACTACATATTAACACTTTTCACAATTTCTCGTGTTACGTGGCTGCCTGTCCTCGGTTCATGCAAAATCTTAAGGTCCTCGGTCATGTCCAAGGCACCAAACCGACCAATAATTCAATAATCGATAGCTAAAACTATAAATGTAGCTCTTCTTACTGGGCGATTGCATCAACTTAGATGCTTCTCCTGTGTTCTACTGTGCTGCTTGTATTGTCCCCACATACCGCAGCACGCGACAAGGGCTGGCAGACCATAAATGTAACCGTTTCAGAGAGAAATGCGACCAATGTGACGATCTCGCGTTATATCGATTCGATGGTGAATGACGAAACACGGAGATTTTCTAAGGTTTTTACTACATATTAACACTTTTCACATTTTCTCGTGTTACGTGGCTGCCAGTCCTCGGTTCATGCAAAATCTTAAGGTCCTCGGTCATGTCCAAGGCACCAAACCGACCAATAATTCAATAATCGATAACTAAAACTATAAATGTAGCTCTTCTTACTGGGCGATTGCATCAACTTAGATGCTTCTCCTGTGTTCTACTGTGCTGCTTGTATTGTCCCCACATACCGCAGCACGCGACAAGGGCTGGCAGACCATAAATGTAACCGTTTCAGAGAGAAATGCGACCAATGTGACGATCTCGCGTTATATCGAATCGATGGTGAATGACGAAACACGGAGATTTTCTAAGGTTTTTACTACATATTAACACTTTTCACATTTTCTCGTGTTACGTGGCTGCCAGTCCTCGGTTCATGTAAAATCTTAAGGTCCTCGGTCATGTCCAAGGCACCAAACCGACCAATAATTCGATAATCGATAACTAAAACTATAAATGTAGCTCTTCTTACTGGGCGATTGCATCAACTAAGATGCTTCTCCTGTGTTCTACTGTGCTGCTTGTATTGTCCCCACATACCGCAGCACGCGACAAGGGCTGGCAGACCATAAATGTAACCGTTTCAGAGAGAAATGCGACCAATGTGACGATCTCGCGTTATATCGATTCGATGGTGAATGACGAAACACGGAGATTTTCTAAGGTTTTTACTACATATTAACACTTTTCACATTTTCTCGTGTTACGTGGCTGCCAGTCCTCGGTTCATGCAAAATCTTAAGGTCCTAGGTCATGTCTAAGGCACCAAACCGACCAATAATTCAATAATCGATAACTAAAACTATAAATGTAGCTCTTCTTACTGGGCGATTGCATCAACTTAGATGCTTCTCCTGTGTTCTACTGTGCTGCTTGTATTGTCCCCACATAACCCAGCACGCGACAAGGGCTGGCAGACCATAAATGTAACCGTTTCAGAGAGAAATGCGACCAATGTGACGATCTCGCGTTATATCGATTCGATGGTGAATGACGAAACACGGAGATTTTCTAAGGTTTTTACTACATATTAACACTTTTCACATTTTCTCGTGTTACGTGGCTGCCAGTCCTCGGTTCATGCAAAATCTTAAGGTCCTCGGTCATGTCCAAGGCACCAAACCGACCAATAATTCAATAATCGATAACTAAAACTATAAATGTAGCTCTTCTTACTGGGCGATTGCATCAACTTAGATGCTTCTCCTGTGTTCTACTGTGCTGCTTGTATTGTCCCCACATACCGCAGCACGCGACAAGGGCTGGCAGACCATAAATGTAACCGTTTCAGAGAGAAATGCGACCAATGTGACGATCTCGCGTTATATCGATTCGATGGTGAATGACGAAACACGGAGATTTTCTAAGGTTTTTACTACATATTAACACTTTTCACATTTTCTCGTGTTACGTGGGTGCCAGTCCTCGGTTCATGCAAAATCTTAAGGTCCTCGGTCATGTCCAAGGCACCAAACCGACCAATAATTCAATAATCGATAACTAAAAGTATAAATGTAGCTCTTCTTACTGGGCGATTGCATCAACTTAGATGCTTCTCCTGTGTTCTACTGTGCTGCTTGTATTGTCCCCACATACCGCAGCACGCGACAAGGGCTGGCAGACCATAAATGTAACCGTTTCAGAGAGAAATGCGACCAATGTGACGATCTCGCGTTATATCGATTCGATGGTGAATGACGAAACACGGAGATTTTCTAAGGTTTTTACTACATATTAACACTTTTCACAATATCTCGTGTTACGTGGCTGCCTGTCCTCGGTTCATGCAAAATCTTAAGGTCCTCGGTCATGTCCAAGGCACCAAACCGACCAATAATTCAATAATCGATAGCTAAAACTATAAATGTAGCTCTTCTTACTGGGCGATTGCATCAACTTAGATGCTTCTCCTGTGTTCTACTGTGCTGCTTGTATTGTCCCCACATACCGCAGCACGCGACAAGGGCTGGCAGACCATAAATGTAACCGTTTCAGAGAGAAATGCGACTAATGTGACGATCTCGCGTTATATCGAATCGATGGTGAATGACGAAACACGGAGATTTTCTAAGGTTTTTACTACATATTAACACTTTTCACATTTTCTCGTGTTACGTGGCTGCCAGTCCTCGGTTCATGCAAAATCTTAAGGTCCTCGGTCATGTCTAAGGCACCAAACCGACCAATAATTCAATAATCGATAACTAAAACTATAAATGTAGCTCTTCTTACTGGGCGATTGCATCAACTTAGATGCTTCTCCTGTGTTCTTCTGTGCTGCTTGTATTGTCCCCACATACCGCAGCACGCGACAAGGGCTGGCAGACCATAAATGTAACCGTTTCAGAGAGAAATGCGACCAATGTGACGATCTCGCGTTATATCGATTCGATGGTGAATGACGAAACACGGAGATTTTCTAAGGTTTTTACTACATATTAACACTTTTCACATTTTCTCGTGTTACGTGGCTGCCAGTCCTCGGTTCATGCAAAATCTTATGGTCCTCGGTCATGTCCAAGGCACCAAACCGACCAATAATTCAATAATCGATAACTAAAACTATAAATGTAGCTCTTCTTACTGGGCGATTGCATCAACTTAGATGCTTCTCCTGTGTTCTACTGTGCTGCTTGTATTGTCCCCACATACCGCAGCACGCGACAAGGGCTGGCAGACCATAAATGTAACCGTTTCAGAGAGAAATGCGACCAATGTGACGATCTCGCGTTATATCGATTCGATGGTGAATGACGAAACACGGAGATTTTCTAAGGTTTTTACTACATATTAACACTTTTCACATTTTCTCGTGTTACGTGGCTGCCAGTCCTCGGTTCATGCAAAATCTTAAGGTCCTCGGTCATGTCCAAGGCACCAAACCGACCAATAATTCAATAATCGATAACTAAAACTATAAATGTAGCTCTTCTTACTGGGCGATTGCATCAACTTAGATGCTTCTCCTGTGTTCTACTGTGCTGCTTGTATTGTCCCCACATACCGCAGCACGCGACAAGGGCTGGCAGACCATAAATGTAACCGTTTCAGAGAGAAATGCGACCAATGTGACGATCTCGCGTTATATCGATTCGATGGTGAATGACGAAACACGGAGATTTTCTAAGGTTTTTACTACATATTAACACTTTTCACATTTTCTCGTGTTACGTGGCTGCCAGTCCTCGGTTCATGCAAAATCTTAAGGTCCTCGGTCATGTCCAAGGCACCAAACCGACCAATAATTCAATAATCGATAACTAAAACTATAAATGTAGCTGTTCTTACTGGGCGATTGCATCAACTTAGATGCTTCTCCTGTGTTCTACTGTGAGCTTGTATTGTCCCCACATACCGCAGCACGCGACAAGGGCTGGCAGACCATAAATGTAACCGTTTCAGAGAGAAATGCGACCAATGAGACGATCTCGCGTTATATCGATTCCATGGTGAATGACGAAACACGGAGATTTTCTAAGGTTTTTACTACATATTAACACTTTTCACAATATCTCGTGTTACGTGGCTGCCTGTCCTCGGTTCATGCAAAATCTTAAGGTCCTCGGTCATGTCCAAGGCACCAAACCGACCAATAATTCAATAATCGATAGCTAAAACTATAAATGTAGCTCTTCTTACTGGGCGATTGCATCAACTTAGATGCTTCTCCTGTGTTCTACTGTGCTGCTTGTATTGTCCCCACATACCGCAGCACGCGACAAGGGCTGGCAGACCATAAATGTAACCGTTTCAGAGAGAAATGCGACCAATGTGACGATCTCGCGTTATATCGAATCGATGGTGAATGACGAAACACGGAGATTTTCTAAGGTTTTTACTACATATTAACACTTTTCACATTTTCTCGTGTTACGTGGCTGCCAGTCCTCGGTTCATGCAAAATCTTAAGGTCCTCGGTCATGTCTAAGGCACCAAACCGACCAATAATTCAATAATCGATAACTAAAACTATAAATGTAGCTCTTCTTACTGGGCGATTGCATCAACTTAGATGCTTCTCCTGTGTTCTTCTGTGCTGCTTGTATTGTCCCCACATACCGCAGCACGCGACAAGGGCTGGCAGACCATAAATGTAACCGTTTCAGAGAGAAATGCGACCAATGTGACGATCTCGCGTTATATCGAATCGATGGTGAATGACGAAACACGGAGATTTTCTAAGGTTTTTACTACATATTAACACTTTTCACATTTTCTCGTGTTACGTGGCTGCCAGTCCTCGGTTCATGCAAAATCTTAAGGTCCTCGGTCATGTCTAAGGCACCAAACCGACCAATAATTCAATAATCGATAACTAAAACTATAAATGTAGCTCTTCTTACTGGGCGATTGCATCAACTTAGATGCTTCTCCTGTGTTCTTCTGTGCTGCTTGTATTGTCCCCACATACCGCAGCACGCGACAAGGGCTGGCAGACCATAAATGTAACCGTTTCAGAGAGAAATGCGACCAATGTGACGATCTCGCGTTCTATCGATTCGATGGTGAATGACGAAACACGGAGATTTTCTAAGGTTTTTACTACATATTAACACTTTTCACATTTTCTCGTGTTACGTGGCTGCCAGTCCTCGGTTCATGCAAAATCTTATGGTCCTCGGTCATGTCCAAGGCACCAAACCGACCAATAATTCAATAATCGATAACTAAAACTATAAATGTAGCTCTTCTTACTGGGCGATTGCATCAACTTAGATGCTTCTCCTGTGTTCTACTGTGCTGCTTGTATTGTCCCCACATACCGCAGCACGCGACAAGGGCTGGCAGACCATAAATGTAACCGTTTCAGAGAGAAATGCGACCAATGTGACGATCTCGCGTTATATCGATTCGATGGTGAATGACGAAACACGGAGATTTTCTAAGGTTTTTACTACATATTAACACTTTTCACATTTTCTCGTGTTACGTGGCTGCCAGTCCTCGGTTCATGCAAAATCTTAAGGTCCTCGGTCATGTCCAAGGCACCAAACCGACCAATAATTCAATAATCGATAACTAAAACTATAAATGTAGCTCTTCTTACTGGGCGATTGCATCAACTTAGATGCTTCTCCTGTGTTCTACTGTGCTGCTTGTATTGTCCCCACATACCGCAGCACGCGACAAGGGCTGGCAGACCATAAATGTAACCGTTTCAGAGAGAAATGCGAACAATGTGAAGATCTCGCGTTATATCGATTCGATGGTGAATGACGAAACACGGAGATTTTCTAAGGTTTTTACTACATATTAACACTTTTCACATTTTCTCGTGTTACGTGGCTGCCAGTCCTCGGTTCATGCAAAATCTTAAGGTCCTCGGTCATGTCCAAGGCACCAAACCGACCAATAATTCAATAATCGATAACTAAAACTATAAATGTAGCTGTTCTTACTGGGCGATTGCATCAACTTAGATGCTTCTCCTGTGTTCTACTGTGAGCTTGTATTGTCCCCACATACCGCAGCACGCGACAAGGGCTGGCAGACCATAAATGTAACCGTTTCAGAGAGAAATGCGACCAATGAGACGATCTCGCGTTATATCGATTCGATGGTGAATGACGAAACACGGAGATTTTCTAAGGTTTTTACTACATATTAACACTTTTCACATTTTCTCGTGTTACGTGGCTGCCAGTCCTCGGTTCATGCAAAATCTTAAGGTCCTCGGTCATGTCCAAGGCACCAAACCGACCAATAATTCAATAATCGATAACTAAAACTATAAATGTAGCTCTTCTTACTGGGCGATTGCATCAACTTAGATGCTTCTCCTGTGTTCTACGGTGCTGCTTGTATTGTCCCCACATACCGCAGCACGCGACAAGGGCTGGCAGACCATAAATGTAACCGTTTCAGAGAGAAATGCAACCAATGTGAAGATCTCGCGTTATATCGATTCGATGGTGAATGACGAAACACGGAGATTTTCTAAGGTTTTTACTACATATTAACACTTTTCACATTTTCTCGTGTTACGTGGGTGCCAGTCCTCGGTTCATGCAAAATCTTAAGGTCCTCGGTCATGTCCAAGGCACCAAACCGACCAATAATTCAATAATCGATAACTAAAAGTATAAATGTAGCTCTTCTTACTGGGCGATTGCATCAACTTAGATGCTTCTCCTGTGTTCTACTGTGCTGCTTGTATTGTCCCCACATACCGCAGCACGCGACAAGGGCTGGCAGACCATAAATGTAACCGTTTCAGAGAGAAATGCGACCAATGTGACGATCTCGCGTTATATCGATTCGATGGTGAATGACGAAACACGGAGATTTTCTAAGGTTTTTACTACATATTAACACTTTTCACAATTTCTCGTATTACGTGGCTGCCTGTCCTCGGTTCATGCAAAATCTTAAGGTCCTCGGTCATGTCCAAGGCACCAAACCGACCAATAATTCAATAATCGATAGCTAAAACTATAAATGTAGCTCTTCTTACTAAGCGATTGCATCAACTTAGATGCTTCTCCTGTGTTCTACTGTGCTGCTTGTATTGTCCCCACATACCGCAGCACGCGACAAGGGCTGGCAGACCATAAATGTAACCGTTTCAGAGAGAAATGCGACCAATGTGACGATCTCGCGTTATATCGAATCGATGGTGAATGACGAAACACGGAGATTTTCTAAGGTTTTTACTACATATTAACACTTTTCACATTTTCTCGTGTTACGTGGCTGCCAGTCCTCGGTTCATGCAAAATCTTAAGGTCCTCGGTCATGTCTAAGGCACCAAACCGACCAATAATTCAATAATCGATAACTAAAACTATAAATGTAGCTCTTCTTACTGGGCGATTGCATCAACTTAGATGCTTCTCCTGTGTTCTTCTGTGCTGCTTGTATTGTCCCCACATACCGCAGCACGCGACAAGGGCTGGCAGACCATAAATGTAACCGTTTCAGAGAGAAATGCGACCAATGTGACGATCTCGCGTTATATCGATTCGATGGTGAATGACGAAACACGGAGATTTTCTAAGGTTTTTACTACATATTAACACTTTTCACATTTTCTCGTGTTACGTGGCTGCCAGTCCTCGGTTCATGCAAAATCTTAAGGTCCTCGGTCATGTCCAAGGCACCAAACCGACCAATAATTCAATAATAGATAACTAAAACTATAAATGTAGCTCTTCTTACTGGGCGATTGCATCAACTTAGATGCTTCTCCTGTGTTCTACTGTGCTGCTTGTATTGTCCCCACATACCGCAGAACGCGACAAGGGCTGGCAGACCATAATTGTAACCGTTTCAGAGAGAAATGCGACCAATGTGACGATCTCGCGTTATATCGATTCGATGGTGAATGACGAATCACGGAGATTTTCTAAGGTTTTTACTACATATTAACACT
Source organism: Schistocerca nitens (assembly GCF_023898315.1). Lineage (NCBI taxonomy): Eukaryota > Metazoa > Arthropoda > Insecta > Orthoptera > Acrididae > Schistocerca > Schistocerca nitens. The sequence continues at coordinate 66,457,349 of NC_064625.1, forward strand.
TTTCACAATTTCTCGTGTTACGTGGCTGCCAGTCCTCGGTTCATGCAAAATCTTAAGGTCCTCGGTCATGTCCAAGGCACCAAACCGACCAATAATTCAATAATCGATAACTAAAACTATAAATGTAGCTCTTCTTACTGGGCGATTGCATCAACTTAGATGCTTCTCCTGTATTCTACTGTGCTGCTTGTATTGTCCCCACATACCGCAGCACGCGACAAGGGCTGGCAGACCATAAATGTAACCGTTTCAGAGAGAAATGCGACCAATGTGACGATCTCGCGTTATATCGATTCGATGGTGAATGACGAAACACGGAGATTTTCTAAGGTTTTTACTACATATTAACACTTTTCACATTTTCTCGTGTTACGTGGCTGCCAGTCCTCGGTTCATGCAAAATCTTAAGGTCCTCGGTCATGTCCAAGGCACCAAACCGACCAATAATTCAGTAATCGATAACTAAAACTATAAATGTAGCTCTTCTTACTGGGCGACTGCATCAAATTAGATGCTTCTCCTGTGTTCTACTGTGCTGCTTGTATTGTCCCCACATACCGCAGCACGCGACAAGGGCTGGCAGCCCATAAATGTAACCGTTTCAGAGAGAAATGCGACCAATGTGACGATCTCGCGTTATATCGATTCGACGGTGAATGACGAAACACGGAGATTTTCTAAGGTTTTTACTACATATTAACACTTTTCACATTTTCTTGTGTTACGTGGCTGCCAGTCCTCGGTTCAGGCAAAATCTTAAGGTCCACGGTCATGTCCAAGGCACCAAACCGACCAATAATTCAATAATCGATAGCTAAAACTATAAATGTAGCTCTTCTTACTGGGCGATTGCATCAACTTAGATGCTTCTCCTGTGTTCTACTGTGCTGCTTGTATTGTCCCCACATACCGCAGCACGCGACAAGGGCTGGCAGACCATAAATGTAACCGTTTCAGAGAGAAATGCGACCAATGTGACGATCTCGCGTTATATCGATTCGATGGTGAATGACGAAACACGGAGATTTTCTAAGGTTTTTACTACATATTAACACTTTTCACATTTTCTCGTGTTACGTGGCTGCCAGTCCTCGGTTCATGCAAAATCTTAAGGTCCTCGGTCATGTCCAAGGCACCAAACCGACCAATAATCCAATAATCGATAACTAAAACTATAAATATAGCTCTTCTTACTGGGCGATTGCATCAACTTAGATGCTTCTCCTGTGTTCTACTGTGCTGCTTGTATTGTCCCCACATACCGCAGCACGCGACAAGGGCTGGCAGACCATAAATGTAACCGTTTCAGAGAGAAATGCGACCAATGTGACGATCTCGCGTTATATCGATTCGATGGTGAATGACGAAACACGGAGATTTTCTAAGGTTTTTACTACATATTAACACTTTTCACATTTTCTCGTGTTACGTGGCTGCCAGTCCTCGGTTCATGCAAAATCTTAAGGTCCTCGGTCATGTCCAAGGCACCCAACCGACCAATAATTCAATAATCGATAACTAAAACTATAAATGTAGCTCTTCTTACTGGGCGATTGCATCAACTTAGATGCTTCTCCTGTGTTGTACTGTGCTGCTTGTATTGTCCCCACATACCGAATCACGCGACAAGGGCTGGCAGACCATAAATGTAACCGTTTCAGAGAGAAATGCGACCAATGTGACGATCTCGCGTTATATCGATTCGATGGTGAATGACGAAACACGGAGATTTTCTAAGGTTTTTACTACATATTAACACTTTTCACATTTTCTCGTGTTACGTGGCTGCCAGTCCTCGGTTCATGTTAAATCTTAAGGTCCTCGGTCATGTCCAAGGCACCAAACCGTCCAATAATTCGATAATCGATAACTAAAACTATAAATGTAGCTCTTCTTACTGGGCGATTGCATCAACTTAGATGCTTCTCCTGTGTTCTACTGTGCTGCTTGTATTGTCCCCATATACCGCAGCACGCGACAAGGGCTGGCAGACTATAAATGTAACCGTTTCAGAGAGAAATGCGACCAATGTGACGATCTCGCGTTATATCGATTCGATGGTGAATGACGAAACACGGAGATTTTCTAAGGTTTTTACTACATATTAACACTTTTCACATTTTCTCGTGTTACGTGGCTGCCAGTCCTCGGTTCATGCAAAATCTTAAGGTCCTAGGTCATGTCTAACGCACCAAACCGACCAATAATTCAATAATCGATAACTAAAACTATAAATGTAGCTCTTCTTACTGGGCGATTGCATCAACTTAGATGCTTCTCCTGTGTTCTACTGTACTGCTTGTATTGTCCCCACATACCGCAGCACGCTACAAGGGCTGGCAGACCATAAATGTAACCGTTTCAGAGAGAAATGCGACCAATGTGACGATCTCGCGTTATATCGATTCGATGGTGAATGACGAAACACGGAGATTTTCTAAGGTTTTTACTACATATTAACACTTTTCACATTTTCTCGTGTTACGTGGCTGCCAGTCCTCGGTTCATGCAAAATCTTAAGGTCCTCGGTCATGTCCAAGGCACCAAACCGACCAATAATTCAATAATCGATAACTAAAACTATAAATGTAGCTCTTCTTACTGGGCGATTGCATCAACTTAGATGCTTCTCCTGTGTTCTACTGTGCTGCTTGTATTGTCCCCACATAACCCAGCACGCGACAAGGGCTGGCAGACCATAAATGTAACCGTTTCAGAGAGAAATGCGACCAATGTGACGATCTCGCGTTATATCGATTCGATGGTGAATGACGAAACACGGAGATTTTCTAAGGTTTTTACTACATATTAACACTTTTCACAATATCTCGTGTTACGTGGCTGCCAGTCCTCGGTTCATGCAAAATCTTAAGGTCCTCGGTCATGTCCAAGGCACCAAACCGACCAATAATTCAATAATCGATAACTAAAACTATAAATGTAGCTCTTCTTACTGGGCGATTGCATCAACTTAGATGCTTCTCCTGTGTTCTACTGTGCTGCTTGTATTGTCCCCACATACCGCAGCACGCGACAAGGGCTGGCAGACCATAAATGTAACCGTTTCAGAGAGAAATGCGACCAATGTGACGATCTCGCGTTATATCGATTCGATGGTGAATGACGAAACACGGAGATTTTCTAAGGTTTTTACTACATATTAACACTTTTCACATTTTCTCGTGTTACGTGGCTGCCAGTCCTCGGTTCATGCAAAATCTTAAGGTCCTCGGTCATGTCCAAGGCACCAAACCGACCAATAATTCAGTAATCGATAACTAAAACTATAAATGTAGCTCTTCTTACTGGGCGACTGCATCAACTTAGATGCTTCTCCTGTGTTCTACTGTGCTGCTTGTATTGTCCCCACATACCGCAGCACGCGACAAGGGCTGGCAGACCATAAATGTATCCGTTTCAGAGAGAAATGCGACCAATGTGACGATCTCGCGTTATATCGATTCGACGGTGAATGACGAAACACGGAGATTTTCTAAGGTTTTTACTACATATTAACACTTTTCACATTTTCTCGTGTTACGTGGCTGCCAGTCCTCGGTTCAGGCAAAATCTTAAGGTCCACGGTCATGTCCAAGGCACCAAACCGACCAATAATTCAATAATCGATAGCTAAAACTATAAATGTAGCTCTTCTTACTGGGCGATTGCATCAACTTAGATGCTTCTCCTGTGTTCTACTGTGCTGCTTGTATTGTCCCCACATACCGCAGCACGCGACAAGGGCTGGCAGACCATAAATGTAACCGTTTCAGAGAGAAATGCGACCAATGTGACGATCTCGCGTTATATCGATTCGATGGTGAATGACGAAACACGGAGATTTTCTAAGGTTTTTACTACATATTAACACTTTTCACATTTTCTCGTGTTACGTGGCTGCCAGTCCTCGGTTCATGCAAAATCTTAAGGTCCTCGGTCATGTTCAAGGCACCAAACCGACCAATAATCCAATAATCGATAACTAAAACTATAAATATAGCTCTTCTTACTGGGCGATTGCATCAACTTAGATGCTTCTCCTGTGTTCTACTGTGCTGCTTGTATTGTCCCCACATACCGCAGCACGCGACAAGGGCTGGCAGACCATAAATGTAACCGTTTCAGAGAGAAATGCGACCAATGTGACGATCTCGCGTTATATCGATTCGATGGTGAATGACGAAACACGGAGATTTTCTAAGGTTTTTACTACATATTAACACTTTTCACATTTTCTCGTGTTACGTGGCTGCCAGTCCTCGGTTCATGCAAAATCTTAAGGTCCTCGGTCATGTCCAAGGCACCCAACCGACCAATAATTCAATAATCGATAACTAAAACTATAAATGTAGCTCTTCTTACTGGGCGATTGCATCAACTTAGATGCTTCTCCTGTGTTGTACTGTGCTGCTTGTATTGTCCCCACATACCGCAGCACGCGACAAGGGCTGGCAGACCATAAATGTAACCGTTTCAGAGAGAAATGCGACCAATGTGACGATCTCGCGTTATATCGATTCGATGGTGAATGACGAAACACGGAGATTTTCTAAGGTTTTTACTACATATTAACACTTTTCACATTTTCTCGTGTTACGTGGCTGCCAGTCCTCGGTTCATGTTAAATCTTAAGGTCCTCGGTCATGTCCAAGGCACCAAACCGACCAATAATTCGATAATCGATAACTAAAACAATAAATGTAGCTCTTCTTACTGGGCGATTGCATCAACTAAGATGCTTCTCCTGTGTTCTACTGTGCTGCTTGTATTGTCCCCACATAACCCAGCACGCTACAAGGGCTGGCAGACCATAAATGTAACCGTTTCAGAGAGAAATGCGACCAATGTGACGATCTCGCGTTATATCGATTCGATGGTGAATGACGAAACACGGAGATTTTCTAAGGTTTTTACTACATATTAACACTTTTCACATTTTCTCGTGTTACGTGGCTGCCAGTCCTCGGTTCATGTTAAATCTTAAGGTCCTCGGTCATGTCCAAGGCACCAAACCGTCCAATAATTCGATAATCGATAACTAAAACTATAAATGTAGCTCTTCTTACTGGGCGATTGCATCAACTTAGATGCTTCTCGTGTGTTCTACTGTGCTGCTTGTATTGTCCCCACATACCGCAGCACGCGACAAGGGCTGGCAGACCATAAATGTAACCGTTTCAGAGAGAAATGCGACCAATGTGACGATCTCGCGTTATATCGATTCGATGGTGAATGACGAAACACGGAGATTTTCTAAGGTTTTTACTACATATTAACACTTTTCACATTTTCTCGTGTTACGTGGCTGCCAGTCCTCGGTTCATGCAAAATCTTAAGGTCCTAGGTCATGTCTAAGGCACCAAACCGACCAATAATTCAATAATCGATAACTAAAACTATAAATGTAGCTCTTCTTACTGGGCGATTGCATCAACTTAGATGCTTCTCCTGTGTTCTACTGTACTGCTTGTATTGTCCCCACATACCGCAGCACGCTACAAGGGCTGGCAGACCATAAATGTAACCGTTTCAGAGAGAAATGCGACCAATGTGACGATCTTGCGTTATATCGATTCGATGGTGAATGACGAAACACGGAGATTTTCTAAGGTTTTTACTACATATTAACACTTTTCACAATATCTCGTGTTACGTGGCTGCCAGTCCTCGGTTCATGCAAAATCTTAAGGTCCTCGGTCATGTCCAAGGCACCAAACCGACCAATAATTCAATAATCGATAACTAAAACTATAAATGTAGCTCTTCTTACTGGGCGATTGCATCAACTTAGATGCTTCTCCTGTGTTCTACTGTGCTGCTTGTATTGTCCCCACATACCGCAGCACGCGACAAGGGCTGGCAGACCATAAATGTAACCGTTTCAGAGAGAAATGCGACCAATGTGACGATCTCGCGTTATATCGATTCGATGGTGAATGACGAAACACGGAGATTTTCTAAGGTTTTTACTACATATTAACACTTTTCACATTTTCTCGTGTTACGTGGCTGCCAGTCCTCGGTTCATGCAAAATCTTAAGGTCCTCGGTCATGTCCAAGGCACCAAACCGACCAATAATTCAGTAATCGATAACTAAAACTATAAATGTAGCTCTTCTTACTGGGCGACTGCATCAACTTAGATGCTTCTCGTGTGTTCTACTGTGCTGCTTGTATTGTCCCCACATACCGCAGCACGCGACAAGGGCTGGCAGACCATAAATGTATCCGTTTCAGAGAGAAATGCGACCAATGTGACGATCTCGCGTTATATCGATTCGACGGTGAATGACGAAACACGGAGATTTTCTAAGGTTTTTACTACATATTAACACTTTTCACATTTTCTCGTGTTACGTGGCTGCCAGTCCTCGGTTCAGGCAAAATCTTAAGGTCCACGGTCATGTCCAAGGCACCAAACCGACCAATAATTCAATAATCGATAGCTAAAACTATAAATGTAGCTCTTCTTACTGGGCGATTGCATCAACTTAGATGCTTCTCCTGTGTTCTACTGTGCTGCTTGTATTGTCCCCACATACCGCAGCACGCGACAAGGGCTGGCAGACCATAAATGTAACCGTTTCAGAGAGAAATGCGACCAATGTGACGATCTCGCGTTATATCGATTCGATGGTGAATGACGAAACACGGAGATTTTCTAAGGTTTTTACTACATATTAACACTTTTCACATTTTCTCGTGTTACGTGGCTGCCAGTCCTCGGTTCATGCAAAATCTTAAGGTCCTCGGTCATGTTCAAGGCACCAAACCGACCAATAATCCAATAATCGATAACTAAAACTATAAATATAGCTCTTCTTACTGGGCGATTGCATCAACTTAGATGCTTCTCCTGTGTTCTACTGTGCTGCTTGTATTGTCCCCACATACCGCAGCACGCGACAAGGGCTGGCAGACCATAAATGTAACCGTTTCAGAGAGAAATGCGACCAATGTGACGATCTCGCGTTATATCGATTCGATGGTGAATGACGAAACACGGAGATTTTCTAAGGTTTTTACTACATATTAACACTTTTCACATTTTCTCGTGTTACGTGGCTGCCAGTCCTCGGTTCATGCAAAATCGTAAGGTCCTCGGTCATGTCCAAGGCACCCAACCGACCAATAATTCAATAATCGATAACTAAAACTATAAATGTAGCTCTTCTTACTGGGCGATTGCATCAACTTAGATGCTTCTCCTGTGTTGTACTGTGCTGCTTGTATTGTCCCCACATACCGCAGCACGCGACAAGGGCTGGCAGACCATAAATGTAACCGTTTCAGAGAGAAATGCGACCAATGTGACGATCTCGCGTGTTATCGATTCGATGGTGAATGACGAAACACGGAGATTTTCTAAGGTTTTTACTACATATTAACACTTTTCACATTTTCTCGTGTTACGTGGCTGCCAGTCCTCGGTTCATGTTAAATCTTAAGGTCCTCGGTCATGTCCAAGGCACCAAACCGACCAATAATTCGATAACCGATAACTAAAACAATAAATGTAGCTCTTCTTACTGGGCGATTGCATCAACTAAGATGCTTCTCCTGTGTTCTACTGTGCTGCTTGTATTGTCCCCACATACCGCAGCACGCTACAAGGGCTGGCAGACCATAAATGTAACCGTTTCAGAGAGTAATGCGACCAATGTGACGATCTCGCGTTATATCGATTCGATGGTGAATGACGAAACACGGAGATTTTCTAAGGTTTTTACTACATATTAACACTTTTCACATTTTCTCGTGTTACGTGGCTGCCAGTCCTCGGTTAATGCAAAATCTTAAGGTCCTCGGTCATGTCCAAGGCACCAAACCGACCAATAATTCAATAATCGATAACTAAAACTATAAATGTAGCTCTTCTTACTGGGCGATTGCATCAACTTAGATGCTTCTCCTGTGTTCTACTGTGCTGCTTGTATTGTCCCCACATAACCCAGCACGCGACAAGGGCTGGCAGACCATAAATGTAACCGTTTCAGAGAGAATTGCGACCAATGTGACGATCTCGCGTTATATCGATTCGATGGTGAATGACGAAACACGGAGATTTTCTAAGGTTTTTACTACATATTAACACTTTTCACATTTTCTCGTGTTACGTGGCTGCCAGTCCTCGGTTCATGCAAAATCTTAAGGTCCTCGGTCATGTCCAAGGCACCAAACCGACCAATAATTCAATAATCGATAACTAAAACTATAAATGTAGCTCTTCTTACTGGGCGATTGCATCAACTTAGATGCTTCTCCTGTGTTCTACTGTGCTGCTTGTATTGTCCCCACATACCGCAGCACGCGACAAGGGCTGGCAGACCATAAATGTAACCGTTTCAGAGAGAAATGCGACCAATGTGACGATCTCGCGTTATATCGATTCGATGGTGAATGACGAAACACGGAGATTTTCTAAGGTTTTTACTACATATTAACACTTTTCACATTTTCTCGTGTTACGTGGCTGCCAGTCCTCGGTTCATGCAAAATCTTAAGGTCCTCGGTCATGTCCAAGGCACCAAACCGACCAATAATTCAATAATCGATAACTAAAACTATAAATGTAGCTCTTCTTACTGGGCGATTGCATCAACTTAGATGCTTCTCCTGTGTTCTACTGTGAGCTTGTATTGTCCCCACATACCGCAGCACGCGACAAGGGCTGGCAGACCATAAATGTAACCGTTTCAGAGAGAAATGCGACCAATGTGACGATCTCGCGTTATATCGATTCGATGGTGAATGACGAAACACGGAGATTTTCTAAGGTTTTTACTACATATTAACACTTTTCACATTTTCTCGTGTTACGTGGCTGCCAGTCCTCGGTTCATGCAAAATCTTAAGGTCCTCGGTCATGTCCAAGGCACCAAACCGACCAATAATTCAATAATCGATAACTAAAACTATAAATGTAGCTCTTCTTACTGGGCGATTGCATCAACTTAGATGCTTCTCCTGTGTTCTACTGTGCTGCTTGTATTGTCCCCACATACCGCAGCACGCGACAAGGGCTGGCAGACCATAAATGTAACCGTTTCAGAGAGAAATGCGACCAATGTGACGATCTCGCGTTATATCGATTCGATGGTGAATGACGAAACACGGAGATTTTCTAAGGTTTTTACTACATATTAACACTTTTCACAATTTCTCGTGTTACGTGGCTGCCAGTCCTCGGCTCATGCAAAATCTTAAGGTCCTCGGTCATGTCCAAGGCACCAAACCGACCAATAATTCAATAATCGATAACTAAAACTATAAATGTAGCTCTTCTTACTGGGCGATTGCATCAACTTAGATGCTTCTCCTGTGTTGTACTGTGCTGCTTGTATTGTCCCCACATACCGCAGCACGCGACAAGGGCTGGCAGACCATAAATGTAACCGTTTCAGAGAGAAATGCGACCAATGTGACGATCTCGCGTTATATCGTTTCGACGGTGAATGACGAAACACGGAGATTTTCTAAGGTTTTTACTACATATTAACACTTTTCACATTTTCTCGTGTTACGTGGCTGCCAGTCCTCGGTTCATGCAAAATCTTAAGGTCCTCGGTCATGTCCAAGGCACCAAACCGACCAATAATTCAATAATCGATAACTAAAACTATAAATGTAGCTCTTCTTACTGGGCGATTGCATCAACTTAGATGCTTCTCCTGTGTTCTACTGTGAGCTTGTATTGTCCCCACATACCGCAGCACGCGACAAGGGCTGGCAGACCATAAATGTAACCGTTTCAGAGAGAAATGCGACCAATGTGACGATCTCGCGTTATATCGATTCGATGGTGAATGACGAAACACGGAGATTTTCTAAGGTTTTTACTACATATTAACACTTTTCACATTTTCTCGTGTTACGTGGCTGCCAGTCCTCGGTTAATGCAAAATCTTAAGGTCCTCGGTCATGTCCAAGGCACCAAACCGACCAATAATTCAATAATCGATAACTAAAACTATAAATGTAGCTCTTCTTACTGGGCGATTGCATCAACTTAGATGCTTCTCCTGTGTTGTACTGTGCTGCTTGTATTGTCCCCACATACCGCAGCATGCGACAAGGGCTGGCAGACCATAAATGTAACCGTTTCAGAGAGAAATGCGACCAATGTGACGATCTCGCGTTATATCGATTCGATGGTGAATGACGAAACACGAAGATTTTCTAAGGTTTTTACTACATATTAACACTTTTCACATTTTCTCGTGTTACGTGGGTACCAGTCCTCGGTTCATGTAAAATCTTAAGGTCCTCGGTCATGTCCAAGGCACCAAACCGACCAATAATTCGATAATCGATAACTAAAACTATAAATGTAGCTCTTCTTACTGGGCGATTGCATCAACTTAGATGCTTCCCCTGTGTTCTACTGTGCTGCTTGTATTGTCCCCACATAACCCAGCACGCGACAAGGGCTGGCAGACCATAAATGTAACCGTTTCAGAGAGAAATGCGACCAATGTGACGATCTCGCGTTATATCGAATCGATGGTGAATGACGAAACACGGAGATTTTCTAAGGTTTTTACTACATATTAACACTTTTCACATTTTCTCGTGTTACGTGGCTGCCAGTCCTCCGTTCATGCAAAATCTTAAGGTCCTCGGTCATGTCCAAGGCACCAAACCGACCAATAATTCAATAATCGATAACTAAAACTATAAATGTAGCTCTTCTTACTGGGCGATTGCATCAACTTAGATGCTTCTCCTGTGTTCTACTGTGCTGCTTGTATTGTCCCCACATAACCCAGCACGCGACAAGGGCTGGCAGACCATAAATGTAACCGTTTCAGAGAGAAATGCGACCAATGTGACGATCTCGCGTTATATCGATTCGATGGTGAATGACGAAACACGGAGATTTTCTAAGGTTTTTACTACATATTAACACTTTTCACATTTTCTCGTGTTACGTGGCTGCCAGTCCTCGGTTCATGTAAAATCTTAAGGTCCTCGGTCATATCCAAGGCACCAAACCGACCAATAATTCGATAATCGATAACTAAAACTATAAATGTAGCTCTTCTTACTGGGCGATTGCATCAACTAAGATGCTTCTCCTGTGTTCTACTGTGCTGCTTGTATTGTCCCCACATACCGCAGCACGCGACAAGGGCTGGCAGACCATAAATGTAACCGTTTCAGAGAGAAATGCGACCAATGTGACGATCTCGCGTTATATCGATTCGATGGTGAATGACGAAACACGGAGATTTTCTAAGGTTTTTACTACATATTAACACTTTTCACATTTTCTCGTGTTACGTGGCTGCCAGTCCTCGGTTCATGTAAAATCTTAAGGTCCTCAGTCATGTCCAAGGCACCAAACCGACCAATAATTCGATAATCGATAACTAAAACTATAAATGTAGCTCTTCTTACTGGGCGATTGCATCAACTAAGATGCTTCTCCTGTGTTCTACTGTGCTGCTTGTATTGTCCCCACATACCGCAGCACGCGACAAGGGCTGGCAGACCATAAATGTAACCGTTTCAGAGAGAAATGCGACCAATGTGACGATCTCGCGTTATATCGATTCGATGGTGAATGACGAAACACGGAGATTTTCTAAGGTTTTTACTACATATTAACACTTTTCACATTTTCTCGTGTTACGTGGCTGCCAGTCCTCGGTTCATGCAAAATCTTAAGGTCCTAGGTCATGTCTAAGGCACCAAACCGACCAATAATTCAATAATCGATAACTAAAACTATAAATGTAGCTCTTCTTACTGGGCGATTGCATCAACTTAGATGCTTCTCCTGTGTTCTACTGTGCTGCTTGTATTGTCCCCACATAACCCAGCACGCGACAAGGGCTGGCAGACCATAAATGTAACCGTTTCAGAGAGAAATGCGACCAATGTGACGATCTCGCGTTATATCGATTCGATGGTGAATGACGAAACACGGAGATTTTCTAAGGTTTTTACTACATATTAACACTTTTCACATTTTCTCGTGTTACGTGGCTGCCAGTCCTCGGTTCATGTAAAATCTTAAGGTCCTCGGTCATGTCCAAGGCACCAAACCGACCAATAATTCGATAATCGATAACTAAAACTATAAATGTAGCTCTTCTTACTGGGCGATTGCATCAACTAAGATGCTTCTCCTGTGTTCTACTGTGCTGCTTGTATTGTCCCCACATACCGCAGCACGCGACAAGGGCTGGCAGACCATAAATGTAACCGTTTCAGAGAGAAATGCGACCAATGTGACGATCTCGCGTTATATCGATTCGATGGTGAATGACGAAACACGGAGATTTTCTAAGGTTTTTACTACATATTAACACTTTTCACATTTTCTCGTGTTACGTGGCTGCCAGTCCTCGGTTCATGTAAAATCTTAAGGTCCTCGGTCATGTCCAAGGCACCAAACCGACCAATAATTCGATAATCGATAACTAAAACTATAAATGTAGCTCTTCTTACTGGGCGATTGCATCAACTAAGATGCTTCTCCTGTGTTCTACTGTGCTGCTTGTATTGTCCCCACATACCGCAGCACGCGACAAGGGCTGGCAGACCATAAATGTAACCGTTTCAGAGAGAAATGCGACCAATGTGACGATCTCGCGTTATATCGATTCGATGGTGAATGACGAAACACGGAGATTTTCTAAGGTTTTTACTACATATTAACACTTTTCACATTTTCTCGTGTTACGTGGCTGCCAGTCCTCGGTTCATGCAAAATCTTAAGGTCCTAGGTCATGTCTAAGGCACCAAACCGACCAATAATTCAATAATCGATAACTAAAACTATAAATGTAGCTCTTCTTACTGGGCGATTGCATCAACTTAGATGCTTCTCCTGTGTTCTACTGTGCTGCTTGTATTGTCCCCACATAACCCAGCACGCGACAAGGGCTGGCAGACCATAAATGTAACCGTTTCAGAGAGAAATGCGACCAATGTGACGATCTCGCGTTATATCGATTCGATGGTGAATGACGAAACACGGAGATTTTCTAAGGTTTTTACTACATATTAACACTTTTCACATTTTCTCGTGTTACGTGGCTGCCAGTCCTCGGTTCATGTAAAATCTTAAGGTCCTCGGTCATGTCCAAGGCACCAAACCGACCAATAATTCGATAATCGATAACTAAAACTATAAATGTAGCTCTTCTTACTGGGCGATTGCATCAACTAAGATGCTTCTCCTGTGTTCTACTGTGCTGCTTGTATTGTCCCCACATACCGCAGCACGCGACAAGGGCTGGCAGACCATAAATGTAACCGTTTCAGAGAGAAATGCGACCAATGTGACGATCTCGCGTTATATCGATTCGATGGTGAATGACGAAACACGGAGATTTTCTAAGGTTTTTACTACATATTAACACTTTTCACATTTTCTCGTGTTACGTGGCTGCCAGTCCTCGGTTCATGTAAAATCTTAAGGTCCTCGGTCATGTCCAAGGCACCAAACCGACCAATAATTCGATAATCGATAACTAAAACTATAAATGTAGCTCTTCTTACTGGGCGATTGCATCAACTAAGATGCTTCTCCTGTGTTCTACTGTGCTGCTTGTATTGTCCCCACATACCGCAGCACGCGACAAGGGCTGGCAGACCATAAATGTAACCGTTTCAGAGAGAAATGCGACCAATGTGACGATCTCGCGTTATATCGATTCGATGGTGAATGACGAAACACGGAGATTTTCTAAGGTTTTTACTACATATTAACACTTTTCACATTTTCTCGTGTTACGTGGCTGCCAGTCCTCGGTTCATGCAAAATCTTAAGGTCCTAGGTCATGTCTAAGGCACCAAACCGACCAATAATTCAATAATCGATAACTAAAACTATAAATGTAGCTCTTCTTACTGGGCGATTGCATCAACTTAGATGCTTCTCCTGTGTTGTACTGTGCTGCTTGTATTGTCCCCACATAACCCAGCACGGGACAAGGGCTGGCAGACCATAAATGTAACCGTTTCAGAGAGAAATGCGACCAATGTGACGATCTCGCGTTATATCGATTCGATGGTGAATGACGAAACACGGAGATTTTCTAAGGATTTTACTACATATTAACACTTTTCACATTTTCTCGTGTTACGTGGCTGCCAGTCCTCGGTTCATGCAAAATCTTAAGGTCCTCGGTCATGTCCAAGGCACCAAACCGACCAATAATTCAATAATCGATAACTAAAACTATAAATGTTGCTCTTCTTACTGGGCGATTGCATCAACTTAGATGCTTCTCCTGTGTTCTACTGTGCTGCTTGTATTGTCCCCACATACCGCAGCACGCGACAAGGGCTGGCAGACCATAAATGTAACCGTTTCAGAGAGAAATGCGACCAATGTGCCGATCTCGCGTTATATCGATTCGATGGTGAATGACGAAACACGGAGATTTTCTAAGGTTTTTACTACATATTAACACTTGTCACATTTTCTCGTGTTACGTGGCTGCCAGTCCTCGGTTCATGCAAAATCTTAAGGTCCTCGGTCATGTCCAAGGCACCAAACCGACCAATAATTCAATAATCGATAACTAAAACTATAAATGTAGCTCTTCTTACTGGGCGATTGCATCAACTTAGATGCTTCTCCTGTGTTCTACTGTGCTGCTTGTATTGTCCCCACATACCGCAGCACGCGACAAGGGCTGGCAGACCATAAATGTAACCGTTTCAGAGAGAAATGCGACCAATGAGACGATCTCGCGTTATATCGATTCGATGGTGAATGACGAAACACGGAGATTTTCTAAGGTTTTTACTACATATTAACACTTTTCACATTTTCTCGTGTTACGTGGCTGCCAGTCCTCGGTTCATGCAAAATCTTAAGGTCTTCGGTCATGTCCAAGGCACCAAACCGACCAATAATTCAATAATCGATAACTAAAACTATAAATGTAGCTCCTCTTACTGGGCGATTGCATCAACTTAGATGCTTCTCCTGTGTTCTACTGTGCTGCTTGTATTGTCCCCACATACCGCAGCACGCGACAAGGGCTGGCAGACCATAAATGTAACCGTTTCAGAGAGAAATGCGACCAATGTGACGATCTCGCGTTATATCGAATCGATGGTGAATGACGAAACACGGAGATTTTCTAAGGTTTTTACTACATATTAACACTTTTCACATTTTCTCGTGTTACGTGGCTGCCAGTCCTCGGTTCATGCAAAATCTTAAGGTACTCGGTCATGTCCAAGGCACCAAACCGACCAATAATTCAATAATCGATAACTAAAACTATAAATGTAGCTCTTCTTACTGGGCGATTGCATCAACTTAGATGCTTCTCCTGTGTTCTACTGTGCTGCTTGTATTGTCCCCACATACCGCAGCACGCGACAAGGGCTGGCAGACCATAAATGTAACCGTTTCAGAGAGAAATGCGACCAATGTGACGACCTCGCGTTATATCGATTCGATGGTGAATGACGAAACACGGAGATTTTCTAAGGTTTTTACTACATATTAACACTTTTCACATTTTCTCGTGTTACGTGGGTACCAGTCCTCGGTTCATGCAAAATCTTAAGGTCCTAGGTCATGTCCAAGGCACGAAACTGACCAATAATTCAATAATCGATAACTAAAACTATAAATGTAGCTCTTCTTACTGGGCGATTGCATCAACTTAGATGCTTCTCCTGTGTTCTACTGTGCTGCTTGTATTGTCCCCACATACCGCAGCACGCGACAAGGGCTGGCAGACCATAAATGTAACCGTTTCAGAGAGAAATGCGACCAATGTGACGATCTCGCGTTATATCGATTCGATGGTGAATGACGAAACACGGAGATTTTCTAAGGTTTTTACTACATATTAACACTTTTCACATTTTCTCGTGTTACGTGGCTGCCAGTCCTCGATCATGCATAATCTTAAGGTCCTCGGTCATGTCCAAGGCACCAAACCGACCAATAATTCAATAATCGATAACTAAAACTATAAATGTAGCTCTTCTTACTGGGCGATTGCATCAACTTAGATGCTTCTCCTGTGTTCTACTGTGCTGCTTGTATTGTCCCCACATACCGCAGCACGCGACAAGGGCTGGCAGACCATAAATGTAACCGTTTCAGAGAGAAATGCGACCAATGTGACGATCTCGCGTTATATCGATTCGATGGTGAATGACGAAACACGGAGATTTTCTAAGGTTTTTACTACATATTAAAACTTTTCACATTTTCTCGTGTTACGTGGCTGCCAGTCCTCGGTTCATGCAAAATCTTAAGGTCTTCGGTCATGTCCAAGGCACCAAACCGACCAATAATCCAATAATCGATAACTAAAACTATAAATATAGCTCTTCTTACTGGGCGATTGCATCAACTTCGATGCTTCTCCTGTGTTCTACTGTGCTGCTTGTATTGTCCCCACATACCGCAGCACGCGACAAGGGCTGGCAGACCATAAATGTAACCGTTTCAGAGAGAAATGCGACCAATGTGACGATCTGGCGTTATATCGATTCGATGGTGAATGACCAAACACGGAGATTTTCTAAGGTTTTTACTACATATTAACACTTTTCACATTTTCTCGTGTTACGTGGCTGCCAGTCCTCGGTTCATGCAAAATCTTAAGGTCCTCGGTCATGTCCAAGGTACCAAACCGACCAATAATTCAATAATCGATAACTAAAACTATAAATGTAGCTCTTCTTACTGGGCGATTGCATCAACTTAGATGCTTCTCCTGTGTTCTACTGTGCTGCTTGTATTGTCCCCACATACCGCAGCACGCGACAAGGGCTGGCAGACCATAAATGTAACCGTTTCAGAGAGAAATGCGACCAATGTGACGATCTCGCGTTATATCGATTCGATGGTGAATGACGAAACACAGAGATTTTCTAAGGTTTTTACTACATATTAACACCTTTCACATTTTCTCGTGTTACGTGGCTGCCAGTCCTCGGTTCATGCAAAATCTTAAGGTCCTCGGTCATGTCCAAGGCACCAAACCGACCAATAATTCGATAATCGATAACTAAAACTATAAATGTAGCTCTTCTTACTGGGCGATTGCATCAACTAAGATGCTTCTCCTGTGTTCTACTGTGCTGCTTGTATTGTCCCCACATACCGCAGCACGCGACAAGGGCTGGCAGACCATAAATGTAACCGTTTCAGAGAGAAATGCGACCAATGTGACGTTCTTGCGTTATATCGATTCGATGGTGAATGACGAAACACGGAGATTTTCTAAGGTTTTTACTACATATTAACACTTTTCACATTTTCTCGTGTTACGTGGCTGCCAGTCCTCGGTTCATGCATAATCTTAAGGTCCTCGGTCATGTCCAAGGCACCAAACCGACCAATAATTCAATAATCGATAACTACAACTATAAATGTAGCTCTTCTTACTGGGCGATTGCATCAACTTAGATGCTTCTCGTGTCTTTTGTCCCCACATACCGCAGCACGCGACAAGGGCTGGCAGTCCATAAATGTAACCGTTTCAGAGAGAAATGCGACCAATGTGACGATCTCACGTTATATTGATTCGATGGTGAATGACGAAACACGGAGATTTTCTAAGGTTTTTACTACATATTAACACTTTTCACATTTTCTCGTGTTACGTGGCTGCCAGTCCTCGGTTCATGTAAAATCTTAAGGTCCTCGGTCATGTCCAAGGCACCAAACCGACCAATAATTCAATAATCGATAACTAAAACTATAAATGTAGCTCTTCTTACTGGGCGATTGCATCAACTAAGATGCTTCTCCTGTGTTCTACTGTGCTGCTTGTATTGTCCCCACATACCGCAGCACGCGACAAGGGCTGGCAGACCATAAATGTAACCGTTTCAGAGAGAAATGCGACCAATGTGACGATCTCGCGTTATATCGATTCGATGGTGAATGACGAAACACGGAGATTTTCTAAGGTTTTTACTACATATTAACACTTTTCACATTTTCTCGTGTTACGTGGCTGCCAGTCCTCGGTTCATGCAAAATCTTAAGGTCCTCGGTCATGTCCAAGGCACCAAACCGACCAATAATTCAATAATCGATAACTAAAACTATAAATGTAGCTCTTCTTACTGGGCGATTGCATCAACTTAGATGCTTCTCCTGTGTTCTACTGTGCTGCTTGTATTGTCCCCACATACCGCAGCACGCGACAAGGGCTGGCAGACCATAAATGTAACCGTTTCAGAGAGAAATGCGACCAATGTGACGATCTCGCGTTATATCGATTCGATGGTGAATGACGAAACACGGAGATTTTCTAAGGTTTTTAATACATATTAACACTTTTCACATTTTCTCGTGTTACGTGGCTGCCAGTCCTCGGTTCATGTAAAATCTTAAGGTCCTCGGTCATGTCCAAGGCACCAAACCGACCAATAATTCGATAATCGATAACTAAAACTATAAATGTAGCTCTTCTTACTGGGCGATTGCATCAACTAAGATGCTTCTCCTGTGTTCTACTGTGCTGCTTGTATTGTCCCCACATACCGCAGCACGCGACAAGGGCTGGCAGACCATAAATGTAACCGTTTCAGAGAGAAATGCGACCAATGTGACGATCTCGCGTTATATCGATTCGATGGTGAATGACGAAACACGGAGATTTTCTAAGGTTTTTACTACATATTAACACTTTTCACATTTTCTCGTGTTACGTGGCTGCCAGTCCTCGGTTCATGCAAAATCTTAAGGTCCTAGGTCATGTCTAAGGCACCAAACCGACCAATAATTCAATAATCGATAACTAAAACTATAAATGTAGCTCTTCTTACTGGGCGATTGCATCAACTTAGATGCTTCTCCTGTGTTCTACTGTGCTGCTTGTATTGTCCCCACATAACCCAGCACGCGACAAGGGCTGGCAGACCATAAATGTAACCGTTTCAGAGAGAAATGCGACCAATGTGACGATCTCGCGTTATATCGATTCGATGGTGAATGACGAAACACGGAGATTTTCTAAGGTTTTTACTACATATTAACACTTTTCACATTTTCTCGTGTTACGTGGCTGCCAGTCCTCGGTTCATGTAAAATCTTAAGGTCCTCGGTCATGTCCAAGGCACCAAACCGACCAATAATTCGATAATCGATAACTAAAACTATAAATGTAGCTCTTCTTACTGGGCGATTGCATCAACTAAGATGCTTCTCCTGTGTTCTACTGTGCTGCTTGTATTGTCCCCACATACCGCAGCACGCGACAAGGGCTGGCAGACCATAAATGTAACCGTTTCAGAGAGAAATGCGACCAATGTGACGATCTCGCGTTATATCGATTCGATGGTGAATGACGAAACACGGAGATTTTCTAAGGTTTTTACTACATATTAACACTTTTCACATTTTCTCGTGTTACGTGGCTGCCAGTCCTCGGTTCATGTAAAATCTTAAGGTCCTCGGTCATGTCCAAGGCACCAAACCGACCAATAATTCGATAATCGATAACTAAAACTATAAATGTAGCTCTTCTTACTGGGCGATTGCATCAACTTAGATGCTTCTCCTGTGTTCTACTGTGCTGCTTGTATTGTCCCCACATACCGCAGCACGCGACAAGGGCTGGCAGACCATAAATGTAACCGTTTCAGAGAGAAATGCGACCAATGTGACGATCTCGCGTTATATCGATTCGATGGTGAATGACGAAACACGGAGATTTTCTAAGGTTTTTACTACATATTAACACTTTTCACATTTTCTCGTGTTACGTGGCTGCCAGTCCTCGGTTCATGCAAAATCTTAAGGTCCTAGGTCATGTCTAAGGCACCAAACCGACCAATAATTCAATAATCGATAACTAAAACTATAAATGTAGCTCTTCTTACTGGGCGATTGCATCAACTTAGATGCTTCTCCTGTGTTGTACTGTGCTGCTTGTATTGTCCCCACATAACCCAGCACGGGACAAGGGCTGGCAGACCATAAATGTAACCGTTTCAGAGAGAAATGCGACCAATGTGACGATCTCGCGTTATATCGATTCGATGGTGAATGACGAAACACGGAGATTTTCTAAGGTTTTTACTACATATTAACACTTTTCACATTTTCTCGTGTTACGTGGCTGCCAGTCCTCGGTTCATGCAAAATCTTAAGGTCCTCGGTCATGTCCAAGGCACCAAACCGACCAATAATTCAATAATCGATAACTAAAACTATAAATGTTGCTCTTCTTACTGGGCGATTGCATCAACTTAGATGCTTCTCCTGTGTTCTACTGTGCTGCTTGTATTGTCCCCACATACCGCAGCACGCGACAAGGGCTGGCAGACCATAAATGTAACCGTTTCAGAGAGAAATGCGACCAATGTGCCGATCTCGCGTTATATCGATTCGATGGTGAATGACGAAACACGGAGATTTTCTAAGGTTTTTACTACATATTAACACTTTTCACATTTTCTCGTGTTACGTGGCTGCCAGTCCTCGGTTCATGCAATATCTTAAGGTCCTCGGTCATGTCCAAGGCACCAAACCGACCAATAATTCAATAATCGATAACTAAAACTATAAATGTAGCTCTTCTTACTGGGCGATTGCATCAACTTAGATGCTTCTCCTGTGTTCTACTGTGCTGCTTGTATTGTCCCCACATACCGCAGCACGCGACAAGGGCTGGCAGACCATAAATGTAACCGTTTCAGAGAGAAATGCGACCAATGAGACGATCTCGCGTTATATCGATTCGATGGTGAATGACGAAACACGGAGATTTTCTAAGGTTTTTACTACATATTAACACTTTTCACATTTTCTCGTGTTACGTGGCTGCCAGTCCTCGGTTCATGCAAAATCTTAAGGTCTTCGGTCATGTCCAAGGCACCAAACCGACCAATAATTCAATAATCGATAACTAAAACTATAAATGTAGCTCCTCTTACTGGGCGATTGCATCAACTTAGATGCTTCTCCTGTGTTCTACTGTGCTGCTTGTATTGTCCCCACATAACCCAGCACGCGACAAGGGCTGGCAGACCATAAATGTAACCGTTTCAGAGAGAAATGCGACCAATGTGAAGATCTCGCGTTATATCGATTCGATGGTGAATGACGAAACACGGAGATTTTCTAAGGTTTTTACTACATATTAACACTTTTCACATTTTCTCGTGTTACGTGGGTACCAGTCCTCGGTTCATGCAAAATCTTAAGGTCCTCGGTCATGTCCAATGCACCAAACCGACCAATAATTCGATAATCGATAACTAAAACTATAAATGTAGCTCTTCTTACTGGGCGATTGCATCTACTAAGATGCTTCTCCTGTGTTCTACTGTGCTGCTTGTATTGTCCCCACATACCGCAGCACGCGACAAGGGCTGGCAGACCATAAATGTAACCGTTTCAGAGAGAAATGCGACCAATGTGACGATCTCGCGTTATATCGATTCGATGGTGAATGACGAAACACGGAGATTTTCTAAGGTTTTTACTACATATTAACACTTTTCACATTTTCTCGTGTTACGTGGCTGCCAGTCCTCGATCATGCATAATCTTAAGGTCCTCGGTCATGTCCAAGGCACCAAACCGACCAATAATTCAATAATCGATAACTAAAACTATAAATGTAGCTCTTCTTACTGGGCGATTGCATCAACTTAGATGCTTCTCCTGTGTTCTACTGTGCTGCTTGTATTGTCCCCACATACCGCAGCACGCGACAAGGGCTGGCAGACCATAAATGTAACCGTTTCAGAGAGAAATGCGACCAATGTG
Organism: Schistocerca nitens; assembly: GCF_023898315.1. Lineage (NCBI taxonomy): Eukaryota > Metazoa > Arthropoda > Insecta > Orthoptera > Acrididae > Schistocerca > Schistocerca nitens. Next base: position 66,479,073 of record NC_064625.1, read on the forward strand.
ACGATCTCGCGTTATATCGAATCGATGGTGAATGACGAAACACGGAGATTTTCTAAGGTTTTTACTACATATTAACACTTTTCACATTTTCTCGTGTTACGTGGCTGCCAGTCCTCGGTTCATGCAAAATCTTAAGGTCTTCGGTCATGTCCAAGGCACCAAACCGACCAATAATCCAATAATCGATAACTAAAACTATAAATATAGCTCTTCTTACTGGGCGATTGCATCAACTTAGATGCTTCTCCTGTGTTCTACTGTGCTGCTTGTATTGTCCCCACATACCGCAGCACGCGACAAGGGCTGGCAGACCATAAATGTAACCGTTTCAGAGAGAAATGCGACCAATGTGACGATCTGGCGTTATATCGATTCGATGGTGAATGACGAAACACGGAGATTTTCTAAGGTTTTTACTACATATTAACACTTTTCACATTTTCTCGTGTTACGTGGCTGCCAGTCCTCGGTTCATGCAAAATCTTAAGGTCCTCGGTCATGTCCAAGGCACCAAACCGACCAATAATTCAATAATCGATAACTAAAACTATAAATGTAGCTCTTCTTACTGGGCGATTGCATCAACTTAGATGCTTCTCCTGTGTTCTACTGTGCTGCTTGTATTGTCCCCACATACCGCAGCACGCGACAAGGGCTGGCAGACCATAAATGTAACCGTTTCAGAGAGAAATGCGACCAATGTGACGATCTCGCGTTATATCGATTCGATGGTGAATGACGAAACACAGAGATTTTCTAAGGTTTTTACTACATATTAACACCTTTCACATTTTCTCGTGTTACGTGGCTGCCAGTCCTCGGTTCATGCAAAATCTTAAGGTCCTCGGTCATGTCCAAGGCACCAAACCGACCAATAATTCGATAATCGATAACTAAAACTATAAATGTAGCTCTTCTTACTGGGCGATTGCATCAACTAAGATGCTTCTCCTGTGTTCTACTGTGCTGCTTGTATTGTCCCCACATACCGCAGCACGCGACAAGGGCTGGCAGACCATAAATGTAACCGTTTCAGAGAGAAATGCGACCAATGTGACGTTCTTGCGTTATATCGATTCGATGGTGAATGACGAAACACGGAGATTTTCTAAGGTTTTTACTACATATTAACACTTTTCACATTTTCTCGTGTTACGTGGCTGCCAGTCCTCGGTTCATGCATAATCTTAAGGTCCTCGGTCATGTCCAAGGCACCAAACCGACCAATAATTCAATAATCGATAACTAAAACTATAAATGTAGCTCTTCTTACTGGGCGATTGCATCAACTTAGATGCTTCTCGTGTCTTTTCTCCCCACATACCGCAGCACGCGACAAGGGCTGGCAGTCCATAAATGTAACCGTTTCAGAGAGAAATGCGACCAATGTGACGATCTCACGTTATATTGATTCGATGGTGAATGACGAAACACGGAGATTTTCTAAGGTTTTTACTACATATTAACACTTTTCACATTTTCTCGTGTTACGTGGCTGCCAGTCCTCGGTTCATGTAAAATCTTAAGGTCCTCGGTCATGTCCAAGGCACCAAACCGACCAATAATTCAATAATCGATAACTAAAACTATAAATGTAGCTCTTCTTACTGGGCGATTGCATCAACTAAGATGCTTCTCCTGTGTTCTACTGTGCTGCTTGTATTGTCCCCACATACCGCAGCACGCGACAAGGGCTGGCAGACCATAAATGTAACCGTTTCAGAGAGAAATGCGACCAATGTGACGATCTCGCGTTATATCGATTCGATGGTGAATGACGAAACACGGAGATTTTCTAAGGTTTTTACTACATATTAACACTTTTCACATTTTCTCGTGTTACGTGGCTGCCAGTCCTCGGTTCATGCAAAATCTTAAGGTCCTCGGTCATGTCCAAGGCACCAAACCGACCAATAATTCAATAATCGATAACTAAAACTATAAATGTAGCTCTTCTTACTGGGCGATTGCATCAACTTAGATGCTTCTCCTGTGTTCTACTGTGCTGCTTGTATTGTCCCCACATACCGCAGCATGCGACAAGGGCTGGCAGACCATAAATGTAACCGTTTCAGAGAGAAATGCGACCAATGTGACGATCTCGCGTTATATCGATTCGATGGTGAATGAAGAAACACGGAGATTTTCTAAGGTTTTTACTACATATTAACACTTTTCACATTTTCTCGTGTAACGTGGCTGCCAGTCCTCGGTTCATGCAAAATCTTAAGGTCCTCGGTCATGTCCAAGGCACCAAACCGACCAATAATTCAATAATCGATAACTAAAACTATAAATGTAGCTCTTCTTACTGGGCGATAGCATCAACTAAGATGTTTCTCCTGTGTTCTACTGTGCTGCTTGTATTGTCCCCACATACCGCAGCACGCGACAAGGGCTGGCAGACCATAAATGTAACCGTTTCAGAGAGAAATGCGACCAATGTGACGATCTCGCGTTATATCGATTCGAAGGTGAATGACGAAACACGGAGATTTTCTAAGGTTTTTACTACATATTAACACTTTTCACATTTTCTCGTGTTACGTGGCTGCCAGTCCTCGGTTCATGCAAAATCTTAAGGTCCTCGGTCATGTCCAAGGCACCAAACCGACCAATAAGTCAATAATCGATAACTAAGACTATAAATGTAGCTCTTCTTACTGGGCGATTGCATCAACTTAGATGCTTCTCCTGTGTTCTACTGTGCTGCTTGTATTGTCCCCACATACCGCAGCACGCGACAAGGGCTGGCAGACCATAAATGTAACCGTTTCAGAGAGAAATGCGACCAATGTGACGATCTCGCGTTACATCGATTCGATGGTGAATGAAGAAACACGGAGATTTTCTAAGGTTTTTACTACATATTAACACTTTTCACATTTTCTCGTGTTACGTGGCTGCCAGTCCTCGGTTCATGCAAAATCTTAAGGTCCTCGGTCATGTCCAAGGCACCAAACCGACCAATAATTCAGTAATCGATAACTAAAACTATAAATGTAGCTCTTCTTACTGGGCGATTGCATCAACTTAGATGCTTCTCCTGTGTTCTACTGTGCTGCTTGTATTGTCCCCACATACCGCAGCACGCGACAAGGGCTGGCAGACCATAAATGTAACCGTTTCAGAGAGAAATGCGACCAATGTGACGATCTCGCGTTATATCGATTCGATGGTGAATGACGAAACACGGAGATTTTCTAAGGTTTTTACTACATATTAACACTTTTCACATTTTCTCGTGTTACGTGGCTGCCAGTCCTCGGTTCATGCAAAATCTTAAGGTCCTAGGTCATGTCCAAGGCACCAAACTGAGCAATAATTCAATAATCGATAACTAAAACTATAAATGTAGCTCTTCTTACGGGGCGATTGCATCAACTTAGATGCTTCTCCTGTGTTCTACTGTGCTGCTTGTATTGTCCCCACATACCGCAGCACGCGACAAGGGCTGGCAGACCATAAATGTAACCGTTTCAGAGAGAAATGCGACCAATGTGACGATATCGCGTTATATCGATTCGATGGTGAATGACGAAACACGGAGATTTTCTAAGGTTTTTACTACATATTAACACTTTTCACATTTTCTCGTGTTACGTGGCTGCCAGTCCTCGGTTCATGCAAAATCTTAAGGTCCTCGGTCATGTCCAAGGCACCAAACCGACCAATAATTCAATAATCGATAACTAAAACTATAAATGTAGCTCTTCTTACTGGGCGATTGCATCAACTTAGATGCTTCTCCTGTGTTGTACTGTGCTGCTTGTATTGTCCCCACATACCGCAGCACGCGACAAGGGCTGGCAGACCATAAATGTAACCGTTTCAGAGAGAAATGCGACCAATGTGACGACCTCGCGTTATATCGATTCGATGGTGAATGACGAAACACGGAGATTTTCTAAGGTTTTTACTACATATTAACACTTTTCACATTTTCTCGTGTTACGTGGCTGCCAGTCCTCGGTTCATGCAAAATCTTAAGGTCTTCGGTCATGTCCAAGGCACCAAACCGACCAATAATCCAATAATCGATAACTAAAACTATAAATATAGCTCTTCTTACTGGGCGATTGCATCAACTTAGATGCTTCTCCTGTGTTCTACTGTGCTGCTTGTATTGTCCCCACATACCGCAGCACGCGACAAGGGCTGGCAGACCATAAATGTAACCGTTTCAGAGAGAAATGCGACCAATGTGACGATCTCGCGTTATATCGATTCGATGGTGAATGACGAAACACGGAGATTTTCTAAGGTTTTTACTACATATTAACACTTTTCACATTTTCTCGTGTTACGTGGCTGCCAGTCCTCGGTTCATGCGAAATCTTAAGGTCCTCGGTCATGTCCAAGGCACCAAACCGACCAATAATTCAATAATCGATAACTAAAACTATAAATGTAGCTCTTCTTACTGGGCGATTGCATCAACTTACATGCTTCTCCTGTGTTCTACTGTGCTGCTTGTACTGTCCCCACATACCGCAGCACGCGACAAGGGCTGGCAGACCATAAATGTAACCGTTTCAGAGAGAAATGCGACCAATGTGACGATCTCGCGTTATATCGATTCGATGGTGAATGACGAAACACGGAGATTTTCTAAGGTTTTTACTACATATTAACACTTTTCACATTTTCTCGTGTTACGTGGCTGCCAGTCCTCGGTTCATGCAAAATCTTAAGGTCCTCGGTCATGTCCAAGGCACCAAACCGACCAATAATTCAATAATCGATAGCTAAAACTATAAATGTAGCTCTTCTTACTGGGCGATTGCATCAACTTAGATGCTTCTCCTGTGTTCTACTGTGCTGCTTGTATTGTCCCCACATACCGCAGCACGCGACAAGGGCTGGCAGACCATAAATGTAACCGTTTCAGAGAGATATGCGACCAATGTGACGAACTCGCGTTATATCGATTCGATGGTGAATGACGAAACACGGAGATTTTCTAAGGTTTTTACTACATATTAACACTTTTCACATTTTCTCGTGTTACGTGGCTGCCAGTCCTCGGTTCATGTAAAATCTTAAGGTCCTCGGTCATGTCCAAGGCACCAAACCGACCAATAATTCAATAATCGATAACTAAAACTATAAATGTAGCTCTTCTTACTGGGCGATTGCATCAACTAAGATGCTTCTCCTGTGTTCTACTGTGCTGCTTGTATTGTCCCCACATACCGCAGCACGCGACAAGGGCTGGCAGACCATAAATGTAACCGTTTCAGAGAGAAATGCGACCAATGTGACGATCTCGCGTTATATCGATTCGATGGTGAATGACGAAACACGGAGATTTTCTAAGGTTTTTACTACATATTAACACTTTTCACATTTTCTCGTGTTACGTGGCTGCCAGTCCTCGGTTCATGCAAAATCTTAAGGTCCTCGGTCATGTCCAAGGCACCAAACCGACCAATAATTCAATAATCGATAACTAAAACTATAAATGTAGCTCTTCTTACTGGGCGATTGCATCAACTTAGATGCTTCTCCTGTGTTCTACTGTGCTGCTTGTATTGTCCCCACATACCGCAGCATGCGACAAGGGCTGGCAGACCATAAATGTAACCGTTTCAGAGAGAAATGCGACCAATGTGACGATCTCGCGTTATATCGATTCGATGGTGAATGAAGAAACACGGAGATTTTCTAAGGTTTTTACTACATATTAACACTTTTCACATTTTCTCGTGTAACGTGGCTGCCAGTCCTCGGTTCATGCAAAATCTTAAGGTCCTCGGTCATGTCCAAGGCACCAAACCGACCAATAATTCAATAATCGATAACTAAAACTATAAATGTAGCTCTTCTTACTGGGCGATAGCATCAACTAAGATGTTTCTCCTGTGTTCTACTGTGCTGCTTGTATTGTCCCCACATACCGCAGCACGCGACAAGGGCTGGCAGACCATAAATGTAACCGTTTCAGAGAGAAATGCGTCCAATGTGACGATCTCGCGTTATATCGATTCGAAGGTGAATGACGAAACACGGAGATTTTCTAAGGTTTTTACTACATATTAACACTTTTCACATTTTCTCGTGTTACGTGGCTGCCAGTCCTCGGTTCATGCAAAATCTTAAGGTCCTCGGTCATGTCCAAGGCACCAAACCGACCAATAAGTCAATAATCGATAACTAAGACTATAAATGTAGCTCTTCTTACTGGGCGATTGCATCAACTTAGATGCTTCTCCTGTGTTCTACTGTGCTGCTTGTATTGTCCCCACATACCGCAGCACGCGACAAGGGCTGGCAGACCATAAATGTAACCGTTTCAGAGAGAAATGCGACCAATGTGACGATCTCGCGTTACATCGATTCGATGGTGAATGAAGAAACACGGAGATTTTCTAAGGTTTTTACTACATATTAACACTTTTCACATTTTCTCGTGTTACGTGGCTGCCAGTCCTCGGTTCATGCAAAATCTTAAGGTCCTCGGTCATGTCCAAGGCACCAAACCGACCAATAATTCAATAATCGATAACTAAAACTATAAATGTAGCTCTTCTTACTGGGCGATTGCATCAACTTAGATGCTTCTCCTGTGTTCTACTGTGCTGCTTGTATTGTCCCCACATACCGCAGCACGCGACAAGGGCTGGCAGACCATAAATGTAACCGTTTCAGAGAGAAATGCGACCAATGTGACGATCTCGCGTTATATCGATTCGATGGTGAATGACGAAACACGGAGATTTTCTAAGGTTTTTACTACATATTAACACTTTTCACATTTTCTCGTGTTACGTGGCTGCCAGTCCTCGGTTCATGCAAAATCTTAAGGTCCTCGGTCATGTCCAAGGCACCAAACCGACCAATAATTCAGTAATCGATAACTAAAACTATAAATGTAGCTCTTCTTACTGGGCGATTGCATCAACTTAGATGCTTCTCCTGTGTTCTACTGTGCTGCTTGTATTGTCCCCACATACCGCAGCACGCGACAAGGGCTGGCAGACCATAAATGTAACCGTTTCAGAGAGAAATGCGACCAATGTGACGATCTCGCGTTATATCGATTCGATGGTGAATGACGAAACACGGAGATTTTCTAAGGTTTTTACTACATATTAACACTTTTCACATTTTCTCGTGTTACGTGGCTGCCAGTCCTCGGTTCATGCAAAATCTTAAGGTCCTAGGTCATGTCCAAGGCACCAAACTGAGCAATAATTCAATAATCGATAACTAAAACTATAAATGTAGCTCTTCTTACGGGGCGATTGCATCAACTTAGATGCTTCTCCTGTGTTCTACTGTGCTGCTTGTATTGTCCCCACATACCGCAGCACGCGACAAGGGCTGGCAGACCATAAATGTAACCGTTTCAGAGAGAAATGCGACCAATGTGACGATATCGCGTTATATCGATTCGATGGTGAATGACGAAACACGGAGATTTTCTAAGGTTTTTACTACATATTAACACTTTTCACATTTTCTCGTGTTACGTGGCTGCCAGTCCTCGGTTCATGCAAAATCTTAAGGTCCTCGGTCATGTCCAAGGCACCAAACCGACCAATAATTCAATAATCGATAACTAAAACTATAAATGTAGCTCTTCTTACTGGGCGATTGCATCAACTTAGATGCTTCTCCTGTGTTGTACTGTGCTGCTTGTATTGTCCCCACATACCGCAGCACGCGACAAGGGCTGGCAGACCATAAATGTAACCGTTTCAGAGAGAAATGCGACCAATGTGACGACCTCGCGTTATATCGATTCGATGGTGAATGACGAAACACGGAGATTTTCTAAGGTTTTTACTACATATTAACACTTTTCACATTTTCTCGTGTTACGTGGCTGCCAGTCCTCGGTTCATGCAAAATCTTAAGGTCTTCGGTCATGTCCAAGGCACCAAACCGACCAATAATCCAATAATCGATAACTAAAACTATAAATATAGCTCTTCTTACTGGGCGATTGCATCAACTTAGATGCTTCTCCTGTGTTCTACTGTGCTGCTTGTATTGTCCCCACATACCGCAGCACGCGACAAGGGCTGGCAGACCATAAATGTAACCGTTTCAGAGAGAAATGCGACCAATGTGACGATCTCGCGTTATATCGATTCGATGGTGAATGACGAAACACGGAGATTTTCTAAGGTTTTTACTACATATTAACACTTTTCACATTTTCTCGTGTTACGTGGCTGCCAGTCCTCGGTTCATGCGAAATCTTAAGGTCCTCGGTCATGTCCAAGGCACCAAACCGACCAATAATTCAATAATCGATAACTAAAACTATAAATGTAGCTCTTCTTACTGGGCGATTGCATCAACTTACATGCTTCTCCTGTGTTCTACTGTGCTGCTTGTACTGTCCCCACATACCGCAGCACGCGACAAGGGCTGGCAGACCATAAATGTAACCGTTTCAGAGAGAAATGCGACCAATGTGACGATCTCGCGTTATATCGATTCGATGGTGAATGAGGAAACACGGAGATTTTCTAAGGTTTTTACTACATATTAACACTTTTCACATTTTCTCGTGTTACGTGGCTGCCAGTCCTCGGTTCATGCAAAATCTTAAGGTCCTCGGTCATGTCCAAGGCACCAAACCGACCAATAATTCAATAATCGATAGCTAAAACTATAAATGTAGCTCTTCTTACTGGGCGATTGCATCAACTTAGATGCTTCTCCTGTGTTCTACTGTGCTGCTTGTATTGTCCCCACATACCGCAGCACGCGACAAGGGCTGGCAGACCATAAATGTAACCGTTTCAGAGAGATATGCGACCAATGTGACGAACTCGCGTTATATCGATTCGATGGTGAATGACGAAACACGGAGATTTTCTAAGGTTTTTACTACATATTAACACTTTTCACATTTTCTCGTGTTACGTGGCTGCCAGTCCTCGGTTCATGCAAAATCTTAAGGTCCTCGGTCATGTCCAAGGCACCAAACCGACCAATAATTCAATAATCGATAACTAAAACTATAAATGTAGCTCTTCTTACTGGGCGATTGCATCAACTTAGATGCTTCTCCTGTGTTCTACTGTGCTGCTTGTATTGTCCCCACATACCGCAGCACGCGACAAGGGCTGGCAGACCATAAATGTAACCGTTTCAGAGAGAAATGCGACCAATGTGCCGATCTCGCGTTATATCGATTCGATGGTGAATGACGAAACACGGAGATTTTCTAAGGTTTTTACTACATATTAACACTTTTCACATTTTCTCGTGTTACGTGGCTGCCAGTCCTCGGTTCGTGTAAAATCTTAAGGTCCTCGGTCATGTCCAAGGCACCAAACCGACCAATAATTCGATAATCGATAACTAAAACTATAAATGTAGCTCTTCTTACTGGGCGATTGCATCAACTAAGATGCTTCTCCTGTGTTCTACTGTGCTGCTTGTATTGTCCCCACATACCGCAGCACGCGACAAGGGCTGGCAGACCATAAATGTAACCGTTTCAGAGAGAAATGCGACCAATGTGACGTTCTCGCGTTATATCGATTCGATGGTGAATGACGAAACACGGAGATTTTCTAAGGTTTTTACTACATATTAACACTTTCCACATTTTCTCGTGTTACGTGGCTGCCAGTCCTCGGTTCATGCATAATCTTAAGGTCCTCGGTCATGTCCAAGGCACCAAACCGACCAATAATTCAATAATCGATAACTAAAACTATAAATGTAGCTGTTCTTACTGGGCGATTGCATCAACTTAGATGCTTCTCCTGTGTTCTACTGTGCTGCTTGTATTGTCCCCACATACCGCAGCATGCGACAAGGGCTGGCAGACCATAAATGTAACCGTTTCAGAGAGAAATGCGACCAATGTGACGATCTCGCGTTATATCGATTCGATGGTGAATGACGAAACACGGAGATTTTCTAAGGTTTTTACTACATATTAACACTTTTCACATTTTCTCGTGTTACGTGGCTGCCAGTCCTCGGTTCATGCAAAATCTTAAGGTCCTCGGTCATGTCCAAGGCACCAAACCGACCAATAATTCAATAATCGATAACTAAAACTATAAATGTAGCTCTCCTTACTGGGCGATTGCATCAACTTAGATGCTTCTCCTGTGTTCTACTGTGCTGCTTGTATTGTCCCCACATACCGCAGCACGCGACAAGGGCTGGCAGACCATAAATGTAACCGTTTCAGAGAGAAATGCGACCAATGTGACGATCTCGCGTTATATCGATTCGATGGTGAATGAAGAGACACGGAGATTTTCTAAGGTTTTTACTACATATTAACACTTTTCACATTTTCTCGTGTTACGTGGCTGCCAGTCCTCGGTTCATGCAAAATCTTAAGGTCCTCAGTCATGTCCAAGGCACCAAACCGACCAATAATTCAATAATCGATAACTAAAACTATAAATGTAGCTCTTCTTACTGGGCGATAGCATCAACTAAGATGCTTCTCCTGTGTTCTACTGTGCTGCTTGTATTGTCCCCACATACCGCAGCACGCGACAAGGGCTGGCAGACCATAAATGTAACCGTTTCAGAGAGAAATGCGACCAATGTGACGATCTCGCGTTATATCGATTCGAAGGTGAATGACGAAACACGGAGATTTTCTAAGGTTTTTACTACATATTAACACTTTTCACATTTTCTCGTGTTACGTGGCTGCCAGTCCTCGGTTCATGCAAAATCTTAAGGTCCTCGGTCATGTCCAGGGCACCAAACCGACCAATAATTCAATAATCGATAACTAAAACTATAAATGTAGCTCTTCTTACTGGGCGATTGCATCAACTTAGATGCTTCTCCTGTGTTCTACTGTGCTGCTTGTATTGTCCCCACATACCGCAGCACGCGACAAGGGCTGGCAGACCATAAATGTAACCGTTTCAGAGAGAAATGCGACCAATGTGACGATCTCGCGTTACATCGATTCGATGGTGAATGAAGAAACACGGAGATTTTCTAAGGTTTTTACTACATATTAACACTTTTCACATTTTCTCGTGTTACGTGGCTGCCAGTCCTCGGTTCATGCAAAATCTTAAGGTCCTCAGTCATCTCCAAGGCACCAAACCGACCAATAATTCAATAATCGATAACTAAAACTATAAATGTAGCTCTTCTTACTGGGCGATTGCATCAACTTAGATGCTTCTCCTGTGTTCTACTGTGCTGCTTGTATTGTCCCCACATACCGCAGCACGCGACAAGGGCTGGCAGACCATAAATGTAACCGTTTCAGAGAGAAATGCGACCAATGTGACGATCTCGCGTTATATCGATTCGATGGTGAATGACGAAACACGGAGATTTTCTAAGGTTTTTACTACATATTAACACTTTTCACATTTTCTCGTGTTACGTGGCTGCCAGTCCTCGGTTCATGCAAAATCTTAAGGTCCTCGGTCATGTCCAAGGCACCAAACCGACCAATAATTCAGTAATCGATAACTAAAACTATAAATGTAGCTCTTCTTACTGGGCGATTGCATCAACTTAGATGCTTCTCCTGTGTTCTACTGTGCTGCTTGTATTGTCCCCACATACCGCAGCACGCGACAAGGGCTGGCAGACCATAAATGTAACCGTTTCAGAGAGAAATGCGACCAATGTGACGATCTCGCGTTATATCGATTCGATGGTGAATGACGAAACACGGAGATTTTCTAAGGTTTTTACTACATATTAACACTTTTCACATTTTCTCGTGTTACGTGGCTGCCAGTCCTCGGTTCATGCAAAATCTTAAGGTCCTCGGTCATGTCCAAGGCACCAAACCGACCAATAATTCAATAATCGATAACTAAAACTATAAATGTAGCTCTTCTTACTGGGCGATTGCATCAACTTAGATGCTTCTCCTGTGTTCTACTGTGCTGCTTGTATTGTCCCCACATACCGCAGCACGCGACAAGGGCTGGCAGACCATAAATGTAACCGTTTCAGGGAGAAATGCGACCAATGTGACGATCTCGCGTTACATCGATTCGATGGTGAATGAAGAAACACGGAGATTTTCTAAGGTTTTTACTACATATTAACAGTTTTCACATTTTCTCGTGTTACGTGGCTGCCAGTCCTCGGTTCATGCAAAATCTTAAGGTCCTCGGTCATGTCCAAGGCACCAAACCGACCAATAATTCAATAATCGATAACTAAAACTATAAATGTAGCTCTTCTTACTGGGCGATTGCATCAACTTAGATGCTTCTCCTGTGTTCTACTGTGCTGCTTGTATTGTCCCCACATACCGCAGCACGCGACAAGGGCTGGCAGACCATAAATGTAACCGTTTCAGGGAGAAATGCGACCAATGTGACGATCTCGCGTTACATCGATTCGATGGTGAATGAAGAAACACGGAGATTTTCTAAGGTTTTTACTACATATTAACAGTTTTCACATTTTCTCGTGTTACGTGGCTGCCAGTCCTCGGTTCATGCAAAATCTTAAGATCCTCGGTCATGTCCAAGGCACCAAACCGACCAATAATTCAATAATCGATAACTAAAACTATAAATGTAGCTCTTCTTACTGGGCGATTGCATCAACTTAGATGCTTCTCCTGTGTTCTACTGTGCTGCTTGTATTGTCCCCACATACCGCAGCACGCGACAAGGGCTGGCAGACCATAAATGTAACCGTTTCAGAGAGAAATGCGACCAATGTGACGATCTCGCGTTATATCGATTCGATGGTGAATGACGAAACACGGAGATTTTCTAAGGTTTTTACTACATATTAACACTTTTCACATTTTCTCGTGTTACGTGGCTGCCAGTCCTCGGTTCATGCAAAATCTTAAGGTCCTCGGTCATGTCCAAGGCACCAAACCGACCAATAATTCAGTAATCGATAACTAAAACTATAAATGTAGCTCTTCTTACTGGGCGATTGCATCAACTTAGATGCTTCTCCTGTGTTCTACTGTGCTGCTTGTATTGTCCCCACATACCGCAGCACGCGACAAGGGCTGGCAGACCATAAATGTAACCGTTTCAGAGAGAAATGCGACCAATGTGACGATCTCGCGTTATATCGATTCGATGGTGAATGACGAAACACGGAGATTTTCTAAGGTTTTTACTACATATTAACACTTTTCACATTTTCTCGTGTTACGTGGCTGCCAGTCCTCGGTTCATGCAAAATCTTAAGGTCCTCGGTCATGTCCAAGGCACCAAACCGACCAATAATTCAATAATCGATAACTAAAACTATAAATGTAGCTCTTCTTACTGGGCGATTGCATCAACTTAGATGCTTCTCCTGTGTTCTACTGTGCTGCTTGTATTGTCCCCACATACCGCAGCACGCGACAAGGGCTGGCAGACCATAAATGTAACCGTTTCAGAGAGAAATGCGACCAATGTGACGACCTCGCGTTATATCGATTCGATGGTGAATGACGAAACACGGAGATTTTCTAAGGTTTTTACTACATATTAACACTTTTCACATTTTCTCGTGTTACGTGGCTGCCAGTCCTCGGTTCATGCAAAATCTTAAGGTCCTAGGTCATGTCCAAGGCACCAAACTGACCAATAATTCAATAATCGATAACTAAAACTATAAATGTAGCTCTTCTTACGGGGCGATTGCATCAACTTAGATGCTTCTCCTGTGTTCTACTGTGCTGCTTGTATTGTCCCCACATACCGCAGCACGCGACAAGGGCTGGCAGACCATAAATGTAACCGTTTCAGAGAGAAATGCGACCAATGTGACGATCTCGCGTTATATCGATTCGATGGTGAATGACGAAACACGGAGATTTTCTAAGGTTTTTACTACATATTAACACTTTTCACATTTTCTCGTGTTACGTGGCTGCCAGTCCTCGGTTCATGCAAAATCTTAAGGTCCTCGGTCATGTCCAAGGCACCAAACCGACCAATAATTCAATAATCGATAACTAAAACTATAAATGTAGCTCTTCTTACTGGGCGATTGCATCAACTTAGATGCTTTTCCTGTGTTGTACTGTGCTGCTTGTATTGTCCCCACATACCGCAGCACGCGACAAGGGCTGGCAGACCATAAATGTAACCGTTTCAGAGAGAAATGCGACCAATGTGACGATCTCGCGTTATATCGATTCGATGGTGAATGACGAAACACGGAGATTTTCTAAGGTTTTTACTACATATTAACACTTTTCACATTTTCTCGTGTTACGTGGCTGCCAGTCCTCGGTTCATGCAAAATCTTAAGGTCTTCGGTCAAGTCAAAGGCACCAAACCGACCAATAATCCAATAATCGATAACTAAAACTATAAATATAGCTCTTCTTACTGGGCGATTGCATTAACTTGGATGCTTCTCCTGTGTTCTACTGTGCTGCTTGTATTGTCCCCACATACCGCAGCACGCGACAAGGGCTGGCAGACCATAAATGTAACCGTTTCAGAGAGAAATGCGACCAATGTGACGATCTCGCGTTATATCGATTCGATGGTGAATGACGAAACACGGAGATTTTCTAAGGTTTTTACTACATATTAACACTTTTCACATTTTCTCGTGTTACGTGGCTGCCAGTCCTCGGTTCATGCAAAATCTTAAGGTCCTCGGTCATGTCCAAGGCACCAAACCGACCAATAATTCAATAATCGATAACTAAAACTATAAATGTAGCTCTTCTTACTGGGCGATTGCATCAACTTAGATGCTTCTCCTGTGTTCTACTGTGCTGCTTGTATTGTCCCCACATACCGCAGCACGCGACAAGGGCTGGCAGACCATAAATGTAACCGTTTCAGAGAGAAATGCGACCAATGTGACGATCTCGCGTTATATCGATTCGATGGTGAATGACGAAACACGGAGATTTTCTAAGGTTTTTACTACATATTAACACTTTTCACATTTTCTCGTGTTACGTGGCTGCCAGTCCTCGGTTCGTGTAAAATCTTAAGGTCCTCGGTCATGTCCAAGGCACCAAACCGACCAATAATTCGATAATCGATAACTAAAACTATAAATGTAGCTCTTCTTACTGGGCGATTGCATCAACTAAGATGCTTCTCCTGTGTTCTACTGTGCTGCTTGTATTGTCCCCACATACCGCAGCACGCGACAAGGGCTGGCAGACCATAAATGTAACCGTTTCAGAGAGAAATGCGACCAATGTGACGATCTCGCGTTATATCGATTCGATGGTGAATGACGAAACACGGAGATTTTCTAAGGTTTTTACTACATATTAACACTTTTCACATTTTCTCGTGTTACGTGGCTGCCAGTCCTCGGTTGATGCATAATCTTAAGGTCCTCGGTCATGTCCAAGGCACCAAACCGACCAATAATTCAATAATCGATAAGTAAAACTATAAATGTAGCTCTTCTTACTGGGCGATTGCATCAACTTAGATGCTTCTCCTGTGTTCTACTGTGCTGCTTGTATTGTCCCCACATACCGCAGCATGCGACAAGGGCTGGCAGACCATAAATGTAACCGTTTCAGAGAGAAATGCGACCAATGTGACGATCTCGCGTTATATCGATTCGATGGTGAATGACGAAACACGGAGATTTTCTAAGGTTTTTACTACATATTAACACTTTTCACATTTTCTCGTGTTACGTGGCTGCCAGTCCTCGGTTCATGCAAAATCTTAAGGTCCTCGGTCATGTCCAAGGCACCAAACCGACCAATAATTCAATAATCGATAACTAAAACTATAAATGTAGCTCTTCTTACTGGGCGATTGCATCAACTTAGATGCTTCTCCTGTGTTCTACTGTGCTGCTTGTATTGTCCCCACATACCGCAGCACGCGACAAGGGCTGGCAGACCATAAATGTAACCGTTTCAGAGAGAAATGCGACCAATGTGACGATCTCGCGTTATATCGATTCGATGGTGAATGAAGAGTCACGGAGATTTTCTAAGGTTTTTACTACATATTAACACTTTTCACATTTTCTCGTGTTACGTGGCTGCCAGTCCTCGGTTCATGCAAAATCTTAAGGTCCTCAGTCATGTCCAAGGCACCAAACCGACCAATAATTCAATAATCGATAACTAAAACTATAAATGTAGCTCTTCTTACTGGGCGATAGCATCAACTAAGATGCTTCTCCTGTGTTCTACTGTGCTGCTTGTATTGTCCCCACATACCGCAGCACGCGACAAGGGCTGGCAGACCATAAATGTAACCGTTTCAGAGAGAAATGCGACCAATGTGACGATCTCGCGTTATATCGATTCGAAGGTGAATGACGAAACACGGAGATTTTCTAAGGTTTTTACTACATATTAACACTTTTCACATTTTCTCGTGTTACGTGGCTGCCAGTCCTCGGTTCATGCAAAATCTTAAGGTCCTCGGTCATGTCCAAGGCACCAAACCGACCAATAATTCAATAATCGATAACTAAAACTATAAATGTAGCTCTTCTTACTGGGCGATTGCATCAACTTAGATGCTTCTCCTGTGTTCTACTGTGCTGCTTGTATTGTCCCCACATACCGCAGCACGCGACAAGGGCTGGCAGACCATAAATGTAACCGTTTCAGAGAGAAATGCGACCAATGTGACGATCTCGCGTTATATCGATTCGATGGTGAATGACGAAACACGGAGATTTTCTAAGGTTTTTACTACATATTAACACTTTTCACATTTTCTCGTGTTACGTGGCTGCCAGTCCTCGGTTCATGCAAAATCTTAAGGTCCTTGGTCATGTCCAAGGCACCAAACCGACCAATAATTCAATAATCGATAACTAAAACTATAAATGTAGCTCTTCTTACTGGGCGATTGCATCAACTTAGATGCTTCTCCTGTGTTCTACTGTGCTGCTTGTATTGTCCCCACATACCGCAGCACGCGACAAGGGCTGGCAGACCATAAATGTAACCGTTTCAGAGAGAAATGCGACCAATGTGACGATCTCGCGTTATATCGATTCGATGGTGAATGACGAAACACGGAGATATTCTAAGGTTTTTACTACATATTAACACTTTTCACATTTTCTCGTGTTACGTGGCTGCCAGTCCTCGGTTCATGCGAAATCTTAAGGTCCTCGGTCATGTCCAAGGCACCAAACCGACCAATAATTCAGTAATCGATAACTAAAACAATAAATGTAGCTCTTCTTACTGGGCGATTGCATCAACTTAGATGCTTCTCCTGTGTTCTACTGTGCTGCTTGTATTGTCCCCACATACCGCAGCACGCGACAAGGGCTGGCAGACCATAAATGTAACCGTTTCAGAGAGAAATGCGACCAATGTGACGATCTCGCGTTATATCGATTCGATGGTGAATGACGAAACACGGAAATTTTCTAAGGTTTTTACTACATATTAACACTTTTCACATTTTCTCGTGTTACGTGGCTGCCAGTCCTCGGTTCATGCAAAATCTTAAGGTCCTCGGTCATGTCCAAGGCACCAAACCGACCAATAATTTAATAATCGATAACTAAAACTATAAATGTAGCTCTTCTTACTGGGCGATTGCATCAACTTAGATGCTTCTCCTGTGTTCTACGGTGCTGCTTGTATTGTCCCCACATACCGCAGCACGCGACAAGGGCTGGCAGACCATAAATGTAACCGTTTCAGAGAGAAATGCGACCAATGTGACGACCTCGCGTTATATCGATTCGATGGTGAATGACGAAACACGGAGATTTTCTAAGGTTTTTACTACATATTAACACTTTTCACATTTTCTCGTGTTACGTGGCTGCCAGTCCTCGGTTCATGCAAAACCTTAAGGTCCTCGGTCATGTCCAAGGCACCAAACCGACCAAAAATTCAATAATCGATAACTAAAACTATAAATGTAGCTCTTCTTACTGGGCGATTGCATCAACTTAGATGCTTCTCCTGTGTTCTACTGTGCTGCTTGTATTGTCCCCACATACCGCAGCACGCGACAAGGGCTGGCAGACCATAAATGTAACCGTTTCAGAGAGAAATGCGACCAATGTGACGATCTCGCGTTATATCGATTCGATGGTGAATGACGAAACACGGAGATTTTCTAAGGTTTTTACTACATATTAACACTTTTCACATTTTCTCGTGTTACGTGGCTGCCAGTCCTCGGTTCATGCAAAATCTTAAGGTCCTCGGTCATGTCCAAGGCACCAAACCGACCAATAATTCAATAATCGATAACTAAAACTATAAATGTAGCTCTTCTTACTGGGCGATTGCATCAACTTAGATGCTTCTCCTGTGTTCTACTGTGCTGCTTGTATTGTCCCCACATACCGCAGCACGCGACAAGGGCTGGCAGACCATAAATGTAACCGTTTCAGAGAGAAATGCGACCAATGTGACGATCTCGCGTTATATCGATTCGATGGTGAATGACGAAACACGGAGATTTTCTAAGGTTTTTACTACATATTAACACTTTTCACATTTTCTCGTGTTACGTGGCTGCCAGTCCTCGGTTCATGCAAAATCTTAAGGTCCTCGGTCATGTCCAAGGCACCAAACCGACCAATAATTCAATAATCGATAACTAAAACTATAAATGTAGCTCTTCTTACTGGGCGATTGCATCAACTTAGATGCTTCTCCTGTGTTCTACTGTGCTGCTTGTATTGTCCCCACATACCGCAGCACGCGACAAGGGCTGGCAGACCATAAATGTAACCGTTTCAGAGAGAAATGCGACCAATGTGACGATCTCGCGTTATATCGATTCGATGGTGAATGACGAAACACGGAGATTTTCTAAGGTTTTTACTACATATTAACACTTTTCACATTTTCTCGTGTTACGTGGCTGCCAGTCCTCGGTTCATGCAAAATCTTAAGGTCCTCGGTCATGTCCAAGGCACCAAACCGACCAATAATTCAATAATCGATAACTAAAACTATAAATGTAGCTCTTCTTACTGGGCGATTGCATCAACTTTGATGCTTCTCCTGTGTTCTACTGTGCTGCTTGTATTGTCCCCACATACCGCAGCACGCGACAAGGGCTGGCAGACCATAAATGTAACCGTTTCAGAGAGAAATGCGACCAATGTGACGATCTCGCGTTATATCGATTCGATGGTGAATGACGAAACACGGAGATTTTCTAAGGTTTTTACTACATATTAACACTTTTCACATTTTCTCGTGTTACGTGGCTGCCAGTCCTCGGTTCATGCGAAATCTTAAGGTCCTCGGTCATGTCCAAGGCACCAAACCGACCAATAATTCAGTAATCAATAACTAACACTATAAATGTAGCTCTTCTTACTGGGCGATTGCATCAACTTAGATGCTTCTCCTGTGTTCTACTGTGCTGCTTGTATTGTCCCCACATACCGCAGCACGCGACAAGGGCTGGCAGACCATAAATGTAACCGTTTCAGAGAGAAATGCGACCAATGTGACGATCTCGCGTTATATCGATTCGATGGTGAATGACGAAACACGGAGATTTTCTAAGGTTTTTACTACATATTAACACTTTTCACATTTTCTCGTGTTACGTGGCTGCCAGTCCTCGGTTCATGCAAAATCTTAAGGTCCTCGGTCATGTCCAAGGCACCAAACCGACCAATAATTCAATAATCGATAACTAAAACTATAAATGTAGCTCTTCTTACTGGGCGATTGCATCAACTTAGATGCTTCTCCTGTGTTCTACTGTGCTGCTTGTATTGTCCCCACATACCGCAGCACGCGACAAGGGCTGGCAGACCATAAATGTAACCGTTTCAGAGAGAAATGCGACCAATGTGACGACCTCGCGTTATATCGATTCGATGGTGAATGACGAAACGCGGAGATTTTCTAAGGTTTTTACTACATATTAACACTTTTCACATTTTCTCGTGTTACGTGGCTGCCAGTCCTCGGTTCATGCAAAACCTTAAGGTCCTCGGTCATGTCCAAGGCACCAAACCGACCAATAATTCAATAATCGATAACTAAAACTATAAATGTAGCTCTTCTTACTGGGCGATTGCATCAACTTAGATGCTTCTCCTGTGTTCTACTGTGCTGCTTGTATTGTCCCCACATAACCCAGCACGCGACAAGGGCTGGCAGACCATAAATGTAACCGTTTCAGAGAGAAATGCGACCAATATGACGATCTCGCGTTATATCGATTCGATGGTGAATGAAGAAAAACGGAGATTTTCTAGGGTTTTTACTACATATTAACACTTTTCACATTTTCTCGTGTTACGTGGGTACCAGTCCTCGGTTCATGCAAAATCTTAAGGTCCTCGGTCATGTCCAAGGCACTAAACCGACCAATAATTCAATAATCGATAACTAAAACTATAAATGTAGCTCTTCTTACTGGGCGATTGCATCAACTTAGATGCTTCTCCTGTGTTCTACTGTGCTGCTTGTATTGTTCCCACATACCGCAGCACGCGACAAGGGCTGGCAGACCATAAATGTAACCGTTTCAGAGAGAAATGCGACCAATGTGACGATCTCGCGTTATATCGATTCGATGGTGAATGACGAAACACGGAGATTTTCTAAGGTTTTTACTACATATTAACACTTTTCACATTTTCTCGTGTTACGTGGCTGCCAGTCCTCGGTTCATGCAAAATCTTAAGGTCCTCGGTCATGTCCAAGGCACCAAACCGACCAATAATTCAATAATCGATAACTAAAACTATAAATGTAGCTCTTCTTACTGGGCGATTGCATCAACTTAGATGCTTCTCCTGTGTTCTACTGTGCTGCTTGTATTGTCCCCACATACCGCAGCACGCGACAAGGGCTGGCAGACCATAAATGTAACCGTTTCAGAGAGAAATGCGACCAATGTGACGATCTCGCGTTATATCGATTCGATGGTGAATGACGAAACACGGAGATTTTCTAAGGTTTTTACTACATATTAACACTTTTCACATTTTCTCGTGTTACGTGGCTGCCAGTCCTCGGTTCATGCAAAATCTTAAGGTCCTCGGTCATGTCCAAGGCACCAAACCGACCAATAATTCAATAATCGATAACTAAAACTATAAATGTAGCTCTTCTTACTGGGCGATTGCATCAACTTAGATGCTTCTCCTGTGTTCTACTGTGCTACTTGTATTGTCCCCACATACCGCAGCACGCGACAAGGGCTGGCAGACCATAAATGTAACCGTTTCAGAGAGAAATGCGACCAATGTGACGATCTCGCGTTATATCGATTCGATGGTGAATGACGAAACACGGAGATTTTCTAAGGTTTTTACTACATATTAACACTTTTCACATTTTCTCGTGTTACGTGGCTGCCAGTCCTCGGTTCATGCAAAATCTTAAGGTCCTCGGTCATGTCCAAGGCACCAAACCGACCAATAATTCAATAATCGATAGCTAAAACTATAAATGTAGCTCTTCTTACTGGGCGATTGCATCAACTTAGATGCTTCTCCTGTGTTCTACTGTGCTGCTTGTATTGTCCCCACATACCGCAGCACGCGACAAGGGCTGGCAGACCATAAATGTAACCGTTTCAGAGAGAAATGCGACCAATGTGACGATCTCGCGTTTTATCGATTCGATGGTGAATGACGAAACACGGAGATTTTCTAAGGTTTTTACTACATATTAACACTTTTCACATTTTCTCGTGTTACGTGGCTGCCAGTCCTCGGATCGTGTAAAATCTTAAGGTCCTCGGTCATGTCCAAGGCACCAAACCGACCAATAATTCGATAATCGATAACTAAAACTATAAATGTAGCTCTTCTTACTGGGCGATTGCATCAACTAAGATGCTTCTCCTGTGTTCTACTGTGCTGCTTGTATTGTCCCCACATACCGCAGCACGCGACAAGGGCTGGCAGACCATAAATGTAACCGTTTCAGAGAGAAATGCGACCAATGTGACGTTCTCGCGTTATATCGATTCGATGGTGAATGACGAAACACGGAGATTTTCTAAGGTTTTTACTACATATTAACACTTTTCACATTTTCTCGTGTTACGTGGCTGCCAGTCCTCGGTTCATGCATAATCTTAAGGTCCTCGGTCATGTCCAAGGCACCAAACCGACCAATAATTCAATAATCGATAACTAAAACTATAAATGTAGCTCTTCTTACTGGGCGATTGCATCAACTTAGATGCTTCTCCTGTGTTCTACTGTGCTGCTTGTATTGTCCCCACATACCGCAGCATGCGACAAGGGCTGGCAGACCATAAATGTAACCGTTTCAGAGAGAAATGCGACCAATGTGACGATCTCGCGTAATATCGATTCGATGGTGAATGACGAAACACGGAGATTTTCTAAGGTTTTTACTACATATTAACACTTTTCACATTTTCACGTGTTACGTGGCTGCCAGTCTTCGGTTCATGCAAAATCTTAAGGTCCTCGGTCATGTCCAAGGCACCAAACCGACCAATAATTCAATAATCGATAACTAAAACTATAAATGTAGCTCTTCTTACTGGGCGATTGCATCAACTTAGATGCTTCTCCTGTGTTTTGTCCCCACATACCGCAGCACGCGACAAGGGCTGGCAGACCATAAATGTAACCGTTTCAGAGAGAAATGCGACCAAAGTGACGATCTCACGTTATATCGATTCGATGGTGAATGACGAAACACGGAGATTTTCTAAGGTTTTTACTACATATTAACACTTTTCACATTTTCTCGTGTTACGTGGCTGCCAGTCCTCGGTTCATGTAAAATCTTAAGGTCCTCGGTCATGTCCAAGGCACCAAACCGACCAATAATTCGATAATCGATAACTAAAACTATAAATGTAGCTCTTCTTACTGGGCGATTGCATCAACTAAGATGCTTCTCCTGTGTTCTACTGTGCTGCTTGTATTGTCCCCACATACCGCAGCACGCGACAAGGGCTGGCAGACCATAAATGTAACCGTTTCAGAGAGAAATGCGACCAATGTGAAGATCTCGCGTTATATCGATTCGATGGTGAATGACGAAACACGGAGATTTTCTAAGGTTTTTACTACATATTAACACTTTTCACATTTTCTCGTGTTACGTGGCTGCCAGTCCTCGGTTCATGCAAAATCTTAAGGTCCTCGGTCATGTCCAAGGCACCAAACCGACCAATAATTCAATAATCGATAACTAAAACTATAAATGTAGCTCTTCTTACTGGGCGATTGCATCAACTTAGATGCTTCTCCTGTGTTCTACTGTGCTGCTTGTATTGTCCCCACATACCGCAGCACGCGACAAGGGCTGGCAGACCATAAATGTAACCGTTTCAGAGAGAAATGCGACCAATGTGACGATCTCGCGTTATATCGATTCGATGGTGAATGAAGAAACACGGAGATTTTCTAAGGTTTTTACTACATATTAACACTTTTCACATTTTCTCGTGTTACGTGGCTGCCAGTCCTCGGTTCATACAAAATCTTAAGGTCCTAGGTCATGTCCAAGGCACCAAACCGACCAATAATTCAATAATCGATAACTAAAACTATAAATGTAGGTCTTCTTACTGGGCGATAGCATCAACTAAGATGCTTCTCCTGTGTTCTACTGTGCTGCTTGTATTGTCCCCACATACCGCAGCACGCGACAAGGGCTGGCAGACCATAAATGTAACCGTTTCAGAGAGAAATGCGACCAATGTGACGATCTCGCGTTATATCGATTCGAAGGTGAATGACGAAACACGGAGATTTTCTAAGGTTTTTACTACATATTAACACTTTTCACTTTTTCTCGTGTTACGTGGCTGCCAGTCCTCGGTTCATGCAAAATCTTATGGTCCTCGGTCATGTCCAAGGCACCAAACCGACCAATAATTCAATAATCGATAACTAAAACTATAAATGTAGCTCTTCTTACCGGGCGATTGCATCAACTTAGATGCTTCTCCTGTGTTCTACTGTGCTGCTTGTATTGTCCCCACATACCGCAGCACGCGACAAGGGCTGGCAGACCATAAATGTAACCGTTTCAGAGAGAAATGCGACCAATGTGACGATCTCGCGTTATATCGATTCGATGGTGAATGACGAAACACGGAGATTTTCTAAGGTTTTTACTACATATTAACACTTTTCACATTTTCTCGTGTTACGTGGCTGCCAGTCCTCGGTTCATGCAAAATCTTAAGGTCCTCGGTCATGTCCAAGGCACCAAACCGACCAATAATTCAATAATCGATAACTAAAACTATAAATGTAGCTCTTCTTACTGGGCGATTGCATCAACTTAGATGCTTCTCCTGTGTTCTACTGAGAGCTTGTATTGTCCCCACATACCGCAGCACGCGACAAGGGCTGGCAGACCATAAATGTAACCGTTTCAGAGAGAAATGCGACCAATGTGACGATCTCGCGTTATATCGATTCGATGGTGAATGACGAAACACGGAGATTTTCTAAGGTTTTTACTACATATTAACACTTTTCACATTTTCTCGTGTTACGTGGCTGCCAGTCCTCGGTTCATGCAAAATCTTAAGGTCCTCGGTCATGTCCAAGGCACCAAACCGACCAATAATTCAGTAATCGATAACTAAAACTATAAATGTAGCTCTTCTTACTGGACGATTGCATCAACTTAGATGCTTCTCCTGTGTTCTACTGTGCTGCTTGTATTGTCCCCACATACCGCAGCACGCGACAAGGGCTGGCAGACCATAAATGTAACCGTTTCAGAGAGAAATGCGACCAATGTGACGTTCTCGCGTTATATCGATTCGATGGTGAATGACGAAACACGGAGATTTTCTAAGGTTTTTATAACATATTAACACTTTTCACATTTTCTCGTGTTACGTGGCTGCCAGTCCTCAGTTCATGCATAATGTTAAGGTCCTCGGTCATGTCCAAGGCACCAAACCGACCAATAATTCAATAATCGATAACTAAAACTATAAATGTAGCTCTTCTTACTGGGCGATTGCATCAACTTAGATGCTTTTCCTGTGTTGTACTGTGCTGCTTGTATTGTCCCCACATACCGCAACATGCGACAAGGGCTGGCAGACCATAAATGTAACCGTTTCAGAGAGAAATGCGACCAATGTGACGATCTCGCGTTATATCGATTCGATGGTGAATGACGAAACACGGAGATTTTCTAAGGTTTTTACTACATATTAACACTTTTCACATTTTCACGTGTTACGTGGCTGCCAGTCCTCGGTTCATGCAAAATCTTAAGGTCCTCGGTCATGTCCAAGGCACCAAACCGACCAATAATTCAATAATCGATAACTAAAACTATAAATGTAGCTCTTCTTACTGGGCGATTGCATCAACTTAGATGCTTCTCCTGTGTTTTGTCCCCACATACCGCAGCACGCGACAAGGGCTGGCAGACCATAAATGTAACCGTTTCAGAGAGAAATGCGACCAAAGTGACGATCTCACGTTATATCGATTCGATGGTGAATGACGAAACACGGAGATTTTCTAAGGTTTTTACTACATATTAACACTTTTCACATTTTCTCGTGTTACGTGGCTGCCAGTCCTCGGTTCATGTAAAATCTTAAGGTCCTCGGTCATGTCCAAGGCACCAAACCGACCAATAATTCGATAATCGATAACTAAAACTATAAATGTAGCTCTTCTTACTGGGCGATTGCATCAACTAAGATGCTTCTCCTGTGTTCTACTGTGCTGCTTGTATTGTCCCCACATACCGCAGCACGCGACAAGGGCTGGCAGACCATAAATGTAACCGTTTCAGAGAGAAATGCGACCAATGTGACGATCTCGCGTTATATCGATTCGATGGTGAATGACGAAACACGGAGATTTTCTAAGGTTTTTACTACATATTAACACTTTTCACATTTTCTCGTGTTACGTGGCTGCCAGTCCTCGGTTCATGCAAAATCTTAAGGTCCTCGGTCATGTCCAAGGCACCAAACCGACCAATAATTCAATAATCGATAACTAAAACTATAAATGTAGCTCTTCTTACTGGGCGATTGCATCAACTTAGATGCTTCTCCTGTGTTCTACTGTGCTGCTTGTATTGTCCCCACATACCGCAGCACGCGACAAGGGCTGGCAGACCATAAATGTAACCGTTTCAGAGAGAAATGCGACCAATGTGACGATCTCGCGTTATATCGATTCGATGGTGAATGAAGAAACAGGGAGATTTTCTAAGGTTTTTACTACATATTAACACTTTTCACATTTTCTCGTGTTACGTGGCTGCCAGTCCTCGGTTCATACAAAATCTTAAGGTCCTAGGTCATGTCCAAGGCACCAAACCGACCAATAATTCAATAATCGATAACTAAAACTATAAATGTAGCTCTTCTTACTGGGCGATAGCATCAACTAAGATGCTTCTCCTGTGTTCTACTGTGCTGCTTGTATTGTCCCCACATACCGCAGCACGCGACAAGGGCTGGCAGACCATAAATGTATCCGTTTCAGAGAGAAATGCGACCAATGTGACGATCTCGCGTTATATCGATTCGATGGTGAATGACGAAACACGGAGATTTTCTAAGGTTTTTACTACATATTAACACTTTTCACATTTTCTCGTGTTACGTGGCTGCCAGTCCTCGGTTCATGCAAAATCGTAAGGTCCTAGGTCATGTCCAAGGCACCAAACCGACCAATAATTCAATAATCGATAACTAAAACTATAAATGTAGCTCTTCTTACTGGGCGATTGCATCAACTTAGATGCTTCTCCTGTGTTCTACTGTGCTGCTTGTATTGTCCCCACATAACCCAGCACGCGACAAGGGCTGGCAGACCATAAATGTAACCGTTTCAGAGAGAAATGCGACCAATGTGACGATCTCGCGTTATATCGATTCGATGGTGAATGACGAAACACGGAGATTTTCTAAGGTTTTTACTACATATTAACACTTTTCACATTTTCTCGTGTTACGTGGCTGCCAGTCCTCGGTTCATGCAAAATCTTAAGGTCCTCGGTCATGTCCAAGGCACCAAACCGACCAATAATTCAATAATCGATAACTAAAACTATAAATGTAGCTCTTCTTACTGGGCGATTGCATCAACTTAGATGCTTCTCCTGTGTTCTACTGTGCTGCTTGTATTGTCCCCACATACCGCAGCACGCGACAAGGGCTGGCAGACCATAAATGTAACCGTTTCAGAGAGAAATGCGACCAATGTGACGATCTCGCGTTATATCGATTCGATGGTGAATGACGAAACACGGAGATTTTCTAAGGTTTTTACTACATATTAACACTTTTCACATTTTCTCGTGTTACGTGGCTGCCAGTCCTCGGTTCATGCAAAATCTTAAGGTCCTCGGTCATGTCAAAGGCACCAAACCGACCAATAATTCAGTAATCGATAACTAAAACTATAAATGTAGCTCTTCTTACTGGACGATTGCATCAACTTAGATGCTTCTCCTGTGTTCTACTGTGCTGCTTGTATTGTCCCCACATACCGCAGCACGCGACAAGGGCTGGCAGACCATAAATGTAACCGTTTCAGAGAGAAATGCGACCAATGTGACGTTCTCGCGTTATATCGATTCGATGGTGAATGACGAAACACGGAGATTTTCTAAGGTTTTTACTACATATTAACACTTTTCACATTTTCTCGTGTTACGTGGCTGCCAGTCCTCGGTTCATGCAAAATCTTAAGGTCCTCGGTCATGTCCAAGGCACCAAACCGACCAATAATTCAGTAATCGATAACTAAAACTATAAATGTAGCTCTTCTTACTGGACGATTGCATCAACTTAGATGCTTCTCCTGTGTTCTACTGTGCTGCTTGTATTGTCCCCACATACCGCAGCACGCGACAAGGGCTGGCAGACCATAAATGTAACCGTTTCAGAGAGAAATGCGACCAATGTGACGTTCTCGCGTTATATCGATTCGATGGTGAATGACGAAACACGGAGATTTTCTAAGGTTTTTACTACATATTAACACTTTTCACATTTTCTCGTGTTACGTGGCTGCCAGTCCTCAGTTCATGCATAATGTTAAGGTCCTCGGTCATGTCCAAGGCACCAAACCGACCAATAATTCAATAATCGATAACTAAAACTATAAATGTAGCTCTTCTTACTGGGCGATTGCATCAACTTAGATGCTTCTCCTGTGTTCTACTGTGCTGTTTGTATTGTCCCCACATACCGCAACATGCGACAAGGGCTGGCAGACCATAAATGTAACCGTTTCAGAGAGAAATGCGACCAATGTGACGATCTCGCGTTATATCGATTCGATGGTGAATGACGAAACACGGAGATTTTCTAAGGTTTTTACTACATATTAACACTTTTCACATTTTCACGTGTTACGTGGCTGCCAGTCCTCGGTTCATGCAAAATCTTAAGGTCCTCGGTCATGTCCAAGGCACCAAACCGACCAATAATTCAATAATCGATAACTAAAACTATAAATGTAGCTCTTCTTACTGGGCGATTGCATCAACTTAGATGCTTCTCCTGTGTTTTGTCCCCACATACCGCAGCACGCGACAAGGGCTGGCAGACCATAAATGTAACCGTTTCAGAGAGAAATGCGACCAAAGTGACGATCTCACGTTATATCGATTCGATGGTGAATGACGAAACACGGAGATTTTCTAAGGTTTTTACTACATATTAACACTTTTCACATTTTCTCGTGTTACGTGGCTGCCAGTCCTCGGTTCATGTAAAATCTTAAGGTCCTCGGTCATGTCCAAGGCACCAAACCGACCAATAATTCGATAATCGATAACTAAAACTATAAATGTAGCTCTTCTTACTGGGCGATTGCATCAACTAAGATGCTTCTCCTGTGTTCTACTGTGCTGCTTGTATTGTCCCCACATACCGCAGCACGCGACAAGGGCTGGCAGACCATAAATGTAACCGTTTCAGAGAGAAATGCGACCAATGTGACGATCTCGCGTTATATCGATTCGATGGTGAATGACGAAACACGGAGATTTTCTAAGGTTTTTACTACATATTAACACTTTTCACATTTTCTCGTGTTACGTGGCTGCCAGTCCTCGGTTCATGCAAAATCTTAAGGTCCTCGGTCATGTCCAAGGCACCAAACCGACCAATAATTCAATAATCGATAACTAAAACTATAAATGTAGCTCTTCTTACTGGGCGATTGCATCAACTTAGATGCTTCTCCTGTGTTCTACTGTGCTGCTTGTATTGTCCCCACATACCGCAGCACGCGACAAGGGCTGGCAGACCATAAATGTAACCGTTTCAGAGAGAAATGCGACCAATGTGACGATCTCGCGTTATATCGATTCGATGGTGAATGAAGAAACAGGGAGATTTTCTAAGGTTTTTACTACATATTAACACTTTTCACATTTTCTCGTGTTACGTGGCTGCCAGTCCTCGGTTCATACAAAATCTTAAGGTCCTAGGTCATGTCCAAGGCACCAAACCGACCAATAATTCAATAATCGATAACTAAAACTATAAATGTAGCTCTTCTTACTGGGCGATAGCATCAACTAAGATGCTTCTCCTGTGTTCTACTGTGCTGCTTGTATTGTCCCCACATACCGCAGCACGCGACAAGGGCTGGCAGACCATAAATGTATCCGTTTCAGAGAGAAATGCGACCAATGTGACGATCTCGCGATATATCGACTCGATGGTGAATGACGAAACACGGAGATTTTCTAAGGTTTTTACTACATATTAACACTTTTCACATTTTCTCGTGTTACGTGGCTGCCAGTCCTCGGTTCATGCAAAATCGTAAGGTCCTAGGTCATGTCCAAGGCACCAAACCGACCAATAATTCAATAATCGATAACTAAAACTATAAATGTAGCTCTTCTTACTGGGCGATTGCATCAACTTAGATGCTTCTCCTGTGTTCTACTGTGCTGCTTGTATTGTCCCCACATACCGCAGCACGTGACAAGGGCTGGCAGACCATAAATGTAACCGTTTCAGAGAGAAATGCGACCAATGTGACGATCTCGCGTTATATCGATTCGATGGTGAATGACGAAACACGGAGATTTTCTAAGGTTTTTACTACATATTAACACTTTTCACATTTTCTCGTGTTACGTGGCTGCCAGTCCTCGGTTCATGCAAAATCTTAAGGTCCTCGGTCATGTCAAAGGCACCAAACCGACCAATAATTCAGTAATCGATAACTAAAACTATAAATGTAGCTCTTCTTACTGGACGATTGCATCAACTTAGATGCTTCTCCTGTGTTCTACTGTGCTGCTTGTATTGTCCCCACATACCGCAGCACGCGACAAGGGCTGGCAGACCATAAATGTAACCGTTTCAGAGAGAAATGCGACCAATGTGACGTTCTCGCGTTATATCGATTCGATGGTGAATGACGAAACACGGAGATTTTCTAAGGTTTTTACTACATATTAACACTTTTCACATTTTCTCGTGTTACGTGGCTGCCAGTCCTCAGTTCATGCATAATGTTAAGGTCCTCGGTCATGTCCAAGGCACCAAACCGACCAATAATTCAATAATCGATAACTAAAACTATAAATGTAGCTCTTCTTACTGGGCGATTGCATCAACTTAGATGCTTCTCCTGTGTTCTACTGTGCTGCTTGTATTGTCCCCACATACCGCAGCATGCGACAAGGGCTGGCAGACCATAAATGTAACCGTTTCAGAGAGAAATGCGACCAATGTGACGATCTCGCGTTATATCGATTCGATGGTGAATGACGAAACACGGAGATTTTCTAAGGTTTTTACTACATATTAACACTTTTCACATTTTCACGTGTTACGTGGCTGCCAGTCCTCGGTTCATGCAAAATCTTAAGGTCCTCGGTCATGTCCAAGGCACCAAACCGACCAATAATTCAATAATCGATAACTAAAACTATAAATGTAGCTCTTCTTACTGGGCGATTGCATCAACTTAGATGCTTCTCCTGTGTTTTGTCCCCACATACCGCAGCACGCGACAAGGGCTGGCAGACCATAAATGTAACCGTTTCAGAGAGAAATGCGACCAAAGTGACGATCTCACGTTATATCGATTCGATGGTGAATGACGAAACACGGAGATTTTCTAAGGTTTTTACTACATATTAACACTTTTCACATTTTCTCGTGTTACGTGGCTGCCAGTCCTCGGTTCATGCAAAATCTTAAGGTCCTCGGTCATGTCCAAGGCACCAAACCGACCAATAATTCGATAATCGATAACTAAAACTATAAATGTAGCTCTTCTTACTGGGCGATTACATCAACTAAGATGCTTCTCCTGTGTTCTACTGTGCTGCTTGTATTGTCCCCACATACCGCAGCACGCGACAAGGGCTGGCAGACCATAAATGTAACCGTTTCAGAGAGAAATGCGACCAATGTGACGATCTCGCGTTATATCGATTCGATGGTGAATGACGAAACACGGAGATTTTCTAAGGTTTTTACTACATATTAACACTTTTCACATTTTCTCGTGTTACGTGGCTGCCAGTCCTCGGTTCATGCAAAATCTTAAGGTCCGCGGTCATGTCCAAGGCACCAAACCGACCAATAATTCAATAATCGATAACTAAAACTATAAATGTAGCTCTTCTTACTGGGCGATTGCATCAACTTAGATGCTTCTCCTGTGTTCTACTGTGCTGCTTGTATTGTCCCCACATACCGCAGCACGCGACAAGGGCTGGCAGACCATAAATGTAACCGTTTCAGAGAGAAATGCGACCAATGTGACGATCTCGCGTTATATCGATTCGATGGTGAATGAAGAAACAGGGAGATTTTCTAAGGTTTTTACTACATATTAACACTTTTCACATTTTCTCGTGTTACGTGGCTGCCAGTCCTCGGTTCATACAAAATCTTAAGGTCCTAGGTCATGTCCAAGGCACCAAACCGACCAATAATTCAATAATCGATAACTAAAACTATAAATGTAGCTCTTCTTACTGGGCGATAGCATCAACTAAGATGCTTCTCCTGTGTTCTACTGTGCTGCTTGTATTGTCCCCACATACCGCAGCACGCGACAAGGGCTGGCAGACCATAAATGTATCCGTTTCAGAGAGAAATGCGACCAATGTGACGATCTCGCGTTATATCGATTCGATGGTGAATGACGAAACACGGAGATTTTCTAAGGTTTTTACTACATATTAACACTTTTCACATTTTCTCGTGTTACGTGGCTGCCAGTCCTCGGTTCATGCAAAATCGTAAGGTCCTAGGTCATGTCCAAGGCACCAAACCGACCAATAATTCAATAATCGATAACTAAAACTATAAATGTAGCTCTTCTTACTGGGCGATTGCATCAACTTAGATGCTTCTCCTGTGTTCTACTGTGCTGCTTGTATTCTCCCCACATACCGCAGCACGCGACAAGGGCTGGCAGACCATAAATGTAACCATTTCAGAGAGAAATGCGACCAATGTGACGATCTCGCATTATATCGATTCGATGGTGAATGACGAAACACGGAGATTTTCTAAGGTTTTTACTACATATTAACACTTTTCACATTTTCTCGTGTTACGTGGCTGCCAGTCCTCGGTTCATGCAAAACCTTAAGGTCCTCGGTCATGTCCAAGGCACCAAACCGACCAATAATTCAATAATCGATAACTAAAACTATAAATGTAGCTCTTCTTACTGGGCGATTGCATCAACTTAGATGCTTCTCCTGTGTTCTACTGTGCTGCTTGTATTGTCCCCACATACCGCAGCACGCGACAAGGGCTGGCAGACCATAAATGTAACCGTTTCAGAGAGAAATGCGACCAATGTGACGATCTCGCGTTATATCGATTCGATGGTGAATGACGAAACACGGAGATTTTCTAAGGTTTTTACTACATATTAACACCTTTCACATTTTCTCGTGTTACGTGGCTGCCAGTCCTCGGTTCATGCAAAATCTTAAGGTCCTCGGTCATGTCCAAGGCACCAAACCGACCAATAATTCAATAATCGATAACTAAAACTATAAATGTAGCTCTTCTTACTGGGCGATTGCATCAACTTAGATGCTTCTCCTGTGTTTTACTGTGCTGCTTGTATTGTCCCCACATACCGCAGCACGCGACAAGGGCTGGCAGACCATAAATGTAACCGTTTCAGAGAGAAATGCGACCAATGTGACGATCTCGCGTTATATCGATTCGATGGTGAATGACGAAACACGGAGATTTTCTAAGGTTTTTACTACATATTAACACTTTTCACATTTTCTCGTGTTACGTGGCTGCCAGTCTTCGGTTCATGCAAAATCTTAAGGTCCTCGGTCATGTCCAAGGCACCAAACCGACCAATAATTCAATAATCGATAGCTAAAACTATAAATGTAGCTCTTCTTACTGGGCGATTGCATCAACTTAGATGCTTCTCCTGTGTTCTACTGTGCTGCTTGTATTCTCCCCACATACCGCAGCACGCGACAAGGGCTGGCAGACCATAAATGTAACCATTTCAGAGAGAAATGCGACCAATGTGACGATCTCGCATTATATCGATTCGGTGGTGAATGACGAAACACGGAGATTTTCTAAGGTTTTTACTACATATTAACACTTTTCACATTTTCTCGTGTTACGTGGCTGCCAGTCCTCGGTTCATGCAAAACCTTAAGGTCCTCGGTCATGTCCAAGGCACCAAACCGACCAATAATTCAATAATCGATAACTAAAACTATAAATGTAGCTCTTCTTACTGGGCGATTGCATCAACTTAGATGCTTCTCCTGTGTTCTACTGTGCTGCTTGTATTGTCCCCACATACCGCAGCACGCGACAAGGGCTGGCAGACCATAAATGTAACCGTTTCAGAGAGAAATGCGACCAATGTGACGATCTCGCGTTATATCGATTCGATGGTGAATGACGAAACACGGAGATTTTCTAAGGTTTTTACTACATATTAACACCTTTCACATTTTCTCGTGTTACGTGGCTGCCAGTCCTCGGTTCATGCAAAATCTTAAGGTCCTCGGTCATGTCCAAGGCACCAAACCGACCAATAATTCAATAATCGATAACTAAAACTATAAATGTAGCTCTTCTTACTGGGCGATTGCATCAACTTAGATGCTTCTCCTGTGTTTTACTGTGCTGCTTGTATTGTCCCCACATACCGCAGCACGCGACAAGGGCTGGCAGACCATAAATGTAACCGTTTCAGAGAGAAATGCGACCAATGTGACGATCTCGCGTTATATCGATTCGATGGTGAATGACGAAACACGGAGATTTTCTAAGGTTTTTACTACATATTAACACTTTTCACATTTTCTCGTGTTACGTGGCTGCCAGTCCTCGGTTCATGCAAAATCTTAAGGTCCTCGGTCATGTCCAAGGCACCAAACCGACCAATAATTCAATAATCGATAGCTAAAACTATAAATGTAGCTCTTCTTACTGGGCGATTGCATCAACTTAGATGCTTCTCCTGTGTTCTACTGTGCTGCTTGTATTGTCCCCACATACCGCAGCACGCGACAAGGGCTGGCAGACCATAAATGTAACCGTTTCAGAGAGAAATGCGACCAATGTGACGATCTCGCGTTATATCGATTCGATGGTGAATGACGAAACACGGAGATTTTCTAAGGTTTTTACTACATATTAACACTTTTCACATTTTCTCGTGTTACGTGGCTGCCAGTCCTCGGTTCATGCATAATCTTAAGGTCCTCGGTCATGTCCAAGGCACCAAACCGACCAATAATTCAATAATCGATAACTAAAACTATAAATGTAGCTCTTCTTACTGGGCGATTGCATCAACTTAGATGCTTCTCCTGTGTTCTACTGTGCTGCTTGTATTGTCCCCACATACCGCAGCATGCGACAAGGGCTGGCAGACCATAAATGTAACCGTTTCAGAGAGAAATGCGACCAATGTGACGATCTCGCTTTATATCGATTCGATGGTGAATGACGAAACACGGAGATTTTCTAAGGTTTTTACTACATATTAACACTTTTCACATTTTCACGTGTTACGTGGCTGCCAGTCCTCGGTTCATGCAAAATCGTAAGGTCCTCGGTCATGTCCAAGGCACCAAACCGACCAATAATTCAATAATCGATAACTAAAACTATAAATGTAGCTCTTCTTACTGGGCGATTGCATCAACTTAGATGCTTCTCCTGTGTTTTGTCCCCACATACCGCAGCACGCGACAAGGGCTGGCAGACCATAAATGTAACCGTTTCAGAGACAAATGCGACCAATGTGACGATCTCGCGTTATATCGATTCGATGGTGAATGAAGAAACACGGAGATTTTCTAAGGTTTTTACTACATATTAACACTTTTCACATTTTCTCGTGTTACGTGGCTGCCAGTCCTCGGATCGTGTAAAATCTTAAGGTCCTCGGTCATGTCCAAGGCACCAAACCGACCAATAATTCAATAATCGATAACTAAAACTATAAATGTAGCTCTTCTTACTGGGCGATTACATCAACTTAGATGCTTCTCCTGTGTTCTACTGTGCTGCTTGTATTGTCCCCACATACCGCAGCACGCGACAAGGGCTGGCAGACCATAAATGTAACCGTTTCAGAGAGAAATGCGACCAATGTGACGATCTCGCGTTATATCGATTCGATGGTGAATGACGAAACACGGAGATTTTCTAAGGTTTTTACTACATATTAACACTTTTCACATTTTCTCGTGTTACGTGGCTGCCAGTCCTCGGTTCATGCAAAATCTTAAGGTCCTCGGTCATGTCCAAGGCACCAAACCGACCAATAATTCAGTAATCGATAACTAAAACTATAAATGTAGCTCTTCTTACTGGGCGATTGCATCAACTTAGATGCTTCTCCTGTGTTCTAGTGTGCTGCTTGTATTG
This sequence comes from Schistocerca nitens, assembly GCF_023898315.1. Classification (NCBI taxonomy): domain Eukaryota; kingdom Metazoa; phylum Arthropoda; class Insecta; order Orthoptera; family Acrididae; genus Schistocerca; species Schistocerca nitens. The sequence continues at coordinate 66,514,796 of NC_064625.1, forward strand.
TCCCCACATACCGCAGCACGCGACAAGGGCTGGCAGACCATAAATGTAACCGTTTCAGAGAGAAATGCGACCAATGTGACGATCTCGCGTTATATCGATTCGATGGTGAATGAAGAAACACGGAGATTTTCTAAGGTTTTTACTACATATTAACACTTTTCACATTTTCTCGTGTTACGTGGCTGCCAGTCCTCGGTTCATGCAAAATCTTAAGGTCCTCGGTCATGTCCAAGGCACCAAACCGACCAATAATTCAGTAATCGATAACTAAAACTATAAATGTAGCTCTTCTTACTGGGCGATTGCATCAACTTAGATGCTTCTCCTGTGTTCTACTGTGCTGCTTGTATTGTCCCCACATACCGCAGCACGTGACAAGGGCTGGCAGACCATAAATGTAACCGTTTCAGAGAGAAATGCGACCAATGTGACGATCTCGCGTTATATCGATTCGATGGTGAATGACGAAACACGGAGATTTTCTAAGGTTTTTACTACATATTAACACTTTTCACATTTTCTCGTGTTACGTGGCTGCCAGTCCTCGGTTCATGCAAAATCTTAAGGTCCTCGGTCATGTCAAAGGCACCAAACCGACCAATAATTCAGTAATCGATAACTAAAACTATAAATGTAGCTCTTCTTACTGGACGATTGCATCAACTTAGATGCTTCTCCTGTGTTCTACTGTGCTGCTTGTATTGTCCCCACATACCGCAGCACGCGACAAGGGCTGGCAGACCATAAATGTAACCGTTTCAGAGAGAAATGCGACCAATGTGACGTTCTCGCGTTATATCGATTCGATGGTGAATGACGAAACACGGAGATTTTCTAAGGTTTTTACTACATATTAACACTTTTCACATTTTCTCGTGTTACGTGGCTGCCAGTCCTCAGTTCATGCATAATGTTAAGGTCCTCGGTCATGTCCAAGGCACCAAACCGACCAATAATTCAATAATCGATAACTAAAACTATAAATGTAGCTCTTCTTACTGGGCGATTGCATCAACTTAGATGCTTCTCCTGTGTTCTACTGTGCTGCTTGTATTGTCCCCACATACCGCAGCATGCGACAAGGGCTGGCAGACCATAAATGTAACCGTTTCAGAGAGAAATGCGACCAATGTGACGATCTCGCGTTATATCGATTCGATGGTGAATGACGAAACACGGAGATTTTCTAAGGTTTTTACTACATATTAACACTTTTCACATTTTCACGTGTTACGTGGCTGCCAGTCCTCGGTTCATGCAAAATCTTAAGGTCCTCGGTCATGTCCAAGGCACCAAACCGACCAATAATTCAATAATCGATAACTAAAACTATAAATGTAGCTCTTCTTACTGGGCGATTGCATCAACTTAGATGCTTCTCCTGTGTTTTGTCCCCACATACCGCAGCACGCGACAAGGGCTGGCAGACCATAAATGTAACCGTTTCAGAGAGAAATGCGACCAAAGTGACGATCTCACGTTATATCGATTCGATGGTGAATGACGAAACACGGAGATTTTCTAAGGTTTTTACTACATATTAACACTTTTCACATTTTCTCGTGTTACGTGGCTGCCAGTCCTCGGTTCATGCAAAATCTTAAGGTCCTCGGTCATGTCCAAGGCACCAAACCGACCAATAATTCGATAATCGATAACTAAAACTATAAATGTAGCTCTTCTTACTGGGCGATTACATCAACTAAGATGCTTCTCCTGTGTTCTACTGTGCTGCTTGTATTGTCCCCACATACCGCAGCACGCGACAAGGGCTGGCAGACCATAAATGTAACCGTTTCAGAGAGAAATGCGACCAATGTGACGATCTCGCGTTATATCGATTCGATGGTGAATGACGAAACACGGAGATTTTCTAAGGTTTTTACTACATATTAACACTTTTCACATTTTCTCGTGTTACGTGGCTGCCAGTCCTCGGTTCATGCAAAATCTTAAGGTCCGCGGTCATGTCCAAGGCACCAAACCGACCAATAATTCAATAATCGATAACTAAAACTATAAATGTAGCTCTTCTTACTGGGCGATTGCATCAACTTAGATGCTTCTCCTGTGTTCTACTGTGCTGCTTGTATTGTCCCCACATACCGCAGCACGCGACAAGGGCTGGCAGACCATAAATGTAACCGTTTCAGAGAGAAATGCGACCAATGTGACGATCTCGCGTTATATCGATTCGATGGTGAATGAAGAAACAGGGAGATTTTCTAAGGTTTTTACTACATATTAACACTTTTCACATTTTCTCGTGTTACGTGGCTGCCAGTCCTCGGTTCATACAAAATCTTAAGGTCCTAGGTCATGTCCAAGGCACCAAACCGACCAATAATTCAATAATCGATAACTAAAACTATAAATGTAGCTCTTCTTACTGGGCGATAGCATCAACTAAGATGCTTCTCCTGTGTTCTACTGTGCTGCTTGTATTGTCCCCACATACCGCAGCACGCGACAAGGGCTGGCAGACCATAAATGTATCCGTTTCAGAGAGAAATGCGACCAATGTGACGATCTCGCGTTATATCGATTCGATGGTGAATGACGAAACACGGAGATTTTCTAAGGTTTTTACTACATATTAACACTTTTCACATTTTCTCGTGTTACGTGGCTGCCAGTCCTCGGTTCATGCAAAATCGTAAGGTCCTAGGTCATGTCCAAGGCACCAAACCGACCAATAATTCAATAATCGATAACTAAAACTATAAATGTAGCTCTTCTTACTGGGCGATTGCATCAACTTAGATGCTTCTCCTGTGTTCTACTGTGCTGCTTGTATTCTCCCCACATACCGCAGCACGCGACAAGGGCTGGCAGACCATAAATGTAACCATTTCAGAGAGAAATGCGACCAATGTGACGATCTCGCATTATATCGATTCGATGGTGAATGACGAAACACGGAGATTTTCTAAGGTTTTTACTACATATTAACACTTTTCACATTTTCTCGTGTTACGTGGCTGCCAGTCCTCGGTTCATGCAAAACCTTAAGGTCCTCGGTCATGTCCAAGGCACCAAACCGACCAATAATTCAATAATCGATAACTAAAACTATAAATGTAGCTCTTCTTACTGGGCGATTGCATCAACTTAGATGCTTCTCCTGTGTTCTACTGTGCTGCTTGTATTGTCCCCACATACCGCAGCACGCGACAAGGGCTGGCAGACCATAAATGTAACCGTTTCAGAGAGAAATGCGACCAATGTGACGATCTCGCGTTATATCGATTCGATGGTGAATGACGAAACACGGAGATTTTCTAAGGTTTTTACTACATATTAACACCTTTCACATTTTCTCGTGTTACGTGGCTGCCAGTCCTCGGTTCATGCAAAATCTTAAGGTCCTCGGTCATGTCCAAGGCACCAAACCGACCAATAATTCAATAATCGATAACTAAAACTATAAATGTAGCTCTTCTTACTGGGCGATTGCATCAACTTAGATGCTTCTCCTGTGTTTTACTGTGCTGCTTGTATTGTCCCCACATACCGCAGCACGCGACAAGGGCTGGCAGACCATAAATGTAACCGTTTCAGAGAGAAATGCGACCAATGTGACGATCTCGCGTTATATCGATTCGATGGTGAATGACGAAACACGGAGATTTTCTAAGGTTTTTACTACATATTAACACTTTTCACATTTTCTCGTGTTACGTGGCTGCCAGTCTTCGGTTCATGCAAAATCTTAAGGTCCTCGGTCATGTCCAAGGCACCAAACCGACCAATAATTCAATAATCGATAGCTAAAACTATAAATGTAGCTCTTCTTACTGGGCGATTGCATCAACTTAGATGCTTCTCCTGTGTTCTACTGTGCTGCTTGTATTCTCCCCACATACCGCAGCACGCGACAAGGGCTGGCAGACCATAAATGTAACCATTTCAGAGAGAAATGCGACCAATGTGACGATCTCGCATTATATCGATTCGGTGGTGAATGACGAAACACGGAGATTTTCTAAGGTTTTTACTACATATTAACACTTTTCACATTTTCTCGTGTTACGTGGCTGCCAGTCCTCGGTTCATGCAAAACCTTAAGGTCCTCGGTCATGTCCAAGGCACCAAACCGACCAATAATTCAATAATCGATAACTAAAACTATAAATGTAGCTCTTCTTACTGGGCGATTGCATCAACTTAGATGCTTCTCCTGTGTTCTACTGTGCTGCTTGTATTGTCCCCACATACCGCAGCACGCGACAAGGGCTGGCAGACCATAAATGTAACCGTTTCAGAGAGAAATGCGACCAATGTGACGATCTCGCGTTATATCGATTCGATGGTGAATGACGAAACACGGAGATTTTCTAAGGTTTTTACTACATATTAACACCTTTCACATTTTCTCGTGTTACGTGGCTGCCAGTCCTCGGTTCATGCAAAATCTTAAGGTCCTCGGTCATGTCCAAGGCACCAAACCGACCAATAATTCAATAATCGATAACTAAAACTATAAATGTAGCTCTTCTTACTGGGCGATTGCATCAACTTAGATGCTTCTCCTGTGTTTTACTGTGCTGCTTGTATTGTCCCCACATACCGCAGCACGCGACAAGGGCTGGCAGACCATAAATGTAACCGTTTCAGAGAGAAATGCGACCAATGTGACGATCTCGCGTTATATCGATTCGATGGTGAATGACGAAACACGGAGATTTTCTAAGGTTTTTACTACATATTAACACTTTTCACATTTTCTCGTGTTACGTGGCTGCCAGTCCTCGGTTCATGCAAAATCTTAAGGTCCTCGGTCATGTCCAAGGCACCAAACCGACCAATAATTCAATAATCGATAGCTAAAACTATAAATGTAGCTCTTCTTACTGGGCGATTGCATCAACTTAGATGCTTCTCCTGTGTTCTACTGTGCTGCTTGTATTGTCCCCACATACCGCAGCACGCGACAAGGGCTGGCAGACCATAAATGTAACCGTTTCAGAGAGAAATGCGACCAATGTGACGATCTCGCGTTATATCGATTCGATGGTGAATGACGAAACACGGAGATTTTCTAAGGTTTTTACTACATATTAACACTTTTCACATTTTCTCGTGTTACGTGGCTGCCAGTCCTCGGTTCATGCATAATCTTAAGGTCCTCGGTCATGTCCAAGGCACCAAACCGACCAATAATTCAATAATCGATAACTAAAACTATAAATGTAGCTCTTCTTACTGGGCGATTGCATCAACTTAGATGCTTCTCCTGTGTTCTACTGTGCTGCTTGTATTGTCCCCACATACCGCAGCATGCGACAAGGGCTGGCAGACCATAAATGTAACCGTTTCAGAGAGAAATGCGACCAATGTGACGATCTCGCTTTATATCGATTCGATGGTGAATGACGAAACACGGAGATTTTCTAAGGTTTTTACTACATATTAACACTTTTCACATTTTCACGTGTTACGTGGCTGCCAGTCCTCGGTTCATGCAAAATCGTAAGGTCCTCGGTCATGTCCAAGGCACCAAACCGACCAATAATTCAATAATCGATAACTAAAACTATAAATGTAGCTCTTCTTACTGGGCGATTGCATCAACTTAGATGCTTCTCCTGTGTTTTGTCCCCACATACCGCAGCACGCGACAAGGGCTGGCAGACCATAAATGTAACCGTTTCAGAGACAAATGCGACCAATGTGACGATCTCGCGTTATATCGATTCGATGGTGAATGAAGAAACACGGAGATTTTCTAAGGTTTTTACTACATATTAACACTTTTCACATTTTCTCGTGTTACGTGGCTGCCAGTCCTCGGATCGTGTAAAATCTTAAGGTCCTCGGTCATGTCCAAGGCACCAAACCGACCAATAATTCAATAATCGATAACTAAAACTATAAATGTAGCTCTTCTTACTGGGCGATTACATCAACTTAGATGCTTCTCCTGTGTTCTACTGTGCTGCTTGTATTGTCCCCACATACCGCAGCACGCGACAAGGGCTGGCAGACCATAAATGTAACCGTTTCAGAGAGAAATGCGACCAATGTGACGATCTCGCGTTATATCGATTCGATGGTGAATGACGAAACACGGAGATTTTCTAAGGTTTTTACTACATATTAACACTTTTCACATTTTCTCGTGTTACGTGGCTGCCAGTCCTCGGTTCATGCAAAATCTTAAGGTCCTCGGTCATGTCCAAGGCACCAAACCGACCAATAATTCAGTAATCGATAACTAAAACTATAAATGTAGCTCTTCTTACTGGGCGATTGCATCAACTTAGATGCTTCTCCTGTGTTCTAGTGCGCTGCTTGTATTGTCCCCACATACCGCAGCACGCGACAAGGGCTGGCAGACCATAAATGTAACCGTTTCAGAGAGAAATGCGACCAATGTGACGATCTCGCGTTATATCGATTCGATGGTGAATGAAGAAACACGGAGATTTTCTAAGGTTTTTACTACATATTAACACTTTTCACATTTTCTCGTGTTACGTGGCTGCCAGTCCTCGGTTCATGCAAAATCTTAAGGTCCTCGGTCATGTCCAAGGCACCAAACCGACCAATAATTCAATAATCGATAACTAAAACTATAAATGTAGCTCTTCTTACTGGGCGATTGCATCAACTTAGATGCTTCTCCTGTGTTCTACTGTGCTGCTTGTATTGTCCCCACATACCGCAGCACGCGACAAGGGCTGGCAGACCATAAATGTAACCGTTTCAGAGAGAAATGCGACCAATGTGACGACCTCGCTTTATATCGATTCGATGGTGAATGACGAAACACGGAGATTTTCTAAGGTTTTTACTACATATTAACACTTTTCACATTTTCTCGTGTTACGTGGCTGCCAGTCCTCGGTTCATGCAAAACCTTAAGGTCCTCGGTCATGTCCAAGGCACCAAACCGACCAATAATTCAATAATCGATAACTAAAACTATAAATGTAGCTCTTCTTACTGGGCGATTGCATCAACTTAGATGCTTCTCCTGTGTTCTACTGTGCTGCTTGTATTGTCCCCACATACCGCAGCACGCGACAAGGGCTGGCAGACCATAAATGTAACCGTTTCAGAGAGAAATGCGACCAATGTGACGATCTCGCGTTATATCGATTCGATGGTGAATGACGAAACACGGAGATTTTCTAAGGTTTTTACTACATATTAACACTTTTCACATTTTCTCGTGTTACGTGGCTGCCAGTCCTCGGTTCATGCAAAATCTTAAGGTCCTCGGTCATGTCCAAGGCACCAAACCGACCAATAATTCAATAATCGATAACTAAAACTATAAATGTAGCTCTTCTTACTGGGCGATTGCATCAACTTAGATGCTTCTCCTGTGTTCTACTGTGCTGCTTGTATTGTCCCCACATACCGCAGCACGCGACAAGGGCTGGCAGACCATAAATGTAACCGTTTCAGAGAGAAATGCGACCAATGTGACGATCTCGCGTTATATCGATTCGATGGTGAATGACGAAACACGGAGATTTTCTAAGGTTTTTACTACATATTAACACTTTTCACATTTTCTCGTGTTACGTGGCTGCCAGTCCTCGGTTCATGCAAAATCTTAAGGTCTTCGGTCATGTCCAAGGCACCAAACCGACCAATAATCCAATAATCGATAACTAAAACTATAAATATAGCTCTTCTTACTGGGCGATTGCATCAACTTAGATGCTTCTCCTGTGTTCTACTGTGCTGCTTGTATTGTCCCCACATACCGCAGCACGCGACAAGGGCTGGCAGACCATAAATGTAACCGTTTCAGAGAGAAATGCGACCAATGTGACGATCTCGCGTTATATCGATTCGATGGTGAATGACGAAACACGGAGATTTTCTAAGGTTTTTACTACATATTAACACTTTTCACATTTTCTCGTGTTACGTGGCTGCCAGTCCTCGGTTCATGCTAAATCTTAAGGTCCTCGGTCATGTCCAAGGCACCAAACCGACCAATAATTCAATAATCGATAACTAAAACTATAAATGTAGCTCTTCTTACTGGGCGATTGCATCAACTTAGATGCTTCTCCTGTGTTCTACTGTGCTACTTGTATTGTCCCCACATACCGCAGCACGCGACAAGGGCTGGCAGACCATAAATGTAACCGTTTCAGAGAGAAATGCGACCAATGTGACGATCTCGCGTTATATCGATTCGATGGTGAATGACGAAACACGGAGATTTTCTAAGGTTTTTACTACATATTAACACTTTTCACATTTTCTCGTGTTACGTGGCTGCCAGTCCTCGGTTCATGCAAAATCTTAAGGTCCTCGGTCATGTCCAAGGCACCAAACCGACCAATAATTCAATAATCGATAGCTAAAACTATAAATGTAGCTCTTCTTACTGGGCGATTGCATCAACTTAGATGCTTCTCCTGTGTTCTACTGTGCTGCTTGTATTGTCCCCACATACCGCAGCACGCGACAAGGGCTGGCAGACCATAAATGTAACCGTTTCAGAGAGAAATGCGACCAATGTGACGATCTCGCGTTATATCGATTCGATGGTGAATGACGAAACACGGAGATTTTCTAAGGTTTTTACTACATATTAACACTTTTCACATTTTCTCGTGTGACGTGGCTGCCAGTCCTCGGATCGTGTAAAATCTTAAGGTCCTCGGTCATGTCCAAGGCACCAAACCGACCAATAATTCGATAATCGATAACTAAAACTATAAATGTAGCTCTTCTTACTGGGCGATTGCATCAACTAAGATGCTTCTCCTGTGTTCTACTGTGCTGCTTGTATTGTCCCCACATACCGCAGCACGCGACAAGGGCTGGCAGAACATAAATGTAACCGTTTCAGAGAGAAATGCGACCAATGTGACGTTCTCGCGTTATATCGATTCGATGGTGAATGACGAAACACGGAGATTTTCTAAGGTTTTTACTACATATTAACACTTTTCACATTTTCTCGTGTTACGTGGCTGCCAGTCCTCGGTTCATGCATAATCTTAAGGTCCTCGGTCATGTCCAAGGCACCAAACCGACCAATAATTCAATAATCGATAACTAAAACTATAAATGTAGCTCTTCTTACTGGGCGATTGCATCAACTTAGATGCTTCTCCTGTGTTCTACTGCGCTGCTTGTATTGTCCCCACATACCGCAGCATGCGACAAGGGCTGGCAGACCATAAATGTAACCGTTTCAGAGAGAAATGCGACCAATGTGACGATCTCGCTTTATATCGATTCGATGGTGAATGACGAAACACGGAGATTTTCTAAGGTTTTTACTACATATTAACACTTTTCACATTTTCACGTGTTACATGGCTGCCAGTCCTCGGTTCATGCAAAATCTTAAGGTCCTCGGTCATGTCCAAGGCACCAAACCGACCAATAATTCAATAATCGATAACTAAAACTATAAATGTAGCTCTTCTTACTGGGCGATTGCATCAACTTAGATGCTTCTCCTGTGTTTTGTCCCCACATACCGCAGCACGCGACAAGGGCTGGCAGACCATAAATGTAACCGTTTCAGAGAGAAATGCGACCAATGTGACGATCTCGCGTTATATCGATTCGATGGTGAATGAAGAAACACGGAGATTTTCTAAGGTTTTTACTACATATTAACACTTTTCACATTTTCTCGTGTTACGTGGCTGCCAGTCCTCGGATCGTGTAAAATCTTAAGGTCCTCGGTCATGTCCAAGGCACCAAACCGACCAATAATTCAATAATCGATAACTAAAACTATAAATGTAGCTCTTCTTACTGGGCGATTACATCAACTTAGATGCTTCTCCTGTGTTCTACTGTGCTGCTTGTATTGTCCCCACATACCGCAGCACGCGACAAGGGCTGGCAGACCATAAATGTAACCGTTTCAGAGAGAAATGCGACCAATGTGACGATCTCGCGTTATATCGATTCGATGGTGAATGACGAAACACGGAGATTTTCTAAGGTTTTTACTACATATTAACACTTTTCACATTTTCTCGTGTTACGTGGCTGCCAGTCCTCGGTTCATGCAAAATCTTAAGGTCCTCGGTCATGTCCAAGGCACCAAACCGACCAATAATTCAGTAATCGATAACTAAAACTATAAATGTAGCTCTTCTTACTGGGCGATTGCATCAACTTAGATGCTTCTCCTGTGTTCTACTGTGCTGCTTGTATTGTCCCCACATACCGCAGCACGCGACAAGGGCTGGCAGACCATAAATGTAACCGTTTCAGAGAGAAATGCGACCAATGTGACGATCTCGCGTTATATCGATTCGATGGTGAATGACGAAACACGGAGATTTTCTAAGGTTTTTACTACATATTAACACTTTTCACATTTTCTCGTGTTACGTGGCTGCCAGTCCTCGGTTCATGCAAAATCTTAAGGTCCTCGGTCATGTCCAAGGCACCAAACCGACCAATAATTCAATAATCGATAACTAAAACTATAAATGTAGCTCTTCTTACTGGGCGATTGCATCAACTTAGATGCTTCTCCTGTGTTGTACTGTGCTGCTTGTATTGTCCCCACATACCGCAGCACGCGACAAGGGCTGGCAGACCATAAATGTAACCGTTTCAGAGAGAAATGCGACCAATGTGACGATCTCGCGTTATATCGATTCGATGGTGAATGACGAAACACGGAGATTTTCTAAGGTTTTTACTACATATTAACACTTTTCACATTTTCTCGTGTTACGTGGCTGCCAGTCCTCGGTTCATGCAAAATCTTAAGGTCTTCGGTCATGTCCAAGGCACCAAACCGACCAATAATCCAATAATCGATAACTAAAACCATAAATATAGCTCTTCTTACTGGGCGATTGCATCAACTTAGATGCTTCTCCTGTGTTCTACTGTGCTGCTTGTATTGTCCCCACATACCGCAGCACGCGACAAGGGCTGGCAGACCATAAATGTAACCGTTTCAGAGAGAAATGCGACCAATGTGACGATCTCGCGTTATATCGATTCGATGGTGAATGACGAAACACGGAGATTTTCTAAGGTTTTTACTACATATTAACACTTTTCACATTTTCTCGTGTTACGTGGCTGCCAGTCCTCGGTTCATGCAAAATCTTAAGGTCCTCGGTCATGTCCAAGGCACCAAACCGACCAATAATTCAATAATCGATAACTAAAACTATAAATGTAGCTCTTCTTACTGGGCGATTGCATCAACTTAGATGCTTCTCCTGTGTTCTACTGTGCTACTTGTATTGTCCCCACATACCGCAGCACGCGACAAGGGCTGGCAGACCATAAATGTAACCGTTTCAGAGAGAAATGCGACCAATGTGACGATCTCGCGTTATATCGATTCGATGGTGAATGACGAAACACGGAGATTTTCTAAGGTTTTTACTACATATTAACACTTTTCACATTTTCTCGTGTTACGTGGCTGCCAGTCCTCGGTTCATGCAAAATCTTAAGGTCCTCGGTCATGTCCAAGGCACCAAACCGACCAATAATTCAATAATCGATAGCTAAAACTATAAATGTAGCTCTTCTTACTGGGCGATTGCATCAACTTAGATGCTTCTCCTGTGTTCTACTGTGCTGCTTGTATTGTCCCCACATACCGCAGCACGCGACAAGGGCTGGCATAAATGTAACCGTTTCAGAGAGAAATGCGACCAGTGTGACGATCTCGCGTTATATCGATTCGATGGTGAATGACGAAACACGGAGATTTTCTAAGGTTTTTACTACATATTAACACTTTTCACATTTTCTCGTGTTACGTGGCTGCCAGTCCTCGGTTCATGCAAAATCTTAAGGTCCTCGGTCATGTCCAAGGCACCAAACCGACCAATAATTCGATAATCGATAACTAAAACTATAAATGTAGCTCTTCTTACTGGGCGATTGCATCAACTAAGATGCTTCTCCTGTGTTCTACTGTGCTGCTTGTATTGTCCCCACATACCGCAGCACGCGACAAGGGCTGGCAGACCATAAATGTAACCGTTTCAGAGAGAAATGCGACCAATGTGACGTTCTCGCGTTATATCGATTCGATGGTGAATGACGAAACACGGAGATTTTCTAATGTTTTTACTACATATTAACACTTTTCACATTTTCTCGTGTTACGTGGCTGCCAGTCCTCGGTTCATGCATAATCTTAAGGTCCTCGGTCATGTCCAAGGCACCAAACCGACCAATAAATCAATAATCGATAACTAAAACTATAAATGTAGCTCTTCTTACTGGGCGATTGCATCAACTTAGATGCTTCTCCTGTGTTCTACTGTGCTGCTTGTATTGTCCCCACATACCGCAGCATGCGACAAGGGCTGGCAGACCATAAATGTAACCGTTTCAGAGAGAAATGCGACCAATGTGACGATCTCGCGTTATATCGATTCGATGGTGAATGACGAAACACGGAGATTTTCTAAGGTTTTTACTACATATTAACACTTTTCACATTTTCACGTGTTACGTGGCTGCCAGTCCTCGGTTCATGCAAAATCTTAAGGTCCTCGGTCATGTCCAAGGCACCAAACCGACCAATAATTCAATAATCGATAACTGAAACTATAAATGTAGCTCTTCTTACTGGGCGATTGCATCAACTTAGATGCTTCTCCTGTGTTTTGTCCCCACATACCGCAGCACGCGACAAGGGCTGGCAGACCATAAATGTAACCGTTTCAGAGAGAAATGCGACCAATGTGACGATCTCACGTTATATCGATTCGATGGTGAATGACGAAACACGGAGATTTTCTAAGGTTTTTACTACATATTAACACTTTTCACATTTTCTCGTGTTACGTGGCTGCCAGTCCTCGGTTCATGTAAAATCTTAAGGTCCTCGGTCATGTCCAAGGCACCAAACCGACCAATAATTCGATAATCGATAACTAAAACTATAAATGTAGCTCTTCTTACTGGGCGATTGCATCAACTAAGATGCTTCTCCTGTGTTCTGCTGTGCTGCTTGTATTGTCCCCACATACCGCAGCACGCGACAAGGGCTGGCAGACCATAAATATAACCGTTTCAGAGAGAAATGCGACCAATGTGACGATCTCGCGTTATATCGATTCGATGGTGAATGACGAAACACGGAGATTTTCTAAGGTTTTTACTACATATTAACACTTTTCACATTTTCTCGTGTTACGTGGCTGCCAGTCCTCGGTTCATGCAAAATCTTAAGGTCCTCGGTCATGTCCAAGGCACCAAACCGACCAATAATTCAATAATCGATAACTAAAACTATAAATGTAGCTCTTCTTACTGGGCGATTGCATCAACTTAGATGCTTCTCCTGTGTTCTACTGTGCTGCTTGTATTGTCCCCACATACCGCAGCATGCGACAAGGGCTGGCAGACCATAAATGTAACCGTTTCAGAGAGAAATGCGACCAATGTGACGATCTCGCGTTATATCGATTCGATGGTGAATGACGAAACACGGAGATTTTCTAAGGTTTTTACTACATATTAACACTTTTCACATTTTCACGTGTTACGTGGCTGCCAGTCCTCGGTTCATGCAAAATCTTAAGGTCCTCGGTCATGTCCAAGGCACCAAACCGACCAATAATTCAATAATCGATAACTGAAACTATAAATGTAGCTCTTCTTACTGGGCGATTGCATCAACTTAGATGCTTCTCCTGTGTTTTGTCCCCACATACCGCAGCACGCGACAAGGGCTGGCAGACCATAAATGTAACCGTTTCAGAGAGAAATGCGACCAATGTGACGATCTCACGTTATATCGATTCGATGGTGAATGACGAAACACGGAGATTTTCTAAGGTTTTTACTACATATTAACACTTTTCACATTTTCTCGTGTTACGTGGCTGCCAGTCCTCGGTTCATGTAAAATCTTAAGGTCCTCGGTCATGTCCAAGGCACCAAACCGACCAATAATTCGATAATCGATAACTAAAACTATAAATGTAGCTCTTCTTACTGGGCGATTGCATCAACTAAGATGCTTCTCCTGTGTTCTGCTGTGCTGCTTGTATTGTCCCCACATACCGCAGCACGCGACAAGGGCTGGCAGACCATAAATGTAACCGTTTCAGAGAGAAATGCGACCAATGTGACGATCTCGCGTTATATCGATTCGATGGTGAATGACGAAACACGGAGATTTTCTAAGGTTTTTACTACATATTAACACTTTTCACATTTTCTCGTGTTACGTGGCTGCCAGTCCTCGGTTCATGCAAAATCTTAAGGTCCTCGGTCATGTCCAAGGCACCAAACCGACCAATAATTCAATAATCGATAACTAAAACTATAAATGTAGCTCTTCTTACTGGGCGATTGCATCAACTTAGATGCTTCTCCTGTGTTCTACTGTGCTGCTTGTATTGTCCCCACATACCGCAGCACGCGACAAGGGCTGGCAGACCATAAATGTAACCGTTTCAGAGAGAAATGCGACCAATGTGACGATCTCGCGTTATATCGATTCGATGGTGAATGACGAAACACGGAGATTTTCTAAGGTTTTTACTACATATTAACACTTTTCACATTTTCTCGTGTTACGTGGCTGCCAGTCCTCGGTTCATGCAAAATCTTAAGGTCCTCGGTCATGTCCAAGGCACCAAACCGACCAATAATTCAATAATCGATAGCTAAAACTATAAATGTAGCTCTTCTTACTGGGCGATTGCATCAACTTAGATGCTTCTCCTGTGTTGTACTGTGCTGCTTGTATTGTCCCCACATACCGCAGCACGCGACAAGGGCTGGCAGACCATAAATGTAACCGTTTCAGAGAGAAATGCGACCAATGTGACGTTCTCGCGTTATATCGATTCGATGGTGAATGACGAAACACGGAGATTTTCTAATGTTTTTACTACATATTAACACTTTTCACATTTTCTCGTGTTACGTGGCTGCCAGTCCTCGGTTCATGCATAATCTTAAGGTCCTCGGTCATGTCCAAGGCACCAAACCGACCAATAATTCAATAATCGATAACTAAAACTATAAATGTAGCTCTTCTTACTGGGCGATTGCATCAACTTAGATGCTTCTCCTGTGTTCTACTGTGCTGCTTGTATTGTCCCCACATACCGCAGCATGCGACAAGGGCTGGCAGACCATAAATGTAACCGTTTCAGAGAGAAATGCGACCAATGTGACGATCTCGCGTTATATCGATTCGATGGTGAATGACGAAACACGGAGATTTTCTAAGGTTTTTACTACATATTAACACTTTTCACATTTTCACGTGTTACGTGGCTGCCAGTCCTCGGTTCATGCAAAATCTTAAGGTCCTCGGTCATGTCCAAGGCACCAAACCGACCAATAATTCAATAATCGATAACTGAAACTATAAATGTAGCTCTTCTTACTGGGCGATTGCATCAACTTAGATGCTTCTCCTGTGTTTTGTCCCCACATACCGCAGCACGCGACAAGGGCTGGCAGACCATAAATGTAACCGTTTCAGAGAGAAATGCGACCAATGTGACGATCTCACGTTATATCGATTCGATGGTGAATGACGAAACACGGAGATTTTCTAAGGTTTTTACTACATATTAACACTTTTCACATTTTCTCGTGTTACGTGGCTGCCAGTCCTCGGTTCATGTAAAATCTTAAGGTCCTCGGTCATGTCCAAGGCACCAAACCGACCAATAATTCGATAATCGATAACTAAAACTATAAATGTAGCTCTTCTTACTGGGCGATTGCATCAACTAAGATGCTTCTCCTGTGTTCTACTGTGCTGCTTGTATTGTCCCCACATACCGCAGCACGCGACAAGGGCTGGCAGACCATAAATGTAACCGTTTCAGAGAGAAATGCGACCAATGTGACGATCTCGCGTTATATCGATTCGATGGTGAATGACGAAACACGGAGATTTTCTAAGGTTTTTACTACATATTAACACTTTTCACATTTTCTCGTGTTACGTGGCTGCCAGTCCTCGGTTCATGCAAAATCTTAAGGTCCTCGGTCATGTCCAAGGCACCAAACCGACCAATAATTCAATAATCGATAACTAAAACTATAAATGTAGCTCTTCTTACTGGGCGATTGCATCAACTTAGATGCTTCTCCTGTGTTCTACTGTGCTGCTTGTATTGTCCCCACATACCGCAGCACGCGACAAGGGCTGGCAGACCATAAATGTAACCGTTTCAGAGAGAAATGCGACCAATGTGACGATCTCGCGTTATATCGATTCGATGGTGAATGACGAAACACGGAGATTTTCTAAGGTTTTTACTACATATTAACACTTTTCACATTTTCTCGTGTTACGTGGCTGCCAGTCCTCGGTTCATGCAAAATCTTAAGGTCCTCGGTCATGTCCAAGGCACCAAACCGACCAATAATTCAATAATCGATAGCTAAAACTATAAATGTAGCTCTTCTTACTGGGCGATTGCATCAACTTAGATGCTTCTCCTGTGTTCTACTGTGCTGCTTGTATTGTCCCCACATACCGCAGCACGCGACAAGGGCTGGCAGACCATAAATGTAACCATTTCAGAGAGAAATGCGACCAATGTGACGATCTCGCGTTATATCGATTCGATGGTGAATGACGAAACACGGAGAATTTCTAAGGTTTTTACTACATATTAACATTTTTCACATTTTCTCGTGTTACGTGGCTGCCAGTCCTCGGTTCATGCATTATCTTAAGGTCCTCGGTCATGTCCAAGGCACCAAACCGACCAATAATTCAATAATCGATAACTAAAACTATAAATGTAGCTCTTCTTACTGGGCGATTGCATCAACTTAGATGCTTCTCCAGTGTTCTACTGTGCTGCTTGTATTGTCCCCACATACCGCAGCACGCGACAAGGGCTGGCAGACCATAAATGTAACCGTTTCAGAGAGAAATGCGACCAATGTGACGATCTCGCGTTATATCGATTCGATGGTGAATGACGAAACACGGAGATTTTCTAAGGTTTTTACTACATATTAACACTTTTCACATTTTCTCGTGTTACGTGGCTGCCAGTCCTCGGTTCATGCAAAATCTTAAGGTCCTCGGTCATGTCCAAGGCACCAAACCGACCAATAATTCAATAATCGATAACTAAAACTATAAATGTAGCTCTTCTTACTGGGCGATTGCATCAACTTAGATGCTTCTCCTGTGTTTTGTCCCCACATACCGCAGCACGCGACAAGGGCTGGCAGACCATAAATGTAACCGTTTCAGAGAGAAATGCGACCAATGTGACGATCTCGCGTTATATCGATTCGATGGTGAATGACGAAACACGGAGATTTTCTAAGGTTTTTACTACATATTAACACTTTTCACATTTTCTCGTGTTACGTGGCTGCCAGTCCTCGGTTCATGCAAAATCTTAAGGTCCTTGGTCATGTCCAAGGCACCAAACCGACCAATAATTCGATAATCGATAACTAAAACTATAAATGTAGCTCTTCTTACTGGGCGATTGCATCAACTAAGATGCTTCTCCTGTGTTCTACTGTGCTGCTTGTATTGTCCCCACATACCGCAGCACGCGACAAGGGCTGGCAGACCATAAATGTAACCGTTTCAGAGAGAAATGCGACCAATGTGACGATCTCGCGTTATATCGATTCGATGGTGAATGACGAAACACGGAGATTTTCTAAGGTTTTTACTACATATTAACACTTTTCACATTTTCTCGTGTTACGTGGCTGCCAGTCCTCGGTTCATGCAAAATATTAAGGTCCTCGGTCATGTCCAAGGCACCAAACCGACCAATAATTCAATAATCGATAACTAAAACTATAAATGTAGCTCTTCTTACTGGGCGATTGCATCAACTTAGATGCTTCTCCTGTGTTCTACTGTGCTGCTTGTATTGTCCCCACATACCGCAGCACGCGACAAGGGCTGGCAGACCATAAATGTAACCGTTTCAGAGAGAAATGCGACCAATGTGACGATCTCGCGTTATATCGATTCGATTGTGAATGACGAAACACGGAGATTTTCTAAGGTTTTTACTACATATTAACACTTTTCACATTTTCTCGTGTTACGTGGCTGCCAGTCCTCAGTTCATGCAAAATCTTAAGGTCCTCGGTCATGTCCAAGGCACCAAACCGACCAATAATTCAATAATCGATAACTAAAACTATAAATGTAGCTCTTCTTACTGGGCGATAGCATCAACTAAGATGCTTCTCCTGTGTTCTACTGTGCTGCTTGTATTGTCCCCACATACCGCAGCACGCGACAAGGGCTGGCAGACCATAAATGTAACCGTTTCAGAGAGAAATGCGACCAATGTGACGATCTCGCGTTATATCGATTCGAAGGTGAATGACGAAACACGGAGATTTTCTAAGGTTTTTACTACATATTAACACTTTTCACATTTTCTCGTGTTACGTGGCTGCCAGTCCTCGGTTCATGCAAAATCTTAAGGTCCTCGGTCATGTCCAAGGCACCAAACCGACCAATAATTCAATAATCGATAACTAAAACTATAAATGTAGCTCTCCTTACTGGGCGATTGCATCAACTTAGATGCTTCTCCTGTGTTCTACTGTGCTGCTTGTATTGTCCCCACATACCGCAGCACGCGACAAGGGCTGGCAGACCATAAATGTAACCGTTTCAGAGAGAAATGCGACCAATGTGACGATCTCGCGTTATATCGATTCGATGGTGAATGACGAAACACGGAGATTTTCTAAGGTTTTTACTACATATTAACACTTTTCACATTTTCTCGTGTTACGTGGCTGCCAGTCCTCGGTTCATGCAAAATCTTAAGGTCCTCGGTCATGTCCAAGGCACCAAACCGACCAATAATTCAATAATCGATAACTAAAACTATAAATGTAGCTCTTCTTACTGGGCGATTGCATCAACTTAGATGCTTCTCCTGTGTTCTACTGTGCTGCTTGTATTGTCCCCACATACCGCAGCACGCGTCAAGGGCTGGCAGACCATAAATGTAACCGTTTCAGAGAGAAATGCGACCAATGTGACGATCTCGCGTTATATCGAATCGATGGTGAATGACGAAACACGGAGATTTTCTAAGGTTTTTACTACATATTAACACTTTTCACATTTTCTCGTGTTACGTGGCTTCCAGTCGTCGGTTCATGCAAAATCTTAAGGTCCTCGGTCATGTCCAAGGCACCAAACCGACCAATAATTCAGTAATCGATAACTAAAACTATAAATGTAGCTCTTCTTACAGGGCGATTGCATCAACTTAGATGCTTCTCCTGTGTTCTACTGTGCTGCTTGTATTGTCCCCACATACCGCAGCACGCAACAAGGGCTGGCAGACCATAAATGTAACCGTTTCAGAGAGAAATGACACCAATGTGACGATCTCGCGTTATATCGATTCGATGGTGAATGACGAAACACGGAGATTTTCTAAGGTTTTTACTACATATTAACACTTTTCACATTTTCTCGTGTTACGTGGCTGCCAGTCCTCGGTTCATGCAAAATCTTAAGGTCCTCGGTCATGTCCAAGGCACCAAACCGACCAATAATTCAATAATCGATAGCTAAAACTATAAATGTAGCTCTTCTTACTGGGCGATTGCATCAACTTAGATGCTTCTCCTGTGTTCTACTGTGCTGCTTGTATTCTCCCCACATACCGCAGCACGCGACAAGGGCTGGCAGACCATAAATGTAACCGTTTCAGAGAGAAATGCGACCAATGTGACGATCTCGCATTATATCGATTCGATGGTGAATGACGAAACACGGAGATTTTCTAAGGTTTTTACTACATATTAACACTTTTCACATTTTCTCGTGTTACGTGGCTGCCAGTCCTCGGTTCATGCAAAATCTTAAGGTCCTCGGTCATGTCCAAGGCACCAAACCGACCAATAATTCAATAATCGATAACTAAAACTATAAATGTAGCTCTTCTTACTGGGCGATAGCATCAACTAAGATGCTTCTCCTGTGTTCTACTGTGCTGCTTGTATTGTCCGCACATACCGCAGCACGCGACAAGGGCTGGCAGACCATAAATGTAACCGTTTCAGAGAGAAATGCGACCAATGTGACGATCTCGCGTTATATCGATTCGAAGGTGAATGACGAAACACGGAGATTTTCTAAGGTTTTTACTACATATTAACACTTTTCACATTTTCTCGTGTTACGTGGCTGCCAGTCCTCGGTTCATGCAAAATCTTAAGGTCCTCGGTCATGTCCAAGGCACCAAACCGACCAATAATTCAATAATCGATAACTAAAACTATAAATGTAGCTCTTCTTACTGGGCGATTGCATCAACTTAGATGCTTCTCCTGTGTTGTACTGTGCTGCTTGTATTGTCCCCACATACCGCAGCACGCGACAAGGGCTGGCAGACCATAAATGTAACCGTTTCAGAGAGAAATGCGACCAATGTGACGATCTCGCGTTATATCGATTCGATGGTGAATGACGAAACACGGAGATTTTCTAAGGTTTTTACTACATATTAACACTTTTCAAATTTTCTCGTGTTACGTGGCTGCCAGTCCTCGGTTCATGCAAAATCTTAAGGTCCTCGGTCATGTCCAAGGCACCAAACCGACCAATAATTCAATAATCGATAAATAAAACTATAAATGTAGCTCTTCTTACTGGGCGATTACATCAACTTAGATGCTTCTCCTGTGTTCTACTGTGCTGCTTGTATTGTCCCCACATACCGCAGCACGCGTCAAGGGCTGGCAGACCATAAATGTAACCGTTTCAGAGAGAAATGCGACCAATGTGACGATCTCGCGTTATATCGAATCGATGGTGAATGACGAAACACGGAGATTTTCTAAGGTTTTTACTACATATTAACACTTTTCACATTTTCTCGTGTTACGTGGCTGCCAGTCCTCGGTTCATGCAAAATCTTAAGGTCCTCGGTCATGTCCAAGGCACCAAACCGACCAATAATTCAGTAATCGATAACTAAAACTATAAATGTAGCTCTTCTTACTGGGCGATTGCATCAACTTAGATGCTTCTCCTGTGTTCTACTGTGCTGCTTGTATTGTCCCCACATACCGCAGCACGCAACAAGGGTTGGCAGACCATAAATGTAACCGTTTCAGAGAGAAATGACACCAATGTGACGATCTCGCGTTATATCGATTCGATGGTGAATGACGAAACACGGAGATTTTCTAAGGTTTTTACTACATATTAACACTTTTCACATTTTCTCGTGTTACGTGGCTGCCAGTCCTCGGTTCATGCAAAATCTTAAGGTCCTCGGTCATGTCCAAGGCACCAAACCGACCAATAATTCAATAATCGATAGCTAAAACTATAAATGTAGCACTTCTTACTGGGCGATTGCATCAACTTAGATGCTTCTCCTGTGTTCTACTGTGCTGCTTGTATTCTCCCCACATACCGCAGCACGCGACAAGGGCTGGCAGACCATAAATGTAACCGTTTCAGAGAGAAATGCGACCAATGTGACGATCTCGCATTATATCGATTCGATGGTGAATGACGAAACACGGAGATTTTCTAAGGTTTTTACTACATATTAACACTTTTCACATTTTCTCGTGTTACGTGGCTGCCAGTCCTCGGTTCATGCAAAATCTTAAGGTCCTCGGTCATGTCCAAGGCACTAAACCGACCAATAATTCAATAATCGATAACTAAAACTATAAATGTAGCTCTTCTTACTGGGCGATTGCATCAACTTAGATGCTTCTCCTGTGTTCTACTGTGCTGCTTGTATTGTCCCCACATACCGCAGCACGCGACAAGGGCTGGCAGACCATAAATGTAACCGTTTCAGAGAGAAATGCGACCAATTTGCCGATCTCGCATTATATCGATTCGATGGTGAATGACGAAACACGGAGATTTTCTAAGGTTTTTACTACATATTAACACTTTTCACATTTTCTCGTGTTACGTGGCTGCCAGTCCTCGGTTCGTGTAAAATCTTAAGGTCCTCGGTCATGTCCAAGGCACCAAACCGACCAATAATTCGATAATCGATAACTAAAACTATAAATGTAGCTCTTCTTACTGGGCGATTGCATCAACTAAGATGCTTCTCCTGTGTTCTACTGTGCTGCTTGTATTGTCCCCACATACCGCAGCACGCGACAAGGGCTGGCAGACCATAAATGTAACCGTTTCAGAGAGAAATGCGACCAATGTGACGATCTCGCGTTATATCGATTCGATGGTGAATGAGGAAACACGGAGATTTTCTAAGGTTTTTACTACATATTAACACTTTTCACATTTTCTCGTGTTACATGGCTGCCAGTCCTCGGTTCATGCATAGTCTTAAGGTCCTCGGTCATGTCCAAGGCACCAAACCGACCAATAATTCAATAATCGATAACTAAAACTATAAATGTAGCTCTTCTTACTGGGCGATTGCATCAACTTAGATGCTTCTCCTGTGTTCTACTGTGCTGCTTGTATTGTCCCCACATACCGCAGCACGCGACAAGGGCTGGCAGACCATAAATGTAACCGTTTCAGAGAGAAATGCGACCAATGTGACGATCTCGCGTTATATCGATTCGATGGTGAATGACGAAACACGGAGATTTTCTAAGGTTTTTACTACATATTAACACTTTTCACATTTTCTCGTGTTACGTGGCTGCCAGTCCTCGGTTCATGCAAAATCGTAAGGTCCTAGGTCATGTCCAAGGCAAAAAGTATGTGGTATGCAGATAGAATAGCTAAGTCTCAGGATAAAATTAAAACCATATGGTCAGTCGTAAAGGAAGTTGCTGGTCTGCAGAGACAGGTCGAGGATATAGAATCAGTGCGTAGTGGGAATGTCCGTGTTACTGATAAGTCGCATATATGTACAGTATTTAATAATCACTTTCTGAATATAGCAGGTGAACTAAATAGAAACCTAATTCCAACAGGGAATCATATAGCGGTCTTAGAAAAAAGTGTTCCGAGACTGTTACCTGAAATGCTCCTCCATGATACTGACAAGAGGGAGATTGAGTTAATAATTAAATCACTAAAGACCAAGAACTCTCATGGATATGACGGGGTATCTAGCAGAATACTGAAGTATTGTTCTATGTATGTTAGCCCAGTACTTAGCCATATCTGTAACTTTTCCTTTAGGAGTGGTCGGTTTCCTGATCGATTAAAATACTCGGTAGTGAAGCCACTTTATAAAAAGGGAGACATTGATAATGTTGACAATTTTAGACCTATTTCTATGCCATCGGTGTTTGCTAAAGTTATCGAGAAGGTTGTATATACAAGGTTACTGGAGCATTTAAATTCACATAATTTGCTGTCAAATGTTCAGTTTGGTTTTAGAAATGGTTTAACAACTGAAAATGCTATATTCTCTTTTCTCTGTGAGGTTTTCGACGGATTAAATAAAAGGTTGCGAACGCTAGGTGTTTTCTTTGATTTAACGAAGGCTTTTGACTGTGTTGACCACAAAATATTACTGCAGAAGTTGGACCATTATGGAGTAAGGGGAGTAGCTTACAATTGGTTCGCCTCTTACTTTAAGAACAGAAAGCAGAGGGTAATTCTCCGCAATATTGAGAGTGGTAGTGATGTTCAGTCCCAATGGGGCACTGTTAAGTGGGGCGTTCCCCAAGGGTCGGTGCTGGGGCCACTGCTGTTTCTTATTTATATAAATGATATGCCTTCTAGTATTACAGGTGATTCAAAAATATTTCTGTTTGCTGATGACACCAGCTTGATAGTGAAGGATCTTGTGTGTAATATTGAAACAGTAACAAATAATTTAGTTCATGAAATAAGTTCGTGGCTTGTGGAAAATAATTTGATGCTAAATCACAGTAAGACTCAGTTTTTACAGTTTCTAACTCACAATTCAACAAGAACTGACATTTTAATCAGACAGAATGGGCATGTTATAAGCGAGACGGAACAGTTCCAGTTCCTAGGCGTACGGATAGATAGTAAGCTGTAGTGGAAAGCCCATGTTCAGGATCTTGTTCAGAAACTAAATGCTGCTTTATTTACCATTAGAACAGTATCTGAAATAAGTGACACTTCAACACGAAAAGTAGTCTACTTCGCATATTTTCATACGCTTATGTCGTATGGTATTATTTTTTGGGGTAATTCTTCTGATTCAAAAAGGGTATTTTTGGCTCAAAAACGGGCTGTTCGAGCTATATGTGGTCTAAGTTCGAGAACCTCTTGTCGACCCCTATTCAAAAATCTGGGAATTCTGACATTGCCCTCTATTTATTTTCTTTGATGTCGTTTGTTGTTAGCAATATTAGCCTATTCCCAAGAGTTAGCAGCTTTCACTCAGTTAATACTAGGCAGAAATCAAATCTGCATGTAGAATGCAGTTCCTTGACTCTTGTGCAGAAAGGAGTGCAGTATTCTGCTGCATCCATTTTCAATAAGCTACCACAAGAACTCAAAAATCTTAGCAGTAGCCCAAACTCTTTTAAGTCTAAACTGAAGAGTTTCCTCATGGCTCACTCCTTCTATTCTGTCGAGGAGCTCCTGGAAGAGCTAAAAAATTAAGCAAATTCCAGTGTTACATTGTTGATTGTCTTCATTTAAACTTATGACTTGTCACCTGAATATGTTTTTTTTCCTATATTTCATTTTATCTGTTTCTAATATCGTGTTATAATTTCATGTATTGACTCGTTCCATGACCATGGAGATTTCTCCTTAATTTGGTCCCACGGAACAATAAATAAATAAATAAATAAATAAAAAAAACCAAACCGACCAATAATTCAATAATCGATAACTAAAACTATAAATGTAGCTCTTCTTACTGGGCGATTGCATCAACTTAGATGCTTCTCCTGTGTTCTACTGTGCTGCTTGTATTGTCCCCACATAACCCAGCACGCGACAAGGGCTGGCAGACCATAAATGTAACCGTTTCAGAGATAAATGCGACCAATGTGACGATCTCGCGTTATATCGATTCGATGGTGAATGACGAAACACGGAGATTTTCTAAGGTTTTTACTACATATTAACACTTTTCACATTTTCTCGTGTTACGTGGCTGCCAGTCCTCGGTTCATGCATAATCTTAAGGTCCTCGGTCATGTCCAAGGCACCAAACCGAACAATAATTCAGTAATCGATAACTAAAACTATAAATGTAGCTCTTCTTACAGGGCGATTGCATCAACTTAGATGCTTCTCCTGTGTTCTACTGTGCTGCTTGTATTGTCCCCACATACCGCAGCACGCGACAAGGGCTGGCAGACCATAAATGTAACCGTTTCAGAGAGAAATGCGACCAATGTGCCGATCTCGCGTTATATCGATTCGATGGTGAATGACGAAACACGGAGATTTTCTAAGGTTTTTACTACATATTAACACTTTTCACATTTTCTCGTGTTACGTGGCTGCCAGTCCTCGGTTCGTGTAAAATCTTAAGGTCCTCGGTCATGTCCAAGGCACCAAACCGACCAATAATTCGATAATCGATAACTAAAACTATAAATGTAGCTTTTCTTACTGGGCGATTGCATCAACTAAGATGCTTCTCCTGTGTTCTACTGTGCTGCTTGTATTGTCCCCACATACCGCAGCACGCGACAAGGGCTGGCAGACCATAAATGTAACCGTTTCAGAGAGAAATGCGACCAATGTGACGATCTCGCGTTATATCGATTCGATGGTGAATGAGGAAACACGGAGATTTTCTAAGGTTTTTACTACATTTTAACACTTTTCACATTTTCTCGTGTTACGTGGCTGCCAGTCCTCGGTTCATGCATAATCTTAAGGTCCTCGGTCATGTCCAAGGCACCAAACCGAACAATAATTCAATAATCGATAACTAAAACTATAAATGTAGCTCTTCTTACTGGGCGATTGCATCAACTTAGATGCTTCTCCTGTGTTCTACTGTGCTGCTTGTATTGTCCCCACATACCGCAGCACGCGACAAGGGCTGGCAGACCATAAATGTAACCGTTTCAGAGAGAAATGCGACCAATGTGACGATCTCGCGTTATATCGATTCGATGGTGAATGGCGAAACACGGAGATTTTCTAAGGTTTTTACTACATATTAACACTTTTCACATTTTCTCGTGTTACGTGGCTGCCAGTCCTCGGTTCATGCAAAATCTTAAGGTCCTCGGTCATGTCCAAGGCACCAAACCGACCAATAATTCAATAATCGATAACTAAAACTATAAATGTAGCTCTTCTTACTGGGCGATTGCATCAACTTAGATGCTTCTCCTGTGTTTTGTCCCCACATACCGCAGCACGCGACAAGGGCTGGCAGACCATAAATGTAACCGTTTCAGAGAGAAATACGACCAATGTGACGATCTCGCGTTATATCGATTCGATGGTGAATGACGAAACACGGAGATTTTCTAAGGTTTTTACTACATATTAACACTTTTCACATTTTCTCGTGTTACGTGACTGCCAGTCCTCGGTTCATGTAAAATCTTAAGGTCCTCGGTCATGTCCAAGGCACCAAACCGACCAATAATTCGATAATCGATAACTAAAACTATAAATGTAGCTCTTCTTACTGGGCGATTGCATCAACTAAGATGCTTCTCCTGTGTTCTACTGTGCTGCTTGTATTGTCCCCACATACCGCAGCACGCGACAAGGGCTGGCAGACCATAAATGTAACCGTTTCAGAGAGAAATGCGACCAATGTGACGATCTCGCGTTATATCGATTCGATGGTGAATGACGAAACACGGAGATTTTCTAAGGTTTTTACTACATATTAACACTTTTCACATTTTCTCGTGTTACGTGGCTGCCAGTCCTCGGTTCATGCAAAATCTTAAGGTCCTCGGTCATGTCCAAGGCACCAAACCGACCAATAATTCAATAATCGATAACTAAAACTATAAATGTAGCTCTTCTTACTGGGCGATTGCATCAACTTAGATGCTTCTCCTGTGTTCTACTGTGCTGCTTGTATTGTCCCCACATACCGCAGCACGCGACAAGGGCTGGCAGACCATAAATGTAACCGTTTCAGAGAGAAATGCGACCAATGTGACGATCTCGCGTTATATCGATTCGATGGTGAATGAAGAAACACGGAGATTTTCTAAGGTTTTTACTACATATTAACACTTTTCACATTTTCTCGTGTTACGTGGCTGCCAGTCCTCGGTTCATGCATAATCTTAAGGTCCTCGGTCATGTCCAAGTCACCAAACCGACCAATAATTCAATAATCGATAACTAAAACTATAAATGTAGCTCTTCTTACTGGGCGATAGCATCAACTAAGATGCTTCTCCTGTGTTCTACTGTGCTGCTTGTATTGTCCCCACATACCGCAGCACGCGACAAGGGCTGGCAGACCATAAATGTAACCGTTTCAGAAAGAAATGCGACCAATGTGACGATCTCGCGTTATATCGATTCGAAGGTGAATGACGAAACACGGAGATTTTCTAAGGTTTTTACTACATATTAACACTTTTCACATTTTCTCGTGTTACGTGGCTGCCAGTCCTCGGTTCATGCAAAATCTTAAGGTCCTCGGTCATGTCCAAGGCACCAAACCGACCAATAATTCAATAATCGATAACTAAAACTATAAATGTAGCTCTTCTTACTGGGCGATTGCATCAACTTAGATGCTTCTCCTGTGTTCTACTGTGCTGCTTGTATTGTCCCCACATACCGCAGCACGCGACAAGGGCTGGTAGACCATAAATGTAACCGTTTCAGAGAGAAATGCGACCAATGTGACGATCTCGCGTTATATCGATTCGATGGTGAATGAGGAAACACGGAGATTTTCTAAGGTTTTTACTACATATTAACACTTTTCACATTTTCTCGTGTTACGTGGCTGCCAGTCGTCGCTTCATGCAAAATCGTAAGGTCCTCGGTCATGTCCAAGGCACCAAACCGACCAATAATTCAATAATCGATAACTAAAACTATAAATGTAGCTCTTCTTACTGGGCGATTGCATCAACTTAGATGCTTCTCCTGTGTTCTACTGTGCTGCTTGTATTGTCCCCACATACTGCAGCACGCGACAAGGGCTGGCAGACCATAAATGTAACCGTTTCAGAGAGAAATGCGACCAATGTGACGATCTCGCGTTATATCGATTCGATGGTGAATGACGAAACACGGAGATTTTCTAAGGTTTTTACTACATTTTAACACTTTTCACATTTTCTCGTGTTACGTGGCTGCCAGTCCTCGGTTCATGCAAAATCTTAAGGTCCTCGGTCATGTCCAAGGCACCAAACCGACCAATAATTCAATAATCGATAGCTAAAACTATAAATGTAGCTCCTCTTACTGGGCGATTGCATCAACTTAGATGCTTATCCTGTGTTCTACTGTGCTGCTTGTATTGTCCCCACATACCGCAGCACGCGACAAGGGCTGGCAGACCATAAATGTAACCGTTTCAGAGAGAAATGCGACCAATGCGACGATCTCGCGTTATATCGATTCGATGGTGAATGACGAAACACGGAGATTTTCTAAGGTTTTTACTACATATTAACACTTTTCACATTTTCTCGTGTGACGTGGCTGCCAGTCCTCGGTTCATGCAAAATCTTAAGGTCCTCGGTCATGTCCAAGGCACCAAACCGACCAATAATTCAATAATCGATAACTAAAACTATAAATGTAGCTCTTCTTATTGGGCGATTGCATCAACTTAGATGCTTCTCCTGTGTTGTACTGTGCTGCTTGTATTGTCCCCACATACCGCAGCACGCGACAAGGGCTGGCAGACCATAAATGTAACCGTTTCAGAGAGAAATGCGACCAATGTGACGATCTCGCGTTATATCGATTCGATGGTGAATGACGAAACACGGAGATTTTTTAAGGTTTTTACTACATATTAACACTTTTCACATTTTCTCGTGTTACGTGGCTGCCAGTCCTCGGTTGATGCAAAATCTTAAGGTCCTCGGTCATGTCCAAGGCACCAAACCGACCAATAATTCAATAATCGATAGCTAAAGCTATAAATGTAGCTCTTCTTACTGGGCGATTGCATCAACTTAGATGCTTCTCCTGTGTTCTACTGTGCTGCTTGTATTGTCCCCACATAACCCAGCACGCGACAAGGGCTGGCAGACCATAAATGTAACCGTTTCAGAGAGAAATGCGCCAATGCGACGATCTCGCGTTATATCGATTCGATGGTGAATGACGAAACACGGAGATTTTCTAAGGTTTTTACTACATATTAACACTTTTCACATTTTCTCGTGTTACGTGGGTACCAGTCCTCGGTTCATGCAAAATCTTAAGGTCCTCGGTCATGTCCAAGGCACCAAACCGAACAATAATTCGATAATCGATAACTAAAACTATAAATGTAGCTCTTCTTACTGGGCGATTGCATCAACTTAGATGCTTCTCCTGTGTTCTACTGTGCTGCTTGTATTGTCCCCACATACCGCAGCACGCGACAAGGGCTGGCAGACCATAAATGTAACCGTTTCAGAGAGAAATGCGACCAATGTGACGATCTCGCGTTATATCGATTCGATGGTGAATGACGAAACACGGAGATTTTCTAAGGTTTTTACTACATATTAACACTTTTCACATTTTCTCGTGTTACGTGGCTGCCAGTCCTCGGTTCATGCAAAATCTTAAGGTCCTCGGTCATGTCCAAGGCACCAAACCGACCAATAATTCAATAATCGATAACTAAAACTATAAATGTAGCTCTTCTTACTGGGCGATTGCATCAACTAAGATGCTTCTCCTATGTTCTACTGTGCTGCTTGTATTGTCCCCACATACCGCAGCACGCGACAAGGGCTGGCAGACCATAAATGTAACCGTTTCAGAGAGAAATGCGACCAATGTGACGATCTCGCGTTATATCGATTCGATGGTGAATGAAGAAACACGGAGATTTTCTAAGGTTTTTACTACATATTAACACTTTTCACATTTTCTCGTGTTACGTGGCTGCCAGTCCTCGGTTCATGCAAAATCTTAAGGTCCTCGGTCATGTCCAAGGCACCAAACCGACCAATAATTCAATAATCGATAACTAAAACTATAAATGTAGCTCTTCTTACTGGGCGATTGCATCAACTTAGATGCTTCTCCTGTGTTCTACTGTGCTGCTTGTATTGTCCCCACATAACCCAGCACGCGACAAGGGCTGGCAGACCATAAATGTAACCGTTTCAGAGAGAAATGCGACCAATGCGACGATCTCGCGTTATATCGATTCGATGGTGAATGACGAAACACGGAGATTTTCTAAGGTTTTTACTACATATTAACACTTTTCACATTTTCTCGTGTTACGTGGGTACCAGTCCTCGGTTCATGCAAAATCTTAAGGTCCTCGGTCATGTCCAAGGCACCAAACCGAACAATAATTCGATAATCGATAACTAAAACTATAAAAGTAGCTCTTCTTACTGGGCGATTGCATCAACTTAGATGCTTCTCCTGTGTTCTACTGTGCTGCTTGTATTGTCCCCACATACCGCAGCACGCGACAAGGGCTGGCAGACCATAAATGTAACCGTTTCAGAGAGAAATGCGACCAATGTGACGATCTCGCGTTATATCGATTCGATGGTGAATGACGAAACACGGAGATTTTCTAAGGTTTTTACTACATATTAACACTTTTCACATTTTCTCGTGTTACGTGGCTGCCAGTCCTCGGTTCATGCAAAATCTTAAGGTCCTCGGTCATGTCCAAGGCACCAAACCGACCAATAATTCAATAATCGATAGCTAAAACTATAAATGTAGCTCCTCTTACTGGGCGATTGCATCAACTTAGATGCTTATCCTGTGTTCTACTGTGCTGCTTGTATTGTCCCCACATACCGCAGCACGCGACAAGGGCTGGCAGACCATAAATGTAACCGTTTCAGAGAGAAATGCGACCAATGCGACGATCTCGCGTTATATCGATTCGATGGTGAATGACGAAACACGGAGATTTTCTAAGGTTTTTACTACATATTAACACTTTTCACATTTTCTCGTGTGACGTGGCTGCCAGTCCTCGGTTCATGCAAAATCTTAAGGTCCTCGGTCATGTCCAAGGCACCAAACCGACCAATAATTCAATAATCGATAGCTAAAACTATAAATGTAGCTCTTCTTACTGGGCGATTGCATCAACTTAGATGCTTCTCCTGTGTTCTACTGTGCTGCTTGTATTGTCCCCACATAACCCAGCACGCGACAAGGGCTGGCAGACCATAAATGTAACCGTTTCAGAGAGAAATGCGACCAATGTGACGATCTCGCGTTATATCGATTCGATGGTGAATGACGAAACACGGAGATTTTCTAAGGTTTTTACTACATATTAACACTTTTCACATTTTCTCGTGTTACGTGGGTACCAGTCCTCGGTTCATGCAAAATCTTAAGGTCCTCGGTCATGTCCAAGGCACCAAACCGAACAATAATTCGATAATCGATAACTAAAACTATAAATGTAGCTTTTCTTACTGGGCGATTGCATCAACTTAGATGCTTCTCCTGTGTTCTACTGTGCTGCTTGTATTGTCCCCACATCCCGCAGCACGCGACAAGGGCTGGCAGACCATAAATGTAACCGTTTCAGAGAGAAATGCGACCAATGTGACGATCTCGCGTTATATCGATTCGATGGTGAATGACGAAACACGGAGATTTTCTAAGGTTTTTACTACATATTAACACTTTTCACATTTTCTCGTGTTACGTGGCTGCCAGTCCTCGGTTCATGCAAAATCTTAAGGTCCTCGGTCATGTCCAAGGCACCAAACCGACCAATAATTCAATAATCGATAACTAAAACTATAAATGTAGCTCTTCTTACTGGGCGATTGCATCAACTAAGATGCTTCTCCTATGTTCTACTGTGCTGCTTGTATTGTCCCCACATACCGCAGCACGCGACAAGGGCTGGCAGACCATAAATGTAACCGTTTCAGAGAGAAATGCGACCAATGTGACGATCTCGCGTTATATCGATTCGATGGTGAATGAAGAAACACGGAGATTTTCTAAGGTTTTTACTACATATTAACACTTTTCACATTTTCTCGTGTTACGTGGCTGCCAGTCCTCGGTTCATGCAAAATCTTAAGGTCCTCGGTCATGTCCAAGGCACCAAACCGACCAATAATTCAATAATCGATAACTAAAACTATAAATGTAGCTCTTCTTACTGGGCGATTGCATCAACTTAGATGCTTCTCCTGTGTTCTACTGTGCTGCTTGTATTGTCCCCACATACCGCAGCACGCGACAAGGGCTGGCAGACCATAAATGTAACCGTTTCAGAGAGAAATGCGACCAATGTGACGATCTCGCGTTATATCGATTCGATGGTGAATGACGAAACACGGAGATTTTCTAAGGTTTTTACTACATATTAACACTTTTCACATTTTCTCGTGTTACGTGGCTGCCAGTCCTCGGTTCATGCAAAATCTTAAGGTCCTCGGTCATGTCCAAGGCACCAAACCGACCAATAATTCAATAATCGATAGCTAAAACTATAAATGTAGCTCCTCTTACTGGGCGATTGCATCAACTTAGATGCTTATCCTGTGTTCTACTGTGCTGCTTGTATTGTCCCCACATACCGCAGCACGCGACAAGGGCTGGCAGACCATAAATGTAACCGTTTCATAGAGAAATGCGACCAATGCGACGATCTCGCGTTATATCGATTCGATGGTGAATGACGAAACACGGAGATTTTCTAAGGTTTTTACTACATATTAACACTTTTCACATTTTCTCGTGTGACGTGGCTGCCAGTCCTCGGTTCATGCAAAATCTTAAGGTCCTCGGTCATGTCCAAGGCACCAAACCGACCAATAATTCAATAATCGATAACTAAAACTATAAATGTAGCTCTTCTTATTGGGCGATTGCATCAACTTAGATGCTTCTCCTGTGTTGTACTGTGCTGCTTGTATTGTCCCCACATACCGCAGCACGCGACAAGGTCTGGCAGACCATAAATGTAACCGTTTCAGAGAGAAATGCGACCAATGTGACGATCTCGCGTTATATCGATTCGATGGTGAATGACGAAACACGGAGATTTTCTAAGGTTTTTACTACATATTAACACTTTTCACATTTTCTCGTGTTACGTGGCTGCCAGTCCTCGGTTGATGCAAAATCTTAAGGTCCTCGGTCATGTCCAAGGCACCAAACCGACCAATAATTCAATAATCGATAGCTAAAACTATAAATGTAGCTCTTCTTACTGGGCGATTGCATCAACTTAGATGCTTCTCCTGTGTTCTACTGTGCTGCTTGTATTGTCCCCACATAACCCAGCACGCGACAAGGGCTGGCAGACCATAAATGTAACCGTTTCAGAGAGAAATGCGACCAATGCGACGATCTCGCGTTATATCGATTCGATGGTGAATGACGAAACACGGAGATTTTCTAAGGTTTTTACTACATATTAACACTTTTCACATTTTCTCGTGTTACGTGGGTACCAGTCCTCGGTTCATGCAAAATCTTAAGGTCCTCGGTCATGTCCAAGGCACCAAACCGAACAATAATTCGATAATCGATAACTAAAACTATAAATGTAGCTCTTCTTACTGGGCGATTGCATCAACTTAGATGCTTCTCCTGTGTTCTACTGTGCTGCTTGTATTGTCCCCACATACCGCAGCACGCGACAAGGGCTGGCAGACCATAAATGTAACCGTTTCAGAGAGAAATGCGACCAATGTGACGATCTCGCGTTATATCGATTCGATGGTGAATGACGAAACACGGAGATTTTCTAAGGTTTTTACTACATATTAACACTTTTCCCATTTTCTCGTGTTACGTGGCTGCCAGTCCTCGGTTCATGCAAAATCTTAAGGTCCCCGGTCATGTCCAAGGCACCAAACCGACCAATAATTCAATAATCGATAACTAAAACTATAAATGTAGCTCTTCTTACTGGGCGATTGCATCAACTAAGATGCTTCTCCTATGTTCTACTGTGCTGCTTGTATTGTTCCCACATACCGCAGCACGCGACAAGGGCTGGCAGACCATAAATGTAACCGTTTCAGAGAGAAATGCGACCAATGTGACGATCTCGCGTTATATCGATTCGATGGTGAATGAAGAAACACGGAGATTTTCTAAGGTTTTTACTACATATTAACACTTTTCACATTTTCTCGTGTTACGTGGCTGCCAGTCCTCGGTTCATGCAAAATCTTAAGGTCCTCGGTCATGTCCAAGGCACCAAACCGACCAATAATTCAATAATCGATAACTAAAACTATAAATGTAGCTCTTCTTACTGGGAAATTGCATCAACTTAGATGCTTCTCCTGTGTTCTACTGTGCTACTTGTATTGTCCCCACATACCGCAGCACGCGACAAGGGCTGGGAGACCATAAATGTAACCGTTTCAGAGAGAAATGCGACCAATGTGACGATCTCGCGTTATATCGATTCGATGGTGAATGACGAAACACGGAGATTTTCTAAGGTTTTTACTACATATTAACACTTTTCACATTTACTCGTGTTACGTGGCTGCCAGTCCTCGGTTCATGCAAAATCTTAAGGTCCTCGGTCATGTCCAAGGCACCAAACCGACCAATAATTCAATAATCGATAGCTAAAACTATAAATGTAGCTCTTCTTACTGGGCGATTGCATCAACTTAGATGCTTCTCCTGTGTTCTACTGTGCTGCTTGTATTGTCCCCACATACCGCAGCACGCGACAAGGGCTGGCAGACCATAAATGTAACCGTTTCAGAGAGAAATGCGACCAATGTGACGATCTCGCGTTATATCGATTCGATGGTGAATGACGAAACACGGAGATTTTCTAAGGTTTTTACTACATATTAACACTTTTCACATTTTCTCGTGTTACGTGGCTGCCAGTCCTCGGTTCATGCAAAATCTTAAGGTCCTCGGTCATGTCCAAGGCACCAAACCGACCAATAATTCAGTAATCGATAACTAAAACTATAAATGTAGCTCTTCTTACTGGGCGATTGCATCAACTTAGATGCTTCTCCTGTGTTCTACTGTGCTGCTTGTATTGTCCGCACATACTGCAGCACGCGACAAGGGCTGGCAGACCATAAATGTAACCGTTTCAGAGAGAAATGCGACCAATGTGACGATCTCGCGTTATATCGATTCGATGGTGAATGACGAAACACGGAGATTTTCTAAGGTTTTTACTACATATTAACACTTTTCACATTTTCTCGTGTTACGTGGCTGCCAGTCCTCGGTTCATGCAAAATCTTAAGGTCCTCGGTCATGTCCAAGGCACCAAACCGACCAATAATTCAATAATCGATAGCTAAAACTATAAATGTAGCTCCTCTTACTGGGCGATTGCATCAACTTAGATGCTTATCCTGTGTTCTACTGTGCTGCTTGTATTGTCCCCACATACCGCAGCACGCGACAAGGGCTGGCAGACCATAAATGTAACCGTTTCAGAGAGAAATGCGACCAATGTGACGATCTCGCGTTATATCGATTCGATGGTGAATGACGAAACACGGAGATTTTCTAAGGTTTTTACTACATATTAACACTTTTCACATTTTCTCGTGTTACGTGGCTGCCAGTCCTCGGTTCATGCAAAATCTTAAGGTCCTCGGTCATGTCCAAGGCACCAAACCGACCAATAATTCAATAATCGATAACTAAAACTATAAATGTAGCTCTTCTTACTGGGCGATTGCATCAACTAAGATGCTTCTCCTATGTTCTACTGTGCTGCTTGTATTGTCCCCACATACCGCAGCACGCGACAAGGGCTGGCAGACCATAAATGTAACCGTTTCAGAGAGAAATGCGACCAATGTGACGATCTCGCGTTATATCGATTCGATGGTGAATGAAGAAACACGGAGATTTTCTAAGGTTTTTACTACATATTAACACTTTTCACATTTTCTCGTGTTACGTGGCTGCCAGTCCTCGGTTCATGCAAAATCTTAAGGTCCTCGGTCATGTCCAAGGCACCAAACCGACCAATAATTGAATAATCGATAACTAAAACTATAAATGTAGCTCTTCTTACTGGGAAATTGCATCAACTTAGATGCTTCTCCTGTGTTCTACTGTGCTGCTTGTATTGTCCCCACATACCGCAGCACGCGACAAGGGCTGGGAGACCATAAATGTAACCGTTTCAGAGAGAAATGCGACCAATGTGACGATCTCGCGTTATATCGATTCGATGGTGAATGACGAAACACGGAGATTTTCTAAGGTTTTTACTACATATTAACACTTTTCACATTTTCTCGTGTTACGTGGCTGCCAGTCCTCGGTTCATGCAAAATCTTAAGGTCCTCGGTCATGTCCAAGGCACCAAACCGACCAATAATTCAGTAATCGATAACTAAAACTATAAATGTAGCTCTTCTTACTGGGCGATTGCATCAACTTAGATGCTTCTCCTGTGTTCTACTGTGCTGCTTGTATTGTCCCCACATACCGCAGCACGCGACAAGGGCTGGCAGACCATAAATGTAACCGTTTCAGAGAGAAATGCGACCAATGTGACGATCTCGCGTTATATCGATTCGATGGTGAATGACGAAACACGGAGATTTTCTAAGGTTTTTACTACATATTAACACTTTTCACATTTTCTCGTGTTACGTGGCTGCCAGTCCTCGGTTCATGCAAAATCTTAAGGTCCTAGGTCATGTCCAAGGCACCAAACCGACCAATAATTCAATAATCGATAGCTAAAACTATAAATGTAGCTCTTCTTACTGGGCGATTGCATCAACTTAGATGCTAATCCTGTGTTCTACTGTGCTGCTTGTATTGTCCCCACATACCGCAGCACGTGACAAGGGCTGGCAGACCATAAATGTAACCGTTTCAGAGAGAAATGCGACCAATGCGACGATCTCGCGTTATATCGATTCGATGGTGAATGACGAAACACGGCGATTTTCTAAGGTTTTTACTACATATTAACACTTTTCACATTTTCTCGTGTTACGTGGCTGCCAGTCCTCGGTTCATGCAAAATCTTAAGGTCCTCGGTCATGTCCAAGGCACCAAACCGACCAATAATTCGATAATCGATAACTAAAACTATAAATGTAGCTCTTCTTACTGGGCGATTGCATCAACTAAGATGCTTCTCCTGTGTTCTACTGTGCTGCTTGTATTCTCCCCACATACCGCAGCACGCGACAAGGGCTGGCAGACCATAAATGTAACCGTTTCAGAGAGAAATGCGACCAATGTGACGATCTCGCGTTATATCGATTCGATGGTGAATGACGAAACACGGAGATTTTCTAAGGTTTTTACTACATATTAACACTTTTCACATTTTCTCGTGTTACGTGGCTGCCAGTCCTCGGTTCATGCAAAATCTTAAGGTCCTAGGTCATGTCCAAGGCACCAAACCGACCAATAATTCAATAATCGATAACTAAAACTATAAATGTAGCTCTTCTTACGGGGCGAATGCATCAACTTAGATGCTTCTCCTGTGTTGTACTGTGCTGCTTGTATTGTCCCCACATACCGCAGCACGCGACAAGGGCTGGCAGACCATAAATGTAACCGTTTCAGAGAGAAATGCGACCAATGTGACGATCTCGCGTTATATCGATTCGATGGTGATGACGAAACACGGAGATTTTCTAAGGTTTTTACTACATATTAACACTTTTCACATTTTCTCGTGTTACGTGGCTGCCAGTCCCCGGTTCATGCAAAATCTTAAGGTCCTAGGTCATGTCCAAGGCACCAAACCGACCAATAATTCAATAATCGATAAATAAAACTATAAATGTAGCTCTTCTTACTGGGCGATTGCATCAACTTAGATGCTTCTCCTGTGTTCTACTGTGCTGCTTGTATTGTCCCCACATACCGCAGCACGCGACAAGGGCTGGCAGACCATAAATGTAAACGTTTCAGAGAGAAATGCGACCAATGTGACGATCTCGCGTTATATCGATTCGATGGTGAATGACGAAACACGGAGATTTTCTAAGGTTTTTACTACATATTAACACTTTTCACATTTTCTCGTGTTACGTGGCTGCCAGTCCTCGGTTCATGCAAAATCTTAAGGTCCTCGGTCATGTCCAAGGCACCAAACCGACCAATAATTCAATAATCGATAACTAAAACTATAAAAGTAGCTCTTCTTACTGGGCGATTGTATCAACTTAGATGCTTCTCCTGTGTTCTACTGTGCTGCTTGTATTGTCCCCACATACCGCAGCACGCGACAAGTGCTGGCATAAATGTAACCGTTTCAGAGAGAAATGCGACCAATGTGACGATCTCGCGTTATATCGATTCGATGGTGAATGACGAAACACGGAGATTTTCTAAGGTTTTTACTACATATTAACACTTTTCACATTTTCTCGTGTTACGTGGCTGCCAGTCCTCGGTTCATGCAAAATCTTAAGGTCCTCGGTCATGTCCAAGGCACCAAACCGACCAATAATTCAATAATCGATAACTAAAACTATAAATGTAGCTCTTCTTACTGGGCGATTGCATCAACTTAGATGCTTCTCCTGTGTTCTACTGTGCTGCTTGTATTGTCCCCACATACCGCAGCACGCGACAAGGGCTGGCAGACCATAAATGTAACCGTTTCAGAGAGAAATGCGACCAATGTGACGATCTCGCGTTATATCGATTCGATGGTGAATGACGAAACACGGAGATTTTCTAAGGTTTTTACTACATATTAACACTTTTCACATTTTCTCGTGTTACGTGGCTGCCAGTCCTCGGTTCATGTAAAATCTTAAGGTCCTCGGTCATGTCCAAGGCGCCAAACCGACCAATAATTCGATAATCGATAACTAAAACTATAAATGTAGCCCTTCTTACTGGGCGATTGCATCAACTAAGATGCTTCTCCTGTGTTCTACTGTGCTGCTTGTATTGTCCCCACATACCGCAGCACGCGACAAGGGCGGGCAGACCATAAATGTAACCGTTTCAGAGAGAAATGCGACCAATGTGACGATCTCGCGTTATATCGATTCGATGGTGAATGACGAAACACGGAGATTTTCTAAGGTTTTTACTACATATTAACACTTTTCACATTTTCTCGTGTTACGTGGCTGCCAGTCCTCGGTTCATGCAAAATCTTAAGGTCCTCGGTCATGTCCAAGGCACCAAACCGACCAATAATTCAGTAATCGATAACTAAAACTATAAATGTAGCTCTTCTTACTGGGCGATTGCATCAACCTAGATGCTTCTCCTGTGTTCTACTGTGCTGCTTGTATTGTCCCCACATACCGCAGCACGCGACAAGGGCTGGCAGACCATAAATGTAACCGTTTCAGAGAGAAATGCGACCAATGTGACGATCTCGCGTTATATCGATTCGATGGTGAATGACGAAACACGGAGATTTTCTAAGGTTTTTACTACATATTAACACTTTTCACATTTTCTCGTGTTACGTGGCTGCCAGTCCTCGGTTCATGCAAAATCTTAAGGTCCTCGGTCATGTCCAAGGCACCAAACCGACCAATAATTCAATAATCGATAGCTAAAACTATAAATGTAGCTCTTCTTACTGGGCGATTGCATCAACTTAGATGCTTCTCCTGTGTTCTACTGTGCTGCTTGTATTGTCCCCACATACCGCAGCACGCGACAAGGGCTGGCAGACCATAAATGTAACCGTTTCAGAGAGAAATGCGACCAATGTGACGATCTCGCGTTATATCGATTCGATGGTGAATGACGAAACACGGAGATTTTCTAAGGTTTTTACTACATATTAACACTTTTCACATTTTCTCGTTTACGTGGCTGCCGGTCCTCGTCTCATGCAAAATTTTAAGGTCCTCGGTCCTGTCCAAGGCACCAAACCGACCAATAATTCAGTAATCGATAACTACAACTATAAATGTAGCTCTTCTTACTGGGCGATTGCATCAACTTAGATGCTTCTCCTGTGTTCTACTGTGCTGCTTGTATTGTCCCCACATACCGCAGCACGCGACAAGGGCTGGCAGACCATAACTGTAACCGTTTCAGAGAGAAATGCGACCAATGTGACGATCTCGCGTTATATCGATTCGATGGTGAATGACGAAACACGGAGATTTTCTAAGGTTTTTACTACATATTAACACTTTTCACATTTTCTCGTGTTACGTGGCTGCCAGTCCTCGGTTCATGCAAAATCTTAAGGTCCTCGGTCATGTCCAAGGCACCAAACCGACCAATAATTCAATAATCGATAACTAAAACTATAAATGTAGCTCTACTTACTGGGCGATTGCATCAACTTAGATGCTTCTCCTGTGTTCTACTGTGCTGCTTGTATTGTCCCCACATACCGCAGCACGCGACAAGGGCTGGCAGACCATAAATGTAACCGTTTCAGAGATAAATGCGACCAATGTGACGATCTCGCGTTATATCGATTCGATGGTGAATGACGAAACACGGAGATTTTCTAAGGTTTTTACTACATATTAACACTTTTCACATTTTCTCTTGTTACGTGGCTGCCAGTCCTCGGTTCATGCAAAATCTTAAGGTCCTCGGTCATGTCCAAGGCACCAAACCGACCAATAATTCGATAATCGATAACTAAAACTATAAATGTAGCTCTTCTTACTGGGCGATTGCATCAACTAAGATGCTTCTCCTGTGTTCTACTGTGCTGCTTGTATTGTCCCCACATACCGCAGCACGCGACAAGGGCTGGCAGACCATAAATGTAACCGTTTCAGAGAGAAATGCGACCAATGTGACGATCTCGCGTTATATCGATTCGATGGTGAATGACGAAACACGGAGATTTTCTAAGGTTTTTACTACATATTAACACTTTTCACATTTT
Source organism: Schistocerca nitens (assembly GCF_023898315.1). Taxonomy (NCBI): domain Eukaryota; kingdom Metazoa; phylum Arthropoda; class Insecta; order Orthoptera; family Acrididae; genus Schistocerca; species Schistocerca nitens. Next base: position 66,555,577 of record NC_064625.1, read on the forward strand.
CTCGTGTTACGTGGCTGCCAGTCCTCGGTTCATGCAAAATCTTAAGGTCCTCGGTCATGTCCAAGGCACCAAACCGACCAATAATTCAGTAATCGATAACTAAAACTATAAATGTAGCTCTTCTTACTGGGCGATTGCATCAACTTAGATGCTTCTCTGTGTTCTACTGTGCTGCTTGTATTGTCCCCACATACCGCAGCACGCGACAAGGGCTGGCAGACCATAAATGTAACCGTTTCAGAGAGAAATGCGACCAATGTGACGATCTCGCGTTATATCGATTCGATGGTGAATGACGAAACACGGAGATTTTCTAAGGTTTTTACTACATATTAACACTTTTCACATTTTCTCGTGTTACGTGGCTGCCAGTCCTCGGTTCATGCAAAATCTTAAGGTCCTCGGTCATGTCCAAGGCACCAAACCGACCAATAATTCAATAATCGATAACTAAAACTATAAATGTAGCTCTTCTTACTGGGCGATTGCGTCAACTTAGATGCTTCTCCTGTGTTCTACTGTGCTGCTTGTATTGTCCCCACATATCGCAGCACGCGACAAGGGCTGGCAGACCATAAATGTAACCGTTTCAGAGAGAAATGCGACCAATGTGACGATCTCGCGTTATATCGATTCGATGGTGAATGACGAAACACGGAGATTTTCTAAGGTTTTTACTACATATTAACACTTTTCACATTTTCTCGTGTTACGTGGCTGCCAGTCCTCGGTTCATGCAAAATCTTAAGGTCCTCGGTCATGTCCAAGGCACCAAACCGACCAATAATTCAATAATCGATAACTAAAACTATAAATGTAGCTCTTCTTACTGGGAAATCGCATCAACTTAGATGCTTCTCCTGTGTTCTACTGTGCTGCTTGTATTGTCCCCACATACCGCAGCACGCGACAAGGGCTGGCAGACCATAAATGTAACCGTTTCAGAGAGAAATGCGACCAATGTGACGATCTCGCGTTATATCGATTCGATGGTGAATGACGAAACACGGAGATTTTCTAAGGTTTTTACTACATATTAACACTTTTCACATTTTCTCGTGTTACGTGGCTGCCAGTCCTCGGTTCATGTAAAATCTTAAGGTCCTCGGTCATGTCCAAGGCACCAAACCGACCAATAATTCAATAATCGATAACTAAAACTATAAATGTAGCTCTTCTTACTGGGCGATTGCATCAACTTAGATGCTTATCCTGTGTTCTACTGTGCTGCTTGTATTGTCCCCACATACCGCAGCACGCGACAAGGGCTGGCAGACCATAAATGTAACCGTTTCAGAGATAAATGCGACCAATGTGACGATCTCGCGTTATATCGATTCGATGGTGAATGACGAAACACGGAGATTTTCTAAGGTTTTTACTACATATTAACACTTTTCACATTTTCTCGTGTTACGTGGCTGCCAGTCCTCGGTTCATGCAAAATCTTAAGGTCCTCGGTCATGTCCAAGGCACCAAACCGACCAATAATTCAATAATCGATAACTAAAACTATAAATGTAGCTCTTCTTACTGGGCGATTGCATCAACTTAGATGCTTCTCCTGTGTTGTACTGTGCTGCTTGTATTGTCCCCACATACCGCAGCACGCGACAAGGGCTGGCAGACCATAAATGTAACCGTTTCAGAGAGAAATGCGACCAATGTGACGATCTCGCGTTATATCGATTCGATGGTGAATAACGAAACACGGAGATTTTCCAAGGTTTTTACTACATATTAACACTTTTCACATTTTCTCGTGTTACGTGGCTGCCAGTCCTCGGTTCATGCAAAATCTTAAGGTCCTCGGTCATGTCCAAGGCACCAAACCGACCAATAATTCAATAATCGATAACTAAAACTATATATGTAGCTCTTCTTACTGGGCGATTGCATCAACTTAGATGCTTCTCCTGTGTTCTACTGTGCTGCTTGTATTGTCCCCACATACCGAATCACGCGACAAGGGCTGGCAGACCATAAATGTAACCGTTTCAGAGAGAAATGCGACCAATGTGACGATCTCGCGTTATATCGATTCGATGGTGAATGAAGAAACACGGAGATTTTCTAAGGTTTTTACTACATATTAACACTTTTCCCATTTTCTCGTGTTACGTGGCTGCCAGTCCTCGGTTCATGTAAAATCTTAAGGTCCTCGGTCATGTCCAAGGCACCAAACCGACCAATAATTCGATAATCGATTACTAAAACTATAAATGTAGCTCTTCTTACTGGGCGATTGCATCAACTAAGATGCTTCTCCTGTGTTCTACTGTGCTGCTTGTATTGTCCCCACATACCGCAGCACGCGACAAGGGCTGGCAGACCATAAATGTAACCGTTTCAGAGAGAAATGTGACCAATGTGACGATCTCGCGTTATATCGATTCGATGGTGAATGACGAAACACGGAGATTTTCTAAGGTTTTTACTACATATTAACACTTTTCACATTTTCTCGTGTTACGTGGCTGCCAGTCCTCGGTTCATGCAAAATCTTAAGGTCCTCGGTCATGTCCAAGGCACCAAACCGACCAATAATTCAATAATCGATAACTAAACCTATAAATGTAGCTCTTCTTACTGGGAAATTGCATCAACTTAGATGCTTCTCCTGTGTTCTACTGTGCTGCTTGTATTGTCCCCACATACCGCAGCACGCGACAAGGGCTGGCAGACCATAAATGTAACCGTTTCAGAGAGAAATGCGACCAATGTGACGATCTCGCGTTATATCGATTCGATGGTGAATGACGAAACACGGAGATTTTCTAAGGTTTTTACTACATATTAACACTTTTCACATTTTCTCGTGTTACGTGGCTGCCAGTCATCGGTTCATGCAAAATCTTAACGTCCTAGGTCATGTCCAAGGCACCAAACCGACCAATAATTCAATAATCGATAACTAAAACTATAAATGTAGCTCTTCTTACTGGGCGATTGCATCAACTTAGATGCTTCTCCTGTGTTCTACTGTGCTGCTTGTATTGTCCCCACATACGGCAGCACGCGACAAGGGCTGGCAGACCATAAATGTAACCGTTTCAGAGAGAAATGAGACCAATGTGACGATCTCGCGTTATATCGATTCGATGGTGAATGACGAAACACGGAGATTTTCTAAGGTTTTTACAACATATTAACACTTTTCACATTTTCTCGTGTTACGTGGCTGCCAGTCCTCGGTTCATGCAAAATCTTAAGGTCCTCGGTCATGTCCAAGGCACCAAACCGACCAATAATTCAATAATCGATAACTAAAACTATAAATGTAGCTCTTCTTACTGGGCGATTGCATCAACTTAGATACTTCTCCTGTGTTCTACTGTGCTGCTTGTATTGTCCCCACATACCGCAGCACGCGACAAGGGCTGGCAGACAATAAATGTAACCGTTTCAGAGAGAAATGCGACCAATGTGACGCTCTCGCGTTATATCGATTCGATGGTGAATGACGAAACACGGAGATTTTCTAAGGTTTTTACTACATATTAACACTTTTCACATTTTCTCGTGTTACGTGGCTGCCAGTCCTCGGCTCATGCAAAATCTTAAGGTCCTCGGTCATGTCCAAGGCACCAAACCGACCAATAATTCAGTAATCGATAACTAAAACTATAAATGTAGCTCTTCTTACTGGGCGATTGCATCAACTTAGATGCTTCTCCTGTGTTCTACTGTGCTGCTTGTATTGTCCCCACATACCGCAGCACGCGACAAGGGCTGGCATAAATGTAACCGTTTCAGAGAGAAATGCGACCAATGTGACGATCTCGCGTTATATCGATTCGATGGTGAATGACGAAACACGCAGATTTTCTAAGGTTTTTACTACATATTAACACATTTCACATTTTCTCGTGTTACGTGGCTGCCAGTCCTCGGTTCATGCAAAATCTTAAGGTTCTCGGTCATGTCCAAGGCACCAAACCGACCAATAATTCAATAATCGATAGCTAAAACTATAAATGTAGCTCTTCTTACTGGGCGATTGCATCAACTTAGATGCTTCTCCTGTGTTCTACTGTGCTGCTTGTATTGTCCCCACATACCGCAGCACGCGACAAGGGCTGGCAGACCATAAATGTAACCGTTTCAGAGAGAAATGCGACCAATGTGACGATCTCGCGTTATAACGATTCGATGGTGAATGACGAAACACGGAGATTTTCTAAGGTTTTTACTACATATTAACACTTTTCACATTTTCTCGTGTTACGTGGCTGCCAGTCCTCGGTTCATGCAAAATCTTAAGGTCCTCGGTCATGTCCAAGGCACCAAACCGACCAATAATTCAATAATCGATAACTAAAACTATAAATGTAGCTCTTCTTACTGGGCGATTGCATCAACTTAGATGCTTCTCCTGTGTTCTACTGTGCTGCTTGTATTGTCCCCACATAACCCAGCACGCGACAAGGGCTGGCAGACCATAAATGTAACCGTTTCAGAGAGAAATGCGACCAATGTGACGATCTCGCGTTATATCGATTCGATGGTGAATGACGAAACACGGAGATTTTCTAAGGTTTTTACTACATATTAACACTTTTCACACTTTCTCGTGTTACGTGGCTGCCAGTCCTCGGTTCATGCAAAATCTTAAGGTCCTCGGTCATGTCCAAGGCACCAAACCGACCAATAATTCAATAATCGATAACTAAAACTATAAATGTAGCTCTTCTTACTGGGCGATTGCATCAACTTAGATGCTTCTCTGTGTTCTACTGTGCTGCTTGTATTGTCCCCACATACCGCAGCACGCGACAAGGGCTGGCAGACCATAAATGTAACCGTTTCAGAGAGAAATGCGACCAATGTGACGATCTCGCGTTATATCGATTCGATGGTGAATGACGAAACACGGAGATTTTCTAAGGTTTTTACTACATATTAACACTTTTCACATTTTCTCGTGTTACGTGGCTGCCAGTCCTCGGTTCATGTAAAATCTTAAGGTCCTCGGTCATATCCAAGGCACCAAACCGACCAATAATTCAATAATCGATAACTAAAACTAGAAGTGTAGCTCTTCTTACTGGGCGATTGCATCAACTAAGATGCTTCTCCTGTGTTCTACTGTGCTGCTTGTATTGTCCCCACATACCGCAGCACGCGACAAGGGCTGGCAGACCATAAATGTAACCGTTTCAGAGAGAAATGCGACCAATGTGACGATCTCGCGTTATATCGATTCGATGGTGAATGACGAAACACGGAGATTTTCTAAGGTTTTTACTACATATTAACACTTTTCACATTTTCTCGTGTTACGTATCTGCCAATCCTCGGTTCATGCAAAATCTTAAGGTCCTCGGTCATGTCCAAGGCACCAAACCGACCAATAATTCAATAATCGATAACTAAAACTATAAATGTAGCTCTTCTTACTGGGCGATTGCACCAACTTAGATGCTTATCCTGTGTTCTACTGTGCTGCTTGTATTGTCCCCACATACCGCAGCACGCGACAAGGGCTGGCAGACCATAAATGTAACCGTTTCAGAGAGAAATGCGACCAATGTGACGATCTCGCGTTATATCGATTCGATGGTGAATGACGAAACACGGAGATTTTCTAAGGTTTTTACTACATATTAACACTTTTCACATTTTCTCGTGTTACGTGGCTGCCAGTCCTCGGTTCATGCAAAATCTTAAGGTCCTCGGTCATGTCCAAGGCACCAAACCGACCAATAATTCAATAATCGATAACTAAAACTATAAATGTAGCTCTTCTTACTGGGCGATTGCATCAACTTAGATGCTTCTCCTGTGTTGTACTGTGCTGCTTGTATTGTCCCCACATACCGCAGCACGCGACAAGGGCTGGCAGACCATAAATGTAACCGTTTCAGAGAGAAATGCGACCAATGTGACGATCTCGCGTTATATCGATTCGATGGTGAATGACGAAACACGGAGATTTTCTAAGGTTTTTACTACATATTAACACTTTTCACATTTTCTCGTGTTACGTGGCTGCCAGTCCTCGGTTCATGCAAAATCTTAAGGTCCTCGGTCATGTCCAAGGCACCAAACCGACCAATAATTCAATAATCGATAACTAAAACTATATATGTAGCTCTTCATACTGGGCGATTGCATCAACTTAGATGCTTCTCCTGTGTTCTACTGTGCTGCTTGTATTGTCCCCACATACCGAATCACGCGACAAGGGCTGGCAGACCATAAATGTAACCGTTTCAGAGAGAAATGCGACCAATGTGACGATCTCGCGTTATATCGATTCGATGGTGAATGACGAAACACGGAGATTTTCTAAGGTTTTTACTACATATTAACACTTTTCACATTTTCTCGTGTTACGTGGCTGCCAGTCCTCGGTTCATGTAAAATCTTAAGGTCCTCGGTCATATCCAAGGCACCAAACCGACCAATAATTCAATAATCGATAACTAAAACTATAAGTGTAGCTCTTCTTACTGGGCGATTGCATCAACTAAGATGCTTCTCCTGTGTTCTACTGTGCTGCTTGTATTGTCCCCACATACCGCAGCACGCGACAAGGGCTGGCAGACCATAAATGTAACCGTTTCAGAGAGAAATGCGACCAATGTGACGATCTCGCGTTATATCGATTCGATGGTGAATGACGAAACACGGAGATTTTCTAAGGTTTTTACTACATATTAACACTTTTCACATTTTCTCGTGTTACGTATCTGCCAATCCTCGGTTCATGCAAAATCTTAAGGTCCTCGGTCATGTCCAAGGCACCAAACCGACCAATAATTCAATAATCGATAACTAAAACTATAAATGTAGCTCTTCTTACTGGGCGATTGCACCAACTTAGATGCTTATCCTGTGTTCTACTGTGCTGCTTGTATTGTCCCCACATACCGCAGCACGCGACAAGGGCTGGCAGACCATAAATGTAACCGTTTCAGAGATAAATGCGACCAATGTGACGATCTCGCGTTATATCGATTCGATGGTGAATGACGAAACACGGAGATTTTCTAAGGTTTTTACTACATATTAACACTTTTCACATTTTCTCGTGTTACGTGGCTGCCAGTCCTCGGTTCATGCAAAATCTTAAGGTCCTCGGTCATGTCCAAGGCACCAAACCGACCAATAATTCAATAATCGATAACTAAAACTATAAATGTAGCTCTTCTTACTGGGCGATTGCATCAACTTAGATGCTTCTCCTGTGTTGTACTGTGCTGCTTGTATTGTCCCCACATACCGCAGCACGCGACAAGGGCTGGCAGACCATAAATGTAACCGTTTCAGAGAGAAATGCGACCAATGTGACGATCTCGCGTTATATCGATTCGATGGTGAATGACGAAACACGGAGATTTTCTAAGGTTTTTACTACATATTAACACTTTTCACATTTTCTCGTGTTACGTGGCTGCCAGTCCTCGGTTCATGCAAAATCTTAAGGTCCTCGGTCATGTCCAAGGCACCAAACCGACCAATAATTCAATAATCGATAACTAAAACTATATATGTAGCTCTTCATACTGGGCGATTGCATCAACTTAGATGCTTCTCCTGTGTTCTACTGTGCTGCTTGTATTGTCCCCACATACCGAATCACGCGACAAGGGCTGGCAGACCATAAATGTAACCGTTTCAGAGAGAAATGCGACCAATGTGACGATCTCGCGTTATATCGATTCGATGGTGAATGACGAAACACGGAGATTTTCTAAGGTTTTTACTACATATTAACACTTTTCACATTTTCTCGTGTTACGTGGCTGCCAGTCCTCGGTTCATGTAAAATCTTAAGGTCCTCGGTCATGTCCAAGGCACCAAACCGACCAATAATTCGATAATCGATTACTAAAACTATAAATGTAGCTCTTCTTACTGGGCGATTGCATCAACTAAGATGCTTCTCCTGTGTTCTACTGTGCTGCTTGTATTGTCCCCACATACCGCAGCACGCGACAAGGGCTGGCAGACCATAAATGTAACCGTTTCAGAGAGAAATGCGACCAATGTGACGATCTCGCGTTATATCGATTCGATGGTGAATGACGAAACACGGAGATTTTCTAAGGTTTTTACTACATATTAACACTTTTCACATTTTCTCGTGTTACGTATCTGCCAATCCTCGGTTCATGCAAAATCTTAAGGTCCTCGGTCATGTCCAAGGCACCAAACCGACCAATAATTCAATAATCGATAACTAAAACTATAAATGTAGCTCTTCTTACTGGGCGATTGCACCAACTTAGATGCTTATCCTGTGTTCTACTGTGCTGCTTGTATTGTCCCCACATACCGCAGCACGCGACAAGGGCTGGCAGACCATAAATGTAACCGTTTCAGAGATAAATGCGACCAATGTGACGATCTCGCGTTATATCGATTCGATGGTGAATGACGAAACACGGAGATTTTCTAAGGTTTTTACTACATATTAACACTTTTCACATTTTCTCGTGTTACGTGGCTGCCAGTCCTCGGTTCATGCAAAATCTTAAGGTCCTCGGTCATGTCCAAGGCACCAAACCGACCAATAATTCAATAATCGATAACTAAAACTATAAATGTAGCTCTTCTTACTGGGCGATTGCATCAACTTAGATGCTTCTCCTGTGTTGTACTGTGCTGCTTGTATTGTCCCCACATACCGCAGCACGCGACAAGGGCTGGCAGACCATAAATGTAACCGTTTCAGAGAGAAATGCGACCAATGTGACGATCTCGCGTTATATCGATTCGATGGTGAATGACGAAACACGGAGATTTTCTAAGGTTTTTACTACATATTAACACTTTTCACATTTTCTCGTGTTACGTGGCTGCCAGTCCTCGGTTCATGCAAAATCTTAAGGTCCTCGGTCATGTCCAAGGCACCAAACCGACCAATAATTCAATAATCGATAACTAAAACTATATATGTAGCTCTTCATACTGGGCGATTGCATCAACTTAGATGCTTCTCCTGTGTTCTACTGTGCTGCTTGTATTGTCCCCACATACCGAATCACGCGACAAGGGCTGGCAGACCATAAATGTAACCGTTTCAGAGAGAAATGCGACCAATGTGACGATCTCGCGTTATATCGATTCGATGGTGAATGACGAAACACGGAGATTTTCTAAGGTTTTTACTACATATTAACACTTTTCACATTTTCTCGTGTTACGTGGCTGCCAGTCCTCGGTTCATGTAAAATCTTAAGGTCCTCGGTCATATCCAAGGCACCAAACCGACCAATAATTCAATAATCGATAACTAAAACTATAAGTGTAGCTCTTCTTACTGGGCGATTGCATCAACTAAGATGCTTCTCCTGTGTTCTACTGTGCTGCTTGTATTGTCCCCACATACCGCAGCACGCGACAAGGGCTGGCAGACCATAAATGTAACCGTTTCAGAGAGAAATGCGACCAATGTGACGATCTCGCGTTATATCGATTCGATGGTGAATGACGAAACACGGAGATTTTCTAAGGTTTTTACTACATATTAACACTTTTCACATTTTCTCGTGTTACGTATCTGCCAATCCTCGGTTCATGCAAAATCTTAAGGTCCTCGGTCATGTCCAAGGCACCAAACCGACCAATAATTCAATAATCGATAACTAAAACTATAAATGTAGCTCTTCTTACTGGGCGATTGCACCAACTTAGATGCTTATCCTGTGTTCTACTGTGCTGCTTGTATTGTCCCCACATACCGCAGCACGCGACAAGGGCTGGCAGACCATAAATGTAACCGTTTCAGAGATAAATGCGACCAATGTGACGATCTCGCGTTATATCGATTCGATGGTGAATGACGAAACACGGAGATTTTCTAAGGTTTTTACTACATATTAACACTTTTCACATTTTCTCGTGTTACGTGGCTGCCAGTCCTCGGTTCATGCAAAATCTTAAGGTCCTCGGTCATGTCCAAGGCACCAAACCGACCAATAATTCAATAATCGATAACTAAAACTATAAATGTAGCTCTTCTTACTGGGCGATTGCATCAACTTAGATGCTTCTCCTGTGTTGTACTGTGCTGCTTGTATTGTCCCCACATACCGCAGCACGCGACAAGGGCTGGCAGACCATAAATGTAACCGTTTCAGAGAGAAATGCGACCAATGTGACGATCTCGCGTTATATCGATTCGATGGTGAATGACGAAACACGGAGATTTTCTAAGGTTTTTACTACATATTAACACTTTTCACATTTTCTCGTGTTACGTGGCTGCCAGTCCTCGGTTCATGCAAAATCTTAAGGTCCTCGGTCATGTCCAAGGCACCAAACCGACCAATAATTCAATAATCGATAACTAAAACTATATATGTAGCTCTTCATACTGGGCGATTGCATCAACTTAGATGCTTCTCCTGTGTTCTACTGTGCTGCTTGTATTGTCCCCACATACCGAATCACGCGACAAGGGCTGGCAGACCATAAATGTAACCGTTTCAGAGAGAAATGCGACCAATGTGACGATCTCGCGTTATATCGATTCGATGGTGAATGACGAAACACGGAGATTTTCTAAGGTTTTTACTACATATTAACACTTTTCACATTTTCTCGTGTTACGTGGCTGCCAGTCCTCGGTTCATGTAAAATCTTAAGGTCCTCGGTCATGTCCAAGGCACCAAACCGACCAATAATTCGATAATCGATTACTAAAACTATAAATGTAGCTCTTCTTACTGGGCGATTGCATCAACTAAGATGCTTCTCCTGTGTTCTACTGTGCTGCTTGTATTGTCCCCACATACCGCAGCACGCGACAAGGGCTGGCAGACCATAAATGTAACCGTTTCAGAGAGAAATGTGACCAATGTGACGATCTCGCGTTATATCGATTCGATGGTGAATGACGAAACACGGAGATTTTCTAAGGTTTTTACTACATATTAACACTTTTCACATTTTCTCGTGTTACGTGGCTGCCAGTCCTCGGTTCATGCAAAATCTTAAGGTCCTCGGTCATGTCCAAGGCACCAAACCGACCAATAATTCAATAATCGATAACTAAAACTATAAATGTAGCTCTTCTTACTGGGAAATTGCATCAACTTAGATGCTTCTCCTGTGTTCTACTGTGCTGCTTGTATTGTCCCCACATACCGCAGCACGCGACAAGGGCTGGCAGACCATAAATGTAACCGTTTCAGAGAGAAATGCGACCAATGTGACGATCTCGCGTTATATCGATTCGATGGTGAATGACGAAACACGGAGATTTTCTAAGGTTTTTACTACATATTAACACTTTTCACATTTTCTCGTGTTACGTGGCTGCCAGTCCTCGCTTCATGCAAAATCTTAAGGTCCTAGGTCATGTCCAAGGCACCAAACCGACCAATAATTCAATAATCGATAACTAAAACTATAAATGTAGCTCTTCTTACTGGGCGATTGCATCAACTTAGATGCTTCTCCTGTGTTCTACTGTGCTGCTTGTATTGTCCCCACATACCGCAGCACGCGACAAGGGCTGGCAGACCATAAATGTAACCGTTTCAGAGAGAAATGAGACCAATGTGACGATCTCGCGTTATATCGATTCGATGGTGAATGACGAAACACGGAGATTTTCTAAGGTTTTTACAACATATTAACACTTTTCACACTTTCTCGTGTTACGTGGCTGCCAGTCCTCGGTTCATGCAAAATCTTAAGGTCCTCGGTCATGTCCAAGGCACCAAACCGACCAATAATTCAATAATCGATAACTAAAACTATAAATGTAGCTCTTCTTACTGGGCGATTGCATCAACTTAGATGCTTCTCCTGTGTTCTACTGTGCTGCTTGTATTGTCCCCACATACCGCAGCACGCGACAAGGGCTGGCAGACCATAAATGTAACCGTTTCAGAGAGAAATGCGACCAATGTGACGCTCTCGCGTTATATCGATTCGATGGTGAATGACGAAACACGGAGATTTTCTAAGGTTTTTACTACATATTAACACTTTTCACATTTTCTAGTGTTACGTGGCTGCCAGTCCTCGGCTCATGCAAAATCTTAAGGTCCTCGGTCATGTCCAAGGCACCAAACCGACCAATAATTCAGTAATCGATAACTAAAACTATAAATGTAGCTCTTCTTACTGGGCGATTGCATCAACTTAGATGTTTCTCCTGTGTTCTACTGTGCTGCTTGAATTGTCCCCACATACCGCAGCACGCGACAAGGGCTGGCAGACCATAAATGTAACCGTTTCAGAGAGAAATGCGACCAATGTGACGATCTCGCGTTATAACGATTCGATGGTGAATGACGAAACACGGAGATTTTCTAAGGTTTTTACTACATATTAACACTTTTCACATTTTCTCGTGTTACGTGGCTGCCAGTCCTCGGTTCATGCAAAATCTTAAGGTCCTCGGTCATGTCCAAGGCACCAAACCGACCAATAATTCAATAATCGATAACTAAAACTATAAATGTAGCTCTTCTTACTGGGCGATTGCATCAACTTAGATGCTTCTCCTGTGTTGTACTGTGCTGCTTGTATTGTCCCCACATACCGCAGCACGCGACAAGGGCTGGCAGACCATAAATGTAACCGTTTCAGAGAGAAATGCGACCAATGTGACGATCTCGCGTTATATCGATTCGATGGTGAATGACGAAACACGGAGATTTTCTAAGGTTTTTACTACATATTAACACTTTTCACATTTTCTCGTGTTACGTGGCTGCCAGTCCTCGGTTCATGCAAAATCTTAAGGTCCTCGGTCATGTCCAAGGCACCAAACCGACCAATAATTCAATAATCGATAACTAAAACTATAAATGTAGCTCTTCTTACTGGGCGATTGCATCAACTTAGATGCTTCTCTGTGTTCTACTGTGCTGCTTGTATTGTCCCCACATACCGCAGCACGCGACAAGGGCTGGCAGACCATAAATGTAACCGTTTCAGAGAGAAATGCGACCAATGTGACGATCTCGCGTTATATCGATTCGATGGTGAATGACGAAACACGGAGATTTTCTAAGGTTTTTACTACATATTAACACTTTTCACATTTTCTCGTGTTACGTGGCTGCCAGTCCTCGGTTCATGTAAAATCTTAAGGTCCTCGGTCATATCCAAGGCACCAAACCGACCAATAATTCAATAATCGATAACTAAAACTATAAGTGTAGCTCTTCTTACTGGGCGATTGCATCAACTAAGATGCTTCTCCTGTGTTCTACTGTGCTGCTTGTATTGTCCCCACATACCGCAGCACGCGACAAGGGCTGGCAGACCATAAATGTAACCGTTTCAGAGAGAAATGCGACCAATGTGACGATCTCGCGTTATATCGATTCGATGGTGAATGACGAAACACGGAGATTTTCTAAGGTTTTTACTACATATTAACACTTTTCACATTTTCTCGTGTTACGTATCTGCCAATCCTCGGTTCATGCAAAATCTTAAGGTCCTCGGTCATGTCCAAGGCACCAAACCGACCAATAATTCAATAATCGATAACTAAAACTATAAATGTAGCTCTTCTTACTGGGCGATTGCACCAACTTAGATGCTTATCCTGTGTTCTACTGTGCTGCTTGTATTGTCCCCACATACCGCAGCACGCGACAAGGGCTGGCAGACCATAAATGTAACCGTTTCAGAGATAAATGCGACCAATGTGACGATCTCGCGTTATATCGATTCGATGGTGAATGACGAAACACGGAGATTTTCTAAGGTTTTTACTACATATTAACACTTTTCACATTTTCTCGTGTTACGTGGCTGCCAGTCCTCGGTTCATGCAAAATCTTAAGGTCCTCGGTCATGTCCAAGGCACCAAACCGACCAATAATTCAATAATCGATAACTAAAACTATAAATGTAGCTCTTCTTACTGGGCGATTGCATCAACTTAGATGCTTCTCCTGTGTTGTACTGTGCTGCTTGTATTGTCCCCACATACCGCAGCACGCGACAAGGGCTGGCAGACCATAAATGTAACCGTTTCAGAGAGAAATGCGACCAATGTGACGATCTCGCGTTATATCGATTCGATGGTGAATGACGAAACACGGAGATTTTCTAAGGTTTTTACTACATATTAACACTTTTCACATTTTCTCGTGTTACGTGGCTGCCAGTCCTCGGTTCATGCAAAATCTTAAGGTCCTCGGTCATGTCCAAGGCACCAAACCGACCAATAATTCAATAATCGATAACTAAAACTATATATGTAGCTCTTCATACTGGGCGATTGCATCAACTTAGATGCTTCTCCTGTGTTCTACTGTGCTGCTTGTATTGTCCCCACATACCGAATCACGCGACAAGGGCTGGCAGACCATAAATGTAACCGTTTCAGAGAGAAATGCGACCAATGTGACGATCTCGCGTTATATCGATTCGATGGTGAATGACGAAACACGGAGATTTTCTAAGGTTTTTACTACATATTAACACTTTTCACATTTTCTCGTGTTACGTGGCTGCCAGTCCTCGGTTCATGTAAAATCTTAAGGTCCTCGGTCATGTCCAAGGCACCAAACCGACCAATAATTCGATAATCGATTACTAAAACTATAAATGTAGCTCTTCTTACTGGGCGATTGCATCAACTAAGATGCTTCTCCTGTGTTCTACTGTGCTGCTTGTATTGTCCCCACATACCGCAGCACGCGACAAGGGCTGGCAGACCATAAATGTAACCGTTTCAGAGAGAAATGTGACCAATGTGACGATCTCGCGTTATATCGATTCGATGGTGAATGACGAAACACGGAGATTTTCTAAGGTTTTTACTACATATTAACACTTTTCACATTTTCTCGTGTTACGTGGCTGCCAGTCCTCGGTTCATGCAAAATCTTAAGGTCCTCGGTCATGTCCAAGGCACCAAACCGACCAATAATTCAATAATCGATAACTAAAACTATAAATGTAGCTCTTCTTACTGGGAAATTGCATCAACTTAGATGCTTCTCCTGTGTTCTACTGTGCTGCTTGTATTGTCCCCACATACCGCAGCACGCGACAAGGGCTGGCAGACCATAAATGTAACCGTTTCAGAGAGAAATGCGACCAATGTGACGATCTCGCGTTATATCGATTCGATGGTGAATGACGAAACACGGAGATTTTCTAAGGTTTTTACTACATATTAACACTTTTCACATTTTCTCGTGTTACGTGGCTGCCAGTCCTCGCTTCATGCAAAATCTTAAGGTCCTAGGTCATGTCCAAGGCACCAAACCGACCAATAATTCAATAATCGATAACTAAAACTATAAATGTAGCTCTTCTTACTGGGCGATTGCATCAACTTAGATGCTTCTCCTGTGTTCTACTGTGCTGCTTGTATTGTCCCCACATACCGCAGCACGCGACAAGGGCTGGCAGACCATAAATGTAACCGTTTCAGAGAGAAATGAGACCAATGTGACGATCTCGCGTTATATCGATTCGATGGTGAATGACGAAACACGGAGATTTTCTAAGGTTTTTACAACATATTAACACTTTTCACACTTTCTCGTGTTACGTGGCTGCCAGTCCTCGGTTCATGCAAAATCTTAAGGTCCTCGGTCATGTCCAAGGCACCAAACCGACCAATAATTCAATAATCGATAACTAAAACTATAAATGTAGCTCTTCTTACTGGGCGATTGCATCAACTTAGATGCTTCTCCTGTGTTCTACTGTGCTGCTTGTATTGTCCCCACATACCGCAGCACGCGACAAGGGCTGGCAGACCATAAATGTAACCGTTTCAGAGAGAAATGCGACCAATGTGACGCTCTCGCGTTATATCGATTCGATGGTGAATGACGAAACACGGAGATTTTCTAAGGTTTTTACTACATATTAACACTTTTCACATTTTCTAGTGTTACGTGGCTGCCAGTCCTCGGCTCATGCAAAATCTTAAGGTCCTCGGTCATGTCCAAGGCACCAAACCGACCAATAATTCAGTAATCGATAACTAAAACTATAAATGTAGCTCTTCTTACTGGGCGATTGCATCAACTTAGATGTTTCTCCTGTGTTCTACTGTGCTGCTTGAATTGTCCCCACATACCGCAGCACGCGACAAGGGCTGGCAGACCATAAATGTAACCGTTTCAGAGAGAAATGCGACCAATGTGACGATCTCGCGTTATAACGATTCGATGGTGAATGACGAAACACGGAGATTTTCTAAGGTTTTTACTACATATTAACACTTTTCACATTTTCTCGTGTTACGTGGCTGCCAGTCCTCGGTTCATGCAAAATCTTAAGGTCCTCGGTCATGTCCAAGGCACCAAACCGACCAATAATTCAATAATCGATAACTAAAACTATAAATGTAGCTCTTCTTACTGGGCGATTGCATCAACTTAGATGCTTCTCCTGTGTTGTACTGTGCTGCTTGTATTGTCCCCACATACCGCAGCACGCGACAAGGGCTGGCAGACCATAAATGTAACCGTTTCAGAGAGAAATGCGACCAATGTGACGATCTCGCGTTATATCGATTCGATGGTGAATGACGAAACACGGAGATTTTCTAAGGTTTTTACTACATATTAACACTTTTCACATTTTCTCGTGTTACGTGGCTGCCAGTCCTCGGTTCATGCAAAATCTTAAGGTCCTCGGTCATGTCCAAGGCACCAAACCGACCAATAATTCAATAATCGATAACTAAAACTATAAATGTAGCTCTTCTTACTGGGCGATTGCATCAACTTAGATGCTTCTCTGTGTTCTACTGTGCTGCTTGTATTGTCCCCACATACCGCAGCACGCGACAAGGGCTGGCAGACCATAAATGTAACCGTTTCAGAGAGAAATGCGACCAATGTGACGATCTCGCGTTATATCGATTCGATGGTGAATGACGAAACACGGAGATTTTCTAAGGTTTTTACTACATATTAACACTTTTCACATTTTCTCGTGTTACGTGGCTGCCAGTCCTCGGTTCATGTAAAATCTTAAGGTCCTCGGTCATGTCCAAGGCACCAAACCGACCAATAATTCAATAATCGATAGCTAAAACTATATATGTAGCTCTTCTTACTGGGCGATTGCATCAACTTAGATGCTTCTCCTGTGTTCTACTGTGCTGCTTGTATTGTCCCCACATACCGCAGCACGCGACAAGGGCTGGCAGACCATAAATGTAACCGTTTCAGAGAGAAATGCGACCAATGTGACGATCTCGCGTTATATCGATTCGATGGTGAATGACGAAACACGGAGATTTTCTAAGGTTTTTACTACATATTAACACTTTTCACATTTTCTCGTGTTACGTGGCTGCAAGTCCTCGGTTCATGCAAAATCTTAAGGTCCTCGGTCATGTCCAAGGCACCAAACCGACCAATAATTCAATAATCGATAACTAAAACTATAAATGTAGCTCTTCTTACTGGGCGATTGCATCAACTTAGATGCTCCTCCTGTGTTCTACTGTGCTGCTTGTATTGTCCCCACATACCGCAGCACGCGACAAGGGCTGGCAGACCATAAATGTAACCGTTTCAGAGAGAAATGCGACCAATGTGACGATCTCGCGTTATATCGATTCGATGGTGAATGACGAAACACGGAGATTTTCTAAGGTTTTTACTGCATATTAACACTTTTCACATTTTCTCGTGTTACGTGGCTGCCAGTACTCGGTTCATGCAAAATCTTAAGGTCCTCGGTCATGTCCAAGGCACCAAACCGACCAATAATTCAATAATCGATAACTAAAACTATAAATGTAGCTCTTCTTACTGGGCGATTGCATCAACTTAGATGTTTCTCCTGTGTTCTACTGTGCTGCTTGTATTGTCCCCACATACCGAATCACGCGACAAGGGCTGGCAGACCATAAATGTAACCGTTTCAGAGAGAAATGCGACCAATGTGACGATCTCGCGTTATATCGATTCGATGGTGAATGACGAAACACGGAGATTTTCTAAGGTTTTTACTACATATTAACACTTTTCACATTTTCTCGTGTTACGTGGCTGCCAGTCCTCGGTTCATGCAAAATCTTAAGGTCCTCGGTCATGTCCAAGGCACCAAACCGACCAATAATTCAATAATAGATAACTAAACCTATAAATGTAGCTCTTCTTACTGGGAAATTGCATCAACTTAGATGCTTCTCCTGTGTTCTACTGTGCATCTTGTATTGTCCCCACATACCGCAGCACGCGACAAGGGCTGGCAGACCATAAATGTAACCGTTTCAGAGAGAAATGCGACCAATGTGACGATCTCGCGTTATATCGATTCGATGGTGAATGACGAAACACGGAGATTTTCTAAGGTTTTTACTACATATTAACACTTTTCACATTTTCTCGTGTTACGTGGCTGCCAGTCCTCGGTTCATGCAAAATCTTAAGGTCCTAGGTCATGTCCAAGGCACCAAACCGACCAATAAATCAATAATCGATAACTAAAACTATAAATGTAGCTCTTCTTACTGGGCGATTGCATCAACTTAGATGCTTCTCCTGTGTTCTACTGTGCTGCTTGTATTGTCCCCACATACCGCAGCACGCGACAAGGGCTGGCAGACCATAAATGTAACCGTTTCAGAGAGAAATGAGACCAATGTGACGATCTCGCGTTATATCGATTCGATGGTGAATGACGAAACACGGAGATTTTCTAAGGTTTTTACAACATATTAACACTTTTCACATTTTCTCGTGTTACGTGGCTGCCAGTCCTCGGTTCATGCAAAATCTTAAGGTCCTCGGTCATGTCCAAGGCACCAAACCGACCAATAATTCAATAATCGATAACTAAAACTATAAATGTAGCTCTTCTTACTGGGCGATTGCATCAACTTAGATGCTTCTCCTGTGTTCTACTGTGCTGCTTGTATTGTCCCCACATACCGCAGCACGCGACAAGGGCTGGCAGACCATAAATGTAACCGTTTCAGAGAGAAATGCGACCAATGTGACGCTCTCGCGTTATATCGATTCGATGGTGAATGACGAAACACGGAGATTTTCTAAGGTTTTTACTACATATTAACACTTTTCACATTTTCTCGTGTTACGTGGCTGCCAGTCCTCGGCTCATGCAAAATCTTAAGGTCCTCGGTCATGTCCAAGGCACCAAACCGACCAATAATTCAGTAATCGATAACTAAAACTATAAATGTAGCTCTTCTTACTGGGCGATTGCATCAACTTAGATGCTTCTCTGTGTTCTACTGTGCTGCTTGTATTGTCCCCACATACCGCAGCACGCGACAAGGGCTGGCAGACCATAAATGTAACCGTTTCAGAGAGAAATGCGACCAATGTGACGATCTCGCGTTATATCGATTCGATGGTGAATGACGAAACACGGAGATTTTCTAAGGTTTTTACTACATATTAACACTTTTCACATTTTCTCGTGTTACGTGGCTGCCAGTCCTCGGTTCATGTAAAATCTTAAGGTCCTCGGTCATGTCCAAGGCACCAAACCGACCAATAATTCAATAATCGATAGCTAAAACTATAAATGTAGCTCTTCTTACTGGGCGATTGCATCAACTTAGATGCTTCTCCTGTGTTCTACTGTGCTGCTTGTATTGTCCCCACATACCGCAGCACGCGACAAGGGGTGGCAGACCATAAATGTAACCGTTTCAGAGAGAAATGCGACCAATGTGACGATCTCGCGTTATATCGATTCGATGGTGAATGACGAAACACGGAGATTTTCTAAGGTTTTTACTGCATATTAACACTTTTCACATTTTCTCGTGTTACGTGGCTGCAAGTCCTCGGTTCATGCAAAATCTTAAGGTCCTCGGTCATGTCCAAGGCACCAAACCGACCAATAATTCAATAATCGATAACTAAAACTATAAATGTAGCTCTTCTTACTGGGCGATTGCATCAACTTAGATGCTCCTCCTGTGTTCTACTGTGCTGCTTGTATTGTCCCCACATACCGCAGCACGCGACAAGGGCTGGCAGACCATAAATGTAACCGTTTCAGAGAGAAATGCGACCAATGTGACGATCTCGCGTTATATCGATTCGATGGTGAATGACGAAACACGGAGATTTTCTAAGGTTTTTACTGCATATTAACACTTTTCACATTTTCTCGTGTTACGTGGCTGCCAGTACTCGGTTCATGCAAAATCTTAAGGTCCTCGGTCATGTCCAAGGCACCAAACCGACCAATAATTCAATAATCGATAACTAAAACTATAAATGTAGCTCTTCTTACTGGGCGATTGCATCAACTTAGATGTTTCTCCTGTGTTCTACTGTGCTGCTTGTATTGTCCCCACATACCGAATCACGCGACAAGGGCTGGCAGACCATAAATGTAACCGTTTCAGAGAGAAATGCGACCAATGTGACGATCTCGCGTTATATCGATTCGATGGTGAATGACGAAACACGGAGATTTTCTAAGGTTTTTACTACATATTAACACTTTTCACATTTTCTCGTGTTACGTGGCTGCCAGTCCTCGGTTCATGCAAAATCTTAAGGTCCTCGGTCATGTCCAAGGCACCAAACCGACCAATAATTCAATAATCGATAACTAAACCTATAAATGTAGCTCTTCTTACTGGGAAATTGCATCAACTTAGATGCTTCTCCTGTGTTCTACTGTGCTGCTTGTATTGTCCCCACATACCGCAGCACGCGACAAGGGCTGGCAGACCATAAATGTAACCGTTTCAGAGAGAAATGCGACCAATGTGACGATCTCGCGTTATATCGATTCGATGGTGAATGACGAAACACGGAGATTTTCTAAGGTTTTTACTACATATTAACACTTTTCACATTTTCTCGTGTTACGTGGCTGCCAGTCCTCGGTTCATGCAAAATCTTAAGGTCCTAGGTCATGTCCAAGGCACCAAACCGACCAATAAATCAATAATCGATAACTAAAACTATAAATGTAGCTCTTCTTACTAAGCGATTGCATCAACTTAGATGCTTCTCCTGTGTTCTACTGTGCTGCTTGTATTGTCCCCACATACCGCAGCACGCGACAAGGGCTGGCAGACCATAAATATAACCGTTTCAGAGAGAAATGAGACCAATGTGACGATCTCGCGTTATATCGATTCGATGGTGAATGACGAAACACGGAGATTTTCTAAGGTTTTTACAACATATTAACACTTTTCACATTTTCTCGTGTTACGTGGCTGCCAGTCCTCGGTTCATGCAAAATCTTAAGGTCCTCGGTCATGTCCAAGGCACCAAACCGACCAATAATTCAGTAATCGATAACTAAAACTATAAATGTAGCTCTTCTTACTGGGCGATTGCATCAACTTAGATGCTTCTCCTGTGTTCTACTGTGCTGCTTGTATTGTCCCCACATACCGCAGCACGCGACAAGGGCTGGCATAAATGTAACCGTTTCAGAGAGAAATGCGACCAATGTGACGATCTCGCGTTATATCGATTCGATGGTGAATGACGAAACACGGAGATTTTCTAAGGTTTTTACTACATATTAACACATTTCACATTTTCTCGTGTTACGTGGCTGCCAGTCCTCGGTTCATGCAAAATCTTAAGGTTCTCGGTCATGTCCAAGGCACCAAACCGACCAATAATTCAATAATCGATAGCTAAAACTATAAATGTAGCTCTTCTTACTGGGCGATTGCATCAACTTAGATGCTTCTCCTGTGTTCTACTGTGCTGCTTGTATTGTCCCCACATACCGCAGCACGCGACAAGGGCTGGCAGACCATAAATGTAACCGTTTCAGAGAGAAATGCGACCAATGTGACGATCTCGCGTTATAACGATTCGATGGTGAATGACGAAACACGGAGATTTTCTAAGGTTTTTACTACATATTAACACTTTTCACATTTTCTCGTGTTACGTGGCTGCCAGTCCTCGGTTCATGCAAAATCTTAAGGTCCTCGGTCATGTCCAAGGCACCAAACCGACCAATAATTCAATAATCGATAACTAAAACTATAAATGTAGCTCTTCTTACTGGGCGATTGCATCAACTTAGATGCTTCTCCTGTGTTCTACTGTGCTGCTTGTATTGTCCCCACATACCGCAGCACGCGACAAGGGCTGGCAGACCATAAATGTAACCGTTTCAGAGAGAAATGCGACCAATGTGACGATCTCGCGTTATATCGATTCGATGGTGAATGACGAAACACGGAGATTTTCTAAGGTTTTTACTACATATTAACACTTTTCACATTTTCTCGTGTTACGTGGCTGCCAGTCCTCGGTTCATGCAAAATCTTAAGGTCCTCGGTCATGTCCAAGGCACCAAACCGACCAATAATTCAATAATCGATAACTAAAACTATAAATGTAGCTCTTCTTACTGGGCGATTGCATCAACTTAGATGCTTCTCTGTGTTCTACTGTGCTGCTTGTATTGTCCCCACATACCGCAGCACGCGACAAGGGCTGGCAGACCATAAATGTAACCGTTTCAGAGAGAAATGCAACCAATGTGACGATCTCGCGTTATATCGATTCGATGGTGAATGACGAAACACGGAGATTTTCTAAGGTTTTTACTACATATTAACACTTTTCACATTTTCTCGTGTTACGTGGCTGCCAGTCCTCGGTTCATGTAAAATCTTAAGGTCCTCGGTCATGTCCAAGGCACCAAACCGACCAATAATTCAATAATCGATAGCTAAAACTATATATGTAGCTCTTCTTACTGGGCGATTGCATCAACTTAGATGCTTCTCCTGTGTTCTACTGTGCTGCTTGTATTGTCCCCACATACCGCAGCACGCGACAAGGGGTGGCAGACCATAAATGTAACCGTTTCAGAGAGAAATGCGACCAATGTGACGATCTCGCGTTATATCGATTCGATGGTGAATGACGAAACACGGAGATTTTCTAAGGTTTTTACTACATATTAACACTTTTCACATTTTCTCGTGTTACGTGGCTGCAAGTCCTCGGTTCATGCAAAATCTTAAGGTCCTCGGTCATGTCCAAGGCACCAAACCGACCAATAATTCAATAATCGATAACTAAAACTATAAATGTAGCTCTTCTTACTGGGCGATTGCATCAACTTAGATGCTCCTCCTGTGTTCTACTGTGCTGCTTGTATTGTCCCCACATACCGCAGCACGCGACAAGGGCTGGCAGACCATAAATGTAACCGTTTCAGAGAGAGATGCGACCAATGTGACGATCTCGCGTTATATCGATTCGATGGTGAATGACGAAACACGGAGATTTTCTAAGGTTTTTACTGCATATTAACACTTTTCACATTTTCTCGTGTTACGTGGCTGCCAGTACTCGGTTCATGCAAAATCTTAAGGTCCTCGGTCATGTCCAAGGCACCAAACCGACCAATAATTCAATAATCGATAACTAAAACTATAAATGTAGCTCTTCTTACTGGGCGATTGCATCAACTTAGATGTTTCTCCTGTGTTCTACTGTGCTGCTTGTATTGTCCCCACATACCGAATCACGCGACAAGGGCTGGCAGACCATAAATGTAACCGTTTCAGAGAGAAATGCGACCAATGTGACGATCTCGCGTTATATCGATTCGATGGTGAATGACGAAACACGGAGATTTTCTAAGGTTTTTACTACATATTAACACTTTTCACATTTTCTCGTGTTACGTGGCTGCCAGTCCTCGGTTCATGCAAAATCTTAAGGTCCTCGGTCATGTCCAAGGCACCAAACCGACCAATAATTCAATAATCGATAACTAAAACTATAAATGTAGCTCTTCTTACTGGGCGATTGCATCAACTTAGATGTTTCTCCTGTGTTCCACTGTGCTGCTTGTATTGTCCCCACATACCGAATCACGCGACAAGGGCTGGCAGACCATAAATGTAACCGTTTCAGAGAGAAATGCGACCAATGTGACGATCTGGCATTATATCGATTCCATGGTGAATGACGAAACACGGAGATTTTCTAAGGTTTTTACTACATATTAACACTTTTCACATTTTCTCGTGTTACGTGGCTGCCAGTCCTCGGTTCATGTAAAATCTTAAGGTCCTCGGTCATGTCCAAGGCACCAAACCGACCAATAATTCGATAATCGATATCTAAAACTATAGATGTAGCTCTTCTTACTGGGCGATTGCATCAACTAAGATGCTTCTCCTGTGTTCTACTGTGCTGCTTGTATTGTCCCCACATACCGCAGCACGCGACAAGGGCTGGCAGACCATAAATGTAACCGTTTCAGAGAGAAATGCGACCAATGTGACGATCTCGCGTTATATCGATTCGATGGTGAATGACGAAACACGGAGATTTTCTAAGGTTTTTACTACATATTAACACTTTTCACATTTTCTCGTGTTACGTGGCTGCCAGTCCTCGGTTCATGCAAAATCTTAAGGTCCTAGGTCATGTCCAAGGCACCAAACCGACCAATAATTCAATAATCGATAACTAAAACTATAAATGTAGCTCTTCTTACTGGGCGATTGCATCAACTCAGATGCGTCTCCTGTGTTCTACTGTGCTGCTTGTATTGTCCCCACATAACCCAGCACGCGACAAGGGCTGGCAGACCATAAATGTAACCGTTTCATTGAGAATTGCGACCAATTTGACGATCTGGCGTTATATCGATTCGATGGTGAATGACGAAACACGGAGATTTTCTAAGGTATTTACTACATATTAACACTTTTCACATTTTCTCGTGTTACGTGGCTGCCAGTCCTCGGTTCATGCAAAATCTTAAGGTCCTCGGTCATGGCCAAGGCACCAAACCGACCAATAATTCAATAATCGATAACTAAAACTATAAATGTAGCTCTTCTTACTGGGCGATTGCATCAACTTAGATGCTTCTCCTGTGTTCTACTGTGCTGCTTGTATTATCCCCACATAACCCAGCACGCGACAAGGGCTGGCAGACCATAAATGTAACCGTTTCAGAGAGAAATGCGACCAATGTGACGATCTCGCGTTATATCGATTCGATGGTGAATGACGAAACACGGAGATTTTCTAAGGTTTTTACTACATATTAACACTTTTCACATTTTCTCGTGTTACGTGGCTGCCAGTCCTCGGTTCATGCAAAATCTTAAGGTCCTAGGTCATGTCCAAGGCACCAAACCGACCAATAATTCAATAATCGATAACTAAAACTATAAATGTAGCTCTTCTTACTGGGCGATTGCATCAACTTAGATGCTTCTCCTGTGTTCTACTGTGCTGCTTGTATTGTCCCCACATAACCCAGCACGCGACAAGGGCTGGCAGACCATAAATGTAACCGTTTCAGAGAGAAATGCGACCAATGTGACGATCTCGCGTTATATCGATTCGATGGTGAATGACGAAACACGGAGATTTTCTAAGGTTTTTACTACATATTAACACTTTTCACATTTTCTCGTGTTACGTGGCTGCCAGTCCTCGGTTCATGCAAAATCTTAAGGTCCTCGGTCTTGTCCAAGGTACCAAACCGACCAATAATTCAGTAATCGATAACTAAAACTATAAATGTAGCTCATCTTACTGGGCGATTGCATCAACTTAGATGCTTCTCCTGTGTTCTACTGTGCTGCTTGTATTGTCCCCACATACCGCAGCACGCGACAAGGGCTGGCAGACCATAAATGTAACCGTTTCAGAGAGAAATGTGACCAATGTGACGATCTCGCGTTATATCGATTCGATGGTGAATGACGAAACACGGAGATTTTCTAAGGTTTTTACTACATATTAACACTTTTCACATTTTCTCGTGTTACGTGGCTGCCAGTCCTCGGTTCATGCAATATCTTAAGGTCCTCGGTCATGTCCAAGGCACCAAACCGACCAATAATTCAATAATCGATAACTAAAACTATAAATGTAGCTCTTCTTACTGGGCGATTGCATCAACTTAGATGCTTCTCCTGTGTTCTACTGTGCTGCTTGTATTGTCCCCACATACCGCAGCACGCGACAAGGGCTGGCAGACCATAAATGTAACCGTTTCAGAGAGAAATGCGACCAATGTGACGATCTCGCGTTATATCGATTCGATGGTGAATGACGAAACACGGAGATTTTCTAAGGTTTTTACTACATATTAACACTTTTCACATTTTCTCGTGTTACGTAGCTGCCAGTCCTCGGTTCATGCAAAATTTTAAGGTCCTCGGTCATGTCCAAGGCACCAAACCGACCAATAATTCAATAATCGATAACAAAAACTATAAATGTAGCTCTTCTTACTGGGCGATTGCATCAACTTAGATGCTTCTCCTGTGTTCTACTGTGCTGCTTGTATTGTCCCCACATACCGCAGCACGCGACAAGGGCTGGCAGACCATAAATGTAACCGTTTGAGAGATAAATGCGACCAATGTGACGATCTCGCGTTATATCGATTCGATGGTGAATGACGAAACACGGAGATTTTCTAAGGTTTTTACTACATATTAACACTTTTCACATTTTCTCGTGTTACGTGGCTGCCAGTCCTCGGTTCATGCAAAATCTTAAGGTCCTCGGTCTTGTCCAAGGCACCAAACCGACCAATAATTCAGTAATCGATAACTAAAACTATAAATGTAGCTCTTCTTACTGGGCGATTGCATCAACTTAGATGCTCCTCCTGTGTTCTACTGTGCTGCTTGTATTGTCCCCACATACCGCAGCACGCGACAAGGGCTGGCAGACCATAAATGTAACCGTTTCAGAGAGAGATGCGACCAATGTGACGATCTCGCGTTATATCGATTCGATGGTGAATGACGAAACACGGAGATTTTCTAAGGTTTTTACTGCATATTAACACTTTTCACATTTTCTCGTGTTACGTGGCTGCCAGTACTCGGTTCATGCAAAATCTTAAGGTCCTCGGTCATGTCCAAGGCACCAAACCGACCAATAATTCAATAATCGATAACTAAAACTATAAATGTAGCTCTTCTTACTGGGCGATTGCATCAACTTAGATGTTTCTCCTGTGTTCTACTGTGCTGCTTGTATTGTCCCCACATACCGAATCACGCGACAAGGGCTGGCAGACCATAAATGTAACCGTTTCAGAGAGAAATGCGACCAATGTGACGATCTCGCGTTATATCGATTCGATGGTGAATGACGAAACACGGAGATTTTCTAAGGTTTTTACTACATATTAACACTTTTCACATTTTCTCGTGTTACGTGGCTGCCAGTCCTCGGTTCATGCAAAATCTTAAGGTCCTCGGTCATGTCCAAGGCACCAAACCGACCAATAATTCAATAATCGATAACTAAAACTATAAATGTAGCTCTTCTTACTGGGCGATTGCATCAACTTAGATGTTTCTCCTGTGTTCTACTGTGCTGCTTGTATTGTCCCCACATACCGAATCACGCGACAAGGGCTGGCAGACCATAAATGTAACCGTTTCAGAGAGAAATGCGACCAATGTGACGATCTCGCGTTATATCGATTCGATGGTGAATGACGAAACACGGAGATTTTCTAAGGTTTTTACTACATATTAACACTTTTCACATTTTCTCGTGTTACGTGGCTGCCAGTCCTCGGTTCATGCAAAATCTTAAGGTCCTCGGTCATGTCCAAGGCACCAAACCGACCAATAATTCAATAATCGATAACTAAAACTATAAATGTAGCTCTTCTTACTGGGCGATTGCATCAACTTAGATGTTTCTCCTGTGTTCCACTGTGCTGCTTGTATTGTCCCCACATACCGAATCACGCGACAAGGGCTGGCAGACCATAAATGTAACCGTTTCAGAGAGAAATGCGACCAATGTGACGATCTGGCATTATATCGATTCCATGGTGAATGACGAAACACGGAGATTTTCTAAGGTTTTTACTACATATTAACACTTTTCACATTTTCTCGTGTTACGTGGCTGCCAGTCCTCGGTTCATGCAAAATCTTAAGGTCCTAGGTCATGTCCAAGGCACCAAACCGACCAATAATTCAATAATCGATAACTAAAACTATAAATGTAGCTCTTCTTACTGGGCGATTGCATCAACTCAGATGCGTCTCCTGTGTTCTACTGTGCTGCTTGTATTGTCCCCACATAACCCAGCACGCGACAAGGGCTGGCAGACCATAAATGTAACCGTTTCATTGAGAATTGCGACCAATTTGACGATCTGGCGTTATATCGATTCGATGGTGAATGACGAAACACGGAGATTTTCTAAGGTATTTACTACATATTAACACTTTTCACATTTTCTCGTGTTACGTGGCTGCCAGTCCTCGGTTCATGCAAAATCTTAAGGTCCTCGGTCATGGCCAAGGCACCAAACCGACCAATAATTCAATAATCGATAACTAAAACTATAAATGTAGCTCTTCTTACTGGGCGATTGCATCAACTTAGATGCTTCTCCTGTGTTCTACTGTGCTGCTTGTATTATCCCCACATAACCCAGCACGCGACAAGGGCTGGCAGACCATAAATGTAACCGTTTCAGAGAGAAATGCGACCAATGTGACGATCTCGCGTTATATCGATTCGATGGTGAATGACGAAACACGGAGATTTTCTAAGGTTTTTACTACATATTAACACTTTTCACATTTTCTCGTGTTACGTGGCTGCCAGTCCTCGGTTCATGCAAAATCTTAAGGTCCTAGGTCATGTCCAAGGCACCAAACCGACCAATAATTCAATAATCGATAACTAAAACTATAAATGTAGCTCTTCTTACTGGGCGATTGCATCAACTTAGATGCTTCTCCTGTGTTCTACTGTGCTGCTTGTATTGTCCCCACATAACCCAGCACGCGACAAGGGCTGGCAGACCATAAATGTAACCGTTTCAGAGAGAAATGCGACCAATGTGACGATCTCGCGTTATATCGATTCGATGGTGAATGACGAAACACGGAGATTTTCTAAGGTTTTTACTACATATTAACACTTTTCACATTTTCTCGTGTTACGTGGCTGCCAGTCCTCGGTTCATGCAAAATCTTAAGGTCCTCGGTCTTGTCCAAGGTACCAAACCGACCAATAATTCAGTAATCGATAACTAAAACTATAAATGTAGCTCATCTTACTGGGCGATTGCATCAACTTAGATGCTTCTCCTGTGTTCTACTGTGCTGCTTGTATTGTCCCCACATACCGCAGCACGCGACAAGGGCTGGCAGACCATAAATGTAACCGTTTCAGAGAGAAATGTGACCAATGTGACGATCTCGCGTTATATCGATTCGATGGTGAATGACGAAACACGGAGATTTTCTAAGGTTTTTACTACATATTAACACTTTTCACATTTTCTCGTGTTACGTGGCTGCCAGTCCTCGGTTCATGCAATATCTTAAGGTCCTCGGTCATGTCCAAGGCACCAAACCGACCAATAATTCAATAATCGATAACTAAAACTATAAATGTAGCTCTTCTTACTGGGCGATTGCATCAACTTAGATGCTTCTCCTGTGTTCTACTGTGCTGCTTGTATTGTCCCCACATACCGCAGCACGCGACAAGGGCTGGCAGACCATAAATGTAACCGTTTCAGAGAGAAATGCGACCAATGTGACGATCTCGCGTTATATCGATTCGATGGTGAATGACGAAACACGGAGATTTTCTAAGGTTTTTACTACATATTAACACTTTTCACATTTTCTCGTGTTACGTAGCTGCCAGTCCTCGGTTCATGCAAAATTTTAAGGTCCTCGGTCATGTCCAAGGCACCAAACCGACCAATAATTCAATAATCGATAACAAAAACTATAAATGTAGCTCTTCTTACTGGGCGATTGCATCAACTTAGATGCTTCTCCTGTGTTCTACTGTGCTGCTTGTATTGTCCCCACATACCGCAGCACGCGACAAGGGCTGGCAGACCATAAATGTAACCGTTTGAGAGATAAATGCGACCAATGTGACGATCTCGCGTTATATCGATTCGATGGTGAATGACGAAACACGGAGATTTTCTAAGGTTTTTACTACATATTAACACTTTTCACATTTTCTCGTGTTACGTGGCTGCCAGTCCTCGGTTCATGCAAAATGTTAAGGTCCTCGGTCTTGTCCAAGGCACCAAACCGACCAATAATTCAGTAATCGATAACTAAAACTATAAATGTAGCTCTTCTTACTGGGCGATTGCATCAACTTAGATGCTCCTCCTGTGTTCTACTGTGCTGCTTGTATTGTCCCCACATACCGCAGCACGCGACAAGGGCTTGCAGACCATAAATGTAACCGTTTCAGAGAGAGATGCGACCAATGTGACGATCTCGCGTTATATCGATTCGATGGTGAATGACGAAACACGGAGATTTTCTAAGGTTTTTACTGCATATTAACACTTTTCACATTTTCTCGTGTTACGTGGCTGCCAGTACTCGGTTCATGCAAAATCTTAAGGTCCTCGGTCATGTCCAAGGCACCAAACCGACCAATAATTCAATAATCGATAACTAAAACTATAAATGTAGCTCTTCTTACTGGGCGATTGCATCAACTTAGATGTTTCTCCTGTGTTCTACTGTGCTGCTTGTATTGTCCCCACATACCGAATCACGCGACAAGGGCTGGCAGACCATAAATGTAACCGTTTCAGAGAGAAATGCGACCAATGTGACGATCTCGCGTTATATCGATTCGATGGTGAATGACGAAACACGGAGATTTTCTAAGGTTTTTACTACATATTAACACTTTTCACATTTTCTCGTGTTACGTGGCTGCCAGTCCTCGGTTCATGCAAAATCTTAAGGTCCTCGGTCATGTCCAAGGCACCAAACCGACCAATAATTCAATAATCGATAACTAAAACTATAAATGTAGCTCTTCTTACTGGGCGATTGCATCAACTTAGATGTTTCTCCTGTGTTCCACTGTGCTGCTTGTATTGTCCCCACATACCGAATCACGCGACAAGGGCTGGCAGACCATAAATGTAACCGTTTCAGAGAGAAATGCGACCAATGTGACGATCTGGCATTATATCGATTCGATGGTGAATGACGAAACACGGAGATTTTCTAAGGTTTTTACTACATATTAACACTTTTCACATTTTCTCGTGTTACGTGGCTGCCAGTCCTCGGTTCATGTAAAATCTTAAGGCCCTCGGTCATGTCCAAGGCACCAAACCGACCAATAATTCGATAATCGATAACTAAAACTATAAATGTAGCTCTTCTTACTGGGCGATTGCATCAACTAAGATGCTTCTCCTGTGTTCTACTGTGCTGCTTGTCTTGTCCCCACATACCGCAGCACGCGACAAGGGCTGGCAGACCATAAATGTAACCGTTTCAGAGAGAAATGCGACCAATGTGACGATCTCGCGTTATATCGATTCGATGGTGAATGACGAAACACGGAGATTTTCTAAGGTTTTTACTACATATTAACACTTTTCACATTTTCTCGTGTTACGTGGCTGCCAGTCCTCGGTTCATGCAAAATCTTAAGGTCCTAGGTCATGTCCAAGGCACCAAACCGACCAATAATTCAATAATCGATAACTAAAACTATAAATGTAGCTCTTCTTACTGGGCGATTGCATCAACTCAGATGCGTCTCCTGTGTTCTACTGTGCTGCTTGTATTGTCCCCACATAACCCAGCACGCGACAAGGGCTGGCAGACCATAAATGTAACCGTTTCATTGAGAATTGCGACCAATTTGACGATCTGGCGTTATATCGATTCGATGGTGAATGACGAAACACGGAGATTTTCTAAGGTATTTACTACATATTAACACTTTTCACATTTTCTCGTGTTACGTGGCTGCCAGTCCTCGGTTCATGCAAAATCTTAAGGTCCTCGGTCATGGCCAAGGCACCAAACCGACCAATAATTCAATAATCGATAACTAAAACTATAAATGTAGCTCTTCTTACTGGGCGATTGCATCAACTTAGATGCTTCTCCTGTGTTCTACTGTGCTGCTTGTATTGTCCCCACATAACCCAGCACGCGACAAGGGCTGGCAGACCATAAATGTAACCGTTTCAGAGAGAAATGCGACCAATGTGACGATCTCGCGTTATATCGATTCGATGGTGAATGACGAAACACGGAGATTCTCTAAGGTTTTTACTACATATTAACACTTTTCACATTTTCTCGTGTTACGTGGCTGCCAGTCCTCGGTTCATGCAAAATCTTAAGGTCCTCGGTCATGTCCAAGGCACCAAACCGACCAATAATTCAGTAATCGATAACTAAAACTATAAATGTAGCTCTTCTTACTGGGCGATTGCATCAACCTAGATGCTTCTCCTGTGTTCTACTGTGCTGCTTGTATTGTCCCCACATACCGCAGCACGCGACAAGGGCTGGCAGACCATAAATGTAACCGTTTCAGAGAGAAATGCGACCAATGTGACGATCTCGCGTTATATCGATTCGATGGTGAATGACGAAACACGGAGATTTTCTAAGGTTTTTACTACATATTAACACTTTTCACATTTTCTCGTGTTACGTGGCTGCCAGTCCTCGGTTCATGCAAAATCTTAAGGTCCTCGGTCTTGTCCAAGGTACCAAACCGACCAATAATTCAGTAATCGATAACTAAAACTATAAATGTAGCTCATCTTACTGGGCGATTGCATCAACTTAGATGCTTCTCCTGTGTTCTACTGTGCTGCTTGTATTGTCCCCACATACCGCAGCACGCGACAAGGGCTGGCAGACCATAAATGTAACCGTTTCAGAGAGAAATGTGACCAATGTGACGATCTCGCGTTATATCGATTCGATGGTGAATGACGAAACACGGAGATTTTCTAAGGTTTTTACTACATATTAACACTTTTCACATTTTCTCGTGTTACGTGGCTGCCAGTCCTCGGTTCATGCAATATCTTAAGGTCCTCGGTCATGTCCAAGGCACCAAACCGACCAATAATTCAATAATCGATAACTAAAACTATAAATGTAGCTCTTCTTACTGGGCGATTGCATCAACTTAGATGCTTCTCCTGTGTTCTACTGTGCTGCTTGTATTGTCCCCACATACCGCAGCACGCGACAAGGGCTGGCAGACCATAAATGTAACCGTTTCAGACAGAAATGCGACCAATGTGACGATCTCGCGTTATATCGATTCGATGGTGAATGACGAAACACGGAGATTTTCTAAGGTTTTTACTACATATTAACACTTTTCACATTTTCTCGTGTTACGTAGCTGCCAGTCCTCGGTTCATGCAAAATTTTAAGGTCCTCGGTCATGTCCAAGGCACCAAACCGACCAATAATTCAATAATCGATAACTAAAACTATAAATGTAGCTCTTCTTACTGGGCGATTGCATCAACTTAGATGCTTCTCCTGTGTTCTACTGTGCTGCTTGTATTGTCCCCACATACCGCAGCACGCGACAAGGGCTGGCAGACCATAAATGTAACCGTTTGAGAGATAAATGCGACCAATGTGACGATCTCGCGTTATATCGATTCGATGGTGAATGACGAAACACGGAGATTTTCTAAGGTTTTTACTACATATTAACACTTTTCACATTTTCTCGTGTTACGTGGCTGCCAGTCCTCGGTTCATGTAAAATCTTAAGGTCCTCGGTCATGTCCAAGGCACCAAACCGACCAATAATTCGATAATCGATAACTAAAACTATAGATGTAGCTCTTCTTACTGGGCGATTGCATCAACTAAGATGCTTCTCCTGTGTTCTACTGTGCTGCTTGTCTTGTCCCCACATACCGCAGCACGCGACAAGGGCTGGCAGACCATAAATGTAACCGTTTCAGAGAGAAATGCGACCAATGTGACGATCTCGCGTTATATCGATTCGATGGTGAATGACGAAACACGGAGATTTTCTAAGGTTTTTACTACATATTAACACTTTTCACATTTTCTCGTGTTACGTGGCTGCCAGTCCTCGGTTCATGCAAAATCTTAAGGTCCTAGGTCATGTCCAAGGCACCAAACCGACCAATAATTCAATAATCGATAACTAAAACTATAAATGTAGCTCTTCTTACTGGGCGATTGCATCAACTCAGATGCGTCTCCTGTGTTCTACTGTGCTGCTTGTATTGTCCCCACATAACCCAGCACGCGACAAGGGCTGGCAGACCATAAATGTAACCGTTTCATTGAGAATTGCGACCAATTTGACGATCTGGCGTTATATCGATTCGATGGTGAATGACGAAACACGGAGATTTTCTAAGGTATTTACTACATATTAACACTTTTCACATTTTCTCGTGTTACGTGGCTGCCAGTCCTCGGTTCATGCAAAATCTTAAGGTCCTCCGTCATGGCCAAGGCACCAAACCGACCAATAATTCAATAATCGATAACTAAAACTATAAATGTAGCTCTTCTTACTGGGCGATTGCATCAACTTAGATGCTTCTCCTGTGTTCTACTGTGCTGCTTGTATTGTCCCCACATAACCCAGCACGCGACAAGGGCTGGCAGACCATAAATGTAACCGTTTCAGAGAGAAATGCGACCAATGTGACGATCTCGCGTTATATCGATTCGATGGTGAATGACGAAACACGGAGATTCTCTAAGGTTTTTACTACATATTAACACTTTTCACATTTTCTCGTGTTACGTGGCTGCCAGTCCTCGGTTCATGCAAAATCTTAAGGTCCTAGGTCATGTCCAAGGCACCAAACCGACCAATAATTCAATAATCGATAACTAAAACTATAAATGTAGCTCTTCTTACTGGGCGATTGCATCAACTTAGATGCTTCTCCTGTGTTCTACTGTGCTGCTTGTATTGTCCCCACATAACCCAGCACGCGACAAGGGCTGGCAGACCATAAATGTAACCGTTTCAGAGAGAAATGCGACCAATGTGACGATCTCGCGTTATATCGATTCGATGGTGAATGACGAAACACGGAGATTTTCTAAGGTTTTTACTACATATTAACACTTTTCACATTTTCTCGTGTTACGTGGCTGCCAGTCCTCGGTTCATGCAAAATCTTAAGGTCCTCGGTCTTGTCCAAGGTACCAAACCGACCAATAATTCAGTAATCGATAACTAAAACTATAAATGTAGCTCATCTTACTGGGCGATTGCATCAACTTAGATGCTTCTCCTGTGTTCTACTGTGCTGCTTGTATTGTCCCCACATACCGCAGCACGCGACAAGGGCTGGCAGACCATAAATGTAACCGTTTCAGAGAGAAATGTGACCAATGTGACGATCTCGCGTTATATCGATTCGATGGTGAATGACGAAACACGGAGATTTTCTAAGGTTTTTACTACATATTAACACTTTTCACATTTTCTCGTGTTACGTGGCTGCCAGTCCTCGGTTCATGCAATATCTTAAGGTCCTCGGTCATGTCCAAGGCACCAAACCGACCAATAATTCATTAATCGATAACTAAAACTATAAATGTAGCTCTTCTTACTGGGCGATTGCATCAACTTAGATGCTTCTCCTGTGTTCTACTGTGCTGCTTGTATTGTCCCCACATACCGCAGCACGCGACAAGGGCTGGCAGACCATAAATGTAACCGTTTCAGACAGAAATGCGACCAATGTGACGATCTCGCGTTATATCGATTCGATGGTGAATGACGAAACACGGAGATTTTCTAAGGTTTTTACTACATATTAACACTTTTCACATTTTCTCGTGTTACGTAGCTGCCAGTCCTCGGTTCATGCAAAATTTTAAGGTCCTCGGTCATGTCCAAGGCACCAAACCGACCAATAATTCAATAATCGATAACTAAAACTATAAATGTAGCTCTTCTTACTGGGCGATTGCATCAACTTAGATGCTTCTCCTGTGTTCTACTGTGCTGCTTGTATTGTCCCCACATACCGCAGCACGCGACAAGGGCTGGCAGACCATAAATGTAACCGTTTGAGAGATAAATGCGACCAATGTGACGATCTCGCGTTATATCGATTCGATGGTGAATGACGAAACACGGAGATTTTCTAAGGTTTTTACTACATATTAACACTTTTCACATTTTCTCGTGTTACGTGGCTGCCAGTCCTCGGTTCATGCAAAATCTTAAGGTCCTCGGTCATGTCCAAGGCACCAAACCGACCAATAATTCAGTAATCGATAACTAAAACTATAAATGTAGCTCATCTTACTGGGCGATTGCATCAACTTAGATGCTTCTCCTGTGTTCTACTGTGCTGCTTGTATTGTCCCCACATACCGCAGCACGCGACAAGGGCTGGCAGACCATAAATGTAACCGTTTCAGAGAGAAATGTGACCAATGTGACGATCTCGCGTTATATCGATTCGATGGTGAATGACGAAACACGGAGATTTTCTAAGGTTTTTACTACATATTAACACTTTTCACATTTTCTCGTGTTACGTGGCTGCCAGTCCTCGGTTCATGCAAAATCTTAAGGTCCTCGGTCATGTCCAAGGCACCAAACCGACCAATAATTCAATAATCGTTAACTAAAACTATAAATGTAGCTCTTCTTACTGGGCGATTGCATCAACTTAGATGCTTCTCCTGGGTTCTACTGTGCTGCTTGTATTGTCCCCACATACCGCAGCACGCGACAAGGGCTGGCAGACCATAAATGGAACCGTTTCAGAGAGAAATGCGACCAATGTGACGATCTCGCGTTATATCGATTCGATGGTGAATGACGAAACACGGAGATTTTCTAAGGTTTTTACTACATATTAACACTTTTCACATTTTCTCGTGTTACGTGGCTGCCAGTCCTCGGTTCATGCAAAATCTTAAGGTCCTCGGTCATGTCCAAGGCACCAAACCGACCAATAATTCAATAATCGATAACTAAAACTATAAATGTAGCTCTTCTTACTGGGCGATTGCATCAACTTAGATGCTTCTCCTGTGTTCTACTGTGCTGCTTGTATTGTCCCCACATACCGCAGCACGCGACAAGGGCTGGCAGACCATAAATGTAACCGTTTCAGAGAGAAATGCGACCAATGTGACGATCTCGCGTTATATCGATTCGATGGTGAATGACGAAACACGGAGATTTTCTAAGGTTTTTACTACATATTAACACTTTTCACATTTTCTCGTGTTACGTGGCTGCCAGTCCTCGGTTCATGCAAAATCTTAAGGTCCTCGGTCATGTCCAAGGCACCAAACCGACCAATAATTCAATAATCGATAACTAAAACTATAAATGTAGCTCTTCTTACTGGGCGATTGCATCAACTTAGATGCTTCTCCTGTGTTCTCCTGTGCTGCTTGTATTGTCCCCACATACCGCAGCACGCGACAAGGGCTGGCAGACCATAAATGTAACCGTTTCAGAGAGAAATGCGACCAATGTGACGATCTCGCGTTATATCGAATCGATGGTGAATGACGAAACACGGAGATTTTCTAAGGTTTTTACTACATATTAACACTTTTCACATTTTCTCGTGTTACGTGGCTGCCAGTCCTCGGTTCATGCAAAATCTTAAGGTCCTAGGTCATGTCCAAGGCACCAAACCGACCAATAATTCAATAATCGATAACTAAAACTATAAATGTAGCTCTTCTTACTGGGCGATTGCATCAACTTAGATGCTTCTCCTGTGTTCTACTGTGCTGCTTGTATTGTCCCCACATACCGCAGCACGCGACAAGGGCTGGCAGACCATAAATGTAACCGTTTCAGAGAGAAATGCGACCAATGTGACGATCTCGCGTTATATCGATTCGATGGTGAATGACGAAACACGGAGATTTTCTAAGGTTTTTACTACATATTAACACTTTTCACATTTTCTCGTGTTACGTGGCTGCCAGTCCTCGGTTCGTGTAAAATCTTAAGGTCCTCGGTCATGTCCAAGGCACCAAACCGACCAATAATTCGATAATCGATAACTAAAACTATAAATGTAGCTCTTCTTACTGGGCGATTGCATCAACTAAGATGCTTCTCCTGTGTTCTACTGTGCTGCTTGTATTGTCCCCACATACCGCAGCACGCGACAAGGGCTGGCAGACCATAAATGTAACCGTTTCAGAGAGAAATGCGACCATTGTGACGACCTCGCGTTATATCGATTCGATGGTGAATGACAAAACACGGAGATTTTCTAAGGTTTTTACTACATATTAACACTTTTCACATTTTCTCGTCTTACGTGGCTGCCAGTCCTCGGTTCATGCAAAATCTTAAGGTCCTAGGTCATGTCCAAGGCACCAAACTGACCAATAATTCAATAATCGATAACTAAAACTATAAATGTAGCTCTTCTTACTGGGCGATTGCATCAACTTAGATGCTTCTCCTGTGTTCTACTGTGCTGCTTGTATTGTCCCCACATACCGCAGCACGCGACAAGGGCTGCCAGACCATAAATGTAACCGTTTCAGAGAGAAATGCGACCAATGTGACGATCTCGCGTTATATCGATTCGATGGTGAATGACGAAACACGGAGATTTTCTAAGGTTTTTACTACATATTAACACTTTTCACATTTTCTCGTGTTACGTGGCTGCCAGTCCTCGGTTCATGCAAAATCTTAAGGTCCTCGGTCTTGTCCAAGGTACCAAACCGACCAATAATTCAGTAATCGATAACTAAAACTATAAATGTAGCTCATCTTACTGGGCGATTGCATCAACTTAGATGCTTCTCCTGTGTTCTACTGTGCTGCTTGTATTGTCCCCACATACCGCAGCACGCGACAAGGGCTGGCAGACCATAAATGTAACCGTTTCAGAGAGAAATGTGACCAATGTGACGATCTCGCGTTATATCGATTCGATGGTGAATGACGAAACACGGAGATTTTCTAAGGTTTTTACTACATATTAACACTTTTCACATTTTCTCGTGTTACGTGGCTGCCAGTCCTCGGTTCATGCAATATCTTAAGGTCCTCGGTCATGTCCAAGGCACCAAACCGACCAATAATTCAATAATCGATAACTAAAACTATAAATGTAGCTCTTCTTACTGGGCGATTGCATCAACTTAGATGCTTCTCCTGTGTTCTACTGTGCTGCTTGTATTGTCCCCACATACCGCAGCACGCGACAAGGGCTGGCAGACCATAAATGTAACCGTTTCAGAGAGAAATGCGACCAATGTGACGATCTCGCGTTATATCGATTCGATGGTGAATGACGAAACACGGAGATTTTCTAAGGTTTTTACTACATATTAACACTTTTCACATTTTCTCGTGTTACGTAGCTGCCAGTCCTCGGTTCATGCAAAATTTTAAGGTCCTCGGTCATGTCCAAGGCACCAAACCGACCAATAATTCAATAATCGATAACTAAAACTATAAATGTAGCTCTTCTTACTGGGCGATTGCATCAACTTAGATGCTTCTCCTGTGTTCTACTGTGCTGCTTGTATTGTCCCCACATACCGCAGCACGCGACAAGGGCTGGCAGACCATAAATGTAACCGTTTGAGAGATAAATGCGACCAATGTGACGATCTCGCGTTATATCGATTCGATGGTGAATGACGAAACACGGAGATTTTCTAAGGTTTTTACTACATATTAACACTTTTCACATTTTCTCGTGTTACGTGGCTGCCAGTCCTCGGTTCATGCAAAATCTTAAGGTCCTCGGTCATGTCCAAGGCACCAAACCGACCAATAATTCAGTAATCGATAACTAAAACTATAAATGTAGCTCATCTTACTGGGCGATTGCATCAACTTAGATGCTTCTCCTGTGTTCTACTGTGCTGCTTGTATTGTCCCCACATACCGCAGCACGCGACAAGGGCTGGCAGACCATAAATGTAACCGTTTCAGAGAGAAATGTGACCAATGTGACGATCTCGCGTTATATCGATTCGATGGTGAATGACGAAACACGGAGATTTTCTAAGGTTTTTACTACATATTAACACTTTTCACATTTTCTCGTGTTACGTGGCTGCCAGTCCTCGGTTCATGCAAAATCTTAAGGTCCTCGGTCATGTCCAAGGCACCAAACCGACCAATAATTCAATAATCGATAACTAAAACTATAAATGTAGCTCTTCTTACTGGGCGATTGCATCAACTTAGATGCTTCTCCTGTGTTCTACTGTGCTGCTTGTATTGTCCCCACATACCGCAGCACGCGACAAGGGCTGGCAGACCATAAATGTAACCGTTTCAGAGAGAAATGCGACCAATGTGACGATCTCGCGTTATATCGATTCGATGGTGAATGACGAAACACGGAGATTTTCTAAGGTTTTTACTACATATTAACACTTTTCACATTTTCTCGTGTTACGTGGCTGCCAGTCCTCGGTTCATGCAAAATCTTAAGGTCCTCGGTCATGTCCAAGGCACCAAACCGACCAATAATTCAATAATCGATAACTAAAACTATAAATGTAGCTCTTCTTACTGGGCGATTGCATCAACTTAGATGCTTCTCCTGTGTTCTCCTGTGCTGCTTGTATTGTCCCCACATACCGCAGCACGCGACAAGGGCTGGCAGACCATAAATGTAACCGTTTCAGAGAGAAATGCGACCAATGTGACGATCTCGCGTTATATCGAATCGATGGTGAATGACGAAACACGGAGATTTTCTAAGGTTTTTACTACATATTAACACTTTTCACATTTTCTCGTGTTACGTGGCTGCCAGTCCTCGGTTCATGCAAAATCTTAAGGTCCTAGGTCATGTCCAAGGCACCAAACCGACCAATAATTCAATAATCGATAACTAAAACTATAAATGTAGCTCTTCTTACTGGGCGATTGCATCAACTTAGATGCTTCTCCTGTGTTCTACTGTGCTGCTTGTATTGTCCCCACATACCGCAGCACGCGACAAGGGCTGGCAGACCATAAATGTAACCGTTTCAGAGAGAAATGCGACCAATGTGACGATCTCGCGTTATATCGATTCGATGGTGAATGACGAAACACGGAGATTTTCTAAGGTTTTTACTACATATTAACACTTTTCACATTTTCTCGTGTTACGTGGCTGCCAGTCCTCGGTTCGTGTAAAATCTTAAGGTCCTCGGTCATGTCCAAGGCACCAAACCGACCAATAATTCGATAATCGATAACTAAAACTATAAATGTAGCTCTTCTTACTGGGCGATTGCATCAACTAAGATGCTTCTCCTGTGTTCTACTGTGCTGCTTGTATTGTCCCCACATACCGCAGCACGCGACAAGGGCTGGAAGACCATAAATGTAACCGTTTCAGAGAGAAATGCGACCATTGTGACGACCTCGCGTTATATCGATTCGATGGTGAATGACAAAACACGGAGATTTTCTAAGGTTTTTACTACATATTAACACTTTTCACATTTTCTCGTGTTACGTGGCTGCCAGTCCTCGGTTCATGCAAAATCTTAAGGTCCTAGGTCATGTCCAAGGCACCAAACTGACCAATAATTCAATAATCGATAACTAAAACTATAAATGTAGCTCTTCTTACTGGGCGATTGCATCAACTTAGATGCTTCTCCTGTGTTCTACTGTGCTGCTTGTATTGTCCCCACATACCGCAGCACGCGACAAGGGCTGCCAGACCATAAATGTAACCGTTTCAGAGAGAAATGCGACCAATGTGACGATCTCGCGTTATATCGATTCGATGGTGAATGACGAAACACGGAGATTTTCTAAGGTTTTTACTACATATTAACACTTTTCACATTTTCTCGTGTTACGTGGCTGCCAGTCCTCGGTTCATGCAAAATCTTAAGGTCCTCGGTCATGTCCAAGGCACCAAACCGACCAATAATTCAATAATCGATAACTAAAACTATAAATGTAGCTCTTCCTACTGGGCGATTGCATCAACTTAGATGCGTCTCCTGTGTTCTACTGTGCTGCTTGTATTGTCCCCACATAACCCAGCACGCGACAAGGGCTGGCAGACCATAAATGTAACC
Organism: Schistocerca nitens; assembly: GCF_023898315.1. Taxonomy (NCBI): domain Eukaryota; kingdom Metazoa; phylum Arthropoda; class Insecta; order Orthoptera; family Acrididae; genus Schistocerca; species Schistocerca nitens. Next base: position 66,597,332 of record NC_064625.1, read on the forward strand.
GTTTCAGAGAGAAATGCGTCCAATTTGACGATCTGGCGTTATATCGATTCGATGGTGAATGACGAAACACGGAGATTTTCTAAGGTATTTACTACATATTAACACTTTTCTCATTTTCTCGTGTTACGTGGCTGCCAGTCCTCGGTTCATGCAAAATCTTAAGGTCGTCGGTCATGGCCAAGGCACCAAACCGACCAATAATTCAATAATCGATAACTAAAACTATAAATGTAGCTCTTCTTACTGGGCGATTGCATCAACTTAGATGCTTCTCCTGTGTTCTACTGTGCTGCTTGTATTGTCCCCACATACTGCAGCACGCGACAAGGGCTGGCAGACCATAAATGTAACCGTTTCAGAGAGAAATGCGACCAATGTGACGATCTCGCGTTATATCGATTCGATGGTGAATGACGAAACACGGAGATTTTCTAAGGTTTTTACTACATATTAACACTTTTCACATTTTCCCGTGTTACGTGGCTTCCAGTCCTCGGTTCATGCAAAATCTTAAGGTCCTAGGTCATGTCCAAGGCACCAAACCGACCAATAATTCAATAATCGATAACTAAAACTATAAATGTAGCTCTTCTTACTGGGCGATTGCATCAACTTAGATGCTTCTCCTGTGTTCTACTGTGCTGCTTGTATTGTCCCTACATAACACAGCACGCGACAAGGGCTGGCAGACCATAAATGTAACCGTTTCAGAGAGAAATGCGACCAATGTGACGATCTCGCGTTATATCGATTCGATGGTGAATGACGAAACACGGAGATTTTCTAAGGTTATTACTACATATTAACACTTTTCACATTTTCTCGTGTTACGTGGCTGCCAGTCCTCGGTTCATGCAATATCTTAAGGTCCTCGGTCATGTCCAAGGGACCAAACCGACCAATAATTCAATAATCGATAACTAAAACTACAAATGTAGCTCTTCTTACTGGGCGATTGCATCAACTTAGATGCTTCTCCTGTGTTCTACTGTGCTGCTTGTATTGTCCCCACATACCGCAGCAGGCGACAAGGGCTGGCAGACCATAAATGTAACCGTTTCAGAGAGTCATGCGACCAATGTGACGATCTCGCGTTATATCGATTCGATGGTGAATGACGAAACACGGAGATTTTCTAAGGTTTTTACTACATATTAACACTTTTCACATTTTCTCGTGTTACGTGGCTGCCAGTCCTCGGTTCATGCAAAATTTTACGGTCCTCGGTCATGTCCAAGGCACCAAACCGACCAATAATTCAATAATCGATAACTAAAACTATAAATGTAGCTCCTCTTACTGGGCGATTGCATCAACTTAGCTGCTTCTCCTGTGTTCTAGTGTGCTGCTTGTATTGTCCCCACATACCGCAGCACGCGACAAGGGCTGGCAGACCATAAATGTAACCGTTTCAGAGATAAATGCGACCAATGTGACGATCTCGCGTTATATCGATTCGATGGTGAATGACGAAACACGGAGATTTTCTAAGGTTTTTACTACATATTAACACTTTTCACATTTTCTCGTGTTACGTGGCTGCCAGTCCTCGGTTCATGCAAAATCTTAAGGTCCTCGGTCTTGTCCAAGGCACCAAACCGACCAATAATTCAGTAATCGATAACTAAAACTATAAATGTAGCTCATCTTACTGGGCGATTGCATCAACTTAGATGCTTCTCCTGTGTTCTACTGTGCTGCTTGTATTGTCCCCACATACCGCAGCACGCGACAAGGCCTGGCAGACCATAAATGTAATCGTTTCAGAGAGAAATGTGACCAATGTGACGATCTCGCGTTATATCGATTCGATGGTGAATGACGAAACACGGAGATTTTCTAAGGTTTTTACTACATATTAACACTTTTCACATTTTCTCGTGTTACGTGGCTGCCAGTCCTCGGTTCATGCAAAATCTTAAGGTCCTCGGTCATGTCCAAGGCACCAAACCGACCAATAATTCAATAATCGTTAACTAAAACTATAAATGTAGCTCTTCTTACTGGGCGATTGCATCAACTTAGATGCTTCTCCTGTGTTCTACTGTGCTGCTTGTATTGTCCCCACATACCGCAGCACGCGACAAGGGCTGGCAGACCATAAATGTAACCGTTTCAGAGAGAAATGCGACCAATGTGACGATCTCGCGTTATATCGATTCGATGGTGAATGACGAAACACGGAGATTTTCTAAGGTTTTTACTACATATTAACACTTTTCACATTTTCTCGTGTTACGTGGCTGCCAGTCCTCGGTTCATGCAAAATCTTAAGGTCCTCGGTCATGTCCAAGGCACCAAACCGACCAATAATTCAATAATCGATAACTAAAACTATAAATGTAGCTCTTCTTACTGGGCGATTGCATCAACTTAGACGCTTCTCCTGTGTTCTACTGTGCTGCTTGTATTGTCCCCACATACCGCAGCACGCGACAAGGGCTGGCAGACCATAAATGTAACCGTTTCAGAGAGAAATGCGACCAATGTGACGATCTCGCGTTATATCGATTCGATGGTGAATGACGAAACACGGAGATTTTCTAAGGTTTTTACTACATATTAACACTTTTCACATTTTCTCGTGTTACGTGGCTGCCAGTCCTCGGTTCATGCAAAATCTTAAGGTCCTCGGTCATGTCCAAGGCACCAAACCGACCAATAATTCAATAATCGATAACTAAAACTATAAATGTAGCTCTTCTTACTGGGCGATTGCATCAACTTAGATGCTTCTCCTGTGTTCTACTGTGCTGCTTGTATTGTCCCCACATACCGCAGCACGCGACAAGGGCTGGCAGACCATAAATGTAACCGTTTCAGAGATAAATGCGACCAATGTGACGATCTCGCGTTATATCGAATCGATGGTGAATGACGAAACACGGAGATTTTCTAAGGTTTTTACTACATATTAACACTTTTCACATTTTCTCGTGTTACGTGGCTGCCAGTCCTCGGTTCATGCAAAATCTTAAGGTCCTCGGTCATGTCCAAGGCACCAAACCGACCAATAATTCAATAATCGATAACTAAAACTATAAATGTAGCTCTTCTTACTGGACGATTGCATCAACTTAGATGCTTCTCCTGTGTTCTACTGTGCTGCTTGTATTGTCCCCACATACCGCAGCACGCGACAAGGGCTGGCAGACCATAAATGTAACCGTTTCAGAGAGAAATGCGACCAATGAGACGATCTCGCGTTATATCGATTCGATGGTGAATGACGAAACACGGAGATTTTCTAAGGTTTTTACTACATATTAACACTTTTCACATTTTCTCGTGTTACGTGGCTGCCAGTCCTCGGTTCGTGTAAAATCTTAAGGTCCTCGGTCATGTCCAAGGCACCAAACCGACCAATAATTCGATAATCGATAACTAAAACTATAAATGTAGCTCTTCTTACTGGGCGATTGCATCAACTAAGATGCTTCTCCTGTGTTCTACTGTGCTGCTTGTATTGTCCCCACATACCGCAGCACGCGACAAGGGCTGGCAGACCATAAATGTAACCGTTTCAGAGAGAAATGCGACCAGTGTGACGACCTCGCGTTATATCGATTCGATGGTGAATGACAAAACACGGAGATTTTCTAAGGTTTTTACTACATATTAACACTTTTCACATTTTCTCGTGTTACGTGGCTGCCAGTCCTCGGTTCATGCAAAATCTTAAGGTCCTAGGTCATGTCCAAGGCACCAAACTGACCAATAATTCAATAATCGATAACTAAAACTATAAATGTAGCTCTTCTTACTGGGCGATTGCATCAACTTAGATGCTTCTCCTGTGTTCTACTGTGCTGCTTGTATTGTCCCCACATACCGCAACACGCGACAAGGGCTGGCAGACCATAAATGTAACCGTTTCAGAGAGAAATGCGACCAATGTGACGATCTCGCGTTATATCGATTCGATGGTGAATGACGAAACACGGAGATTTTCTAAGGTTTTTACTACATATTAACACTTTTCACATTTTCTCGTGTTACGTGGCTGCCAGTCCTCGGTTCATGCAAAATCTTAAGGTCCTCGGTCATGTCCAAGGCACCAAACCGACCAATAATTCAGTAATCGATAACTAAAACTATAAATGTAGCTCTTCTTACTGGGCGATTGCATCAACTTAGATGCTTATCCTGTGTTCTACTGTGCTGCTTGTATTGTCCCCACATACCGCAGCACGCGACAAGGGCTGGCAGACCATAAATGTAATCGTTTCAGAGAGAAATGTGACCAATGTGACGATCTCGCGTTATATCGATTCGATGGTGAATGACGAAACACGGAGATTTTCTAAGGTTTTTACTACATATTAACACTTTTCACATTTTCTCGTCTTACGTGGCTGCCAGTCCTCGGTTCATGCAAAATCTTAAGGTCCTCGGTCATGTCCAAGGCACCAAACCGACCAATAATTCAATAATCGTTAACTAAAACTATAAATGTAGCTCTTCTTACTGGGCGATTGCATCAACTTAGATGCTTCTCCTGTGTTCTACTGTGCTGCTTGTATTGTCCCCACATACCGCAGCACGCGACAAGGGCTGGCAGACCATAAATGTAACCGTTTCAGAGAGAAATGCGACCAATGTGACGATCTCGCGTTATATCGATTCGATGGTGAATGACGAAACACGGAGATTTTCTAAGGTTTTTACTACATATTAACACTTTTCACATTTTCTCGTGTTACGTGGCTGCCAGTCCTCGGTTCATGCAAAATCTTAAGGTCCTCGGTCATGTCCAAGGCACCAAACCGACCAATAATTCAATAATCGATAGCTAAAACTATAAATGTAGCTCTTCTTACTGGGCGATTGCATCAACTTAGATGCTTCTCCTGTGTTCTACTGTGCTGCTTGTATTGTCCCCACATACCGCAGCACGCGACAAGGGCTGGCAGACCATAAATGTAACCGTTTCAGAGAGAAATGCGACCAATGTGACGATCTCGCGTTATATCGATTCGATGGTGAATGACGAAACACGGAGATTTTCTAAGGTTTTTACTACATATTAACACTTTTCACATTTTCTCGTGTTACGTGGCTGCCAGTCCTCGGTTCATGCAAAATCTTAAGGTCCTCGGTCATGTCCAAGGCACCAAACCGACCAATAATTCAATAATCGATAGCTAAAACTATAAATGTAGCTCTTCTTACTGGGCGATTGCATCAACTTAGATGCTTCTCCTGTGTTCTACTGTGCTGCTTGTATTGTCCCCACATACCGCAGCACGCGACAAGGGCTGGCAGACCATAAATGTAACCGTTTCAGAGAGAAATGCGACCAATGTGACGATCTCGCGTTTTATCGAATCGATGGTGAATGACGAAACACGGAGATTTTCTAAGGTTTTTACTACATATTAACACTTTTCACATTTTCTCGTGTTACGTGGCTGCCAGTCCTCGGTTCATGCAAAATCTTAAGGTCCTCGGTCATGTCCAAGGCACCAAACCGACCAATAATTCAATAATCGATAACTAAAACTATAAATGTAGCTCTTCTTACTGGGCGATTGCATCAACTTAGATGCTTCTCCTGTGTTCTACTGTGCTGCTTGTATTGTCCCCACATACTGCAGCACGCGACAAGGGCTGGCAGACCATAAATGTAACCGTTTCAGAGAGAAATGCGACCAATGTGACGATCTCGCGTTATATCGATTCGTTGGTGAATGACGAAACACGGAGATTTTCTAAGGTTTTTACTACATATTAACACTTTTCACATTTTCTCGTGTTACGTGGCTGCCAGTCCTCGGGTCGTGTGAAATCTTAAGGTCCTCGGTCATGTCCAAGGCACCAAACCGACCAATAATTCGATAATCGATAACTAAAACTATAAATGTAGCTCTTCTTACTGGGCGATTGCATCAACTAAGAAGCTTCTCCTGTGTTCTACTGTGCTGCTTGTATTGTCCCCACATACCGCAGCACGCGACAAGGGCTGGCAGACCATAAATGTAACCGTTTCAGAGAGAAATGCGACCAGTGTGACGACCTCGCGTTATATCGATTCGATGGTGAATGACAAAACACGGAGATTTTCTAAGGTTTTTACTACATATTAACACTTTTCACATTTTCTCGTGTTACGTGGCTGCCAGTCCTCGGTTCATGCAAAATCTTAAGGTCCTAGGTCATGTCCAAGGCACCAAACTGACCAATAATTCAATAATCGATAACTAAAACTATAAATGTAGCTCTTCTTACTGGGCGATTGCATCAACTTAGATGCTTCTCCTGTGTTCTACTGTGCTGCTTGTATTGTCCCCACATACCGCAGCACGCGACAAGGGCTGGCAGACCATAAATGTAACCGTTTCAGAGAGAAATGCGACCAATGTGACGATCTCGCGTTATATCGATTCGATGGTGAATGACGAAACACGGAGATTTTCTAAGGTTTTTACTACATATTAACACTTTTCACATTTTCTCGTGTTACGTGGCTGCCAGTCCTCGGTTCATGCAAAATCTTAAGGTCCTCGGTCATGTCCAAGGCACCAAACCGACCAATAATTCAGTAATCGATAACTAAAACTATAAATGTAGCTCTTCTTACTGGGCGATTGCATCAACTTAGATGCTTCTCCTGTGTTCTACTGTGCTGCTTGTATTGTCCCCACATACCGCAGCACGCGACAAGGGCTGGCAGACCATAAATGTAACCGTTTCAGAGAGAAATGCGACCAATGTGACGATCTCGCGTTATATCGATTCGATGGTGAATGACGAAACACGGAGATTTTCTAAGGTTTTTACTACATATTAACACTTTTCACATTTTCTCGTGTTACGTGGCTGCCAGTCCTCGGTTCATGCAAAATGTTAAGGTCCTCGGTCATGTCCAAGGCACCAAACCGACCAATAATTCAATAATCGATAGCTAAAACTATAAATGTAGCTCTTCTTACTGGGCGATTGCATCAACTTAGATGCTTCTCCTGTGTTGTACTGTGCTGCTTGTATTGTCCCCACATACCGCAGCACGCGACAAGGGCTGGCAGACCATAAATGTAACCGTTTCAGAGAGAAATGCGACCAATGTGACGATCTCGCGTTATATCGATTCGATGGTGAATGACGAAACACGGAGATTTTCTAAGGTTTTTACTACATATTAACACTTTTCACATTTTCTCGTGTTACGTGGCTGCCAGTCCTCGGTTCATGCAAAATCTTAAGGTCCTCGGTCATGTCCAAGGCACCAAACCGACCAATAATTCAATAATCGATAACTAAAACTATAAATGTAGCTCTTCTTACTGGGCGATTGCATCAACTTAGATGCTTATCCTGTGTTCTACTGTGCTGCTTGTATTGTCCCCACATACCGCAGCACGCGACAAGGGCTGGCAGACCATAAATGTAACCGTTTCAGAGAGAAATGCGACCAATGTGACGATCCCGCGTTATATCGATTCGATGGTGAATGACGAAACACGGAGATTTTCTAAGGTTTTTACTACATATTAACACTTTTCACATTTTCTCGTGTTACGTGGCTGCCAGTCCTCGGTTCATGCAAAATCTTAAGGTCCTCGGTCATGTCCAAGGCACCAAACCGACCAATAATTCAATAATCGATAGCTAAAACTATAAATGTAGCTCTTCTTACTGGGCGATTGCATCAACTTAGATGCTTCTCCTGTGTTCTACTGTGCTGCTTGTATTGTCCCCACATACCGCAGCACGCGACAAGGGCTGGCAGACCATAAATGTAACCGTTTCAGAGAGAAATGCGACCAATGTGACGATCTCGCGTTATATCGATTCGATGGTGAATGACGAAACACGGAGATTTTCTAAGGTTTTTACTACATATTAACACTTTTCACATTTTCTCGTGTTACGTGGCTGCCAGTCCTCGGTTCATGCAAAATCTTAAGGTCCTCGGTCATGTCCAAGGCACCAAACCGACCAATAATTCAATAATCGATAGCTAAAACTATAAATGTAGCTCTTCTTACTGGGCGATTGCATCAACTTAGATGCTTCTCCTGTGTTCTACTGTGCTGCTTGTATTGTCCCCACATACCGCAGCACGCGACAAGGGCTGGCAGACCATAAATGTAACCGTTTCAGAGAGAAATGCGACCAATGTGACGATCTCGCGTTTTATCGAATCGATGGTGAATGACGAAACACGGAGATTTTCTAAGGTTTTTACTACATATTAACACTTTTCACATTTTCTCGTGTTACGTGGCTGCCAGTCCTCGGTTCATGCAAAATCTTAAGGTCCTCAGTCATGTCCAAGGCACCAAACCGACCAATAATTCAATAATCGATAACTAAAACTATAAATGTAGCTCTTCTTACTGGGCGATTGCATCAACTTAGATGCTTCTCCTGTGTTCTACTGTGCTGCTTGTATTGTCCCCACATACTGCAGCACGCGACAAGGGCTGGCAGACCATAAATGTAACCGTTTCAGAGAGAAATGCGACCAATGTGACGATCTCGCGTCATATCGATTCGTTGGTGAATGACGAAACACGGAGATTTTCTAAGGTTTTTACTACATATTAACACTTTTCACATTTTCTCGTGTTACGTGGCTGCCAGTCCTCGGGTCGTGTGAAATCTTAAGGTCCTCGGTCATGTCCAAGGCACCAAACCGACCAATAATTCGATAATCGATAACTAAAACTATAAATGTAGCTCTTCTTACTGGGCGATTGCATCAACTAAGAAGCTTCTCCTGTGTTCTACTATGCTGCTTGTATTGTCCCCACATACCGCAGCACGCGACAAGGGCTGGCAGACCATAAATGTAACCGTTTCAGAGAGAAATGCGACCAGTGTGACGACCTCGCGTTATATCGATTCGATGGTGAATGACAAAACACGGAGATTTTCTAAGGTTTTTACTACATATTAACACTTTTCACATTTTCTCGTGTTACGTGGCTGCCAGTTCTCGGTTCATGCAAAATCTTAAGGTCCTAGGTCATGTCCAAGGCACCAAACTGACCAATAATTCAATAATCGATAACTAAAACTATAAATGTAGCTCTTCTTACTGGGCGATTGCATCAACTTAGATGCTTCTCCTGTGTTCTACTGTGCTGCTTGTATTGTCCCCACATACCGCAGCACGCGACAAGGGCTGGCAGACCATAAATGTAACCGTTTCAGAGAGAAATGCGACCAATGTGACGATCTCGCGTTATATCGATTCGATGGTGAATGACGAAACACGGAGATTTTCTAAGGTTTTTACTACATATTAACACTTTTCACATTTTCTCGTGTTACGTGGCTGCCAGTCCTCGGTTCATGCAAAATCTTAAGGTCCTCGGTCATGTCCAAGGCACCAAACCGACCAATAATTCAGTAATCGATAACTAAAACTATAAATGTAGCTCTTCTTACTGGGCGATTGCATCAACTTAGATGCTTCTCCTGTGTTCTACTGTGCTGCTTGTATTGTCCCCACATACCGCAGCACGCGACAAGGGCTGGCAGACCATAAATGTAACCGTTTCAGAGAGAAATGCGACCAATGTGACGATCTCGCGTTATATCGATTCGATGGTGAATGACGAAACACGGAGATTTTCTAAGGTTTTTACTACATATTAACACTTTTCACATTTTCTCGTGTTACGTGGCTGCCAGTCCTCGGTTCATGCAAAATGTTAAGGTCCTCGGTCATGTCCAAGGCACCAAACCGACCAATAATTCAATAATCGATAGCTAAAACTATAAATGTAGCTCTTCTTACTGGGCGATTGCATCAACTTAGATGCTTCTCCTGTGTTGTACTGTGCTGCTTGTATTGTCCCCACATACCGCAGCACGCGACAAGGGCTGGCAGACCATAAATGTAACCGTTTCAGAGAGAAATGCGACCAATGTGACGATCTCGCGTTATATCGATTCGATGGTGAATGACGAAACACGGAGATTTTCTAAGGTTTTTACTACATATTAACACTTTTCACATTTTCTCGTGTTACGTGGCTGCCAGTCCTCGGTTCATGCAAAATCTTAAGGTCCTCGGTCATGTCCAAGGCACCAAACCGACCAATAATTCAATAATCGATAACTAAAACTATAAATGTAGCTCTTCTTACTGGGCGATTGCATCAACTTAGATGCTTATCCTGTGTTCTACTGTGCTGCTTGTATTGTCCCCACATACCGCAGCACGCGACAAGGGCTGGCAGACCATAAATGTAACCGTTTCAGAGAGAAATGCGACCAATGTGACGATCTCGCGTTATATCGATTCGATGGTGAATGACGAAACACGGAGATTTTCTAAGGTTTTTACTACATATTAACACTTTTCACATTTTCTCGTGTTACGTGGCTGCCAGTCCTCGGTTCATGCAAAATCTTAAGGTCCTCGGTCATCTCCAAGGCACCAAACCGACCAATAATTCAGTAATCGATAACTAAAACTATAAATATAGCTCTCCTCACTGGGCGATTGCATCAACTTAGATGCTTATCCTGTGTTCTACTGTGCTGCTTGTATTGTCCCCACATACCGCAGCACGCGACAAGGGCTGGCAGACCATAAATGTAATCGTTTCAGAGAGAAATGTGACCAATGTGACGATCTCGCGTTATATCGATTCGATGGTGAATGACGAAACACGGAGATTTTCTAAGGTTTTTACTACATATTAACACTTTTCACATTTTCTCGTCTTACGTGGCTGCCAGTCCTCGGTTCATGCAAAATCTTAAGGTCCTCGGTCATGTCCAAGGCACCAAACCGACCAATAATTCAATAATCGTTAACTAAAACTATAAATGTAGCTCTTCTTACTGGGCGATTGCATCAACTTAGATGCTTCTCCTGTGTTCTACTGTGCTGCTTGTATTGTCCCCACATACCGCAGCACGCGACAAGGGCTGGCAGACCATAAATGTAACCGTTTCAGAGAGAAATGCGACCAATGTGACGATCTCGCGTTATATCGATTCGATGGTGAATGACGAAACACGGAGATTTTCTAAGGTTTTTACTACATATTAACACTTTTCACATTTTCTCGTGTTACGTGGCTGCCAGTCCTCGGTTCATGCAAAATCTTAAGGTCCTCGGTCATGTCCAAGGCACCAAACCGACCAATAATTCAATAATCGATAGCTAAAACTATAAATGTAGCTCTTCTTACTGGGCGATTGCATCAACTTAGATGCTTCTCCTGTGTTCTACTGTGCTGCTTGTATTGTCCCCACATACCGCAGCACGCGACAAGGGCTGGCAGACCATAAATGTAACCGTTTCAGAGAGAAATGCGACCAATGTGACGATCTCGCGTTATATCGATTCGATGGTGAATGACGAAACACGGAGATTTTCTAAGGTTTTTACTACATATTAACACTTTTCACATTTTCTCGTGTTACGTGGCTGCCAGTCCTCGGTTCATGCAAAATCTTAAGGTCCTCGGTCATGTCCAAGGCACCAAACCGACCAATAATTCAATAATCGATAGCTAAAACTATAAATGTAGCTCTTCTTACTGGGCGATTGCATCAACTTAGATGCTTCTCCTGTGTTCTACTGTGCTGCTTGTATTGTCCCCACATACCGCAGCACGCGACAAGGGCTGGCAGACCATAAATGTAACCGTTTCAGAGAGAAATGCGACCAATGTGACGATCTCGCGTTTTATCGAATCGATGGTGAATGACGAAACACGGAGATTTTCTAAGGTTTTTACTACATATTAACACTTTTCACATTTTCTCGTGTTACGTGGCTGCCAGTCCTCGGTTCATGCAAAATCTTAAGGTCCTCGGTCATGTCCAAGGCACCAAACCGACCAATAATTCAATAATCGATAACTAAAACTATAAATGTAGCTCTTCTTACTGGGCGATTGCATCAACTTAGATGCTTCTCCTGTGTTCTACTGTGCTGCTTGTATTGTCCCCACATACTGCAGCACGCGACAAGGGCTGGCAGACCATAAATGTAACCGTTTCAGAGAGAAATGCGACCAATGTGACGATCTCGCGTTATATCGATTCGTTGGTGAATGACGAAACACGGAGATTTTCTAAGGTTTTTACTACATATTAACACTTTTCACATTTTCTCGTGTTACGTGGCTGCCAGTCCTCGGGTCGTGTGAAATCTTAAGGTCCTCGGTCATGTCCAAGGCACCAAACCGACCAATAATTCGATAATCGATAACTAAAACTATAAATGTAGCTCTTCTTACTGGGCGATTGCATCAACTAAGAAGCTTCTCCTGTGTTCTACTGTGCTGCTTGTATTGTCCCCACATACCGCAGCACGCGACAAGGGCTGGCAGACCATAAATGTAACCGTTTCAGAGAGAAATGCGACCAGTGTGACGACCTCGCGTTATATCGATTCGATGGTGAATGACAAAACACGGAGATTTTCTAAGGTTTTTACTACATATTAACACTTTTCACATTTTCTCGTGTTACGTGGCTGCCAGTCCTCGGTTCATGCAAAATCTTAAGGTCCTAGGTCATGTCCAAGGCACCAAACTGACCAATAATTCAATAATCGATAACTAAAACTATAAATGTAGCTCTTCTTACTGGGCGATTGCATCAACTTAGATGCTTCTCCTGTGTTCTACTGTGCTGCTTGTATTGTCCCCACATACCGCAGCACGCGACAAGGGCTGGCAGACCATAAATGTAACCGTTTCAGAGAGAAATGCGACCAATGTGACGATCTCGCGTTATATCGATTCGATGGTGAATGACGAAACACGGAGATTTTCTAAGGTTTTTACTACATATTAACACTTTTCACATTTTCTCGTGTTACGTGGCTGCCAGTCCTCGGTTCATGCAAAATCTTAAGGTCCTCGGTCATGTCCAAGGCACCAAACCGACCAATAATTCAGTAATCGATAACTAAAACTATAAATGTAGCTCTTCTTACTGGGCGATTGCATCAACTTAGATGCTTCTCCTGTGTTCTACTGTGCTGCTTGTATTGTCCCCACATACCGCAGCACGCGACAAGGGCTGGCAGACCATAAATGTAACCGTTTCAGAGAGAAATGCGACCAATGTGACGATCTCGCGTTATATCGATTCGATGGTGAATGACGAAACACGGAGATTTTCTAAGGTTTTTACTACATATTAACACTTTTCACATTTTCTCGTGTTACGTGGCTGCCAGTCCTCGGTTCATGCAAAATCTTAAGGTCCTCGGTCATGTCCAAGGCACCAAACCGACCAATAATTCAATAATCGATAGCTAAAACTATAAATGTAGCTCTTCTTACTGGGCGATTGCATCAACTTAGATGCTTCTCCTGTGTTGTACTGTGCTGCTTGTATTGTCCCCACATACCGCAGCACGCGACAAGGGCTGGCAGACCATAAATGTAACCGTTTCAGAGAGAAATGCGACCAATGTGACGATCTCGCGTTATATCGATTCGATGGTGAATGACGAAACACGGAGATTTTCTAAGGTTTTTACTACATATTAACACTTTTCACATTTTCTCGTGTTACGTGGCTGCCAGTCCTCGGTTCATGCAAAATCTTAAGGTCCTCGGTCATGTCCAAGGCACCAAACCGACCAATAATTCAATAATCGATAACTAAAACTATAAATGTAGCTCTTCTTACTGGGCGATTGCATCAACTTAGATGCTTATCCTGTGTTCTACTGTGCTGCTTGTATTGTCCCCACATACCGCAGCACGCGACAAGGGCTGGCAGACCATAAATGTAACCGTTTCAGAGAGAAATGCGACCAATGTGACGATCTCGCGTTATATCGATTCGATGGTGAATGACGAAACACGGAGATTTTCTAAGGTTTTTACTACATATTAACACTTTTCACATTTTCTCGTGTTACGTGGCTGCCAGTCCTCGGTTCATGCAAAATCTTAAGGTCCTCGGTCATGTCCAAGGCACCAAACCGACCAATAATTCAGTAATCGATAACTAAAACTATAAATATAGCTCTCCTCACTGGGCGATTGCATCAACTTAGATGCTTCTTCTGTGTTCTACTGTGCTGCTTGTATTGTCCCCACATACTGCAGCACGCGACAAGGGCTGGCAGACCATAAATGTAACCGTTTCAGAGAGAAATGCGACCAATGTGACGATCTCGCGTTATATCGATTCGATGGTGAATGACGAAACACGGAGATTTTCTAAGGTTTTTACTACATATTAACACTTTTCACATTTTCTCGTGTTACGTGGCTGCCAGTCCTCGGTTCATGCAAAATCTTAAGGTCCTCGGTCATGTCCAAGGCACCAAACCGACCAATAATTCAATAATCGATAGCTAAAACTATAAATGTAGCTCCTCTTACTGGGCGATTGCATCAACTTAGATGCTTCTCCTGTGTTCTACTGTGCTGCTTGTATTGTCCCCACATACCGCAGCACGCGACAAGGGCTGGCAGACCATAAATGTAACCGTTTCAGAGAGAAATGCGACCAATGCGACGATCTCGCGTTATATCGATTCGATGGTGAATGACGAAACACGGAGATTTTCTAAGGTTTTTACTACATATTAACACTTTTCACATTTTCTCGTGTTACGTGGCTGCCAGTCCTCGGTTCATGCAAAATCTTAAGGTCCTCGGTCATGTCCAAGGCACCAAACCGACCAATAATTCAATAATCGATAACTAAAACTATAAATGTAGCTCTTCTTACTGGGCGATTGCATCAACTTAGATATTTCTCCTGTGTTCTACTGTGAGCTTGTATTGTCCCCACATACCGCAGCACGCGACAAGGGCTGGCAGACCATAAATGTAACCGTTTCAGAGAGAAATGCGACCAATGTGACGTTCTCGCGTTATATCGATTCGATGGTGAATGACGAAACACGGAGATTTTCTAAGGTTTTTACTACATATTAACACTTTTCACATTTTCTCGTGTTACGTGGCTGCCAGTCCTCGGTTCATGCAAAATCTTAAGGTCCTCGGTCATGTCCAAGGCACCAAACCGACCAATAATTCAATGATCGATAACTAAAACTATAAATGTTGCTCTTCTTACTGGGCGATTGCATCAACTTAGATGCTTATCCTGTGTTCTACTGTACTGCTTGTATTGTCCCCACATAACCCAGCCCGCGACAAGGGCTGGCAGACCATAAATGTAACCGTTTCAGAGATAAATGCGACCAATGTGACGATCTCGCGGTATATCGATTCGATGGTGAATGACGAAACACGGAGATTTTCTAAGGTTTTTACTACATATTAACACTTTACACATTTTCTCGTGTTACGTGGCTGCCAGTCCTCGGTTCATGCAAAATCTTAAGGTCCTCGGTCATGTCCAAGGCACCAAACCGACCAATAATTCAATAATCGATAACTAAAACTATAAATGTAGCTCTTCTTACTGGGCGATTGCATCAACTTAGATGCTTCTCCTGTGTTCTACTGTGAGCTTGTATTGTCCCCTCATACCGCAGCACGCGACAACGGCTGGCAGACCATAAATGTAACCGTTTCAGAGAGAAATGCGACCAATGTGACGATCTCGCGTTATATCGATTCGATGGTGAATGACGAAACACGGAGATTTTCTAAGGTTTTTACTACATATTAACACTTTTCACATTTTCTCGTGTTACGTGGCTGCCAGTCCTCGGTTCATGCAAAATCTTAAGGTCCTCGGTCATGTCCAAGGCACCAAACCGACCAATAATTCAATAATCGATAACTAAAACTATAAATGTAGCTCTTCTTACTGGGCGATTGCATCAACTTAGATGCTTCTCCTGTGTTCTACTGTGCTGCTTGTATTGTCCCCACATACCGCAGCACGCGACAAGGGCTGGCAGACCATAAATGTAACCGTTTCAGAGAGAAATGCGACCAATGTGACGATCTCGCGTTATATCGATTCGATGGTGAATGACGAAACACGGAGATTTTCTAAGGTTTTTACTACATATTAACACTTTTCACATTTTCTCGTGTTACGTGGCTGCCAGTCCTCGGTTCATGCAAATTCTTAAGGTCCTCGGTCATGTCCAAGGCACCAAACCGACCAATAATTCAATAATCGATAACTAAAACTATAAATGTAGCTCTTCTTACTGGGCGATTGCATCAACTTAGATGCTTCTCCTGTGTTCTACTGTGCTGCTTGTATTGTCCCCACATACCGCAGCACGCGACAAGGGCTGGCAGACCATAAATGTAACCGTTTCAGAGAGAAATGCGACCAATGTGACGATCTCGCGTTATATCGATTCGATGGTGAATGACGAAACACGGAGTTTTTCTAAGGTTTTTACTACATATTAACACTTTTCACATTTTCTCGTGTTAGTGGCTGCCAGTCCTCGGTTCATGCAAAATCTTAAGGTCCTCGGTCATGTCCAAGGCACCAAACGGACCAATAATTCAGTAATCGATAACTAAAACTATAAATGTAGCTCTTCTTACTGGGCGATTGCATCAACTTAGATGCTTCTCCTGTGTTCTACTGTGCTGCTTGTATTGTCCCCACATAACCCAGCACGCGACAAGGGCTGGCAGACCATAAATGTAACCGTTTCAGAGAGAAATGCGACCAATGTGACGATCTCGCGTTATATCGATTCGATGGTGAATGACGAAACACGGAGATTTTCTAAGGTTTTTACTACATATTAACACTTTTCACATTTTCTCGTGTTACGTGGCTGCCAGTCCTCGGTTCATGCAAAATCTTAAGGTCCTCGGTCATGTCCAAGGCACCAAACCGACCAATAATTCAATAATCGATAACTAAAACTATAAATGTAGCTCTTCTTACTGGGCGATTGCATCAACTTAGATGCTTCTCCTGTGTTCTACTGTGCTGCTTGTATTGTCCCCACATACCGCAGCACGCGACAAGGGCTGGCAGACCATAAATGTAACCGTTTCAGAGAGAAATGCGACCAATGTGACGATCTCGCGTTATATCGATTCGATGGTGAATGACGAAACACGGAGATTTTCTAAGGTTTTTACTACATATTAACACTTTTCACATTTTCTCGTGTTACGTGGCTGCCAGTCCTCGGTTCATGCAAAATCTTAAGGTCCTCGGTCATGTCCAAGGCACCAAACCGACCAATAATTCAGTAATCGATAACTAAAACTATAAATATAGCTCTTCTTACTGGGCGATTGCATCAACTTAGATGCTTCTCCTGTGTTCTACTGTGCTGCTTGTATTGTCCCCACATACCGCAGCACGCGACAAGGGCTGGCAGACCATAAATGTAACCGTTTCAGAGAGAAATGCGACCAATGTGACGATCTCGCGTTATATCGATTCGATGGTGAATGACGAAACACGGAGATTTTCTAAGGTTTTTACTACATATTAACACTTTTCACATTTTCTCGTGTTACGTGGCTGCCAGTCCTCGGTTCATGCAAAATCTTAAGGTCCTCGGTCATGTCCAAGGCACCAAACCGACCAATAATTCAATAATCGATAGCTAAAACTATAAATGTAGCTCTTCTTACTGGGCGATTGCATCAACTTAGATGCTTCTCCTGTGTTCTACTGTGCTGCTTGTATTGTCCCCACATACCGCAGCACGCGACAAGGGCTGGCAGACCATAAATGTAACCGTTTCAGAGAGAAATGCGACCAATGTGACGATCTCGCGTTATATCGATTCGATGGTGAATGACGAAACACGGAGATTTTCTAAGGTTTTTACTACATATTAACACTTTTCACATTTTCTCGTGTTACGTGGCTGCCAGTCCTCGGTTCATGCAAAATCTTAAGGTCCTCGGTCATGTCCAAGGCACCAAACCGACCAATAATTCAATAATCGATAACTAAAACTATAAATGTAGCTCTTCTTACTCGGCGATTGCATCAACTTAGATGCTTCTCCTGTGTACTACTGTGCTGCTTGTATTGTCCCCACATACCGCAGCACGCGACAAGGGCTGGCAGACCATAAATGTAACCGTTTCAGAGAGAAATGCGACCAATGTGACGATCTCGCGTTATATCGATTCGATGGTGAACGACGAAACACGGAGATTTTCTAAGGTTTTTACTACATATTAACACTTTTCACATTTTCTCGTGTTACGTGGCTGCCAGTCCTCGGTTCATGCAAAATCTTAAGGTCCTCGGTCATGTCCAAGGCACCAAACCGACCAATAATTCAATAATCGATAACTAAAACTATAAATGTAGCTCTTCTTACTGGGCGATTGCATCAACTTAGATGCTTATCCTGTGTTCTACTGTGCTGCTTGTATTGTCCCCACATACCGCAGCACGCGACAAGGGCTGGCAGACCATAAATGTAACCGTTTCAGAGAGAAATGCGACCAATGTGACGATCTCGCGTTATATCGATTCGATGGTGAATGACGAAACACGGAGATTTTCTAAGGTTTTTACTACATATTAACACTTTTCACATTTTCTCGTGTTACGTGGCTGCCAGTCCTCGGTTCATGCAAAATCTTAAGGTCCTCGGTCATGTCCAAGGCACCAAACCGACCAATAATTCAGTAATCGATAACTAAAACTATAAATATAGCTCTCCTTACTGGGCGATTGCATCAACTTAGATGCTTCTCCTGTGTTCTACTGTGCTGCTTGTATTGTCCCCACATACTGCAGCACGCGACAAGGGCTGGCAGACCATAAATGTAACCGTCTCAGAGAGAAATGCGACCAATGTGACGATCTCGCGTTATATCGATTCGATGGTGAATGACGAAACACGGAGATTTTCTAAGGTTTTTACTACATATTAACACTTTTCACATTTTCTCGTGTTACGTGGCTGCCAGTCCTCGGTTCATGCAAAATCTTAAGGTCCTCGGTCATATCCAAGGCACCAAACCGACCAATAATTCAATAATCGATAGCTAAAACTATAAATGTAGCTCCTCTTACTGGGCGATTGCATCAACTTAGATGCTTATCCTGTGTTCTACTGTGCTGCTTGTATTGTCCCCACATACCGCAGCACGCGACAAGGGCTGGCAGACCATAAATGTAACCGTTTCAGAGAGAAATGCGACCAATGCGACGATCTCGCGTTATATCGATTCGATGGTGAATGACGAAACACGGAGATTTTCTAAGGTTTTTACTACATATTAACACTTTTCACATTTTCTCGTGTTACGTGGCTGCCAGTCCTCGGTTCATGCAAAATCTTAAGGTCCTCGGTCATGTCCAAGGCACCAAACCGACCAATAATTCGATAATCGATAACTAAAACTATAAATGTAGCTCTTCTTACTGGGCGATTGCATCAACTAAGATGCTTCTCCTGTGTTCTACTGTGCTGCTTGTATTGTCCCCACATACCGCAGCACGCGACAAGGGCTGGCAGACCATAAATGTAACCGTTTCAGAGAGAAATGCGACCAGTGTGACGACCTCGCGTTATATCGATTCGATGGTGAATGACAAAACACGGAGATTTTCTAAGGTTTTTACTACATATTAACACTTTTCACATTTTCTCGTGTTACGTGGCTGCCAGTCCTCGGTTCATGCAAAATCTTAAGGTCCTAGGTCATGTCCAAGGCACCAAACTGACCAATAATTCAATAATCGATAGCTAAAACTATAAATGTAGCTCTTCTTACTGGGCGATTGCATCAACTTAGATGCTTCTCCTGTGTTCTACTGTGCTGCTTGTATTGTCCCCACATACCGCAGCACGCGACAAGGGCTGGCAGACCATAAATGTAACCGTTTCAGAGAGAAATGCGACCAATGTGACGATCTCGCGTTATATCGATTCGATGGTGAATGACGAAACACGGAGATTTTCTAAGGTTTTTACTACATATTAACACTTTTCACATTTTCTCGTGTTACGTGGCTGCCAGTCCTCGGTTCATGCAAAATCTTAAGGTCCTCGGTCATGTCCAAGGGACCAAACCGACCAATAATTCAATAATCGATAACTAAAACTATAAATGTAGCTCTTCTTACTGGGCGATTGCATCAACTTAGATGCTTCTCCTGTGTTCTACTGTGCTGCTTGTATTGTCCCCACATACTGCAGCACGCGACAAGGGCTGGCAGACCATAAATGTAACCGTTTCAGAGAGAAATGCGACCAATGTGACGATCTCGCGTTATATCGATTCGATGGTGAATGACGAAACACGGAGATTTTCTAAGGTTTTTACTACATATTAACACTTTTCACATTTTCTCGTGTTACGTGGCTGCCAGTCCTCGGGTCGTGTGAAATCTTAAGGTCCTCGGTCATGTCCAAGGCACCAAACCGACCAATAATTCGATAATCGATAACTAAAACTATAAATGTAGCTCTTCTTACTGGGCGATTGCATCAACTAAGAAGCTTCTCCTGTGTTCTACTGTGCTGCTTGTATTGTCCCCACATACCGCAGCACGCGACAAGGGCTGGCAGACCATAAATGTAACCGTTTCAGAGAGAAATGCGACCAGTGTGACGACCTCGCGTTATATCGATTCGATGGTGAATGACAAAACACGGAGATTTTCTAAGGTTTTTATTACATATTAACACTTTTCACATTTTCTCGTGTTACGTGGCTGCCAGTCCTCGGTTCATGCAAAATCTTAAGGTCCTAGGTCATGTCCAAGGCACCAAACTGACCAATAATTCAATAATCGATAACTAAAACTATAAATGTAGCTCTTCTTACTGGGCGATTGCATCAACTTAGATGCTTCTCCTGTGTTCTACTGTGCTGCTTGTATTGTCCCCACATACCGCAGCACGCGACAAGGGCTGGCAGACCATAAATGTAACCGTTTCAGAGAGAAATGCGACCAATGTGACGATCTCGCGTTATATCGATTCGATGGTGAATGACGAAACACGGAGATTTTCTAAGGTTTTTACTACATATTAACACTTTTCACATTTTCTCGTCTTACGTGGCTGCCAGTCCTCGGTTCATGCAAAATCTTAAGGTCCTCGGTCATGTCCAAGGCACCAAACCGACCAATAATTCAGTAATCGATAACTAAAACTATAAATGTAGCTCTTCTTACTGGGCGATTGCATCAACTTAGATGCTTCTCCTGTGTTCTACTGTGCTGCTTGTATTGTCCCCACATACCGCAGCACGCGACAAGGGCTGGCAGACCATAAATGTAACCGTTTCAGAGAGAAATGCGACCAATGTGACGATCTCGCGTTATATCGATTCGATGGTGAATGACGAAACACGGAGATTTTCTAAGGTTTTTACTACATATTAACACTTTTCACATTTTCTCGTGTTACGTGGCTGCCAGTCCTCGGTTCATGCAAAATGTTAAGGTCCTCGGTCATGTCCAAGGCACCAAACCGACCAATAATTCAATAATCGATAGCTAAAACTATAAATGTAGCTCTTCTTACTGGGCGATTGCATCTACTTAGATGCTTCTCCTGTGTTCTACTGTGCTGCTTGTATTGTCCCCACATACCGCAGCACGCGACAAGGGCTGGCAGACCATAAATGTAACCGTTTCAGAGAGAAATGCGACCAATGTGACGATCTCGCGTTATATCGATTCGATGGTGAATGACGAAACACGGAGATTTTCTAAGGTTTTTACTACATATTAACACTTTTCACATTTTCTCGTGTTACGTGGCTGCCAGTCCTCGGTTCATGCAAAATCTTAAGGTCCTCGGTCATGTCCAAGGCACCAAACCGACCAATAATTCAATAATCGATAACTAAAACTATAAATGTAGCTCTTCTTACTGGGCGATTGCATCAACTTAGATGCTTCTCCTGTGTACTACTGTGCTGCTTGTATTGTCCCCACATACCGCAGCACGCGACAAGGGCTGGCAGACCATAAATGTAACCGTTTCAGAGAGAAATGCGACCAATGTGACGATCTCGCGTTATATCGATTCGATGGTGAACGACGAAACACGGAGATTTTCTAAGGTTTTTACTACATATTAACACTTTTCACATTTTCTCGTGTTACGTGGCTGCCAGTCCTCGGTTCATGCAAAATCTTAAGGTCCTCGGTCATGTCCAAGGCACCAAACCGACCAATAATTCAATAATCGATAACTAAAACTATAAATGTAGCTCTTCTTACTGGGCGATTGCATCAACTTAGATGCTTATCCTGTGTTCTACTGTGCTGCTTGTATTGTCCCCACATACCGCAGCACGCGACAAGGGCTGGCAGACCATAAATGTAACCGTTTCAGAGAGAAATGCGACCAATGTGACGATCTCGCGTTATATCGATTCGATGGTGAATGACGAAACACGGAGATTTTCTAAGGTTTTTACTACATATTAACACTTTTCACATTTTCTCGTGTTACGTGGCTGCCAGTCCTCGGTTCATGCAAAATCTTAAGGTCCTCGGTCATGTCCAAGGCACCAAACCGACCAATAATTCAGTAATCGATAACTAAAACTATAAATATAGCTCTCCTTACTGGGCGATTGCATCAACTTAGATGCTTCTCCTGTGTTCTACTGTGCTGCTTGTATTGTTCCCACATACTGCAGCACGCGACAAGGGCTGGCAGACCATAAATGTAACCGTTTCAGAGAGAAATGCGACCAATGTGACGATCTCGCGTTATATCGATTCGATGGTGAATGACGAAACACGGAGATTTTCTAAGGTTTTTACTACATATTAACACTTTTCACATTTTCTCGTGTTACGTGGCTGCCAGTCCTCGGTTCATGCAAAATCTTAAGGTCCTCGGTCATGTCCAAGGCACCAAACCGACCAATAATTCAATAATCGATAACTAAAACTATAAATGTAGCTCTTCTTACTGGGCGATTGCATCAACTTAGATATTTCTCCTGTGTTCTACTGTGAGCTTGTATTGTCCCCACATACCGCAGCACGCGACAAGGGCTGGCAGACCATAAATGTAACCGTTTCAGAGAGAAATGCGACCAATGTGACGATCTCGCGTTATATCGATTCGATGGTGAATGACGAAACACGGAGATTTTCTAAGGTTTTTACTACATATTAACACTTTTCACATTTTCTCGTGTTACGTGGCTGCCAGTCCTCGGTTCATGCAAAATCTTAAGGTCCTCGGTCATGTCCAAGGCACCAAACCGACCAATAATTCAATAATCGATAACTAAAACTATAAATGTTGCTCTTCCTACTGGGCGATTGCATCAACTTAGATGCTTCTCCTGTGTTCTACTGTGCTGCTTGTATTGTCCCCACATAACCCAGCACGCGACAAGGGCTGGCAGACCATAAATGTAACCGTTTCAGAGATAAATGCGACCAATGTGACGATCTCGCGGTATATCGATTCGATGGTGAATGACGAAACACGGAGATTTTCTAAGGTTTTTACTACATATTAACACTTTACACATTTTCTCGTGTTACGTGGCTGCCAGTCCTCGGTTCATGCAAAATCTTAAGGTCCTCGGTCATGTCCAAGGCACCAAACCGACCAATAATTCAATAATCGATAACTAAAACTATAAATGTAGCTCTTCTTACTGGGCGATTGCATCAACTTAGATACTTCTCCTGTGTTCTACTGTGAGCTTGTATTGTCCCCTCATACCGCAGCACGCGACAACGGCTGGCAGACCATAAATGTAACCGTTTCAGAGAGAAATGCGACCAATGTGACGATCTCGCGGTATATCGATTCGATGGTGAATGACGAAACACGGAGATTTTCTAAGGTTTTTACTACATATTAACACTTTTCACATTTTCTCGTGTTACGTGGCTGCCAGTCCTCGGTTCATGCAAAATCTTAAGGTCCTCGGTCATGTCCAAGGCACCAAACCGACCAATAATTCAATAATCGATAACTACAACTATAAATGTAGCTCTTCTTACTGGGCGATTGCATCAACTTAGATGCTTCTCCTGTGTTCTACTGTGCTGCTTGTATTGTCCCCACATAACCCAGCACGCGACAAGGGCTGGCAGACCATAAATGTAACCGTTTCAGAGAGAAATGCGACCAATGTGACGATCTCGCGTTATATCGATTCGATGGTGAATGACGAAACACGGAGATTTTCTAAGGTTTTTACTACATATTAACACTTTTCACATTTTCTCGTGTTACGTGGCTGCCAGTCCTCGGTTCATGCAAATTCTTAAGGTCCTCGGTCATGTCCAAGGCACCAAACCGACCAATAATTCAATAATCGATAACTAAAACTATAAATGTAGCTCTTCTTACTGGGCGATTGCATCAACTTAGATGCTTCTCCTGTGTTCTACTGTGCTGCTTGTATTGTCCCCACATACCGCAGCACGCGACAAGGGCTGGCAGACCATAAATGTAACCGTTTCAGAGAGAAATGCGACCAATGTGACGATCTCGCGTTATATCGATTCGATGGTGAATGACGAAACACGGAGATTTTCTAAGGTTTTTACTACATATTAACACTTTTCACATTTTCTCGTGTTACGTGGCTGCCAGTCCTCGGTTCATGCAAAATCTTAAGGTCCTCGGTCATGTCCAAGGCACCAAACGGACCAATAATTCAGTAATCGATAACTACAACTATAAATGTAGCTCTTCTTACTGGGCGATTGTATCAACTTAGATGCTTCTCCTGTGTTCTACTGTGCTGCTTGTATTGTCCCCACATACCGCAGCACGCGACAAGGGCTGGCATAAATGTAACCGTTTCAGAGAGAAATGCGACCAATGTGACGATCTCGCGTTATATCGATTCGATGGTGAATGACGAAACACGGAGATTTTCTAAGGTTTTTACTACATATTAACACTTTTCACATTTTCTCGTGTTACGTGGCTGCCAGTCCTCGGTTCATGCAAAATCTTAATGTCCTCGGTCATGTCCAAGGCACCAAACCGACCAATAATTCAATAATCGATAACTAAAACTATAAATGTAGCTCTTCTTACTGGGCGATTGCATCAACTTAGATGCTTCTCCTGTGTTCTACTGTGCTGCTTGTATTGTCCCCACATACCGCAGCACGCGACAAGGGCTGGCAGACCATAAATGTAACCGTTTCAGAGAGAAATGCGACCAATGTGACGATCTCGCGTTATATCGATTCGATGGTGAATGACGAAACACGGAGATTTTCTAAGGTTTTTACTACATATTAACACTTTTCACATTTTATCGTGTTACGTGGCTGCCAGTCCTCGGTTCATGCAAAATCTTAAGGTCCTCGGTCATGTCCAAGGCACCAAACCGACCAATAATTCAATAATCGATAACTAAAACTATAAATGTAGCTCTTCTTACTGGGCGATTGCATCAACTTAGATGCTTCTCCTGTGTTCTACTGTGCTGCTTGTATTGTCCCCACATACCGCAGCACGCGACAAGGGCTGGCAGACCATAAATGTAACCGTTTCAGAGAGAAATGCGACCAATGTGACGATCTCGCGTTATATCGATTCGATGGTGAATGACGAAACACGGAGATTTTCTAAGGTTTTTACTACATATTAACACTTTTCACATTTTCTCGTTTACGTGGCTGCCGGTCCTCGGCTCATGCAAAATCTTAAGGTCCTCGGTCATGTCCAAGGCACCAAACGGACCAATAATTCAGTAATCGATAACTACAACTATAAATGTGCTCTTCTTACTGGGCGATTGTATCAACTTAGATGCTTCTCCTGTGTTCTACTGTGCTGCTTGTATTGTCCCCACATACCGCAGCACGCGACAAGGGCTGGCAGACCATAAATGTAACCGTTTCAGAGAGAAATGCGACCAATGTGACGATCTCGCGTTATATCGATTCGATGGTGAATGACGAAACACGGAGATTTTCTAAGGTTTTTACTACATATTAACACTTTTCACATTTTCTCGTGTTACGTGGCTGCCAGTCCCCGGGTCATGCAAAATCTTAAGGTCCTCGGTCATGTCCAAGGCACCAAACCGACCAATAATTCAATAATCGATAACTAAAACTATAAATGTAGCTCTTCTTACTGGGCGATTGCATCAACTTAGATGCTTCTCCTGTGTTCTCCTGTGCTGCTTGTATTGTCCCCACATACCGCAGCACGCGACAAGGGCTGGCAGACCATAAATGTAACCGTTTCAGAGAGAAATGCGACCAATGTGACGATCTCGCGTTATATCGATTCGATGGTGAATGACGAAACACGGAGATTTTCTAAGGTTTTTACTACATATTAACACTTTTCACATTTTCTCGTTTACGTGGCTGCCGGTCCTCGGTTCATGCAAAATCTTAAGGTCCTCGGTCATGTCCAAGGCACCAAACCGACCAATAATTCAGTAATCGATAACTACAACTATAAATGTAGCTCTTCTTACTGGGCGATTGTATCAACTTAGATGCTTCTCCTGTGTTCTACTGTGCTGCTTGTATTGTCCCCACATACCGCAGCACGCGACAAGGGCTGGCATAAATGTAACCGTTTCAGAGAGAAATGCGACCAATGTGACGATCTCGCGTTATATCGATTCGATGGTGAATGACGAAACACGGAGATTTTCTAAGGTTTTTACTACATATTAACACTTTTCACATTTTCTCGTGTTACGTGGCTGCCAGTCCTCGGTTCATGCAAAATCTTAAGGTCCTCGGTCATGTCCAAGGCACCAAACCGACCAATAATTCAATAATCGATAACTAAAACTATAAATGTAGCTCTTCTTACTGGGCGATTGCATCAACTTAGATGCTTCTCCTGTGTTCTACTGTGCTGCTTGTATTGTCCCCACATACCGCAGCACGCGACAAGGGCTGGCAGACCATAAATGTAACCGTTTCAGAGAGAAATGCGACCAATGTGACGATCTCGCGTTATATCGATTCGATGGTGAATGACGAAACACGGAGATTTTCTAAGGTTTTTACTACATATTAACACTTTTCACATTTTCTCGTTTACGTGGCTGCCGGTCCTCGGCTCATGCAAAATCTTAAGGTCCTCGGTCATGTCCAAGGCACCAAACGGACCAATAATTCAGTAATCGATAACTACAACTATAAATGTAGCTCTTCTTACTGGGCGATTGTATCAACTTAGATGCTTCTCCTGTGTTCTACTGTGCTGCTTGTATTGTCCCCACATACCGCAGCACGCGACAAGGGCTGGCATAAATGTAACCGTTTCAGAGAGAAATGCGACCAATGTGACGATCTCGCGTTATATCGATTCGATGGTGAATGACGAAACACGGAGATTTTCTAAGGTTTTTACTACATATTAACACTTTTCACATTTTCTCGTGTTACGTGGCTGCCAGTCCTCGGTTCATGCAAAATCTTAAGGTCCTCGGTCATGTCCAAGGCACCAAACCGACCAATAATTCAATAATCGATAACTAAATCTATAAATGTAGCTCTTCTTACTGGGCGATTGCATCAACTTAGATGCTTCTCCTGTGTTCTACTGTGCTGCTTGTATTGTCCCCACATACCGCAGCACGCGACAAGGGCTGGCAGACCATAAATGTAACCGTTTCAGAGAGAAATGCGACCAATGTGACGATCTCGCGTTATATCGATTCGATGGTGAATGACGAAACACGGAGATTTTCTAAGGTTTTTACTACATATTAACACTTTTCACATTTTCTCGTGTTACGTGGCTGCCAGTCCTCGGTTCATGCAAAATCTTAAGGTCCTCGGTCATGTCCAAGGCACCAAACCGACCAATAATTTAGTAATCGATAACTAAAACTATAAATATAGCTCTCCTTACTGGGCGATTGCATCAACTTAGATGCTTCTCCTGTGTTCTACTGTGCTGCTTGTATTGTCCCCACATACTGCAGCACGCGACAAGGGCTGGCAGACCATAAATGTAACCGTTTCAGAGAGAAATGCGACCAATGTGACGATCTCGAGTTATATCGATTCGATGGTGAATGACGAAACACGGAGATTTTCTAAGGTTTTTACTACATATTAACACTTTTCACATTTTCTCGTGTTACGTGGCTGCCAGTCCTCGGTTCATGCAAAATCTTAAGGTCCTCGGTCATGTCCAAGGCACCAAACCGACCAATAATTCAATAATCGATAACTAAATCTATAAATGTAGCTCTTCTTACTGGGAAATTGCATCAACTTAGATGCTTCTCCTGTGTTCTACTGTGCTGCTTGTATTGTCCCCACATACCGCAGCACGCGACAAGGGCTGGCATAAATGTAACCGTTTCAGAGAGAAATGCGACCAATGTGACGATCTCGCGTTATATCGATTCGATGGTGAATGACGAAACACGGAGATTTTCTAAGGTTTTTACTACATATTAACACTTTTCACATTTTCTCGTGTTACGTGGCTGCCAGTCCTCGGTTCATGCAAAATCTTAAGGTCCTCGGTCATGTCCAAGGCACCAAACCGACCAATAATTCAATAATCGATAGCTAAAACTATAAATGTAGCTCTTCTTACTGGGCGATTGCATTAACTTAGATGCTTCTCCTG
The DNA here is from genome assembly GCF_023898315.1 of Schistocerca nitens. Taxonomy (NCBI): domain Eukaryota; kingdom Metazoa; phylum Arthropoda; class Insecta; order Orthoptera; family Acrididae; genus Schistocerca; species Schistocerca nitens. Next base: position 66,625,740 of record NC_064625.1, read on the forward strand.
TGTTCTACTGTGCTGCTTGTATTGTCCCCACATACCGCAGCACACGACAAGGGCTGGCAGACCATAAATGTAACCGTTTCAGAGAGAAATGCGACCAATGCGACGATCTCGCGTTATATCGATTCGATGGTGAATGACGAAACACGGAGATTTTCTAAGGTTTTTACTACATATTAACACTTTTCACATTTTCTCGTGTTACGTGGCTGCCAGTCCTCGGTTCATGCAAAATCTTAAGGTCCTCGGTCTTGTCCAAGGCACCAAACCGACCAATAATTCAATAATCGATAGCTAAAACTATAAATGTAGCTCTTCTTACTGGGCGATTGCATCAACTTAGATGCTTCTCCTGTGTTCTACTGTGCTGCTTGTATTGTCCCCACATACCGCAGCACGCGACAAGGGCTGGCAGACCATAAATGTAACCGTTTCAGAGAGAAATGCGACCAATGTGACGATCTCGCGTTATATCGATTCGATGGTGAATGACGAAACACGGAGATTTTCTAAGGTTTTTACTACATATTAACACTTTTCACATTTTCTCGTTTACGTGGCTGCCGGTCCTCGGCTCATGCAAAATCTTAAGGTCCTCGGTCATGTCCAAGGCACCAAACGGACCAATAATTCAGTAATCGATAACTACAACTATAAATGTAGCTCTTCTTACTGGGCGATTGTATCAACTTAGATGCTTCTCCTGTGTTCTACTGTGCTGCTTGTATTGTCCCCACATACCGCAGCACGCGACAAGCGCTGGCATAAATGTAACCGTTTCAGAGAGAAATGCGACCAATGTGACGATCTCGCGTTATATCGATTCGATGGTGAATGACGAAACACGGAGATTTTCTAAGGTTTTTACTACATATTAACACTTTTCACATTTTCTCGTGTTACGTGGCTGCCAGTCCTCGGTTCATGCAAAATCTTAAGGTCCTCGGTCATGTCCAAGGCACCAAACCGACCAATAATTCAATAATCGATAACTAAAACTATAAATGTAGCTCTTCTTACTGGGCGATTGCATCAACTTAGATGCTTCTCCTGTGTTCTCCTGTGCTGCTTGTATTGTCCCCACATACCGCAGCACGCGACAAGGGCTGGCAGACCATAAATGTAACCGTTTCAGAGAGAAATGCGACCAATGTGACGATCTCGCGTTATATCGATTCGATGGTGAATGACGAAACACGGAGATTTTCTAAGGTTTTTACTACATATTAACACTTTTCACATTTTCTCGTTTACGTGGCTGCCGGTCCTCGGCTCATGCAAAATCTTAAGGTCCTCGGTCATGTCCAAGGCACCAAACGGACCAATAATTCAGTAATCGATAACTACAACTATAAATGTAGCTCTTCTTACTGGGCGATTGTATCAACTTAGATGCTTCTCCTGTGTTCTACTGTGCTGCTTGTATTGTCCCCACATACCGCAGCACGCGACAAGGGCTGGCATAAATGTAACCGTTTCAGAGAGAAATGCGACCAATGTGACGATCTCGCGTTATATCGATTCGATGGTGAATGACGAAACACGGAGATTTTCTAAGGTTTTTACTACATATTAACACTTTTCACATTTTCTCGTGTTACGTGGCTGCCAGTCCTCGGTTCATGCAAAATCTTAAGGTCCTCGGTCATGTCCAAGGCACCAAACCGACCAATAATTCAATAATCGATAACTAAAACTATAAATGTAGCTCTTCTTACTGGGCGATTGCATCAACTTAGATGCTTCTCCTGTGTTCTACTGTGCTGCTTGTATTGTCCCCACATACCGCAGCACGCGACAACGGCTGGCAGACCATAAATGTAACCGTTTCAGAGAGAAATGCGACCAATGTGACGATCTCGCGTTATATCGATTCGATGGTGAATGACGAAACACGGAGATTTTCTAAGGTTTTTACTACATATTAACACTTTTCACATTTTCTCGTGTTACGTGGCTGCCAGTCCTCGCTTCATGCAAAATCTTAAGGTCCTCGGTCATGTCCAAGGCACCAAACCGACCAATAATTCAATAATCGATGGCTAAAACTATAAATGTAGCTCTTCTTACTGGGCGATTGCATCAACTTAGATGCTTCTCCTGTGTTCTACTGTGCTGCTTGTATTGTCCCCACATACCGCAGCACACGACAAGGGCTGGCAGACCATAAATGTAACCGTTTCAGAGAGAAATGCGACCAATGCGACGATCTCGCGTTATATCGATTCGATGGTGAATGACGAAACACGGAGATTTTCTAAGGTTTTTACTACATATTAACACTTTTCACATTTTCTCGTGTTACGTGGCTGCCAGTCCTCGGTTCATGCAAAATCTTAAGGTCCTCGGTCTTGTCCAAGGCACCAAACCGACCAATAATTCAATAATCGATAGCTAAAACTATAAATGTAGCTCTTCTTACTGGGCGATTGCATCAACTTAGATGCTTCTCCTGTGTTCTACTGTGCTGCTTGTATTGTCCCCACATACCGCAGCACGCGACAAGGGCTGGCAGACCATAAATGTAACCGTTTCAGAGAGAAATGCGACCAATGTGACGATCTCGCGTTATATCGATTCGATGGTGAATGACGAAACACGGAGATTTTCTAAGGTTTTTACTACATATTAACACTTTTCACATTTTCTCGTGTTACGTGGCTGCCAGTCCTCGGTTCATGCAAAATCTTAAGGTCCTCGGTCATGTCCAAGGCACCAAACGGACCAATAATTCAGTAATCGATAACTACAAATGTGCTCTTCTTACTGGGCGATTGTATCAACTTAGATGCTTCTCCTGTGTTCTACTGTGCTGCTTGTATTGTCCCCACATACCGCAGCACGCGACAAGGGCTGGCATAAATGTAACCGTTTCAGAGAGAAATGCGACCAATGTGACGATCTCGCGTTATATCGATTCGATGGTGAATGACGAAACACGGAGATTTTCTAAGGTTTTTACTACATATTAACACTTTTCACATTTTCTCGTGTTACGTGGCTGCCAGTCCCCGGGTCATGCAAAATCTTAAGGTCCTCGGTCATGTCCAAGGCACCAAACCGACCAATAATTCAATAATCGATAACTAAAACTATAAATGTAGCTCTTCTTACTGGGCGATTGCATCAACTTAGATGCTTCTCCTGTGTTCTCCTGTGCTGCTTGTATTGTCCCCACATACCGCAGCACGCGACAAGGGCTGGCAGACCATAAATGTAACCGTTTCAGAGAGAAATGCGACCAATGTGACGATCTCGCGTTATATCGATTCGATGGTGAATGACGAAACACGGAGATTTTCTAAGGTTTTTACTACATATTAACACTTTTCACATTTTCTCGTTTACGTGGCTGCCGGTCCTCGGCTCATGCAAAATCTTAAGGTCCTCGGTCATGTCCAAGGCACCAAACGGACCAATAATTCAGTAATCGATAACTACAACTATAAATGTAGCTCTTCTTACTGGGCGATTGTATCAACTTAGATGCTTCTCCTGTGTTCTACTGTGCTGCTTGTATTGTCCCCACATACCGCAGCACGCGACAAGGGCTGGCATAAATGTAACCGTTTCAGAGAGAAATGCGACCAATGTGACGATCTCGCGTTATATCGATTCGATGGTGAATGACGAAACACGGAGATTTTCTAAGGTTTTTACTACATATTAACACTTTTCACATTTTCTCGTGTTACGTGGCTGCCAGTCCTCGGTTCATGCAAAATCTTAAGGTCCTCGGTCATGTCCAAGGCACCAAACCGACCAATAATTCAATAATCGATAACTAAAACTATAAATGTAGCTCTTCTTACTGGGCGATTGCATCAACTTAGATGCTTCTCCTGTGTTCTACTGTGCTGCTTGTATTGTCCCCACATACCGCAGCACGCGACAACGGCTGGCAGACCATAAATGTAACCGTTTCAGAGAGAAATGCGACCAATGTGACGATCTCGCGTTATATCGATTCGATGGTGAATGACGAAACACGGAGATTTTCTAAGGTTTTTACTACATATTAACACTTTTCACATTTTCTCGTGTTACGTGGCTGCCAGTCCTCGCTTCATGCAAAATCTTAAGGTCCTCGGTCATGTCCAAGGCACCAAACCGACCAATAATTCAATAATCGATGGCTAAAACTATAAATGTAGCTCTTCTTACTGGGCGATTGCATCAACTTAGATGCTTCTCCTGTGTTCTACTGTGCTGCTTGTATTGTCCCCACATACCGCAGCACACGACAAGGGCTGGCAGACCATAAATGTAACCGTTTCAGAGAGAAATGCGACCAATGCGACGATCTCGCGTTATATCGATTCGATGGTGAATGACGAAACACGGAGATTTTCTAAGGTTTTTACTACATATTAACACTTTTCACATTTTCTCGTGTTACGTGGCTGCCAGTCCTCGGTTCATGCAAAATCTTAAGGTCCTCGGTCTTGTCCAAGGCACCAAACCGACCAATAATTCAATAATCGATAGGTAAAACTATAAATGTAGCTCTTCTTACTGGGCGATTGCATCAACTTAGATGCTTCTCCTGTGTTCTACTGTGCTGCTTGTATTGTCCCCACATACCGCAGCACGCGACAAGGGCTGGCAGACCATAAATGTAACCGTTTCAGAGAGAAATGCGACCAATGTGACGATCTCGCGTTATATCGATTCGATGGTGAATGACGAAACACGGAGATTTTCTAAGGTTTTTACTACATATTAACACTTTTCACATTTTCTCGTGTTACGTGGCTGCCAGTCCTCGGTTCATGCAAAATCTTAAGGTCCTCGGTCATGTCCAAGGCACCAAACGGACCAATAATTCAGTAATCGATAACTACAAATGTGCTCTTCTTACTGGGCGATTGTATCAACTTAGATGCTTCTCCTGTGTTCTACTGTGCTGCTTGTATTGTCCCCACATACCGCAGCACGCGACAAGGGCTGGCATAAATGTAACCGTTTCAGAGAGAAATGCGACCAATGTGACGATCTCGCGTTATATCGATTCGATGGTGAATGACGAAACACGGAGATTTTCTAAGGTTTTTACTACATATTAACACTTTTCACATTTTCTCGTGTTACGTGGCTGCCAGTCCCCGGGTCATGCAAAATCTTAAGGTCCTCGGTCATGTCCAAGGCACCAAACCGACCAATAATTCAATAATCGATAACTAAAACTATAAATGTAGCTCTTCTTACTGGGCGATTGCATCAACTTAGATGCTTCTCCTGTGTTCTCCTGTGCTGCTTGTATTGTCCCCACATACCGCAGCACGCGACAAGGGCTGGCAGACCATAAATGTAACCGTTTCAGAGAGAAATGCGACCAATGTGACGATCTCGCGTTATATCGATTCGATGGTGAATGACGAAACACGGAGATTTTCTAAGGTTTTTACTACATATTAACACTTTTCACATTTTCTCGTTTACGTGGCTGCCGGTCCTCGGCTCATGCAAAATCTTAAGGTCCTCGGTCATGTCCAAGGCACCAAACGGACCAATAATTCAGTAATCGATAACTACAACTATAAATGTAGCTCTTCTTACTGGGCGATTGTATCAACTTAGATGCTTCTCCTGTGTTCTACTGTGCTGCTTGTATTGTCCCCACATACCGCAGCACGCGACAAGGGCTGGCATAAATGTAACCGTTTCAGAGAGAAATGCGACCAATGTGACGATCTCGCGTTATATCGATTCGATGGTGAATGACGAAACACGGAGATTTTCTAAGGTTTTTACTACATATTAACACTTTTCACATTTTCTCGTGTTACGTGGCTGCCAGTCCTCGGTTCATGCAAAATCTTAAGGTCCTCGGTCATGTCCAAGGCACCAAACCGACCAATAATTCAATAATCGATAACTAAAACTATAAATGTAGCTCTTCTTACTGGGCGATTGCATCAACTTAGATGCTTCTCCTGTGTTCTACTGTGCTGCTTGTATTGTCCCCACATACCGCAGCACGCGACAACGGCTGGCAGACCATAAATGTAACCGTTTCAGAGAGAAATGCGACCAATGTGACGATCTCGCGTTATATCGATTCGATGGTGAATGACGAAACACGGAGATTTTCTAAGGTTTTTACTACATATTAACACTTTTCACATTTTCTCGTTTACGTGGCTGCCGGTCCTCGGCTCATGCAAAATCTTAAGGTCCTCGGTCATGTCCAAGGCACCAAACGGACCAATAATTCAGTAATCGATAACTACAACTATAAATGTAGCTCTTCTTACTGGGCGATTGTATCAACTTAGATGCTTCTCCTGTGTTCTACTGTGCTGCTTGTATTGTCCCCACATACCGCAGCACGCGACAAGGGCTGGCATAAATGTAACCGTTTCAGAGAGAAATGCGACCAATGTGACGATCTCGCGTTATATCGATTCGATGGTGAATGACGAAACACGGAGATTTTCTAAGATTTTTACTACATATTAACACTTTTCACATTTTCTCGTGTTACGTGGCTGCCAGTCCTCGGTTCATGCAAAATCTTAAGGTCCTCGGTCATGTCCAAGGCACCAAACCGACCAATAATTCAATAATCGATAACTAAATCTATAAATGTAGCTCTTCTTACTGGGAAATTGCATCAACTTAGATGCTTCTCCTGTGTTCTATTGTGCTGCTTGTATTGTCCCCACATACCGCAGCACGCGACAACGGCTGGCAGACCATAAATGTAACCGTTTCAGAGAAATATGCGACCAATGTGACGATCTCGCGTTATATCGATTCGATGGTGAATGACGAAACACGGAGTTTTTCTAAGGTTTTTACTACATATTAACACTTTTCACATTTTCTCGTGTTACGTGGCTGCCAGTCCTCGGTTCATGCAAAATCTTAAGGTCCTCGGTCATGTCCAAGGCACCAAACCGACCAATAATTCAATAATCGATAGCTAAAACTATAAATGTAGCTCTTCTTACTGGGCGATTGCATCAACTTAGATGCTTCTCCTGTGTTCTACTGTGCTGCTTGTATTGTCCCCACATACCGCAGCACGCGACAAGGGCTGGCAGACCTTAAATGTAACCGTTTCAGAGAGAAATGCGACCAATGTGACGATCTCGCGTTATATCGATTCGATGGTGAATGACGAAACACGGAGATTTTCTAAGGTTTTTACTACATATTAACACTTTTCACATTTTCTCGTGTTACGTGGCTGCCAGTCCTCGGTTCATGCAAAATCTTAAGGTCCTCGGTCATGTCCAAGGCACCAAACCGACCAATAATTCAGTAATCGATAACTAAAACTATAAATATAGCTCTCCTTACTGGGCGATTGCATCAACTTAGATGCTTCTCCTGTGTTCTACTGTGCTGCTTGTATTGTCCCCACATACTGCAGCACGCGACAAGGGCTGGCAGACCATAAATGTAACCGTTTCAGAGAGAAATGCGACCAATGTGACGATCTCGCGTTATATCGATTCGATGGTGAATGACGAAACACGGAGATTTTCTAAGGTTTTTACTACATATTAACACTTTTCACATTTTCTCGTGTTACGTGGCTGCCAGTCCTCGGTTCATGCAAAATCTTAAGGTCCTCGGTCATGTCCAAGGCACCAAACCGACCAATAATTCAATAATCGATAACTAAATCTATAAATGTAGCTCTTCTTACTGGGAAATTGCATCAACTTAGATGCTTCTCCTGTGTTCTACTGTGCTGCTTGTATTGTCCCCACATACCGCAGCACGCGACAAGGGCTGGCATAAATGTAACCGTTTCAGAGAGAAATGCGACCAATGTGACGATCTCGCGTTATATCGATTCGATGGTGAATGACGAAACACGGAGATTTTCTAAGGTTTTTACTACATATTAACACTTTTCACATTTTCTCGTGTTACGTGGCTGCCAGTCCTCGGTTCATGCAAAATCTTAAGGTCCTCGGTCATGTCCAAGGCACCAAACCGACCAATAATTCAGTAATCGATAACTAAAACTATAAATATAGCTCTCCTTACTGGGCGATTGCATCAACTTAGATGCTTCTCCTGTGTTCTACTGTGCTGCTTGTATTGTCCCCACATACTGCAGCACGCGACAAGGGCTGGCAGACCATAAATGTAACCGTTTCAGAGAGAAATGCGACCAATGTGACGATCTCGCGTTATATCGATTCGATGGTGAATGACGAAACACGGAGATTTTCTAAGGTTTTTACTACATATTAACACTTTTCACATTTTCTCGTGTTACGTGGCTGCCAGTCCTCGGTTCATGCAAAATCTTAAGGTCCTCGGTCATGTCCAAGGCACCAAACCGACCAATAATTCAATAATCGATAACTAAATCTATAAATGTAGCTCTTCTTACTGGGAAATTGCATCAACTTAGATGCTTCTCCTGTGTTCTACTGTGCTGCTTGTATTGTCCCCACATACCGCAGCACGCGACAACGGCTGGCAGACCATAAATGTAACCGTTTCAGAGAGAAATGCGACCAATGTGACGATCTCGCGTTATATCGATTCGATGGTGAATGACGAAACACGGAGATTTTCTAAGGTTTTTACTACATATTAACACTTTTCACATTTTCTCGTGTTACGTGGCTGCCAGTCCTCGGTTCATGCAAAATCTTAAGGTCCTCGGTCATGTCCAAGGCACCAAACCGACCAATAATTCAATAATCGATAGCTAAAACTATAAATGTAGCTCTTCTTACTGGGCGATTGCATCAACTTAGATGCTTCTCCTGTGTTCTACTGTGCTGCTTGTATTGTCCCCACATACCGCAGCACACGACAAGGGCTGGCAGACCATAAATGTAACCGTTTCAGAGAGAAATGCGACCAATGCGACGATCTCGCGTTATATCGATTCGATGGTGAATGACGAAACACGGAGATTTTCTAAGGTTTTTACTACATATTAACACTTTTCACATTTTCTCGTGTTACGTGGCTGCCAGTCCTCGGTTCATGCAAAATCTTAAGGTCCTCGGTCTTGTCCAAGGCACCAAACCGACCAATAATTCAATAATCGATAGCTAAAACTATAAATGTAGCTCTTCTTACTGGGCGATTGCATCAACTTAGATGCTTCTCCTGTGTTCTATTGTGCTGCTTGTATTGTCCCCACATACCGCAGCACGCGACAAGGGCTGGCAGACCATAAATGTAACCGTTTCAGAGAGAAATGCGACCAATGTGACGATCTCGCGTTATATCGATTCGATGGTGAATGACGAAACACGGAGATTTTCTAAGGTTTTTACTACATATTAACACTTTTCACATTTTCTCGTGTTACGTGGCTGCCAGTCCTCGGTTCATGCAAAATCTTAAGGTCCTCGGTCATGTCCAAGGCACCAAACGGACCAATAATTCAGTAATCGATAACTACAACTATAAATGTAGCTCTTCTTACTGGGCGATTGTATCAACTTAGATGCTTCTCCTGTGTTCTACTGTGCTGCTTGTATTGTCCCCACATACCGCAGCACGCGACAAGGGCTGGCATAAATGTAACCGTTTCAGAGAGAAATGCGACCAATGTGACGATCTCGCGTTATATCGATTCGATGGTGAATGACGAAACACGGAGATTTTCTAAGGTTTTTACTACATATTAACACTTTTCACATTTTCACGTGTTACGTGGCTGCCAGTCCTCGGTTCATGCAAAATCTTAAGGTCCTCGGTCATGTCCAAGGCACCAAACCGACCAATAATTCAATAATCGATAACTAAAACTATAAATGTAGCTCTTCTTACTGGGCGATTGCATCAACTTAGATGCTTCTCCTGTGTTGTACTGTGCTGCTTGTATTGTCGCCACATACCGCAGCACGCGACAAGGGCTGGCAGACCATAAATGTAACCGTTTCAGAGAGAAATGCGACCAATGTGACGATCTCGCGTTATATCGATTCGATGGTGAATGACGAAACACGGAGATTTTCTAAGGTTTTTACTACATATTAACACTTTTCACATTTTCTCGTTTACGTGGCTGCCGGTCCTCGGCACATGCAAAATCTTAAGGTCCTCGGTCATGTCCAAGGCACCAAACGGACCAATAATTCAGTAATCGATAACTACAACTATAAATGTAGCTCTTCTTACTGGGCGATTGTATCAACTTAGATGCTTCTCCTGTGTTCTACTGTGCTGCTTGTATTGTCCCCACATACCGCAGCACGCGACAAGGGCTGGCATAAATGTAACCGTTTCAGAGAGAAATGCGACCAATGTGACGATCTCGCGTTATATCGATTCGATGGTGAATGACGAAACACGAAGATTTTCTAAGGTTTTTACTACATATTAACACTTTTCACATTTTCTCGTGTTACGTGGCTGCCAGTCCTCGGTTCATGCAAAATCTTAAGGTCCTCGGTCATGTCCAAGGCACCAAACCGACCAATAATTCAATAATCGATAACTAAAACTATAAATGTAGCTCTTCTTACTGGGCGATTGCATCAACTTAGATGCTTCTCCTGTGTTCTCCTGTGCTGCTTGTATTGTCCCCACATACCGCAGCACGCGACAAGGGCTGGCAGACCATAAATGTAACCGTTTCAGAGAGAAATGCGACCAATGTGACGATCTCGCGTTATATCGATTCGATGGTGAATGACGAAACACGGAGATTTTCTAAGGTTTTTACTACATATTAACACTTTTCACTTTTTCTCGTTTACGTGGCTGCCGGTCCTCGGCTCATGCAAAATCTTAAGGTCCTCGGTCATGTCCAAGGCACCAAACGGACCAATAATTCAGTAATCGATAACTACAACTATAAATGTAGCTCTTCTTACTGGGCGATTGTATCAACTTAGATGCTTCTCCTGTGTTCTACTGTGCTGCTTGTATTGTCCCCACATACCGCAGCACGCGACAAGGGCTGGCATAAATGTAACCGTTTCAGAGAGAAATGCGACCAATGTGACGATCTCGCGTTATATCGATTCGATGGTGAATGACGAAACACGGAGATTTTCTAAGGTTTTTACTACATATTAACACTTTTCACATTTTCTCGTGTTACGTGGCTGCCAGTCCTCGGTTCATGCAAAATCTTAAGGTCCTCGGTCATGTCCAAGGCACCAAACCGACCAATAATTCAATAATCGATAACTAAAACTATAAATGTAGCTCTTCTTACTGGGCGATTGCATCAACTTAGATGCTTCTCCTGTGTTCTACTGTGCTGCTTGTATTGTCCCCACATACCGCAGCACGCGACAAGGGCTGGCAGACCATAAATGTAACCGTTTCAGAGAGAAATGCGACCAATGTGACGATCTCGCGTTATATCGATTCGATGGTGAATGACGAAACACGGAGATTTTCTAAGGTTTTTACTACATATTAACACTTTTCACATTTTCTCGTTTACGTGGCTGCCGGTCCTCGGCTCATGCAAAATCTTAAGGTCCTCGGTCATGTCCAAGGCACCAAACGGACCAATAATTCAGTAATCGATAACTACAACTATAAATGTAGCTCTTCTTACTGGGCGATTGTATCAACTTAGATGCTTCTCCTGTGTTCTACTGTGCTGCTTGTATTGTCCCCACATACCGCAGCACGCGACAAGGGCTGGCATAAATGTAACCGTTTCAGAGAGAAATGCGACCAATGTGACGATCTCGCGTTATATCGATTCGATGGTGAATGACGAAACACGGAGATTTTCTAAGGTTTTTACTACATATTAACACTTTTCACATTTTCTCGTGTTACGTGGCTGCCAGTCCTCGGTTCATGCAAAATCTTAAGGTCCTCGGTCATGTCCAAGGCACCAAACCGACCAATAATTCAATAATCGATAACTAAATCTATAAATGTAGCTCTTCTTACTGGGAAATTGCATCAACTTAGATGCTTCTCCTGTGTTCTCCTGTGCTGCTTGTATTGTCCCCACATACCGCAGCACGCGACAACGGCTGGCAGACCATAAATGTAACCGTTTCAGAGAGAAATGCGACCAATGTGACGATCTCGCGTTATATCGATTCGATGGTGAATGACGAAACACGGAGATTTTCTAAGGTTTTTACTACATATTAACACTTTTCACATTTTCTCGTGTTACGTGGCTGCCAGTCCTCGGTTCATGCAAAATCTTAAGGTCCTCGGTCATGTCCAAGGCACCAAACCGACCAATAATTCAATAATCGATAGCTAAAACTATAAATGTAGCTCTTCTTACTGGGCGATTGCATCAACTTAGATGCTTCTCCTGTGTTGTACTGTGCTGCTTGTATTGTCCCCACATACCGCAGCACACGACAAGGGCTGGCAGACCATAAATGTAACCGTTTCAGAGAGAAATGCGACCAATGCGACGATCTCGCGTTATATCGATTCGATGGTGAATGACGAAACACGGAGATTTTCTAAGGTTTTTACTACATATTAACACTTTTCACATTTTCTCGTGTTACGTGGCGGCCAGTCCTCGGTTCATGCAAAATCTTAAGGTCCTCGGTCTTGTCCAAGGCACCAAACCGACCAATAATTCAATAATCGATAGCTAAAACTATAAATGTAGCTCTTCTTACTGGGCGATTGCATCAACTTAGATGCTTCTCCTGTGTTCTACTGTGCTGCTTGTATTGTCCCCACATACCGCAGCACGCGACAAGGGCTGGCAGACCATAAATGTAACCGTTTCAGAGAGAAATGCGACCAATGTGACGATCTCGCGTTATATCGATTCGATGGTGAATGACGAAACACGGAGATTTTCTAAGGTTTTTACTACATATTAACACTTTTCACATTTTCTCGTGTTACGTGGCTGCCAGTCCTCGGTTCATGCAAAATCTTAAGGTCCTCGGTCATGTCCAAGGCACCAAACCGACCAATAATTCAGTAATCGATAACTAAAACTATAAATATAGCTCTCCTTACTGGGCGATTGCATCAACTTAGATGCTTCTCCTGTGTTCTACTGTGCTGCTTGTATTGTCCCCACATACTGCAGCACGCGACAAGGGCTGGCAGACCATAAATGTAACCGTTTCAGAGAGAAATGCGACCAATGTGACGATCTCGCGTTATATCGATTCGATGGTGAATGACGAAACACGGAGATTTTCTAAGGTTTTTACTACATATTAACACTTTTCACATTTTCTCGTGTTACGTGGCTGCCAGTCCTCGGTTCATGCAAAATCTTAAGGTCCTCGGTCATGTCCAAGGCACCAAACCGACCAATAATTCAATAATCGATAACTAAATCTATAAATGTAGCTCTTCTTACTGGGAAATTGCATCAACTTAGATGCTTCTCCTGTGTTCTACTGTGCTGCTTGTATTGTCCCCACATACCGCAGCACGCGACAAGGGCTGGCATAAATGTAACCGTTTCAGAGAGAAATGCGACCAATGTGACGATCTCGCGTTATATCGATTCGATGGTGAATGACGAAACACGGAGATTTTCTAAGGTTTTTACTACATATTAACACTTTTCACATTTTCTCGTGTTACGTGGCTGCCAGTCCTCGGTTCATGCAAAATCTTAAGGTCCTCGGTCATGTCCAAGGCACCAAACCGACCAATAATTCAATAATCGATAGCTAAAACTATAAATGTAGCTCTTCTTACTGGGCGATTGCATCAACTTAGATGCTTCTCCTGTGTTCTACTGTGCTGCTTGTATTGTCCCCACATACCGCAGCACACGACAAGGGCTGGCAGACCATAAATGTAACCGTTTCAGAGAGAAATGCGACCAATGCGACGATCTCGCGTTATATCGATTCGATGGTGAATGACGAAACACGGAGATTTTCTAAGGTTTTTACTACATATTAACACTTTTCACATTTTCTCGTGTTACGTGGCTGCCAGTCCTCGGTTCATGCAAAATCTTAAGGTCCTCGGTCTTGTCCAAGGCACCAAACCGACCAATAATTCAATAATCGATAGCTAAAACTATAAATGTAGCTCTTCTTACTGGGCGATTGCATCAACTTAGATGCTTCTCCTGTGTTCTACTGTGCTGCTTGTATTGTCCCCACATACCGCAGCACGCGACAAGGGCTGGCAGACCATAAATGTAACCGTTTCAGAGAGAAATGCGACCAATGTGACGATCTCGCGTTATATCGATTCGATGGTGAATGACGAAACACGGAGATTTTCTAAGGTTTTTACTACATATTAACACTTTTCACATTTTCTCGTGTTACGTGGCTGCCAGTCCTCGGTTCATGCAAAATCTTAAGGTCCTCGGTCATGTCCAAGGCACCAAACGGACCAATAATTCAGTAATCGATAACTACAACTATAAATGTAGCTCTTCTTACTGGGCGATTGTATCAACTTAGATGCTTCTCCTGTGTTCTACTGTGCTGCTTGTATTGTCCCCACATACCGCAGCACGCGACAAGGGCTGGCATAAATGTAACCGTTTCAGAGAGAAATGCGACCAATGTGACGATCTCGCGTTATATCGATTCGATGGTGAATGACGAAACACGGAGATTTTCTAAGGTTTTTACTACATATTAACACTTTTCACATTTTCTCGTGTTACGTGGCTGCCAGTCCTCGGTTCATGCAAAATCTTAAGGTCCTCGGTCATGTCCAAGGCACCAAACCGACCAATAATTCAATAATCGATAACTAAAACTATAAATGTAGCTCTTCTTACTGGGCGATTGCATCAACTTAGATGCTTCTCCTGTGTTCTACTGTGCTGCTTGTATTGTCCCCACATACTGCAGCACGCGACAAGGGCTGGCAGACCATAAATGTAACCGTTTCAGAGAGAAATGCGACCAATGTGACGATCTCGCGTTATATCGATTCGATGGTGAATGACGAAACACGGAGATTTTCTAAGGTTTTTACTACATATTAACACTTTTCACATTTTCTCGTGTTACGTGGCTGCCAGTCCTCGGTTCATGCAAAATCTTAAGGTCCTCGGTCATGTCCAAGGCACCAAACCGACCAATAATTCAATAATCGATAACTAAATCTATAAATGTAGCTCTTCTTACTGGGAAATTGCATCAAATCAGATGCTTCTCCTGTGTTCTCCTGTGCTGCTTGTATTGTCCCCACATACCGCAGCACGCGACAACGGCTGGCAGACCATAAATGTAACCGTTTCAGGGAGAAATGCGACCAATGTGACGATCTCGCGTTGTATCGATTCGATGGTGAATGACGAAACACGGAGATTTTCTAAGGTTTTTACTACATATTAACACTTTTCACATTTTCTCGTGTTACGTGGCTGCCAGTCCTCGGTTCATGCAAAATCTTAAGGTCCTCGGTCATGTCCAAGGCACCAAACCGACCAATAATTCAATAATCGATAGCTAAAACTATAAATGTAGCTCTTCTTACTGGGCGATTGCATCAACTTAGATGCTTCTCCTGTGTTGTACTGTGCTGCTTGTATTGTCCCCACATACCGCAGCACACGACAAGGGCTGGCAGACCATAAATGTAACCGTTTCAGAGAGAAATGCGACCAATGCGACGATCTCGCGTTATATCGATTCGATGGTGAATGACGAAACACGGAGATTTTCTAAGGTTTTTACTACATATTAACACTTTTCACATTTTCTCGTGTTACGTGGCGGCCAGTCCTCGGTTCATGCAAAATCTTAAGGTCCTCGGTCTTGTCCAAGGCACCAAACCGACCAATAATTCAATAATCGATAGCTAAAACTATAAATGTAGCTCTTCTTACTGGGCGATTGCATCAACTTAGATGCTTCTCCTGTGTTCTACTGTGCTGCTTGTATTGTCCCCACATACCGCAGCACGCGACAAGGGCTGGCATAAATGTAACCGTTTCAGAGAGAAATGCGACCAATGTGACGATCTCGCGTTATATCGATTCGATGGTGAATGACGAAACACGGAGATTTTCTAAGGTTTTTACTACATATTAACACTTTTCACATTTTCTCGTGTTACGTGGCTGC
Organism: Schistocerca nitens; assembly: GCF_023898315.1. Classification (NCBI taxonomy): domain Eukaryota; kingdom Metazoa; phylum Arthropoda; class Insecta; order Orthoptera; family Acrididae; genus Schistocerca; species Schistocerca nitens. The sequence continues at coordinate 66,641,693 of NC_064625.1, forward strand.
CAGTCCTCGGTTCATGCAAAATCTTAAGGTCCTCGGTCATGTCCAAGGCACCAAACCGACCAATAATTCAGTAATCGATAACTAAAACTATAAATATAGCTCTCCTTACTGGGCGATTGCATCAACTTAGATGCTTCTCCTGTGTTCTACTGTGCTGCTTGTATTGTCCCCACATACTGCAGCACGCGACAAGGGCTGGCAGACCATAAATGTAACCGTTTCAGAGAGAAATGCGACCAATGTGACGATCTCGCGTTATATCGATTCGATGGTGAATGACGAAACACGGAGATTTTCTAAGGTTTTTACTACATATTAACACTTTTCACATTTTCTCGTGTTACGTGGCTGCCAGTCCTCGGTTCATGCAAAATCTTAAGGTCCTCGGTCATGTCCAAGGCACCAAACCGACCAATAATTCAATAATCGATAACTAAATCTATAAATGTAGCTCTTCTTACTGGGAAATTGCATCAACTTAGATGCTTCTCCTGTGTTCTACTGTGCTGCTTGTATTGTCCCCACATACCGCAGCACGCGACAAGGGCTGGCATAAATGTAACCGTTTCAGAGAGAAATGCGACCAATGTGACGATCTCGCGTTATATCGATTCGATGGTGAATGACGAAACACGGAGATTTTCTAAGGTTTTTACTACATATTAACACTTTTCACATTTTCTCGTGTTACGTGGCTGCCAGTCCTCGGTTCATGCAAAATCTTAAGGTCCTCGGTCATGTCCAAGGCACCAAACCGACCAATAATTCAATAATCGATAGCTAAAACTATAAATGTAGCTCTTCTTACTGGGCGATTGCATCAACTTAGATGCTTCTCCTGTGTTCTACTGTGCTGCTTGTATTGTCCCCACATACCGCAGCACACGACAAGGGCTGGCAGACCATAAATGTAACCGTTTCAGAGAGAAATGCGACCAATGCGACGATCTCGCGTTATATCGATTCGATGGTGAATGACGAAACACGGAGATTTTCTAAGGTTTTTACTACATATTAACACTTTTCACATTTTCTCGTGTTACGTGGCTGCCAGTCCTCGGTTCATGCAAAATCTTAAGGTCCTCGGTCTTGTCCAAGGCACCAAACCGACCAATAATTCAATAATCGATAGCTAAAACTATAAATGTAGCTCTTCTTACTGGGCGATTGCATCAACTTAGATGCTTCTCCTGTGTTCTACTGTGCTGCTTGTATTGTCCCCACATACCGCAGCACGCGACAAGGGCTGGCAGACCATAAATGTAACCGTTTCAGAGAGAAATGCGACCAATGTGACGATCTCGCGTTATATCGATTCGATGGTGAATGACGAAACACGGAGATTTTCTAAGGTTTTTACTACATATTAACACTTTTCACATTTTCTCGTGTTACGTGGCTGCCAGTCCTCGGTTCATGCAAAATCTTAAGGTCCTCGGTCATGTCCAAGGCACCAAACGGACCAATAATTCAGTAATCGATAACTACAACTATAAATGTAGCTCTTCTTACTGGGCGATTGTATCAACTTAGATGCTTCTCCTGTGTTCTACTGTGCTGCTTGTATTGTCCCCACATACCGCAGCACGCGACAAGGGCTGGCATAAATGTAACCGTTTCAGAGAGAAATGCGACCAATGTGACGATCTCGCGTTATATCGATTCGATGGTGAATGACGAAACACGGAGATTTTCTAAGGTTTTTACTACATATTAACACTTTTCACATTTTCTCGTGTTACGTGGCTGCCAGTCCTCGGTTCATGCAAAATCTTAAGGTCCTCGGTCATGTCCAAGGCACCAAACCGACCAATAATTCAATAATCGATAACTAAAACTATAAATGTAGCTCTTCTTACTGGGCGATTGCATCAACTTAGATGCTTCTCCTGTGTTCTACTGTGCTGCTTGTATTGTCCCCACATACTGCAGCACGCGACAAGGGCTGGCAGACCATAAATGTAACCGTTTCAGAGAGAAATGCGACCAATGTGACGATCTCGCGTTATATCGATTCGATGGTGAATGACGAAACACGGAGATTTTCTAAGGTTTTTACTACATATTAACACTTTTCACATTTTCTCGTGTTACGTGGCTGCCAGTCCTCGGTTCATGCAAAATCTTAAGGTCCTCGGTCATGTCCAAGGCACCAAACCGACCAATAATTCAATAATCGATAACTAAAACTATAAATGTAGCTCTTCTTACTGGGCGATTGCATCAACTTAGATGCTTCTCCTGTGTTCTACTGTGCTGCTTGTATTGTCCCCACATACCGCAGCACGCGACAAGGGCTGGCAGACCATAAATGTAACCGTTTCAGAGAGAAATGCGACCAATGTGACGATCTCGCGTTATATCGATTCGATGGTGAATGACGAAACTCGGAGATTTTCTAAGGTTTTTACTACATATTAACACTTTTCACATTTTCTCGTTTACGTGGCTGCCGGTCCTCGGCTCATGCAAAATCTTAAGGTCCTCGGTCATGTCCAAGGCACCAAACGGACCAATAATTCAGTAATCGATAACTACAACTATAAATGTAGCTCTTCTTACTGGGCGATTGTATCAACTTAGATGCTTCTCCTGTGTTCTACTGTGCTGCTTGTATTGTCCCCACATACCGCAGCACGCGACAAGGGCTGGCATAAATGTAACCGTTTCAGAGAGAAATGCGACCAATGTGACGATCTCGCGTTATATCGATTCGATGGTGAATGACGAAACACGGAGATTTTCTAAGGTTTTTACTACATATTAACACTTTTCACATTTTCTCGTGTTACGTGGCTGCCAGTCCTCGGTTCATGCAAAATCTTAAGGTCCTCAGTCATGTCCAAGGCACCAAACCGACCAATAATTCAATAATCGATAACTAAAACTATAAATGTAGCTCTTCTTACTGGGCGATTGCATCAACTTAGATGCTTCTCCTGTGTTCTCCTGTGCTGCTTGTATTGTCCCCACATACCGCAGCACGCGACAAGGGCCGGCAGACCATAAATGTAACCGTTTCAGAGAGAAATGCGACCAATGTGACGATCTCGCGTTATATCGATTCGATGGTGAATGACGAAACACGGAGATTTTCTAAGGTTTTTACTACATATTAACACTTTTCACATTTTCTCGTTTACGTGGCTGCCGGTCCTCGGCTCATGCAAAATCTTAAGGTCCTCGGTCATGTCCAAGGCACCAAACGGACCAATAATTCAGTAATCGATAACTACAACTATAAATGTAGCTCTTCTTACTGGGCGATTGTATCAACTTAGATGCTTCTCCTGTGTTCTACTGTGCTGCTTGTATTGTCCCCACATACCGCAGCACGCGACAAGGGCTGGCATAAATGTAACCGTTTCAGAGAGAAATGCGACCAATGTGACGATCTCGCGTTATATCGATTCGATGGTGAATGACGAAACACGGAGATTTTCTAAGGTTTTTACTACATATTAACACTTTTCACATTTTCTCGTGTTACGTGGCTGCCAGTCCTCGGTTCATGCAAAATCTTAAGGTCCTCGGTCATGTCCAAGGCACCAAACCGACCAATAATTCAATAATCGATAACTAAAACTATAAATGTAGCTCTTCTTACTGGGCGATTGCATCAACTTAGATGCTTCTCCTGTGTTCTACTGTGCTGCTTGTATTGTCCCCACATACCGCAGCACGCGACAAGGGCTGGCAGACCATAAATGTAACCGTTTCAGAGAGAAATGCGACCAATGTGACGATCTCGCGTTATATCGATTCGATGGTGAATGACGAAACACGGAGATTTTCTAAGGTTTTTACTACATATTAACACTTTTCACATTTTCTCGTGTTACGTGGCTGCCGGTCCTCGGCTCATGCAAACTCTTAAGGTCCTCGGTCATGTCCAAGGCACCAAACGGACCAATAATTCAGTAATCGATAACTACAACTATAAATGTAGCTCTTCTTACTGGGCGATTGTATCAACTTAGATGCTTCTCCTGTGTTCTACTGTGCTGCTTGTATTGTCCCCACATACCGCAGCCCGCGACAAGGGCTGGCATAAATGTAACCGTTTCAGAGAGAAATGCGACCAATGTGACGATCTCGCGTTATATCGATTCGATGGTGAATGACGAAACACGGAGATTTTCTAAGGTTTTTACTACATATTAACACTTTTCACATTTTCTCGTGTTACGTGGCTGCCAGTCCTCGGTTCATGCAAAATCTTAAGGTCCTCGGTCATGTCCAAGGCACCAAACCGACCAATAATTCAATAATCGATAGCTAAAACCATAAATGTAGCTCTTCTTACTGGGAAATTGCATCAACTTAGATGCTTCTCCTGTGTTCTACTGTGCTGCTTGTATTGTCCCCACATACAGCAGCACGCGACAACGGCTGGCAGACCATAAATGTAACCGTTTCAGAGAGAAATGCGACCAATGTGACGATCTCGCGTTATATCGATTCGATGGTGAATGACGAAACACGGAGATTTTCTAAGGTTTTTACTACATATTAACACTTTTCACATTTTCTCGTGTTACGTGGCTGCCAGTCCTCGCTTCATGCAAAATCTTAAGGTCCTCGGTCATGTCCAAGGCACCAAACCGACCAATAATTCAATAATCGATAGCTAAAACTATAAATGTAGCTCTTCTTACTGGGCGATTGCATCAACTTAGATGCTTCTCCTGTGTTCTACTGTGCTGCTTGTATTGTCCCCACATACCGCAGCACACGACAAGGGCTGGCAGACCATAAATGTAACCGTTTCAGAGAGAAATGCGACCAATGCGACGATCTCGCGTTATATCGATTCGATGGTGAATGACGAAACACGGAGATTTTCTAAGGTTTTTACTACATATTAACACTTTTCACATTTTCTCGTGTTACGTGGCTGCCAGTCCTCGGTTCATGCAAAATCTTAAGGTCCTCGGTCTTGTCCAAGGCACCAAACCGACCAATAATTCAATAATCGATAGCTAAAACTATAAATGTAGCTCTTCTTACTGGGCGATTGCATCAACTTAGATGCTTCTCCTGTGTTCTACTGTGCTGCTTGTATTGTCCCCACATACCGCAGCACGCGACAAGGGCTGGCAGACCATAAATGTAACCGTTTCAGAGAGAAATGCGACCAATGTGACGATCTCGCGTTATATCGATTCGATGGTGAATGACGAAACACGGAGATTTTCTAAGGTTTTTACTACATATTAACACTTTTCACATTTTCTCGTGTTACGTGGCTGCCAGTCCTCGGTTCATGCAAAATCTTAAGGTCCTCGGTCATGTCCAAGGCACCAAACCGACCAATAATTCAGTAATCGATAACTAAAACTATAAATATAGCTCTCCTTACTGGGCGATTGCATCAACTTAGATGCTTCTCCTGTGTTCTACTGTGCTGCTTGTATTGTCCCCACATACTGCAGCACGCGACAAGGGCTGGCAGACCATAAATGTAACCGTTTCAGAGAGAAATGCGACCAATGTGACGATCTCGCGTTATATCGATTCGATGGTGAATGACGAAACACGGAGATTTTCTAAGGTTTTTACTACATATTAACACTTTTCACATTTTCTCGTGTTACGTGGCTGCCAGTCCTCGGTTCATGCAAAATCTTAAGGTCCTCGGTCATGTCCAAGGCACCAAACCGACCAATAATTCAATAATCGATAGCTAAAACTATAAATGTATCTCCTCTTACTGGGCGATTGCATCAACTTAGATGCTTATCCTGTGTTCTACTGTGCTGCTTGTATTGTCCCCACATACCGCAGCACGCGACAAGGGCTGGCAGACCATAAATGTAATCGTTTCAGAGAGAAATGCGACCAATGCGACGATCTCGCGTTATATCGATTCGATGGTGAATGACGAAACACGGAGATTTTCTAAGGTTTTTACTACATATTAACACTTTTCACATTTTCTCGTGTTACGTGGCTGCCAGTCCTCGGTTCATGCAAAATCTTAAGGTCCTCGGTCATGTCCAAGGCACCAAACCGACCAATAATTCAGTAATCGATAACTAAAACTATAAATATAGCTCTCCTTACTGGGCGATTGCATCAACTTAGATGCTTCTCCTGTGTTCTACTGTGCTGCTTGTATTGTCCCCACATACTGCAGCACGCGACAAGGGCTGGCAGACCATAAATGTAACCGTTTCAGAGAGAAATGCGACCAATGTGACGATCTCGCGTTATATCGATTCGATGGTGAATGACGAAACACGGAGATTTTCTAAGGTTTTTACTACATATTAACACTTTTCACATTTTATCGTGTTACGTGGCTGCCAGTCCTCGGTTCATGCAAAATCTTAAGGTCCTCGGTCATGTCCAAGGCACCAAACCGACCAATAATTCAATAATCGATAACTAAAACTATAAATGTAGCTCTTCTTACTGGGCGATTGCATCAACTTAGATGCTTCTCCTGTGTTCTACTGTGCTGCTTGTATTGTCCCCACATACCGCAGCACGCGACAAGGGCTGGCAGACCATAAATGTAACCGTTTCAGAGAGAAATGCGACCAATGTGACGATCTCGCGTTATATCGATTCGATGGTGAATGACGAAACACGGAGATTTTCTAAGGTTTTTACTACATATTAACACTTTTCACATTTTCTCGTGTTACGTGGCTGCCAGTCCTCGCTTCATGCAAAATCTTAAGGTCCTCGGTCATGACCAAGGCACCAAACGGACCAATAATTCAGTAATCGATAACTACAACTATAAATGTAGCTCTTCTTACTGGGCGATTGTATCAACTTAGATGCTTCTCCTGTGTTCTACTGTGCTGCTTGTATTGTCCCCACATACCGCAGCACGCGACAAGGGCTGGCATAAATGTAACCGATTCAGAGAGAAATGCGACCAATGTGACGATCTCGCGTTATATCGATTCGATGGTGAATGACGAAACACGGAGATTTTCTAAGGTTTTTACTACATATTAACACTTTTCACATTTTCTCGTGTTACGTGGCTGCCAGTCCTCGGTTCATGCAAAATCTTAAGGTCCTCGGTCATGTCCAAGGCACCAAACCGACCAATAATTCAATAATCGATAACTAAAACTATAAATGTAGCTCTTCTTACTGGGCGATTGCATCAACTTAGATGCTTCTCCTGTGTTCTACTGTGCTGCTTGTATTGTCCCCACATACCGCAGCACGCGACAAGGGCTAGCAGACCATAAATGTAACCGTTTCAGAGAGAAATGCGACCAATGTGACGATCTCGCGTTATATCGATTCGATGGTGAATGACGAAACACGGAGATTTTCTAAGGTTTTTACTACATATTAACACTTTTCACATTTTCTCGTTTACGTGGCTGCCGGTCCTCGGCTCATGCAAACTCTTAAGGTCCTCGGTCATGTCCAAGGCACCAAACGGACCAATAATTCAGTAATCGATAACTACAACTATAAATGTAGCTCTTCTTACTGGGCGATTGTATCAACTTAGATGCTTCTCCTGTGTTCTACTGTGCTGCTTGTATTGTCCCCACATACCGCAGCACGCGACAAGGGCTGGCAGACCATAAATGTAACCGTTTCAGAGAGAAATGCGACCAATGTGACGATCTCGCGTTATATCGAATCGATGGTGAATGACGAAACACGGAGATTTTCTAAGGTTTTTACTACATATTAACACTTTTCACATTTTCTCGTGTTACGTGGCTGCCAGTCCTCGGTTCATGCAAAATCTTAAGGTCCTCGGTCATGTCCAAGGCACCAAACCGACCAATAATTCAATAATCGATAACTAAATCTATAAATGTAGCTCTTCTTACTGGGAAATTGCATCAACTTAGATGCTTCTCCTGTGTTCTACTGTGCTGCTTGTATTGTCCCCACATACCGCAGCACGCGACAACGGCTGGCAGACCATAAATGTAACCGTTTCAGAGAGAAATGCGACCAATGTGACGATCTCGCGTTATATCGATTCGATGGTGAATGACGAAACACGGAGATTTTCTAAGGTTTTTACTACATATTAACACTTTTCACATTTTCTCGTGTTACGTGGCTGCCAGTCCTCGGTTCATGCAAAATCTTAAGGTCCTCGGTCATGTCCAAGGCACCAAAATGACCAATAATTCAATAATCGATAGCTAAAACTATAAATGTAGCTCTTCTTACTGGGCGATTGCATCAACTTAGATGCTTCTCCTGTGTTCTACTGTGCTGCTTGTATTGTCCCCACATACCGCAGCACACGACAAGGGCTGGCAGACCATAAATGTAACCGTTTCAGAGAGAAATGCGACCAATGCGACGATCTCGCGTTATATCGATTCGATGGTGAATGACGAAACACGGAGATTTTCTAAGGTTTTTACTACATATTAACACTTTTCACATTTTCTCGTGTTACGTGGCTGCCAGTCCTCGGTTCATGCAAAATCTTAAGGTCCTCGGTCTTGTCCAAGGCACCAAACCGACCAATAATTCAATAATCGATAGCTAAAACTATAAATGTAGCTCTTCTTACTGGGCGATTGCATCAACTTAGATGCTTCTCCTGTGTTCTACTGTGCTGCTTGTATTGTCCCCACATACCGCAGCACGCGACAAGGGCTGGCAGACCATAAATGTAACCGTTTCAGAGAGAAATGCGACCAATGTGACGATCTCGCGTTATATCGATTCGATGGTGAATGACGAAACACGGAGATTTTCTAAGGTTTTTACTACATATTAACACTTTTCACATTTTCTCGTGTTACGTGGCTGCCAGTCCTCGGTTCATGCAAAATCTTAAGGTCCTCGGTCATGTCCAAGGCACCAAACCGACCAATAATTCAGTAATCGATAACTAAAACTATAAATATAGCTCTCCTTACTGGGCGATTGCATCAACTTAGATGCTTCTCCTGTGTTCTACTGTGCTGCTTGTATTGTCCCCACATACTGCAGCACGCGACAAGGGCTGGCAGACCATAAATGTAACCGTTTCAGAGAGAAATGCGACCAATGTGACGATCTCGCGTTATATCGATTCGATGGTGAATGACGAAACACGGAGATTTTCTAAGGTTTTTACTACATATTAACACTTTTCACATTTTCTCGTGTTACGTGGCTGCCAGTCCTCGGTTCATGCAAAATCTTAAGGTCCTCGGTCATGTCCAAGGCACCAAACCGACCAATAATTCAATAATCGATAGCTAAAACCATAAATGTAGCTCCTCTTACTGGGCGATTGCATCAACTTAGATGCTTATCCTGTGTTCTACTGTGCTGCTTGTATTGTCCCCACATACCGCAGCACGCGACCAGGGCTGGCAGACCATAAATGTAACCGTTTCAGAGAGAAATGCGACCAATGTGACGATCTCGCGTTATATCGATTCGATGGTGAATGACGAAACACGGAGATTTTCTAAGGTTTTTACTACATATTAACACTTTTCACATTTTCTCGTTTACGTGGCTGCCGGTCCTCGGCTCATGCAAAATCTTAAGGTCCTCGGTCATGTCCAAGGCACCAAACCGACCAATAATTCAATAATCGATAACTAAAACTATAAATGTAGCTCTTCTTACTGGGCGATTGCATCAACTTAGATGCTTCTCCTCTGTTCTCCTGTGCTGCTTGCATTGTCCCCACATACCGCAGCACGCGACAAGGGCTGGCAGACCATAAATGTAACCGTTTCAGAGAGAAATGCGACCAATGTGACGATCTCGCGTTATATCGATTCGATGGTGAATGACGAAACACGGAGATTTTCTAAGGTTTTTACTACATATTAACACTTTTCACATTTTCTCGTTTACGTGGCTGCCGGTCCTCGGCTCATGCAAAATCTTAAGGTCCTCGGTCATGTCCAAGGCACCAAACCGACCAATAATTCGATAATCGATAACTAAAACTATAAATGTAGCTCTTCTTACTGGGCGATTGCATCAACTAAGATGCTTCTCCTGTGTTCTACTGTGCTGCTTGTATTGTCCCCACATACCGCAGCACGCGACAAGGGCTGGCAGACCATAAATGTAACCGTTTCAGAGAGAAATGCGACCAATGTGACGATCTCGCGTTATATCGATTCGATGGTGAATGACGAAACACGGAGATTTTCTAAGGTTTTTACTACATATTAACACTTTTCACATTTTCTCGTTTACGTGGCTGCCGGTCCTCGGCTCATGCAAAATCTTAAGGTCCTCGGTCATGTCCAAGGCACCAAACCGACCAATAATTCGATAATCGATAACTAAAACTATAAATGTAGCTCTTCTTACTGGGCGATTGCATCAACTAAGATGCTTCTCCTGTGTTCTCCTGTGCTGCTTGCATTGTCCCCACATACCGCAGCACGCGACAAGGGCTGGCAGACCATAAATGTAACCGTTTCAGAGAGAAATGCGACCAATGTGACGATCTCGCGTTATATCGATTCGATGGTGAATGACGAAACACGGAGATTTTCTAAGGTTTTTACTACATATTAACACTTTTCACATTTTCTCGTTTACGTGGCTGCCGGTCCTCGGCTCATGCAAAATCTTAAGGTCCTCGGTCATGTCCAAGGCACCAAACCGACCAATAATTCGATAATCGATAACTAAAACTATAAATGTAGCTCTTCTTACTGGGCGATTGCATCAACTAAGATGCTTCTCCTGTGTTCTACTGTGCTGCTTGTATTGTCCCCACATACCGCAGCACGCGACAAGGGCTGGCAGACCATAAATGTAACCGTTTCAGAGAGAAATGCGACCAATGTGACGATCTCGCGTTATATCGATTCGATGGTGAATGACGAAACACGGAGATTTTCTAAGGTTTTTACTACATATTAACACTTTTCACATTTTCTCGTTTACGTGGCTGCCGGTCCTCGGCTCATGCAAAATCTTAAGGTCCTCGGTCATGTCCAAGGCACCAAACGGACCAATAATTCAGTAATCGATAACTACAACTATAAATGTAGCTCTTCTTACTGGGCGATTGTATCAACTTAGATGCTTCTCCTGTGTTCTACTGTGCTGCTTGTATTGTCCCCACATACCGCAGCACGCGACAAGGGCTGGCATAAATGTAACCGTTTCAGAGAGAAATGCGACCAATGTGACGATCTCGCGTTATATCGATTCGATGGTGAATGACGAAACACGGAGATTTTCTAAGGTTTTTACTACATATTAACACTTTTCACATTTTCTCGTGTTACGTGGCTGCCAGTCCTCGGTTCATGCAAAATCTTAAGGTCCTCGGTCATGTCCAAGGCACCAAACCGACCAATAATTCAATAATCGATAACTAAAACTATAAATGTAGCTCTTCTTACTGGGCGATTGCATCAACTTAGATGCTTCTCCTGTGTTCTACTGTGCTGCTTGTATTGTCCCCACATTCCGCAGCACGCGACAAGGGCTGGCAGACCATAAGTGTAACCGTTTCAGAGAGAAATGCGACCAATGTGACGATCTCGCGTTATATCGATTCGATGGTGAATGACGAAACACGGAGATTTTCTAAGGTTTTTACTACATATTAACACTTTTCACATTTTCTCGTGTTACGTGGCTGCCAGTCCTCGGTTCATGCAAAATCTTAAGGTCCTCGGTCATGTCCAAGGCACCAAACGGACCAATAATTCAGTAATCGATAACTACAACTATAAATGTAGCTCTTCTTACTGGGCGATTGTATCAACTTAGATGCTTCTCCTGTGTTCTACTGTGCTGCTTGTATTGTCCCCACATACCGCAGCACGCGACAAGGGCTGGCATAAATGTAACCGTTTCAGAGAGAAATGCGACCAATGTGACGATCTCGCGTTATATCGATTCGATGGTGAATGACGAAACACGGAGATTTTCTAAGGTTTTTACTACATATTAACACTTTTCACATTTTCTCGTGTTACGTGGCTGCCAGTCCTCGGTTCATGCAAAATCTTAAGGTCCTCGGTCATGTCCAAGGCACCAAACCGACCAATAATTCAATAATCGATAACTAAAACTATAAATGTAGCTCTTCTTACTGGGCGATTGCATCAACTTAGATGCTTCTCCTGTGTTCTACTGTGCTGCTTGTATTGTCCCCACATACCGCAGCACGCGACAAGGGCTGGCATAAATGTAACCGTTTCAGAGAGAAATGCGACCAATGTGACGATCTCGCGTTATATCGATTCGATGGTGAATGACGAAACACGGAGATTTTCTAAGGTTTTTACTACATATTAACACTTTTCACATTTTCTCGTGTTACATGGCTGCCAGTCCTCGGTTCATGCAAAATCTTAAGGTCCTCGGTCATGTCCAAGGCACCAAACCGACCAATAATTCAATAATCGGTAGCTAAAACTATAAATGTAGCTCTTCTTACTGGGCGATTGCATCAACTTAGATGCTTCTCCTGTGTTCTACTGTGCTGCTTGTATTGTCCCCACATACCGCAGCACGCGACAAGGGCTGGCAGACCATAAATGTAACCGTTTCAGAGAGAAATGCGACCAATGCGACGATCTCGCGTTATATCGATTCGATGGTGAATGACGAAACACGGAGATTTTCTAAGGTTTTTACTACATATTAACACTTTTCACATTTTCTCGTGTTACGTGGCTGCCAGTCCTCGGTTCATGCAAAATCTTAAGGTCCTCGGTCATGTCCAAGGCACCAAACCGACCAATAATTCAATAATCGATAGCTAAAACTATAAATGTAGCTCTTCTTACTGGGCGATTGCATCAACTTAGATGCTTCTCCTGTGTTCTACTGTGCTGCTTGTATTGTCCCCACATACCGCAGCACGCGACAAGGGCTGGCAGACCATAAATGTAACCGTTTCAGAGAGAAATGCGACCAATGTGACGATCTCGCGTTATATCGATTCGATGGTGAATGACGAAACACGGAGATTTTCTAAGGTTTTTACTACATATTAACACTTTTCACATTTTCTCGTGTTACGTGGCTGCCAGTCCTCGGTTCATGCAAAATCTTAAGGTCCTCGGTCATGTCCAAGGCACCAAACCGACCAATAATTCAGTAATCGATAACTAAAACTATAAATATAGCTCTCCTTACTGGGCGATTGCATCAACTTAGATGCTTCTCCTGTGTTCTACTGTGCTGCTTGTATTGTCCCCACATACTGCAGCACGCGACAAGGGCTGGCAGACCATAAATGTAACCGTTTCAGAGAGAAATGCGACCAATGTGACGATCTCGCGTTATATCGATTCGATGGTGAATGACGAAACACGGAGATTTTCTAAGGTTTTTACTACATATTAACACTTTTCACATTTTCTCGTGTTACGTGGCTGCCAGTCCTCGGTTCATGCAAAATCTTAAGGTCCTCGGTCATGTCCAAGGCACCAAACCGACCAATAATTCAATAATCGATAGCTAAAACCATAAATGTAGCTCCTCTTACTGGGCGATTGCATCAACTTAGATGCTTATCCTGTGTTCTACTGTGCTGCTTGTATTGTCCCCACATACCGCAGCACGCGACCAGGGCTGGCAGACCATAAATGTAACCGTTTCAGAGAGAAATGCGACCAATGTGACGATCTCGCGTTATATCGATTCGATGGTGAAAGACGAAACACGGAGATTTTCTAAGGTTTTTACTACATATTAACACTTTTCACATTTTCTCGTGTTACGTGGCTGCCAGTCCTCGGTTCATGCAAAATCTTAAGGTCCTCAGTCATGTCCAAGGCACCAAACGGACCAATAATTCAGTAATCGATAACTACAAATATAAATGTAGCTCTTCTTACTGGGCGATTGTATCAACTTAGATGCTTCTCCTGTGTTCTACTGTGCTGCTTGTATTGTCCCCACATACCGCAGCACGCGACAAGGGCTGGCATAAATGTAACCGTTTCAGAGAGAAATGCGACCAATGTGACGATCTCGCGTTATATCGATTCGATGGTGAATGACGAAACACGGAGATTTTCTAAGGTTTTTACTACATATTAACACTTTTCACATTTTCTCGTGTTACGTGGCTGCCAGTCCTCGGTTCATGCAAAATCTTAAGGTCCTCGGTCATGTCCAAGGCACCAAACCGACCAATAATTCAATAATCGATAACTAAAACTATAAATGTAGCTCTTCTTACTGGGCGATTGCATCAACTTAGATGCTTCTCCTGTGTTCTACTGTGCTGCTTGTATTGTCCCCACATAACCCAGCACGCGACAAGGGCTGGCAGACCATAAATGTAACCGTTTCAGAGAGAAATGCGACCAATGTGACGATCTCGCGTTATATCGATTCGATGGTGAATGACGAAACACGGAGATTTTCTAAGGTTTTTACTACATATTAACACTTTTCACATTTTCTCGTGTTACGTGGCTGCCAGTCCTCGGTTCATGCAAAATCTTAAGGTCCTCGGTCATGTCCAAGGCACCAAACCGACCAATAATTCAATAATCGATAACTAAAACTATAAATGTAGCTCTTCTTACTGGGCGATTGCATCAACTTAGATGCTTCTCCTCTGTTCTCCTGTGCTGCTTGCATTGTCCCCACATACCGCAGCACGCGACAAGGGCTGGCAGACCATAAATGTAACCGTTTCAGAGAGAAATGCGACCAATGTGACGATCTCGCGTTATATCGATTCGATGGTGAATGACGAAACACGGAGATTTTCTAAGGTTTTTACTACATATTAACACTTTTCACATTTTCTCGTTTACGTGGCTGCCGGTCCTCGGCTCATGCAAAATCTTAAGGTCCTCGGTCATGTCCAAGGCACCAAACCGACCAATAATTCGATAATCGATAACTAAAACTATAAATGTAGCTCTTCTTACTGGGCGATTGCATCAACTAAGATGCTTCTCCTGTGTTCTACTGTGCTGCTTGTATTGTCCCCACATACCGCAGCACGCGACAAGGGCTGGCAGACCATAAATGTAACCGTTTCAGAGAGAAATGCGACCAATGTGACGATCTCGCGTTATATCGATTCGATGGTGAATGACGAAACACGGAGATTTTCTAAGGTTTTTACTACATATTAACACTTTTCACATTTTCTCGTTTACGTGGCTGCCGGTCCTCGGCTCATGCAAAATCTTAAGGTCCTCGGTCATGTCCAAGGCACCAAACGGACCAATAATTCAGTAATCGATAACTACAACTATAAATGTAGCTCTTCTTACTGGGCGATTGTATCAACTTAGATGCTTCTCCTGTGTTCTACTGTGCTGCTTGTATTGTCCC
This sequence comes from Schistocerca nitens, assembly GCF_023898315.1. Classification (NCBI taxonomy): domain Eukaryota; kingdom Metazoa; phylum Arthropoda; class Insecta; order Orthoptera; family Acrididae; genus Schistocerca; species Schistocerca nitens. The sequence goes on from NC_064625.1 coordinate 66,656,939, forward strand.
CACATACCGCAGCACGCGACAAGGGCTGGCATAAATGTAACCGTTTCAGAGAGAAATGCGACCAATGTGACGATCTCGCGTTATATCGATTCGATGGTGAATGACGAAACACGGAGATTTTCTAAGGTTTTTACTACATATTAACACTTTTCACATTTTCTCGTGTTACGTGGCTGCCAGTCCTCGGTTCATGCAAAATCTTAAGGTCCTCGGTCATGTCCAAGGCACCAAACCGACCAATAATTCAATAATCGATAACTAAAACTATAAATGTAGCTCTTCTTACTGGGCGATTGCATCAACTTAGATGCTTCTCCTGTGTTCTACTGTGCTGCTTGTATTGTCCCCACATACCGCAGCACGCGACAAGGGCTGGCATAAATGTAACCGTTTCAGAGAGAAATGCGACCAATGTGACGATCTCGCGTTATATCGATTCGATGGTGAATGACGAAACACGGAGATTTTCTAAGGTTTTTACTACATATTAACACTTTTCACATTTTCTCGTGTTACATGGCTGCCAGTCCTCGGTTCATGCAAAATCTTAAGGTCCTCGGTCATGTCCAAGGCACCAAACCGACCAATAATTCAATAATCGGTAGCTAAAACTATAAATGTAGCTCTTCTTACTGGGCGATTGCATCAACTTAGATGCTTCTCCTGTGTTCTACTGTGCTGCTTGTATTGTCCCCACATACCGCAGCACGCGACAAGGGCTGGCAGACCATAAATGTAACCGTTTCAGAGAGAAATGCGACCAATGTGACGATCTCGCGTTATATCGATTCGATGGTGAATGACGAAACACGGAGATTTTCTAAGGTTTTTACTACATATTAACACTTTTCACATTTTCTCGTGTTACGTGGCTGCCAGTCCTCGGTTCATGCAAAATCTTAAGGTCCTCGGTCATGTCCAAGGCACCAAACCGACCAATAATTCAATAATCGATAACTAAAACTATAAATGTAGCTCTTCTTACTGGGCGATTGCATCAACTTAGATGCTTCTCCTGTGTTCTACTGTGCTGCTTGTATTGTCCCCACATAACCCAGCACGCGACAAGGGCTGGCAGACCATAAATGTAACCGTTTCAGAGAGAAATGCGACCAATGTGACGATCTCGCGTTATATCGATTCGATGGTGAATGACGAAACACGGAGATTTTCTAAAGTTTTTACTACATATTAACACTTTTCACATTTTCTCGTGTTACGTGGCTGCCAGTCCTCGGTTCATGCAAAATCTTAAGGTCCTCGGTCATGTCCAAGGCACCAAACCGACCAATAATTCAATAATCGATAACTAAAACTATAAATGTAGCTCTTCTTACTGGGCGATTGCATCAACTTAGATGCTTCTCCTGTGTTGTACTGTGCTGCTTGTATTGTCCCCACATACCGCAGCACGCGACAAGGGCTGGCAGACCCTAAATGTAACCGTTTCAGAGAGAAATGCGACCAATGTGACGATCTCGCGTTATATCGATTCGATGGTGAATGACGAAACACGGAGATTTTCTAAGGTTTTTACTACATATTAACACTTTTCACATTTTCTCGTGTTACGTGGCTGCCAGTCCTCGGTTCATGCAAAATCTTATGGTCCTAGGTGATGTCCAAGTCACCAAACCGACCAATAATTCAATAATCGATAACTAAAACTATAAATGTAGCTCTTCTTACTGGGCGATTGCATCAACTCAGATGCGGGTCCTGTGTTCTACTGTGCTGCTTGTATTGTCCCCACATAACCCAGCACGCGACAAGGGCTGGCAGACCATAAATGTAACCGTTTCAGAGATAAATGCGACCAATTTGACGATCTCGCGTTATATCGATTCGATGGTGAATGACGAAACACGGAGATTTTCTAAGGTTTTTACTACATATTAACACTTTTCACATTTTCTCGTGTTACGTGGCTGCCAGTCCTCGGTTCATGCAAAATCTTAAGGTCCTCGGTCATGTCCAAGGCACCAAACCGACCAATAATTCAATAATCGATAACTAAAACTATAAATGTAGCTCTTCTTACTGGGCGATTGCATCAACTTAGATGCTTCTCCTGTGTTCTACTGTGCTGCTTGTATTGTCCCCACATAACCCAGCACGCGACAAGGGCTGGCAGACCATAAATGTAACCGTTTCAGAGAGAAATGCGACCAATGTGACGATCTCGCGTTATATCGATTCGATGGTGAATGACGAAACACGGAGATTTTCTAAGGTTTTTACTACATATTAACTGTTTTCACATTTTCTCGTGTTACGTAGCTGCCAGTCCTCGGTTCATGCAAAATTTTAAGGTCCTCGGTCATGTCCAAGGCACCAAACCGACCAATAATTCAATAATCGATAACTAAAACTATAAATGTAGCTCTTCTTACTGGGCGATTGCATCAACTTAGATGCTTCTCCTGTGTACTACTGTGCTGCTTGTATTGTCCCCACATACCGCAGCACGCGACAAGGGCTGGCAGACCATAAATGTAACCGTTTCAGAGAGAAATGCGACCAATGTGACGATCTCGCGTTATATCGATTCGATGGTGAATGACGAAACACGGAGATTTTCTAAGGTTTTTACTACATATTAACACTTTTCACATTTTCTCGTGTTACGTGGCTGCCAGTCCTCGGTTCATGCAAAATCTTAAGGTCCTCGGTCATGTCCAAGGCACCAAACCGACCAATAATTCAATAATCGATAACTAAAACTATAAATGTAGCTCTTCTTACTGGGCGATTGCATCAACTTAGATGCTTCTCCTGTGTTCTACTGTGCTGCTTGTATTGTCCCCACATACCGCAGCACGCGACAAGGGCTGGCATAAATGTAACCGTTTCAGAGAGAAATGCGACCAATGTGACGATCTCGCGTTATATCGATTCGATGGTGAATGACGAAACACGGAGATTTTCTAAGGTTTTTACTACATATTAACACTTTTCACATTTTCTCGTGTTACATGGCTGCCAGTCCTCGGTTCATGCAAAATCTTAAGGTCCTCGGTCATGTCCAAGGCACCAAACCGACCAATAATTCAATAATCGGTAGCTAAAACTATAAATGTAGCTCTTCTTACTGGGCGATTGCATCAACTTAGATGCTTCTCCTGTGTTCTACTGTGCTGCTTGTATTGTCCCCACATACCGCAGCACGCGACAAGGGCTGGCAGACCATAAATGTAACCGTTTCAGAGAGAAATGCGACCAATGTGACGATCTCGCGTTATATCGATTCGATGGTGAATGACGAAACACGGAGATTTTCTAAGGTTTTTACTACATATTAACACTTTTCACATTTTCTCGTGTTACGTGGCTGCCAGTCCTCGGTTCATGCAAAATCTTAAGGTCCTCGGTCATGTCCAAGGCACCAAACCGACCAATAATTCAATAATCGATAACTAAAACTATAAATGTAGCTCTTCTTACTGGGCGATTGCATCAACTTAGATGCTTCTCCTGTGTTCTACTGTGCTGCTTGTATTGTCCCCACATACCGCAGCACGCGACAAGGGCTGGCAGACCATAAATGTAACCGTTTCAGAGAGAAATGCGACCAATGTGACGATCTCGCGTTATATCGATTCGATGGTGAATGACGAAACACGGAGATTTTCTAAAGTTTTTACTACATATTAACACTTTTCACATTTTCTCGTGTTACGTGGCTGCCAGTCCTCGGTTCATGCAAAATCTTAAGGTCCTCGGTCATGTCCAAGGCACCAAACCGACCAATAATTCAATAATCGATAACTAAAACTATAAATGTAGCTCTTCTTACTGGGCGATTGCATCAACTTAGATGCTTCTCCTGTGTTGTACTGTGCTGCTTGTATTGTCCCCACATACCGCAGCACGCGACAAGGGCTGGCAGACCATAAATGTAACCGTTTCAGAGAGAAATGCGACCAATGTGACGATCTGGCGTTACATCGATTCGATGGTGAATGACGAAACACGGAGATTTTCTAAGGTTTTTACTACATATTAACACTTTTCACATTTTCTCGTGTTACGTGGCTGCCAGTCCTCGGTTCATGCAAAATCTTAAGGTCCTCGGTCATGTCCAAGGCACCAAACCGACCAATAATTCAATAATCGATAACTAAAACTATAAATGTAGCTCTTCTTACTGGGCGATTGCATCAACTTAGATGCTTCTCCTGTGTTCTACTGTGCTGCTTGTATTGTCCCCACATACCGCAGCACGCGACAAGGGCTGGCAGACCATAAATGTAACCGTTTCAGAGAGAAATGCGACCAATGTGACGATCTCGCGTTATATCGATTCGATGGTGAATGACGAAACACGGAGATTTTCTAAGGTTTTTACTACATATTAACACTTTTCACATTTTCTCGTGTTACGTGGCTGCCAGTCCTCGGTTCATGCAAAATCTTAAGGTCCTCGGTCATGTCCAAGGCACCAAACCGACCAATAATTCAATAATCGATAACTAAAACTATAAATGTAGCTCTTCTTACTGGGCGATTGCATCAACTTAGATGCTTCTCCTGTGTTCTACTGTGCTGCTTGTATTGTCCCCACATACCGCAGCACGCGACAAGGGCTGGCAGACCATAAATGTAACCGTTTCAGAGAGAAATGCGACCAATGTGACGATCTCGCGTTATATCGATTCGATGGTGAATGACGAAACACGGAGATTTTCTAAGGTTTTTACTGCATATTAACACTTTTCACATTTTCTCGTGTTACGTGGCTGCCAGTCCTCGGTTCATGCAAAATCTTAAGGTCCTCGGTCATGTCCAAGGCACCAAACCGACCAATAATTCAATAATCGATAACTAAAACTATAAATGTAGCTCTTCTTACTGGGCGATTGCATCAACTTAGATGTTTCTCCTGTGTTCTACTGTGCTGCTTGTATTGTCCCCACATACCGAATCACGCGACAAGGGCTGGCAGACCATAAATGTAACCGTTTCAGAGAGAAATGCGACCAATGTGACGATCTCGCGTTATATCGATTCGATGGTGAATGACGAAACACGGAGATTTTCTAAGGTTTTTACTACATATTAACACTTTTCACATTTTCTCGTGTTACGTGGCTGCCAGTCCTCGGTTCATGTAAAATCTTAAGGTCCTCGGTCATGTCCAAGGCACCAAACAGACCAATAATTCGATAATCGATAACTAAAACTATAAATGTAGCTCTTCTACCTGGGCGATTGCATCAACTAAGATGCTTCTCCTGTGTTCTACTGTGCTGCTTGTATTGTCCCCACATACCGCAGCTCGCGACAAGGGCTGGCAGACCATAAATGTAACCGTTTCAGAGAGAAATGCGACCAATGTGACGATCTCGCGTTATATCGATTCGATGGTGAATGACGAAACACGGAGATTTTCTAAGGTTTTTACTACATATTAACACTTTTCACATTTTCTCGTGTTACGTGGCTGCCAGTCCTCGGTTCATGCAAAATCTTAAGGTCCTCGGTCATGTCCAAGGCACCAAACCGACCAATAATTCAATAATCGATAACTAAAACTATAAATGTAGCTCTTCTTACTGGGCGATTACATCAACTTAGATGTTTCTCCTGTGTTCCACTGTGCTGCTTGTATTGTCCCCACATACCGAATCACGCGACAAGGGCTGGCAGACCATAAATGTAACCGTTTCAGAGAGAAATGCGACCAATGTGACGATCTCGCGTTATATCGATTCGATGGTGAATGACGAAACACGGAGATTTTCTAAGGTTTTTACTACATATTAACACTTTTCACATTTTCTCGTGTTACGTGGCTGCCAGTCCTCGGTTCATGTAAAATCTTAAGGTCCTCGGTCATGTCCAAGGCACCAAACCGACCAATAATTCGATAATCGATAACTAAAACTATAAATGTAGCTCTTCTTACTGGGCGATTGCATCAACTAAGATGCTTCTCCTGTGTTCTACTGTGCTGCTTGTATTGTCACCACATACCGCAGCACGCGACAAGGGCTGGCAGACCATAAATGTAACCGTTTCAGAGAGAAATGCGACCAATGTGACGATCTCGCGTTATATCGATTCGATGGTGAATGACGAAACACGGAGATTTTCTAAGGTTTTTACTACATATTAACACTTTTCACATTTTCTCGTTTACGTGGCTGCCGGTCCTCGGCTCATGCAAAATCTTAAGGTCCTCGGTCATGTCCAAGGCACCAAACGGACCAATAATTCAGTAATCGATAACTACAACTATAAATGTAGCTCTTCTTACTGGGCGATTGTATCAACTTAGATGCTTCTCCTGTGTTCTACTGTGCTGCTTGTATTGTCCCCACATACCGCAGCACGCGACAAGGGCTGGCATAAATGTAACCGTTTCAGAGAGAAATGCGACCAATGTGACGATCTCGCGTTATATCGATTCGATGGTGAATGACGAAACACGGAGATTTTCTAAGGTTTTTACTACATATTAACACTTTTCACATTTTCTCGTGTTACGTGGGTGCCAGTCCTCGGTTCATGCAAAATCTTAAGGTCCTCGGTCATGTCCAAGGCACCAAACCGACCAATAATTCAATAATCGATAACTAAAACTATAAATGTAGCTCTTCTTACTGGGCGATTGCATCAACTTAGATGCTTCTCCTGTGTTCTACTGTGCTGCTTGTATTGTCCCCACATACCGCAGCACGCGACAAGGGCTGGCAGACCATAAATGTAACCGTTTCAGAGAGAAATGCGACCAATGTGACGATCTCGCGTTATATCGATTCGATGGTGAATGACGAAACACGGAGATTTTCTAAGGTTTTTACTACATATTAACACTTTTCACATTTTCTCGTGTTACGTGGCTGCCAGTCTTCGGTTCATGCAAAATCTTAAGGTCCTCGGTCATGTCCAAGGCACCAAACGGACCAATAATTCAGTAATCGATAACTACAACTATAAATGTAGCTCTTCTTACTGGGCGATTGTATCAACTTAGATGCTTCTCCTGTGTTCTACTGTGCTGCTTGTATTGTCCCCACATACCGCAGCACGCGACAAGGGCTGGCATAAATGTAACCGTTTCAGAGAGAAATGCGACCAATGTGACGATCTCGCGTTATATCGATTCGATGGTGAATGACGAAACACGGAGATTTTCTAAGGTTTTTACTACATATTAACACTTTTCACATTTTCTCGTGTTACGTGGCTGCCAGTCCTCGGTTCATGCAAAATCTTAAGGTCCTCGGTCATGTCCAAGGCACCAAACCGACCAATAATTCAATAATCGATAACTAAAACTATAAATGTAGCTCTTCTTACTGGGCGATTGCATCAACTTAGATGCTTCTCCTGTGTTCTACTGTGCTGCTTGTATTGTCCCCACATACCGCAGCACGCGACAAGGGCTGGCATAAATGTAACCGTTTCAGAGAGAAATGCGACCAATGTGACGATCTCGCGTTATATCGATTCGATGGTGAATGACGAAACACGGAGATTTTCTAAGGTTTTTACTACATATTAACACTTTTCACATTTTCTCGTGTTACATGGCTGCCAGTCCTCGGTTCATGCAAAATCTTAAGGTCCTCGGTCATGTCCAAGGCACCAAACCGACCAATAATTCAATAATCGGTAGCTAAAACTATAAATGTAGCTCTTCTTACTGGGCGATTGCATCAACTTAGATGCTTCTCCTGTGTTCTACTGTGCTGCTTGTATTGTCCCCACATACCGCAGCACGCGACAAGGGCTGGCAGACCATAAATGTAACCGTTTCAGAGAGAAATGCGACCAATGTGACGATCTCGCGTTATATCGATTCGATGGTGAATGACGAAACACGGAGATTTTCTAAGGTTTTTACTACATATTAACACTTTTCACATTTTCTCGTGTTACGTGGCTGCCAGTCCTCGGTTCATGCAAAATCTTAAGGTCCTCGGTCATGTCCAAGGCACCAAACCGACCAATAATTCAATAATCGATAACTAAAACTATAAATGTAGCTCTTCTTACTGGGCGATTGCATCAACTTAGATGCTTCTCCTGTGTTCTACTGTGCTGCTTGTATTGTCCCCACATAACCCAGCACGCGACAAGGGCTGGCAGACCATAAATGTAACCGTTTCAGAGAGAAATGCGACCAATGTGACGATCTCGCGTTATATCGATTCGATGGTGAATGACGAAACACGGAGATTTTCTAAAGTTTTTACTACATATTAACACTTTTCACATTTTCTCGTGTTACGTGGCTGCCAGTCCTCGGTTCATGCAAAATCTTAAGGTCCTCGGTCATGTCCAAGGCACCAAACCGACCAATAATTCAATAATCGATAACTAAAACTATAAATGTAGCTCTTCTTACTGGGCGATTGCATCAACTTAGATGCTTCTCCTGTGTTGTACTGTGCTGCTTGTATTGTCGCCACATACCGCAGCACGCGACAAGGGCTGGCAGACCATAAATGTAACCGTTTCAGAGAGAAATGCGACCAATGTGACGATCTCGCGTTATATCGATTCGATGGTGAATGACGAAACACGGAGATTTTCTAAGGTTTTTACTACATATTAACACTTTTCACATTTTCTCGTGTTACGTGGCTGCCAGTCCTCGGTTCATGCAAAATCTTAAGGTCCTAGGTGATGTCCAAGTCACCAAACCGACCAATAATTCAATAATCGATAACTAAAACTATAAATGTAGCTCTTCTTACTGGGCGATTGCATCAACTCAGATGCGGGTCCTGTGTTCTACTGTGCTGCTTGTATTGTCCCCACATAACCCAGCACGCGACAAGGGCTGGCAGACCATAAATGTAACCGTTTCAGAGATAAATGCGACCAATTTGACGATCTCGCGTTATATCGATTGGATGGTGAATGACGAAACACGGAGATTTTCTAAGGTTTTTACTACATATTAACACTTTTCACATTTTCTCGTGTTACGTGGCTGCCAGTCCTCGGTTCATGCAAAATCTTAAGGTCCTCGGTCATGTCCAAGGCACCAAACCGACCAATAATTCAATAATCGATAACTAAAACTATAAATGTAGCTCTTCTTACTGGGCGATTGCATCAACTTAGATGCTTCTCCTGTGTTCTACTGTGCTGCTTGTATTGTCCCCACATAACCCAGCACGCGACAAGGGCTGGCAGACCATAAATGTAACCGTTTCAGAGAGAAATGCGACCAATGTGACGATCTCGCGTTATATCGATTCGATGGTGAATGACGAAACACGGAGATTTTTCTAAGGTTTTTACTACATATTAACTGTTTTCACATTTTCTCGTGTTACGTAGCTGCCAGTCCTCGGTTCATGCAAAATTTTAAGGTCCTCGGTCATGTCCAAGGCACCAAACCGACCAATAATTCAATAATCGATAACTAAAACTATAAATGTAGCTCTTCTTACTGGGCGATTGCATCAACTTAGATGCTTCTCCTGTGTACTACTGTGCTGCTTGTATTGTCCCCACATACCGCAGCACGCGACAAGGGCTGGCAGACCATAAATGTAACCGTTTCAGAGAGAAATGCGACCAATGTGACGATCTCGCGTTATATCGATTCGATGGTGAATGACGAAACACGGAGATTTTCTAAGGTTTTTACTACATATTAACACTTTTCACATTTTCTCGTGTTACGTGGCTGCCAGTCCTCGGTTCATGCAAAATCTTAAGGTCCTCGGTCATGTCCAAGGCACCAAACCGACCAATAATTCAATAATCGATAACTAAAACTATAAATGTAGCTCTTCTTACTGGGCGATTGCATCAACTTAGATGCTTCTCCTGTGTTCTACTGTGCTGCTTGTATTGTCCCCACATACCGCAGCACGCGACAAGGGCTGGCAGACCATAAATGTAACCGTTTCAGAGAGAAATGCGACCAATGTGACGATCTCGCGTTATATCGATTCGATGGTGAATGACGAAACACGGAGATTTTCTAAGGTTTTTACTACATATTAACACTTTTCACATTTTCTCGTGTCACGTGGCTGCCAGTCCTCGGCTCATGCAAAATCTTAAGGTCCTCGGTCATGTCCAAGGCACCAAACCGACCAATAATTCAATAATCGATAACTAAAACTATAAATGTAGCTCTTCTTACTGGGCGATTGCATCAACTTAGATGCTTCTCCTGTGTACTACTGTGCTGCTTGTATTGTCCCCACATAACCCAGCACGCGACAAGGGCTGGCAGACCATAAATGTAACCGTTTCAGAGAGAAATGCGACCAATGTGACGATCTCGCGTTATATCGATTCGATGGTGAATGACGAAACACGGAGATTTTCTAAAGTTTTTACTACATATTAACACTTTTCACATTTTCTCGTGTTACGTGGCTGCCAGTCCTCGGTTCATGCAAAATCTTAAGGTCCTCGGTCATGTCCAAGACACCAAACCGACCAATAATTCAATAATCGATAACTAAAACTATAAATGTAGCTCTTCTTACTGGGCGATTGCATCAACTTAGATGCTTCTCCTGTGTTCTACTGTGCTGCTTGTATTGTCCCCACATACCGCAGCACGCGACAAGGGCTGGCAGACCATAAATGTAACCGTTTCAGAGAGAAATGCGACCAATGTGACGATCTCGCGTTATATCGATTCGATGGTGAATGACGAAACACGGAGATTTTCTAAGGTTTTTACTACATATTAACACTTTTCACATTTTCTCGTGTTACGTGGCTGCCAGTCCTCGGTTCATGCAAAATCTTAAGGTCCTCGGTCATGTCCAAGGCACCAAACCGACCAATAATTCAATAATCGATAACTAAAACTATATATGTAGCTCTTCTTACTGGGCGATTGCATCAACTTAGATGCTTCTCCTGTGTTCTACTGTGCTGCTTGTATTGTCCCCACATACCGCAGCACGCGACAAGGGCTGGCAGACCATAAATGTAACCGTTTCAGAGAGAAATGCGACCAATGTGACGATCTGGCGTTACATCGATTCGATGGTGAATGACGAAACACGGAGATTTTCTAAGGTTTTTACTACATATTAACACTTTTCACATTTTCTCGTGTTACGTGGCTGCAAGTCCTCGGTTCATGCAAAATCTTAAGGTCCTCGGTCATGTCCAAGGCACCAAACCGACCAATAATTCAATAATCGATAACTAAAACTATAAATGTAGCTCTTCTTACTGGGCGATTGCATCAACTTAGATGCTTCTCCTGTGTTCTACTGTGCTGCTTGTATTGTCCCCACATACCGCAGCACGCGACAAGGGCTGGCAGACCATAAATGTAACCGTTTCAGAGAGAAATGCGACCAATGTGACGATCTCGCGTTATATCGATTCGATGGTGAATGACGAAACACGGAGATTTTCTAAGGTTTTTACTACATATTAACACTTTTCACATTTTCTCGTGTTACGTGGCTGCCAGTCCTCGGTTCATGCAAAATCTTAAGGTCCTCGGTCATGTCCAAGGCACCAAACCGACCAATAATTCAATAATCGATAACTAAAACTATAAATGTAGCTCTTCTTACTGGGCGATTGCATCAACTTAGATGCTTCTCCTGTGTTCTACTGTGCTGCTTGTATTGTCCCCACATACCGCAGCACGCGACAAGGGCTGGCAGACCATAAATGTAACCGTTTCAGAGAGAAATGCGACCAATGTGACGATCTCGCGTTATATCGATTCGATGGTGAATGACGAAACACGGAGATTTTCTAAGGTTTTTACTGCATATTAACACTTTTCACATTTTCTCGTGTTACGTGGCTGCCAGTCCTCGGTTCATGCAAAATCTTAAGGTCCTCGGTCATGTCCAAGGCACCAAACCGACCAATAATTCAATAATCGATAACTAAAACTATAAATGTAGCTCTTCTTACTGGGCGATTGCATCAACTTAGATGTTTCTCCTGTGTTCTACTGTGCTGCTTGTATTGTCCCCACATACCGAATCACGCGACAAGGGCTGGCAGACCATAAATGTAACCGTTTCAGAGAGAAATGCGACCAATGTGACGATCTCGCGTTATATCGATTCGATGGTGAATGACGAAACACGGAGATTTTCTAAGGTTTTTACTACATATTAACACTTTTCACATTTTCTCGTGTTACGTGGCTGCCAGTCCTCGGTTCATGTAAAATCTTAAGGTCCTCGGTCATGTCCAAGGCACCAAACAGACCAATAATTCGATAATCGATAACTAAAACTATAAATGTAGCTCTTCTACCTGGGCGATTGCATCAACTAAGATGCTTCTCCTGTGTTCTACTGTGCTGCTTGTATTGTCCCCACATACCGCAGCTCGCGACAAGGGCTGGCAGACCATAAATGTAACCGTTTCAGAGAGAAATGCGACCAATGTGACGATCTCGCGTTATATCGATTCGATGGTGAATGACGAAACACGGAGATTTTCTAAGGTTTTTACTACATATTAACACTTTTCACATTTTCTCGTGTTACGTGGCTGCCAGTCCTCGGTTCATGCAAAATCTTAAGGTCCTCGGTCATGTCCAAGGCACCAAACCGACCAATAATTCAATAATCGATAACTAAAACTATAAATGTAGCTCTTCTTACTGGGCGATTACATCAACTTAGATGTTTCTCCTGTGTTCCACTGTGCTGCTTGTATTGTCCCCACATACCGAATCACGCGACAAGGGCTGGCAGACCATAAATGTAACCGTTTCAGAGAGAAATGCGACCAATGTGACGATCTCGCGTTATATCGATTCGATGGTGAATGACGAAACACGGAGATTTTCTAAGGTTTTTACTACATATTAACACTTTTCACATTTTCTCGTGTTACGTGGCTGCCAGTCCTCGGTTCATGTAAAATCTTAAGGTCCTCGGTCATGTCCAAGGCACCAAACCGACCAATAATTCGATAATCGATAACTAAAACTATAAATGTAGCTCTTCTTACTGGGCGATTGCATCAACTAAGATGCTTCTCCTGTGTTCTACTGTGCTTCTTGTATTGTCCCCACATACCGCAGCACGCGACAAGGGCTGGCAGACCATAAATGTAACCGTTTCAGAGAGAAATGCGACCAATGCGACGATCTCGCGTTATATCGATTCGATGGTGAATGACGAAACACGGAGATTTTCTAAGGTTTTTACTACATATTAACACTTTTCACATTTTCTCGTGTTACGTGGCTGCCAGTCCTCGGTTCATGCAAAATCTTAAGGTCCTCGGTCATGTCCAAGGCACCAAACCGACCAATAATTCAATAATCGATAACTAAAACTATAAATGTAGCTCTTCTTACTGGGCGATTGCATCAACTTAGATGCTTCTCCTGTGTTCTACTGTGCTGCTTGTATTGTCCCCACATACCGCAGCACGCGACAAGGGCTGGCAGACCATAAATGTAACCGTTTCAGAGAGAAATGCGACCAATGTGACGATCTCGCGTTATATCGATTCGATGGTGAATGACGAAACACGGAGATTTTCTAAGGGTTTTACTACATATTAACACTTTTCACATTTTCTCGTGTTACGTGGCTGCCAGTCCTCGGTTCATGCAAAATCTTAAGGTCCTCGGTCATGTCCAAGGCACCAAACCGACCAATAATTCAATAATCGATAACTAAAACTATAAATGTAGCTCTTCTTACTGGGCGATTGCATCAACTTAGATGCTTCTCCTGTGTACTACTGTGCTGCTTGTATTGTCCCCACATACCGCAGCACGCGACAAGGGCTGGCAGACCATAAATGTAACCGTTTCAGAGAGAAATGCGACCAATGTGACGATCTCGCGTTATATCGATTCGATGGTGAATGACGAAACACGGAGATTTTCTAAGGTTTTTACTACATATTAACACTTTTCACATTTTCTCGTGTTACGTGGCTGCCAGTCCTCGGTTCATGCAAAATCTTAAGGTCCTCGGTCATGTCCAAGGCACCAAACCGACCAATAATTCAGTAATCGATAACTAAAACTATAAATGTAGCTCTTCTTACTGGGCGATTGCATCAACTTAGATGCTTCTCCTGTGTTGTACTGTGCTGCTTGTATTGTCCTCACATACCGCAGCACGCGACAAGGGCTGGCAGACCATAAATGTAACCGTTTCAGAGAGAAATGTGACCAATGTGACGATCTCACGTTATATCGATTCGATGGTGAATGACGAAACACGGAGATTTTCTAAGGTTTTTACTACATATTAACACTTTTCACATTTTCTCGTGTTACGTGGCTGCCAGTCCTCGGTTCATGCAAAATCTTAAGGTCCTCGGTCATGTCCAAGGCACCAAACCGACCAATAATTCAATAATCGTTAACTAAAACTATAAATGTAGCTCTTCTTACTGGGCGATTGCATCAACTTAGATGCTTCTCCTGTGTTCTACTGTGCTGCTTGTATTGTCCCCACATACCGCAGCACGCGACAAGGGCTGGCAGACCATAAATGTAACCGTTTCAGAGAGAAATGCGACGAATGTGACGATCTCGCGTTATATCGATTCGATGGTGAATGACGAAACACGGAGATTTTCTAAGGTTTTTACTACATATTAACACTTTTCACATTTTCTCGTGTTACGTGGCTGCCAGTCCTCGGTTCATGCAAAATCTTAAGGTCCTCGGTCATGTCCAAGGCACCAAACCGACCAATAATTCAATAATCGATAACTAAAACTATAAATGTAGCTCTTCTTACTGGGCGATTGCATCAACTTAGATGTTTCTCCTGTGTTCCACTGTGCTGCTTGTATTGTCCCCAAATACCGAATCACGCGACAAGGGCTGGCAGACCATAAATGTAACCGTTTCAGAGAGAAATGCGACCAATGTGACGATCTCGCGTTATATCGATTCGATGGTGAATGACGAAACACGGAGATTTTCTAAGGTTATTACTACATATTAACACTTTTCACATTTTCTCGTGTTACGTGGCTGCCAGTCCTCGGTTCATGCAATATCTTAAGGTCCTCGGTCTTGTCCAAGGCACCAAACCGACCAATAATTCAATAATTGATAACTAAAACTACAAATGTAGCTCTTCTTACTGGGCGATTGCATCAACTTAGATGCTTCACCTGTGTTCTACTGTGCTGCTTGTATTGTCCCCACATACCGCAGCACGCGACAAGGGCTGGCAGACCATAAATGTAACCGTTTCAGAGAGAAATGCGACCAATGTGACGATCTCGCGTTATATCGATTCGATGGTGAATGACGAAACACGGAGATTTTCTAAGGTTTTTACTACATATTAACACTTTTCACATTTTCTCGTGTTACGTGGCTGCCAGTCCTCGGTTCATGCAAAATCTTAAGGTCCTCGGTCTTGTCCAAGGCACCAAACTGAGCAATAATTCAATAATCGATAGCTAAAACTATAAACGTAGGTCTTCTTACTGGGTGATTGCATCAACTTAGATGCTTCTCCTGTGTTCTACTGTGCTGCTTGTATTGTCCCCACATACCGCAGCACGCGACAAGGGCTGGCAGACCATAAATGTAACCGTTTCAGAGAGAAATGCGACCAATGTGACGATCTCGCGTTATATCGATTCGATGGTGAATGACGAAACACGGAGATTTTCTAAGGTTTTTACTACATATTAACACTTTTCACATTTTCTCGTGTTACGTGGCTGCCAGTCCTCGGTTCATGCAGAATCGTAAGGTCCTAGGTCATGTCCAAGGCACCAAACCGACCAATAATTCAATAATCGATAACTAAAACTATAAATGTAGCTCTTCTTACTGTTGCGATTGCATCAACTTAGATGCTTCTCCTGTGTTCTACTGTGCTGCTTGTATTGTCCCCACATAACCCAGCACGCGACAAGGGCTGGCAGACCATAAATGTAACCGTTTCAGAGAGAAATGCGACCAATGTGACGATCTCGCGTTATATCGATTCGATGGTGAATGACGAAACACGGAGATTTTCTAAGGTTTTTACTACATATTAACACTTTTCACATTTTCTCGTGTTACATGGCTGCCAGTCCTCGGTTCATGCAATATCTTAAGGTCCTCGGTCATGTCCAAGGCACCAAACCGACCAATAATTCAATAATCGATAACTAAAACTATAAATGTAGCTCTTCTTACTGGGCGATTGCATCAACTTAGATGCTTCTCCTGTGTACTACTGTGCTGCTTGTATTGTCCCCACATACCGCAGCACGCGACAAGGGCTGGCAGACCATAAATGTAACCGTTTCAGAGAGAAATGCGACCAATGTGACGATCTCGCGTTATATCGATTCGATGGTGAATGACGAAACACGGAGATTTTCTAAGGTTTTTACTACATATTAACACTTTTCACATTTTCTCGTGTTACGTGGCTGCCAGTCCTCGGTTCATGCAAAATCTTAAGGTCCTCGGTCATGTCCAAGGCACCAAACCGACCAATAATTCAGTAATCGATAACTAAAACTATAAATGTAGCTCTTCTTACTGGGCGATTGCATCAACTTAGATGCTTCTCCTGTGTTCTACTGTGCTGCTTGTATTGTCCTCACATACCGCAGCACGCGACAAGGGCTGGCAGACCATAAATGTAACCGTTTCAGAGAGAAATGTGACCAATGTGACGATCTCACGTTATATCGATTCGATGGTGAATGACGAAACACGGAGATTTTCTAAGGTTTTTACTACATATTAACACTTTTCACATTTTCTCGTGTTACGTGGCTGCCAGTCCTCGGTTCATGCAAAATCTTAAGGTCCTCGGTCATGTCCAAGGCACCAAACCGACCAATAATTCAATAATCGTTAACTAAAACTATAAATGTAGCTCTTCTTACTGGGCGATTGCATCAACTTAGATGCTTCTCCTGTGTTCTACTGTGCTGCTTGTATTGTCCCCACATACCGCAGCACGCGACAAGGGCTGGCAGACCATAAATGTAACCGTTTCAGAGAGAAATGCGACGAATGTGACGATCTCGCGTTATATCGATTCGATGGTGAATGACGAAACACGGAGATTTTCTAAGGTTTTTACTACATATTAACACTTTTCACATTTTCTCGTGTTACGTGGCTGCCAGTCCTCGGTTCATGCAAAATCTTAAGGTCCTCGGTCATGTCCAAGGCACCAAACCGACCAATAATTCAATAATCGATAACTAAAACTATAAATGTAGCTCTTCTTACTGGGCGATTGCATCAACTTAGATGTTTCTCCTGTGTTCCACTGTGCTGCTTGTATTGTCCCCACATACCGAATCACGCGACAAGGGCTGGCAGACCATAAATGTAACCGTTTCAGAGAGAAATGCGACCAATGTGACGATCTCGCGTTATATCGATTCGATGGTGAATGACGAAACACGGAGATTTTCTAAGGTTTTTACTACATATTAACACTTTTCACATTTTCTCGTGTTACGTGGCTGCCAGTCCTCGGTTCATGCAAAATCTTAAGGTCCTCGGTCATGTCCAAGGCACCAAACCGACCAATAATTCAATAATCGATAACTAAAACTATAAATGTAGCTCTTCTTACTGGGCGATTGCATCAACTTAGATGCTTCTCCTGTGTTCTACTGTGCTGCTTGTATTGTCCCCACATAACCCAGCACGCGACAAGGGCTGGCAGACCATAAATGTAACCGTTTCAGAGAGTAATGCGACCAATGTGACGATCTCGCGTTATATCGATTCGATGGTGAATGACGAAACACGGAGATTTTCTAAGGTTATTACTACATATTAACACTTTTCACATTTTCTCGTGTTACGTGGCTGCCAGTCCTCGGTTCATGCAATATCTTAAGGTCCTCGGTCTTGTCCAAGGCACCAAACCGACCAATAATTCAATAATTGATAACTAAAACTACAGATGTAGCTCTTCTTACTGGGCGATTGCATCAACTTAGATGCTTCTCCTGTGTTCTACTGTGCTGCTTGTATTGTCCCCACATACCGCAGCACGCGACAAGGGCTGGCAGACCATAAATGTAACCGTTTCAGAGAGAAATGCGACCAATGTGACGATCTCGCGTTATATCGATTCGATGGTGAATGACGAAACACGGAGATTTTCTAAGGTTTTTACTACATATTAACACTTTTCACATTTTCTCGTGTTACGTGGCTGCCAGTCCTCGGTTCATGCAAAATCTTAAGGTCCTAGGTCATGTCCAAGGCACCAAACCGACCAATAATTCAATAATCGATAACTAAAACTATAAATGTAGCTCTTCTTACTGGGCGATTGCATCAACTTAGATGCTTCTCCTGTGTTCTACTGTGCTGCTTGTATTGTCCCCACATAACCCAGCACGCGACAAGGGCTGGCAGACCATAAATGTAACCGTTTCAGAGAGTAATGCGACCAATGTGACGATCTCGCGTTATATCGATTCGATGGTGAATGACGAAACACGGAGATTTTCTAAGGTTATTACTACATATTAACACTTTTCACATTTTCTCGTGTTACGTGGCTGCCAGTCCTCGGTTCATGCAATATCTTAAGGTCCTCGGTCTTGTCCAAGGCACCAAACCGACCAATAATTCAATAATTGATAACTAAAACTACAGATGTAGCTCTTCTTACTGGGCGATTGCATCAACTTAGATGCTTCTCCTGTGTTCTACTGTGCTGCTTGTATTGTCCCCACATACCGCAGCACGCGACAAGGGCTGGCAGACCATAAATGTAACCGTTTCAGAGAGAAATGCGACCAATGTGACGATCTCGCGTTATATCGATTCGATGGTGAATGACGAAACACGGAGATTTTCTAAGGTTTTTACTACATATTAACACTTTTCACATTTTCTCGTGTTACGTGGCTGCCAGTCCTCGGTTCATGCAATATCTTAAGGTCCTCGGTCATGTCCAAGGCACCAAACCGACCAATAATTCAATAATCGATAACTAAAACTATAAATGTAGCTCTTCTTACTGGGCGATTGCATCAACTTAGATGTTTCTCCTGTGTTCCACTGTGCTGCTTGTATTGTCCCCACATACCGAATCACGCGACAAGGGCTGGCAGACCATAAATGTAACCGTTACAGAGAGAAATGCGACCAATGTGACGATCTCGCGTTATATCGATTCGATGGTGAATGACGAAACACGGAGATTTTCTAAGGTTTTTACTACATATTAACACTTTTCACATTTTCTCGTGTTACGTGGCTGCCAGTCCTCGGTTCATGCAAAATCTTAAGGTCCTAGGTCATGTCCAAGGCACCAAACCGACCAATAATTCAATAATCGATAACTAAAACTATAAATGTAGCTCTTCTTACTGGGCGATTGCATCAACTTAGATGCTTCTCCTGTGTTCTACTGTGCTGCTTGTATTGTCCCCACATAACCCAGCACGCGACAAGGGCTGGCAGACCATAAATGTAACCGTTTCAGAGAGTAATGCGACCAATGTGACGATCTCGCGTTATATCGATTCGATGGTGAATGACGAAACACGGAGATTTTCTAAGGTTATTACTACATATTAACACTTTTCACATTTTCTCGTGTTACGTGGCTGCCAGTCCTCGGTTCATGCAATATCTTAAGGTCCTCGGTCTTGTCCAAGGCACCAAACCGACCAATAATTCAATAATTGATAACTAAAACTACAGATGTAGCTCTTCTTACTGGGCGATTGCATCAACTTAGATGCTTCTCCTGTGTTCTACTGTGCTGCTTGTATTGTCCCCACATACCGCAGCACGCGACAAGGGCTGGCAGACCATAAATGTAACCGTTTCAGAGAGAAATGCGACCAATGTGACGATCTCGCGTTATATCGATTCGATGGTGAATGACGAAACACGGAGATTTTCTAAGGTTTTTACTACATATTAACACTTTTCACATTTTCTCGTGTTACGTGGCTGCCAGTCCTCGGTTCATGCAAAATCTTAAGGTCCTCGGTCATGTCCAAGGCACCAAACTGACCAATAATTCAATAATCGATAGCTAAAACTATAAACGTAGGTCTTCTTACTGGGTGATTGCATCAACTTAGATGCTTCTCCTGTGTTCTACTGTGCTGCTTGTATTGTCCCCACATACCGCAGCACGCGACAAGGGCTGGCAGACCATAAATGTAACCGTTTCAGAGAGAAATGCGACCAATGTGACGATCTCGCGTTATATCGATTCGATGGTGAATGACGAAACACGGAGATTTTCTAAGGTTTTTACTACATATTAACACTTTTCACATTTTCTCGTGTTACGTGGCTGCCAGTCCTCGGTTCATGCAGAATCGTAAGGTCCTAGGTCATGTCCAAGGCACCAAACCGACCAATAATTCAATAATCGATAAGTAAAACTATAAATGTAGCTCTTCTTACTGTTGCGATTGCATCAACTTAGATGCTTCTCCTGTGTTCTACTGTGCTGCTTGTATTGTCCCCACATAACCCAGCACGCGACAAGGGCTGGCAGACCATAAATGTAACCGTTTCAGAGAGAAATGCGACCAATGTGACGATCTCGCGTTATATCGATTCGATGGTGAATGACGAAACACGGAGATTTTCTAAGGTTTTTACTACATATTAACACTTTTCACATTTTCTCGTGTTACGTGGCTGCCAGTCCTCGGTTCATGCAATATCTTAAGGTCCTCGGTCATGTCCAAGGCACCAAACCGACCAATAATTCAATAATCGATAACTAAAACTATAAATGTAGCTATTGTTACTGGGCGATTGCATCAACTTAGATGCTTCTCCTGTGTTCTACTGTGCTGCTTGTATTGTCCCCACATACCGCAGTACGCGACAAGGGCTGGCAGACCATAAATGTAACCGTTTCAGAGAGAAATGCGACCAATGTGACGATCTCGCGTTATATCGATTCGATGGTGAATGACGAAACACGGAGATTTTCTAAGGTTTTTACTACATATTAACACTTTTCACATTTTCTCGTGTTACGTGGCTGCCAGTCCTCGGTTCATGCAAAATCTTAAGGTCCTCGGTCATGTCCAAGGCACCAAACTGACCAATAATTCAATAATCGATAGCTAAAACTATAAATGTAGCTCTTCTTACTGGGCGATTGCATCAACTTAGATGCTTCTCCTGTGTTCTACTGTGCTGCTTGTATTGTCCCCACATACCGCAGCACGCGACAAGGGCTGGCAGACCATAAATGTAACCGTTTCAGAGAGAAATGCGACCAATGTGACGATCTCGCGTTATATCGATTCGATGGTGAATGACGAAACACGGAGATTTTCTAAGGTTTTTACTACATATTAACACTTTTCACATTTTCTCGTGTTACGTGGCTGCCAGTCCTCGGTTCATGCAAAATCTTAAGGTCCTAGGTCATGTCCAAGGCACCAAACCGACCAATAATTCAATAATCGATAACTAAAACTATAAATGTAGCTCTTCTTACTGGGCGATTGCATCAACTTAGATGCTTCTCCTGTGTTCTACTGTGCTGCTTGTATTGTCCCCACATAACCCAGCACGCGACAAGGGCTGGCAGACCATAAATGTAACCGTTTCAGAGAGTAATGCGACCAATGTGACGATCTCGCGTTATATCGATTCGATGGTGAATGACGAAACACGGAGATTTTCTAAGGTTATTACTACATATTAACACTTTTCACATTTTCTCGTGTTACGTGGCTGCCAGTCCTCGGTTCATGCAATATCTTAAGGTCCTCGGTCTTGTCCAAGGCACCAAACCGACCAATAATTCAATAATTGATAACTAAAACTACAGATGTAGCTCTTCTTACTGGGCGATTGCATCAACTTAGATGCTTCTCCTGTGTTCTACTGTGCTGCTTGTATTGTCCCCACATACCGCAGCACGCGACAAGGGCTGGCAGACCATAAATGTAACCGTTTCAGAGAGAAATGCGACCAATGTGACGATCTCGCGTTATATCGATTCGATGGTGAATGACGAAACACGGAGATTTTCTAAGGTTTTTACTACATATTAACACTTTTCACATTTTCTCGTGTTACGTGGCTGCCAGTCCTCGGTTCATGCAATATCTTAAGGTCCTCGGTCATGTCCAAGGCACCAAACCGACCAATAATTCAATAATCGATAACTAAAACTATAAATGTAGCTCTTCTTACTGGGCGATTGCATCAACTTAGATGTTTCTCCTGTGTTCCACTGTGCTGCTTGTATTGTCCCCACATACCGAATCACGCGACAAGGGCTGGCAGACCATAAATGTAACCGTTACAGAGAGAAATGCGACCAATGTGACGATCTCGCGTTATATCGATTCGATGGTGAATGACGAAACACGGAGATTTTCTAAGGTTTTTACTACATATTAACACTTTTCACATTTTCTCGTGTTACGTGGCTGCCAGTCCTCGGTTCATGCAAAATCTTAAGGTCCTAGGTCATGTCCAAGGCACCAAACCGACCAATAATTCAATAATCGATAACTAAAACTATAAATGTAGCTCTTCTTACTGGGCGATTGCATCAACTTAGATGCTTCTCCTGTGTTCTACTGTGCTGCTTGTATTGTCCCCACATAACCCAGCACGCGACAAGGGCTGGCAGACCATAAATGTAACCGTTTCAGAGAGTAATGCGACCAATGTGACGATCTCGCGTTATATCGATTCGATGGTGAATGACGAAACACGGAGATTTTCTAAGGTTATTACTACATATTAACACTTTTCACATTTTCTCGTGTTACGTGGCTGCCAGTCCTCGGTTCATGCAATATCTTAAGGTCCTCGGTCTTGTCCAAGGCACCAAACCGACCAATAATTCAATAATCGATAACTAAAACTACAGATGTAGCTCTTCTTACTGGGCGATTGCATCAACTTAGATGCTTCTCCTGTGTTCTACTGTGCTGCTTGTATTGTCCCCACATTCCGCAGCACGCGACAAGGGCTGGCAGACCATAAATGTAACCGTTTCAGAGAGAAATGCGACCAATGTGACGATCTCGCGTTATATCGATTCGATGGTGAATGACGAAACACGGAGATTTTCTAAGGTTTTTACTACATATTAACACTTTTCACATTTTCTCGTGTTACGTGGCTGCCAGTCCTCGGTTCATGCAAAATCTTAAGGTCCTCGGTCATGTCCAAGGCACCAAACTGACCAATAATTCAATAATCGATAGCTAAAACTATAAACGTAGGTCTTCTTACTGGGTGATTGCATCAACTTAGATGCTTCTCCTGTGTTCTACTGTGCTGCTTGTATTGTCCCCACATACCGCAGCACGCGACAAGGGCTGGCAGACCATAAATGTAACCGTTTCAGAGAGAAATGCGACCAATGTGACGATCTCGCGTTATATCGATTCGATGGTGAATGACGAAACACGGAGATTTTCTAAGGTTTTTACTACATATTAACACTTTTCACATTTTCTCGTGTTACGTGGCTGCCAGTCCTCGGTTCATGCAGAATCGTAAGGTCCTATGTCATGTCCAAGGCACCAAACCGACCAATAATTCAATAATCGATAAGTAAAACTATAAATGTAGCTCTTCTTACTGTTGCGATTGCATCAACTTAGATGCTTCTCCTGTGTTCTACTGTGCTGCTTGTATTGTCCCCACATAACCCAGCACGCGACAAGGGCTGGCAGACCATAAATGTAACCGTTTCAGAGAGAAATGCGACCAATGTGACGATCTCGCGTTATATCGATTCGATGGTGAATGACGAAACACGGAGATTTTCTAAGGTTTTTACTACATATTAACACTTTTCACATTTTCTCGTGTTACGTGGCTGCCAGTCCTCGGTTCATGCAATATCTTAAGGTCCTCGGTCATGTCCAAGGCACCAAACCGACCAATAATTCAATAATCGATAACTAAAACTATAAATGTAGCTATTCTTACTGGGCGATTGCATCAACTTAGATGCTTCTCCTGTGTTCTACTGTGCTGCTTGTATTGTCCCCACATACCGCAGTACGCGACAAGGGCTGGCAGACCATAAATGTAACCGTTTCAGAGAGAAATGCGACCAATGTGACGATCTCGCGTTATATCGATTCGATGGTGAATGACGAAACACGGAGATTTTCTAAGGTTTTTACTACATATTAACACTTTTCACATTTTCTCGTGTTACGTGGCTGCCAGTCCTCGGTTCATGCAAAATCTTAAGGTCCTCGGTCATGTCCAAGGCACCAAACTGACCAATAATTCAATAATCGATAGCTAAAACTATAAATGTAGCTCTTCTTACTGGGCGATTGCATCAACTTAGATGCTTCTCCTGTGTTCTACTGTGCTGCTTGTATTGTCCCCACATACCGCAGCACGCGACAAGGGCTGGCAGACCATAAATGTAACCGTTTCAGAGAGAAATGCGACCAATGTGACGATCTCGCGTTATATCGATTCGATGGTGAATGACGAAACACGGAGATTTTCTAAGGTTTTTACTACATATTAACACTTTTCACATTTTCTCGTGTTACGTGGCTGCCAGTCCTCGGTTCATGCAGAATCGTAAGGTCCTAGGTCATGTCCAAGGCACCAAACCGACCAATAATTCAATAATCGATAACTAAAACTATAAATGTAGCTCTTCTTACTGTTGCGATTGCATCAACTTAGATGCTTCTCCTGTGTTCTACTGTGCTGCTTGTATTGTCCCCACATAACCCAGCACGCGACAAGGGCTGGCAGAGCATAAATGTAACCGTTTCAGAGAGAAATGCGACCAATGTGACGATCTCGCGTTATATCGATTCGATGGTGAATGACGAAACACGGAGATTTTCTAAGGTTTTTACTACATATTAACACTTTTCACATTTTGTCGTGTTACGTGGCTGCCAGTCCTCGGTTCATGCAATATCTTAAGGTCCTCGGTCATGTCCAAGGCACCAAACCGACCAATAATTCAATAATCGATAACTAAAACTATAAATGTAGCTCTTCTTACTGGGCGATTGCATCAACTTAGATGCTTCTCCTGTGTTCTACTGTGCTGCTTGTATTGTCCCCACATACCGCAGCACGCGACAAGGGCTGGCAGACCATAAATGTAACCGTTTCAGAGAGAAATGCGACCAATGTGACGATCTCGCGTTATATCGATTCGATGGTGAATGACGAAACACGGAGATTTTCTAAGGTTTTTACTACATATTAACACTTTTCACATTTTCTCGTGTTACGTAGCTGCCAGTCCTCGGTTCATGCAAAATTTTAAGGTCCTCGGTCATGTCCAAGGCACCAAACCGACCAATAATTCAATAATCGATAACTAAAACTATAAATGTAGCTCTTCTTACTGGGCGATTGCATCAACTTAGATGCTTCTCCTGTGTTCTACTGTGCTGCTTGTATTGTCCCCACATACCGCAGCACGCGACAAGGGCTGGCAGACCATAAATGTAACCGTTTCAGAGAGAAATGCGACCAATGTAACGATCTCGCGTTATATCGATTCGATGGTGAATGACGAAACCCGGAGATTTTCTAAGGTTTTTACTACATATTAACACTTTTCACATTTTCTCGTGTTACGTGGCTGCCAGTCCTCGGTTCATGCAAAATCTTAAGGTCCTCGGTCATGTCCAAGGCACCAAACCGACCAATAATTCAGTAATCGATAACTAAAACTATAAATGTAGCTCTTCTTACTGGGCGATTGCATCAACTTAGATGCTTCTCCGGTGTTCTACTGTGCTGCTTGTATTGTCCTCACATACCGCAGCACGCGACAAGGGCTGGCAGACCATAAATGTAACCGTTTCAGAGAGAAATGTGACCAATGTGACGATCTCGCGTTATATCGATTCGATGGTGAATGACGAAACACGGAGATTTTCTAAGGTTTTTACTACATATTAACACTTTTCACATTTTCTCGTGTTACGTGGCTGCCAGTCCTCGGTTCATGCAAAATCTTAAGGTCCTCGGTCATGTCCAAGGCACCAAACCGACCAATAATTCAATAATCGTTAACTAAAACTATAAATGTAGCTCTTCTTACTGGGCGATTGCATCAACTTAGATGCTTCTCCTGTGTTGTACTGTGCTGCTTGTATTGTCCCCACATACCGCAGCACGCGACAAGGGCTGGCAGACCATAAATGTAACCGTTTCAGAGAGAAATGCGACCAATGTGACGATCTCGCGTTATATCGATTCGATGGTGAATGACGAAACACGGAGATTTTCTAAGGTTTTTACTACATATTAACACTTTTCACATTTTCTCGTGTTACGTGGCTGCCAGTCCTCGGTTCATGCAAAATCTTAAGGTCCTCGGTCATGTCCAAGGCACCAAACTGACCAATAATTCAATAATCGATAGCTAAAACTATAAATGTAGCTCTTCTTACTGGGCGATTGTATCAACTTAGATGCTTCTCCTGTGTTCTACTGTGCTGCTTGTATTGTCCCCACATACCGCAGCACGCGACAAGGGCTGGCAGACCATAAATGTAACCGTTTCAGAGAGAAATGCGACCAATGTGACGATCTCGCGTTATATCGATTCGATGGTGAATGACGAAACACGGAGATTTTCTAAGGTTTTTACTACATATTAACACTTTTCACATTTTCTCGTGTTACGTGGCTGCCAGTCCTCGGTTCATGCAAAATCTTAAGGTCCTCGGTCATGTCCAAGGCACCAAACCGACCAATAATTCAATAATCGATAACTAAAACTATAAATGTAGCCCCTCTTACTGGGCGATTGCATCAACTTAGATGCTTCTCCTGTGTTCTACTGTGAGCTTGTATTGTCCCCACATTCCGCAGCACGCGACATGGGCTGGCAGACCATAAATGTAACCGTTTCAGAGAGAAATGCGACCAATGTGACGATCTCGCGTTATATCGATTCGATGGTGAATGACGAAACACGGAGATTTTCTAAGGTTATTACTACACATTAACACTTTTCACATTTTCTCGTGTTACATGGCTGCCAGTCCTCGGTTCATGCAATATCTTAAGGTCCTCGGTCATGTCCAAGGCACCAAACCGACCAATAATTCAATAATCGATAACTAAAACTATAAATGTAGCTCTTCTTACTGGGCGATTGCATCAACTTAGATGCTTCTCCTGTGTTCTACTGTGCTGCTTGTATTGTCCCCACATACCGCAGCACGCGACAAGGGCTGGCAGACCATAAATGTAACCGTTTCAGAGAGAAATGCGACCAATGTGACGATCTCGCGTTATATCGATTCGATGGTGAATGACGAAACACGGAGATTTTCTAAGGTTTTTACTACATATTAACACTTTTCACATTTTCTCGTGTTACGTAGCTGCCAGTCCTCGGTTCATGCAAAATTTTAAGTTCCTCGGTCATGTCCAAGTCACCAAACCGACCAATAATTCAGTAATCGATAACTAAAACTATAAATGTAGCTCTTCTTACTGGGCGATTGCATCAACTTAGATGCTTCTCCTGTGTTCTACTGTGCTGCTTGTATTGTCCTCACATACCGCAGCACGCGACAAGGGCTGGCAGACCATAAATGTAACCGTTTCAGAGAGAAATGTGACCAATGTGACGATCTCGCGTTATATCGATTCGATGGTGAATGACGAAACACGGAGATTTTCTAAGGTTTTTACTACATATTAACACTTTTCACATTTTCTCGTGTTACGTGGCTGCCAGTCCTCGGTTCATGCAAAATCTTAAGGTCCTCGGTCATGTCCAAGGCACCAAACCGACCAATAATTCAATAATCGTTAACTAAAACTATAAATGTAGCTCTTCTTACTGGGCGATTGCATCAACTTAGATGCTTCTCCTGTGTTCTACTGTGCTGCTTGTATTGTCCCCACATACCGCAGCACGCGACAAGGGCCGGCAGACCATAAATGTAACCGTTTCAGAGAGAAATGCGACCAATGTGACGATCTCGCGTTATATCGATTCGATGGTGAATGACGAAACACGGAGATTTTCTAAGGTTTTTACTACATATTAACACTTTTCACATTTTCTCGTGTTACGTGGCTGCCAGTCCTCGGTTCATGCAAAATCTTAAGGTCCTCGGTCATGTCCAAGGCACCAAACTGACCAATAATTCAATAATCGATAGCTAAAACTATAAATGTAGCTCTTCTTACTGGGCGATTGTATCAACTTGGATGCTTCTCGTGTGTTCTACTGTGCTGCTTGTATTGTCCCCACATACCGCAGCACGCGACAAGGGCTGGCAGACCATAAATGTAACCGTTTCAGAGAGAAATGCGACCAATGTGACGATCTCGCGTTATATCGATTCGATGGTGAATGACGAAACACGGAGATTTTCTAAGGTTTTTACTACATATTAACACTTTTCACATTTTCTCGTGTTACGTGGCTGCCAGTCCTCGGTTCATGCAAAATCTTAAGGTCCTCGGTCATGTCCAAGGCACCAAACCGACCAATAATTCAATAATCGATAACTAAAACTATAAATGTAGCTCTTCTTACTGGGCGATTGCATCAACTTAGATGCTTCTCCTGTGTTCTACTGTGCTGCTTGTATTGTCCCCACATACCGCAGCACGCGACAAGGGCTGGCAGACCATAAATGTAACCGTTTCAGAGAGAAATGCGACCAATGTGACGATCTCGCGTTATATCGATTCGATGGTGAATGACGAAACACGGAGATTTTCTAAGGTTTTTACTACATATTAACACTTTTCACATTTTCTCGTGTTACGTGGCTGCCAGTCCTCGGTTCATGCAAAATCTTAAGGTCCTCGGTCATGTCCAAGGCACCAAACTGACCAATAATTCAATAATCGATAGCTAAAACTATAAATGTAGCTCTTCTTACTGGGCGATTGTATCAACTTAGATGCTTCTCCTGTGTTCTACTGTGCTGCTTGTATTGTCCCCACATACCGCAGCACGCGACAAGGGCTGGCAGACCATAAATGTAACCGTTTCAGAGAGAAATGCGACCAATGTGACGATCTCGCGTTATATCGATTCGATGGTGAATGACGAAACACGGAGATTTTCTAAGGTTTTTACTACATATTAACACTTTTCACATTTTCTCGTGTTACGTGGCTGCCAGTCCTCGGTTCATGCAAAATCTTAAGGTCCTCGGTCATGTCCAAGGCACCAAACCGAACAATAATTCAATAATCGATAACTAAAACTATAAATGTAGCCCCTCTTACTGGGCGATTGCATCAACTTAGATGCTTCTCCTGTGTTCTACTGTGAGCTTGTATTGTCCCCACATTACGCAGCACGCGACATGGGCTGGCAGACCATAAATGTAACCGTTTCAGAGAGAAATGCGACCAATGTGACGATCTCGCGTTATATCGATTCGATGGTGAATGACGAAACACGGAGATTTTCTAAGGTTTTTACTACATATTAACACTTTTCACATTTTCTCGTGTTACGTGGCTGCCAGTCCTCGGTTCATGCAAAATCTTAAGGTCCTCGGTCATGTCCAAGGCACCAAACCGACCAATAATTCAATAATCGATAAGTAAAACTATAAATGTAGCTCTTCTTACTGGGCGATTGCATCAACCTAGATGCTTCTCCTGTGTTCTACTGTGCTGCTTGTATTGTCCCCACATAACCCAGCACGCGACAAGGGCTGGCAGACCATAAATGTAACCGTTTCAGAGAGAAATGCGACCAATGTGACGATCTCGCGTTATATCGATTCGATGTTGAATGACGAAACACGGAGATTTTCTAAGGTTTTTACTACATATTAACACTTTTCACATTTTCTCGTGTTAGGTGGGTACCAGTCCTCGGTTCATGCAAAATCTTAAGGTCCTCGGTCATGTCCAAGGCACCAAACCGACCAATAATTCAATAATCGATAACTAAAACTATAAATGTAGCTCTTCTTACTGGGCGATTGCATCAACTTAGATGCTTCTCCTGTGTTCTACTGTGCTGCTTGTATTGTCCCCACATACCGCAGCACGCGACAAGGGCTGGCAGACCATAAATGTAACCGTTTCAGAGAGAAATGCGACCAATGTGACGATCTCGCGTTATATCGATTCGATGGTGAATGACGAAACACGGAGATTTTCTAAGGTTTTTACTACATATTAACACTTTTCACATTTTCTCGTGTTACGTGGCTGCCAGTCCTCGGTTCATGCAATATCTTAAGGTCCTCGGTCATGTCCAAGGCACCAAACCGACCAATAATTCAATAATCGATAACTAAAACTATAAATGTAGCTCTTCTTACTGGGCGATTGCATCAACTTAGATGCTTCTCCTGTGTTCTACTGTGCTGCTTGTATTGTCCCCACATAACCCAGCACGCGACAAGGGCTGGCAGACCATAAATGTAACCGTTTCAGAGAGAAATGCGACCAATGTGACGATCTCGCGTTATATCGATTCGATGGTGAATGACGAAACACGGAGATTTTCTAAGGTTATTACTACATATTAACACTTTTCACATTTTCTCGTGTTACGTGGCTGCCAGTCCTCGGTTCATGCAATATCTTAAGGTCCTCGGTCTTCTCCAAGGCACCAAACCGACCAATAATTCAATAATTGATAACTAAAACTACAAATGTAGCTCTTCTTACTGGGCGATTGCATCAACTTAGATGCTTCTCCTGTGTTCTACTGTGCTGCTTGTATTGTCCCCACATACCGCAGCACGCGACAAGGGCTGGCAGACCATAAATGTAACCGTTTCAGAGAGAAATGCGACCAATGTGACGATCTCGCGTTATATCGATTCGATGGTGAATGACGAAACACGGAGATTTTCTAAGGTTTTTACTACATATTAACACTTTTCACATTTTCTCGTGTTACGTAGCTGCCAGTCCTCGGTTCATGCAAAATTTTAAGTTCCTCGGTCATGTCCAAGGCACCAAACCGACCAATAATTCAATAATCGATAACTAAAACTATAAATGTAGCTCTTCTTACTGGGCGATTGCATCAACCTAGATGCTTCTCCTGTGTTCTACTGTGCTGCTTGTATTGTCCCCACATAACCCAGCACGCGACAAGGGCTGGCAGACCATAAAAGTAACCGTTTCAGAGAGAAATGCGACCAATGTGACGATCTTGCGTTATATCGATTCGATGGTGAATGACGAAACACGGAGATTTTCTAAGGTTTTTACTACATATTAACACTTTTCACATTTTCTCGTGTTACGTAGCTGCCAGTCCTCGGTTCATGCAAAATTTTAAGTTCCTCGGTCATGTCCAAGGCACCAAACCGACCAATAATTCAATAATCGATAAGTAAAACTATAAATGTAGCTCTTCTTACTGGGCGATTGCATCAACTTAGATGCTTCTCCTGTGTTCTACTGTGAGCTTGTATTGTCCCCACATTCCGCAGCACGCGACATGGGCTGGCAGACCATAAATGTAACCGTTTCAGAGAGAAATGCGACCAATGTGACGATCTCGCGTTATATCGATTCGATGGTGAATGACGAAACACGGAGATTTTCTAAGGTTATTACTACATATTAACACTTTTCACAT
Organism: Schistocerca nitens; assembly: GCF_023898315.1. Lineage (NCBI taxonomy): Eukaryota > Metazoa > Arthropoda > Insecta > Orthoptera > Acrididae > Schistocerca > Schistocerca nitens. The sequence goes on from NC_064625.1 coordinate 66,688,399, forward strand.
TTTCTCGTGTTACGTGGCTGCCAGTCCTCGGTTCATGCAATATCTTAAGGTCCTCGGTCATGTCCAAGGCACCAAACCGACCAATAATTCAATAATCGATAACTAAAACTATAAATGTAGCTCTTCTTACTGGGCGATTGCATCAACTTAGATGCTTCTCCTGTGTTCTACTGTGCTGCTTGTATTGTCCCCACATACCGCAGCACGCGACAAGGGCTGGCAGACCATAAATGTAACCGTTTCAGAGAGAAATGCGACCAATGTGACGATCTCGCGTTATATCGATTCGATGGTGAATGACGAAACACGGAGATTTTCTAAGGTTTTTACTACATATTAACACTTTTCACATTTTCTCGTGTTACGTGGCTGCCAGTCCTCGGTTCATGCAAAATCTTAAGGTCCTCGGTCATGTCCAAGGCACCAAACTGACCAATAATTCAATAATCGATAACTAAAACTATAAATGTAGCTCTTCTTACTGGGCGATTGTATCAACTTAGATGCTTCTCCTGTGTTCTACTGTGCTGCTTGTATTGTCCCCACATACCGCAGCACGCGACAAGGGCTGGCAGACCATAAATGTAACCGTTTCAGAGAGAAATGCGACCAATGTGACGATCTCGCGTTATATCGATTCGATGGTGAATGACGAAACACGGAGATTTTCTAAGGTTTTTACTACATATTAACACTTTTCACATTTTCTCGTGTTACGTGGCTGCCAGTCCTCGGTTCATGCAAAATCTTAAGGTCCTCGGTCATGTCCAAGGCACCAAACCGACCAATAATTCAATAATCGATAACTAAAACTATAAATGTAGCCCCTCTTACTGGGCGATTGCATCAACTTAGATGCTTCTCCTGTGTTCTACTGTGAGCTTGTATTGTCCCCACATTCCGCAGCACGCGACATGGGCTGGCAGACCATAAATGTAACCGTTTCAGAGAGAAATGCGACCAATGTGACGATCTCGCGTTATATCGATTCGATGGTGAATGACGAAACACGGAGATTTTCTAAGGTTTTTACTACATATTAACACTTTTCACATTTTCTCGTGTTACGTGGCTGCCAGTCCTCGGTTCATGCAAAATCTTAAGGTCCTCGGTCATGTCCAAGGCACCAAACCGACCAATAATTCAATAATCGATAAGTAAAACTATAAATGTAGCTCTTCTTACTGGGCGATTGCATCAACCTAGATGCTTCTCCTGTGTTCTACTGTGCTGCTTGTATTGTCCCCACATAACCCAGCACGCGACAAGGGCTGGCAGACCATAAATGTAACCGTTTCAGAGAGAAATGCGACCAATGTGACGATCTCGCGTTATATCGATTCGATGGTGAATGACGAAACACGGAGATTTTCTAAGGTATTTACTACATATTAACACTTTTCACATTTTCTCGTGTTACGTGGGTACCAGTCCTCGGTTCATGCAAAATCTTAAGGTCCTCGGTCATGTCCAAGGCATCAAACCGACCAATAATTCAATAATCGATAACTAAAACTATAAATGTAGCTCTTCTTACTGGGCGATTGCATCAACTTAGATGCTTCTCCTGTGTTCTACTGTGCTGCTTGTATTGTCCCCACATACCGCAGCACGCGACAAGGGCTGGCAGACCATAAAAGTAACCGTTTCAGAGAGAAATGCGACCAATGTGACGATCTCGCGTTATATCGATTCGATGGTGAATGACGAAACACGGAGATTTTCTAAGGTTTTTACTACATATTAACACTTTTCACATTTTCTCGTGTTAGGTGGGTACCAGTCCTCGGTTCATGCAAAATCTTAAGGTCCTCGGTCATGTCCAAGGCACCAAACCGACCAATAATTCAATAATCGATAAGTAAAACTATAAATGTAGCTCTTCTTACTGGGCGATTGCATCAACTTAGATGCTTCTCCTGTGTTCTACTGTGCTGCTTGTATTGTCCCCACATACCGCAGCACGCGACAAGGGCTGGCAGACCATAAATGTAACCGTTTCAGAGAGAAATGCGACCAATGTGACGATCTCGCGTTATATCGATTCGATGGTGAATGACGAAACACGGAGATTTTCTAAGGTTTTTACTACATATTAACACTTTTCACATTTTCTCGTGTTACGTGGCTGCCAGTCCTCGGTTCATGCAATATCTTAAGGTCCTCGGTCATGTCCAAGGCACCAAACCGACCAATAATTCAATAATCGATAACTAAAACTATAAATGTAGCTCTTCTTACTGGGCGATTGCATCAACTTAGATGCTTCTCCTGTGTTCTACTGTGCTGCTTGTATTGTCCCCACATAACCCAGCACGCGACAAGGGCTGGCAGACCATAAATGTAACCGTTTCAGAGAGAAATGCGACCAATGTGACGATCTCGCGTTATATCGATTCGATGGTGAATGACGAAACACGGAGATTTTCTAAGGTTATTACTACATATTAACACTTTTCACATTTTCTCGTGTTACGTGGCTGCCAGTCCTCGGTTCATGCAATATCTTAAGGTCCTCGGTCTTGTCCAAGGCACCAAACCGACCAATAATTCAATAATTGATAACTAAAACTACAAATGTAGCTCTTCTTACTGGGCGATTGCATCAACTTAGATGCTTCTCCTGTGTTCTACTGTGCTGCTTGTATTGTCCCCACATACCGCAGCACGCGACAAGGGCTGGCAGACCATAAATGTAACCGTTTCAGAGAGAAATGCGACCAATGTGACGATCTCGCGTTATATCGATTCGATGGTGAATGACGAAACACGGAGATTTTCTAAGGTTTTTACTACATATTAACACTTTTCACATTTTCTCGTGTTACGTAGCTGCCAGTCCTCGGTTCATGCAAAATTTTAAGTTCCTCGGTCATGTCCAAGGCACCAAACCGACCAATAATTCAATAATCGATAACTAAAACTATAAATGTAGCTCTTCTTACTGGGCGATTGCATCAACCTAGATGCTTCTCCTGTGTTCTACTGTGCTGCTTGTATTGTCCCCACATAACCCAGCACGCGACAAGGGCTGGCAGACCATAAAAGTAACCGTTTCAGAGAGAAATGCGACCAATGTGACGATCTTGCGTTATATCGATTCGATGGTGAATGACGAAACACGGAGATTTTCTAAGGTTTTTACTACATATTAACACTTTTCACATTTTCTCGTGTTATGTAGCTGCCAGTCCTCGGTTCATGCAAAATTTTAAGTTCCTCGGTCATGTCCAAGGCACCAAACCGACCAATAATTCAATAATCGATAACTATAACTATAAATGTAGCTCTTCTTACTGGGCGATTGCATCAACCTAGATGCTTCTCCTGTGTTCTACTGTGCTGCTTGTATTGTCCCCACATAAGCCAGCACGCGACAAGGGCTGGCAGACCATAAATGTAACCGTTTCAGAGAGAAATGCGACCAATGTGACGATCTCGCGTTATATCGAATCGATGGTGAATGACGAAACACGGAGATTTTCTAAGGTATTTACTACATATTAACACTTTTCACATTTTCTCGTGTTACGTGGGTACCAGTCCTCGGTTCATGCAAAATCTTAAGGTCCTCGGTCATGTCCAAGGCATCAAACCGACCAATAATTCAATAATCGATAACTAAAACTATAAATGTAGCTCTTCTTACTGGGCGATTGCATCAACTTAGATGCTTCTCCTGTGTTCTACTGTGCTGCTTGTATTGTCCCCACATACCGCAGCACGCGACAAGGGCTGGCAGACCATAAAAGTAACCGTTTCAGAGAGAAATGCGACCAATGTGACGATCTCGCGTTATATCGATTCGATGGTGAATGACGAAACACGGAGATTTTCTAAGGTTTTTACTACATATTAACACTTTTCACATTTTCTCGTGTTAGGTGGGTACCAGTCCTCGGTTCATGCAAAATCTTAAGGTCCTCGGTCATGTCCAAGGCACCAAACCGAACAATAATTCAATAATCGATAACTAAAACTATAAATGTAGCTCTTCTTACTGGGCGATTGCATCAACTTAGATGCTTCTCCTGTGTTCTACTGTGCTGCTTGTATTGTCCCCACATACCGCAGCACGCGACAAGGGCTGGCAGACCATAAATGTAACCGTTTCAGAGAGAAATGCGACCAATGTGACGATCTCGCGTTATATCGATTCGATGGTGAATGACGAAACACGGAGATTTTCTAAGGTTTTTACTACATATTAACACTTTTCACATTTTCTCGTGTTACGTGGCTGCCAGTCCTCGGTTCATGCAATATCTTAAGGTCCTCGGGCATGTCCAAGGCACCAAACCGACCAATAATTCAATAATCGATAACTAAAACTATAAATGTAGCTCTTCTTACTGGGCGATTGCATCAACTTAGATGCTTCTCCTGTGTTCTACTGTGCTGCTTGTATTGTCCCCACATACCGCAGCACGCGACAAGGGCTGGCAGACCATAAATGTAACCGTTTCAGAGAGAAATGCGACCAATGTGACGATCTCGCGTTATATCGATTCGATGGTGAATGACGAAACACGGAGATTTTCTAAGGTTATTACTACATATTAACACTTTTCACATTTTCTCGTGTTACGTGGCTGCCAGTCCTCGGTTCATGCAATATCTTAAGGTCCTCGGTCTTGTCCAAGGCACCAAACCGACCAATAATTCAATAATTGATAACTAAAACTACAAATGTAGCTCTTCTTACTGGGCGATTGCATCAACTTAGATGCTTCTCCTGTGTTCTACTGTGCTGCTTGTATTGTCCCCACATACCGCAGCACGCGACAAGGGCTGGCAGACCATAAATGTAACCGTTTCAAAGAGAAATGCGACCAATGTGACGATCTCGCGTTATATCGATTCGATGGTGAATGACGAAACACGGAGATTTTCTAAGGTTTTTACTATATATTAACACTTTTCACATTTTCTCGTGTTACGTAGCTGCCAGTCCTCGGTTCATGCAAAATTTTAAGATCCTCGGCCATGTCCAAGGCACCAAACCGACCAATAATTCAATAATCGATAACTAAAACTATAAATGTAGCTCTTCTTACTGGGCGATTGCATCAACGTAGATGCTTCTCCTGTGTTCTACTGTGCTGCTTGTATTGTCCCCACATACCGCAGCACGCGACAAGGGCTGGCAGACCATAAATGTAACCGTTTCAGAGAGAAATGCGACCAATGTGACGATCTCGCGTTATATCGATTCGATGGTGAATGACGAAACACGGAGATTTTCTAAGGTTTTTACTACATATTAACACTTTTCACATTTTCTCGTGTTACGTGGCTGCCAGTCCTCGGTTCATGCAAAATCTTAAGGTCCTCGGTCATGTCCAAGGCACCAAACTGACCAATAATTCAATAATCGATAGCTAAAACTATAAATGTAGCTCTTCTTACTGGGCGATTGCATCAACTTAGATGCTTCTCCTGTGTTCTACTGTGCTGCTTGTATTGTCCCCACATACCGCAGCACGCGACAAGGGCTGGCAGACCATAAATGTAACCGTTTCAGAGAGAAATGCGACCAATGTGACGATCTCGCGTTATATCGATTCGATGGTGAATGACGAAACACGGAGATTTTCTAAGGTTTTTACTACATATTAACACTTTTCACATTTTCTCGTGTTACGTGGCTGCCAGTCCTCGGTTCATGCAAAATCGTAAGGTCCTAGGTCATGTCCAAGGCACCAAACCGACCAATAATTCAATAATCGATAACTAAAACTATAAATGTAGCTCTTCTTACTGTTGCGATTGCATCAACTTAGATGCTTCTCCTGTGTTCTACTGTGCTGCTTGTATTGTCCCCACATAACCCAGCACGCGACAAGGGCTGGCAGACCATAAATGTAACCGTTTCAGAGAGAAATGCGACCAATGTGACGATCTCGCGTTATATCGATTCGATGGTGAATGACGAAACACGGAGATTTTCTAAGGTTATTACTACATATTAACACTTTTCACATTTTCTCGTGTTACGTGGCTGCCAGTCCTCGGTTCATGCAATATCTTAAGGTCCTCGGTCATGTCCAAGGCACCAAACCGACCAATAATTCAATAATCGATAACTAAAACTATAAATGTAGCTCTTCTTACTGGGCGATTGCATCAACTTAGATGCTTCTCCTGTGTTCTACTGTGCTGCTTGTATTGTCCCCACATACCGCAGCACGCGACAAGGGCTGGCAGACCATAAATGTAACCGTTTCAGAGAGAAATGCGACCAATGTGACGATCTCGCGTTATATCGATTCGATGGTGAATGACGAAACACGGAGATTTTCTAAGGTTTTTACTACATATTAACACTTTTCACATTTTCTCGTGTTACGTGGCTGCCAGTCCTCGGTTCATGCAAAATCTTAAGGTCCTCGGTCATGTCCAAGGCACCAAACCGACCAATAATTCAATAATCGTTAATTAAAACTATAAATGTAGCTCTTCTTACTGGGCGATTGCATCAACTTAGATGCTTCTCCTGTGTTCTACTGTGCTGCTTGTATTGTCCCCACATACCGCAGCACGCGACAAGGGCTGGCAGACCATAAATGTAACCGTTTCAGAGAGAAATGCGACCAATGTGACGATCTCGCGTTATATCGATTCGATGGTGAATGACGAAACACGGAGATTTTCTAAGGTTATTACTACATATTAACACTTTTCACATTTTCTCGTGTTACGTGGCTGCCAGTCCTCGGTTCATGCAATATCTTAAGGTCCTCGGTCATGTCCAAGGCACCAAACCGACCAATAATTCAATAATCGATAACTAAAACTATAAATGTAGCTCTTCTTACTGGGCGATTGCATCAACTTAGATGCTTCTCCTGTGTTCTACTGTGCTGCTTGTATTGTCCCCACATACCGCAGCACGCGACAAGGGCTGGCAGACCATAAATGTAACCGTTTCAGAGAGAAATGCGACCAATGTGACGATCTCGCGTTATATCGATTCGATGGTGAATGACGAAACACGGAGATTTTCTAAGGTTTTTACTACATATTAACACTTTTCACATTTTCTCGTGTTACGTGGCTGCCAGTCCTCGGTTCATGCAAAATCGTAAGGTCCTAGGTCATGTCCAAGGCACCAAACCGACCAATAATTCAATAATCGATAACTAAAACTATAAATGTAGCTCTTCTTACTGTTGCGATTGCATCAACTTAGATGCTTCTCCTGTGTTCTACTGTGCTGCTTGTATTGTCCCCACATAACCCAGCACGCGACAAGGGCTGGCAGACCATAAATGTAACCGTTTCAGAGAGAAATGCGACCAATGTGACGATCTCGCGTTATATCGATTCGATGGTGAATGACGAAACACGGAGATTTTCTAAGGTTATTACTACATATTAACACTTTTCACATTTTCTCGTGTTACGCGGCTGCCAGTCCTCGGTTCATGCAATATCTTAAGGTCCTCGGTCATGTCCAAGGCACCAAACCGACCAATAATTCAATAATCGATAACTAAAACTATAAATGTAGCTCTTCTTACTGGGCGATTGCATCAACTTAGATGCTTCTCCTGTGTTCTACTGTGCTGCTTGTATTGTCCCCACATACCGCAGCACGCGACAAGGGCTGGCAGACCATAAATGTAACCGTTTCAGAGAGAAATGCGACCAATGTGACGATCTCGCGTTATATCGATTCGATGGTGAATGACGAAACACGGAGATTTTCTAAGGTTTTTACTACATATTAACACTTTTCACATTTTCTCGTGTTACGTGGCTGCCAGTCCTCGGTTCATGCAAAATCTTAAGGTCCTCGGTCATGTCCAAGGCACCAAACCGACCAATAATTCAATAATCGATAACTAAAACTATAAATGTAGCTCTTCTTACTGGGCGATTGCATCAACTTAGATGCTTCTCCTGTGTTCTACTGTGCTGCTTGTATTGTCCCCACATACCGCAGCACGCGACAAGGGCTGGCAGACCATAAATGTAACCGTTTCAGAGAGAAATGCGACCAATGTGACGATCTCGCGTTATATCGATTCGATGGTGAATGACGAAACACGGAGATTTTCTAAGGTTTTTACTACATATTAACACTTTTCACATTTTCTCGTGTTACGTGGCTGCCAGTCCTCGGTTCATGCAAAATCTTAAGGTCCTCGGTCATGTCCAAGGCACCAAACTGACCAATAATTCAATAATCGATAGCTAAAACTATAAATGTAGCTCTTCTTACTGGGCGATTGTATCAACTTAGATGCTTCTCCTGTGTTCTACTGTGCTGCTTGTATTGTCCCCACATACCGCAGCACGCGACAAGGGCTGGCAGACCATAAATGTAACCGTTTCAGAGAGAAATGCGACCAATGTGACGATCTCGCGTTATATCGATTCGATGGTGAATGACGAAACACGGAGATTTTCTAAGGTTTTTACTACATATTAACACTTTTCACATTTTCTCGTGTTACGTGGCTGCCAGTCCTCGGTTCATGCAAAATCTTAAGGTCCTCGGTCATGTCCAAGGCACCAAACCGACCAATAATTCAATAATCGATAACTAAAACTATAAATGTAGCTCTTCTTACTGGGCGATTGCATCACTTAGATGCTTCTCCTGTGTTCTACTGTGAGCTTGTATTGTCCCCACATTCCGCAGCACGCGACATGGGCTGGCAGACCATAAATGTAACCGTTTCAGAGAGAAATGCGACCAATGTGACGATCTCGCGTTATATCGATTCGATGGTGAATGACGAAACACGGAGATTTTCTAAGGTTATTACTACATATTAACACTTTTCACATTTTCTCGTGTTACGTGGCTGCCAGTCCTCGGTTCATGCAATATCTTATGTCCTCGGTCATGTCCAAGGCACCAAACCGACCAATAATACAATAATCGATAACTAAAACTATAAATGTAGCTCTTCTTACTGGGCGATTGCATCAACTTAGATGCTTCTCCTGTGTTCTACTGTGCTGCTTGTATTGTCCCCACATACCGCAGCACGCGACAAGGGCTGGCAGACCATAAATGTAACCGTTTCAGAGAGAAATGCGACCAATGTGACGATCTCGCGTTATATCGATTCGATGGTGAATGACGAAACACGGAGATTTTCTAAGGTTTTTACTACATATTAACACTTTTCACATTTTCTCGTGTTACGTGGGTACCAGTCCTTGGTTCATGGAAAATCGTAAGGTCCACGGTCATGTCCAAGGCACCAAACCGACCAATAATTCAATAATCGATAACTAAAACTATAAATGTAGCTCTTCTTACTGGGCGATTGCATCAGCTTAGATGCTTCTCCTGTGTTCTACTGTGCTGCTTGTATTGTCCCCACATAACCCAGCACGCGACAAGGGCTGGCAGACCATAAATGTAACCGTTTCAGAGAGAAATGCGACCAATGTGACGATCTCGCGTTATATCGATACGATGGTGAATGACGAAACACGGAGATTTTCTAAGGTATTTACTACATATTAACACTTTTCACATTTTCTCGTGTTACGTGGGTACCAGTCCTCGGTTCATGCAAAATCTTAAGGTCCTCGGTCATGTCCAAGGCACCAAACCGATCAATAATTCAATAATCGATAACTAAAACTATAAATGTAGCTCTTCTTACTGGGCGATTGCATCAACTTAGATGCTTCTCCTGTGTTCTACTGTGCTGCTTGTATTGTCCCCACATACCGCAGCACGCGACAAGGGCGGGCAGACCATAAATGTAACCGTTTCAGAGAGAAATGCGACCAATGTGACGATCTCGCGTTATATCGATTCGATGGTGAATGACGAAACACCGAGATTTTCTAAGGTTTTTACTACATATTAACACTTTTCACATTTTCTCGTGTTACGTGGCTGCCAGTCCTCGGTTCATGCAAAATCTTAAGGTCCTCGGTCATGTCCAAGGCACCAAACCGACCAATAATTCAATAATCGATAACTAAAACTATAAATGTAGCTCTTCTTACTGGGCGAATGCATCAACTTAGATGCTTCTCCTGTGTTTTACTGTGCTGCTTGTATATTCCCCACATACCGCAGCACGCGACAAGGGCTGGCAGACCATAAATGTAACCGTTTCAGAGAGAAATTCGACCAATGTGACGATCTCGCGTTATATCGATTCGATGGTGAATGACGAAACACGGAGATTTTCTAAGGTTTTTACTACATATTATCACTTTTCACATTTTCTCGTGTTACGTGGCTGCCAGTCCTCGGTTCATGCAAAATCTTAAGGTCCTCGGTCATGTCCAAGGCGCCAAACCGACCAATAATTCAATAATCGATAGCTAAAACTATAAATGTAGCTCTTCTTACTGGGCGATTGCATCAACTTAGATGCTTCTCCTGTGTTCTACTGTGCTGCTTGTATTGTCCTCACATACCGCAGCACGCGACAAGGGCTGGCAGACCATAAATGTAACCGTTTCAGAGAGAAATGCGACCAATGTGACGATCTCGCGTTATATCGATTCGATGGTGAATGACGAAACACGGAGATTTTCTAAGGTTTTTACTACATATTAACACTTTTCACATTTTCTCGTGTTACGTGGCTGCCAGTCCTCGGTTCATGCAAAATCTTAAGGTCCTCGGTCATGTCCAAGGCACCAAACCGACCAATAATTCAATAATCGATAACTAAAACTATAAATGAAGCTCTTCTTACTGGGCGATTGTATCAACTTGGATGCTTCTCGTGTGTTCTACTGTGAGCTTGTATTGTCCCCACATACCGCAGCACGCGACAAGGGCTGGCAGACCATAAATGTAACCGTTTCAGAGAGAAATGCGACCAATGTGACGATCTCGCGTTATATCGATTCGATGGTGAATGACGAAACACGGAGATTTTCTAAGGTTTTTACTACATATTAACACTTTTCACATTTTCTCGTGTTACGTGGCTGCCAGTCCTCGGTTCATGCAAAATCTTAAGGTCCTCGTTCATGTCCAAGGCACCAAACCGACCAATAATTCAATAATCGATAACTAAAACTATAAATGTAGCTCTTCTTACTGGGCGATTGCATCAACTTAGATGCTTCTCCTGTGTTCTACTGTGCTGCTTGTATTGTCCCCACATAACCCAGCACGCGACAAGGGCTGGCAGACCATAAATGTAACCGTTTCAGAGAGAAATGCGACCAATGTGACGATCTCGCGTTATATCGATTCGATGGTGAATGACGAAACACGGAGATTTTCTAAGGTTTTTACTACATATTAACACTTTTCACATTTTCTCGTGTTACGTGGCTGCCAGTCCTCGGTTCATGCAAAATCTTAAGCTCCTCGGTAATGTCCAAGGCACCAAACCGACCAATAATTCAATAATCGATAACTAAAACTATAAATGTAGCTCTTCTTACTGGGCGATTGCATCAACTTTGATGCTTCTCCTGTGTTCAACTGTGCTGCTTGTATTGTCCCCACATACCGCAGCACGCGACAAGGGCTGGCAGACCATAAATGTAACCGTTTCAGAGAGAAATGCGACCAATGTGACGATCTCGCGTTATATCGATTCGATGGTGAATGACGAAACACGGAGATTTTCTAAGGTTTTTACTACATATTAACACTTTTCACATTTTCTCGTGTTACGTGGCTGCCAGTCCTCGGTTCATGCAAAATCTTAAGGTCCTCGGTCATGTCCAAGGCACCAAACCGACCAATAATTCAATAATCGATAACTAAAGCTATAAATGTAGCTCTTCTTACTGGGCGATTGCATCAACTTAGATGCTTCTCCTGTGTTCTACTGTGCTGCTTGTATTGTCCCCACATACCGCAGCACGCGACAAGGGCTGGCAGACCATAAATGTAACCGTTTCAGAGAGAAATGCGACCAATGTGACGATCTCGCGTTATATCGATTCGATGGTGAATGACGAAACACGGAGATTTTCTAAGGTTTTTACTACATATTAACACTTTTCACATTTTCTCGTGTTACGTGGCTGCCAGTCCTCGGTTCATGTAAAATCTTAAGGTCCTCGGTCATGTCCAAGGCACCAAACCGACCAATAATTCGATAATCGATAACTAAAACTATAAAAGTAGCTCTTCTTACTGGGCGATTGCATCAACTAAGATGCTTCTCCTGTGTTCTACTGTGCTGCTTGTATTGTACCCACATACCGCAGCACGCGACAAGGGCTGGCAGACCATAAATGTAACCGTTTCAGAGAGAAATGCGACCAATGTGACGATCTCGCGTTATATCGATTCGATGGTGAATGACGAAACACGGAGATTTTCTAAGGTTTTTACTACATATTAACACTTTTCACATTTTCTCGTGTTACGTGGCTGCCAGTCCTCGGTTCATGCAAAATCTTAAGGTCCTCGGTCATGTCCAAGGCACCAAACCGACCAATAAATCAATAATCGATAACTAAAACTATAAATGTAGCTCTCCTTACTGGGCGATTGCATCATCTTAGATGCTTCTCCTGTGTTGTACTGTGCTGCTTGTATTGTCCCCACATACCGCAGCACGCGACAAGGGCTGGCAGGCCATAAATGTAACCGTTTCAAAAAGAAATGCGACCAATGTGACGATCTCGCGTTATATCGATTCGATGGTGAATGACGAAACACGGAGATTTTCTAAGGTTTTTACTACATATTAACACTTTTCACATTTTCTCGTGTTACGTAGCTGCCAGTCCTCGATTCATGCAAAATTTTAAGGTCCTCGGTCATGTCCAAGGCACCAAACCGACCAATAATTCAATAATCGATAACTAAAACTATAAATGTAGCTCTTCTTACGGGGCTATTGCATCAACTTAGATGCTTCTCCTGTGTTCTACTGTGCTGCTTGTATTGTCCCCACATACCGCAGCACGCGACAAGGGCTGGCAGACCATAAATGTAACCGTTTCAGAGATAAATGCGACCAATGTAACGATCTCGCGTTATATCGATTCGATGGTGAATGACGAAACACGGAGATTTTCTAAGGTTTTTACTACATATTAACACTTTTCACATTTTCTCGTGTTACGTGGCTGCCAGTCCTCGGTTCATGCAAAATCTTAAGGTCCTCGGTCATGTCCAAGGCACCAAACCGACCAATAATTCAGTAATCGATAACTAAAACTATAAATGTAGCTCTTCTTACTGGGCGATTGCATCAACTTAGATGCTTCTCCTGTGTTCTACTGTGCTGCTTGTATTGTCCTCACATACCGCAGCACGCGACAAGGGCTGGCAGACCATAAATGTAACCGTTTCAGAGAGAAATGTGACCAATGTGACGATCTCGCGTTATATCGATTCGATGGTGAATGACGAAACACGGAGATTTTCTAAGGTTTTTACTACATATTAACACTTTTCACATTTTCTCGTGTTACGTGGCTGCCAGTCCTCGGTTCATGCAAAATCTTAAGGTCCTCGGTCATGTCCAAGGCACCAAACCGACCAATAATTCAATAATCGTTAACTAAAACTATAAATGTAGCTCTTCTTACTGGGCGATTGCATCAACTTAGATGCTTCTCCTGTGTTCTACTGTGCTGCTTGTATTGTCCCCACATACCGCAGCACGCGACAAGGGCTGGCAGACCATAAATGTAACCGTTTCAGAGAGAAATGCGACCAATGTGACGATCTCGCGTTATATCGATTCGATGGTGAATGACGAAACACGGAGATTTTCTAAGGTTTTTACTACATATTAACACTTTTCACATTTTCTCGTGTTACGTGGCTGCCAGTCCTCGGTTCATGCAAAATCTTAAGGTCCTCGGTCATGTCCAAGGCACCAAACTGACCAATAATACAATAATCGATAGCTAAAACTATAAATGTAGCTCTTCTTACTGGGCGATTGTATCAACTTAGATGCTTCTCCTGTGTTCTACTGTGCTGCTTGTATTGTCCCCACATACCGCAGCACGCGACAAGGGCTGGCAGACCATAAATGTAACCGTTTCAGAGAGAAATGCGACCAATGTGACGATCTCGCGTTATATCGATTCGATGGTGAATGACGAAACACGGAGATTTTCTAAGGTTTTTACTACATATTAACACTTTTCACATTTTCTCGTGTTACGTGGCTGCCAGTCCTCGGTTCATGCAAAATCTTAAGGTCCTCGGTCATGTCCAAGGCACCAAACCGACCAATAATTCAATAATCGATAACTAAAACTATAAATGTAGCTCTTCTTACTGGGCGATTGCATCAACTTAGATGCTTCTCCTGTGTTCTACTGTGAGCTTGTATTGTCCCCACATTCCGCAGCACGCGACATGGGCTGGCAGACCATAAATGTAACCGTTTCAGAGAGAAATGCGACCAATGTGACGATCTCGCGTTATATCGATTCGATGGTGAATGACGAAACACGGAGATTTTCTAAGGTTATTACTACATATTAACACTTTTCACATTTTCTCGTGTTACGTGGCTGCCAGTCCTCGGTTCATGCAATATCTTAAGGTCCTCGGTCATGTCCAAGGCACCAAACGGACCAATAATTCAATAATCGATAACTAAAACTATAAATGTAGCTCTTCTTACTGGGCGATTGCATCAACTTAGATGCTTCTCCTGTGTTGTACTGTGCCGCTTGTATTGTCCCCACATACCGCAGCACGCGACAAGGGCTGGCAGACCATAAATGTAACCGTTTCAGAGATAAATGCGACCAATGTGACGATCTCGCGTTATATCGATTCGATGGTGAATGACGAAACACGGAGATTTTCTAAGGTTTTTACTACATATTAACACTTTTCACATTTTCTCGTGTTACGTAGCTGCCAGTCCTCGGTTCATGCAAAATTTTAAGGTCCTCGGTCATGTCCAAGGCACCAAACCGACCAATAATTCAATTATCGATAATTAAAACTATAAATGTAGCTCTTCTTACTGGGCGATTGCATCAACTTAGATGCTTCTCCTGTGTTCTACTGTGCTGCTTGTATTGTCCCCACATACCGCAGCACGCGACAAGGGCTGGCAGACCATAAATGTAACCGTTTCAGAGAGAAATGCGAACAATGTGACGATCTCGCGTTATATCGATTCGATGGTGAATGACGAAACACGGAGATTTTCTAAGGTTTTTACTACATATTAACACTTTTCACATTTTCTCGTGTTACGTGGCTGCCAGTCCTCGGTTCATGCAAAATCTTAAGGTCCTCGGTCATGTCCAAGGCACCAAACTGACCAACAATTCAATAATCGATAGCTAAAACTATAAATGTAGCTCTTCTTACAGGGCGATTGCATCAACTTAGATGCTTCTCCTGTGTTCTACTGTGCTGCTTGTATTGTCCCCACATACCGCAGCACGCGACAAGGGCTGGCAGACCATAAATGTAACCGTTTCAGAGAGAAATGCGACCAATATGACGATGTCGCGTTATATCGATTCGATGGTGAATGACGAAACACGGAGATTTTCTAAGGTTTTTACTACATATTAACACTTTTCACATTTTCTCGTGTTACGTGGGTACCAGTCCTTGGTTCATGGAAAATCGTAAGGTCCTCGGTCATGTCCAAGGCACCAAACCGACCAATAATTCAATAATCGATAACTAAAACTATAAATGTAGCTCTTCTTACTGGGCGATTGCATCAACTTAGATGCTTCTCCTGTGTTCTACTGTGCTGCTTGTATTGTCCCCACATAACCCAGCACGCGACAAGGGCTGGCAGACCATAAATGTAACCGTTTCAGAGAGAAATGCGACCAATGTGACGATCTCGCGTTATATCGATTCGATGGTGAATGACGAAACACGGAGATTTTCTAAGGTATTTACTACATATTAACACTTTTCACATTTTCTCGTGTTACGTGGGTACCAGTCCTCGGTTCATGCAAAATCTTAAGGTCCTCGGTCATGTCCAAGGCACCAAACCGATCAATAATTCAATAATCGATAACTAAAACTATAAATGTAGCTCTTCTTACTGGGCGATTGCATCAACTTAGATGCTTCTCCTGTGTTCTACTGTGCTGCTTGTATTGTCCCCACATACCGCAGCACGCGACAAGGGCTGGCAGACCATAAATGTAACCGTTTCAGAGAGAAATGTGACCAATGTGACGATCTCGCGTTATATCGATTCGATGGTGAATGACGAAACACGGAGATTTTCTAAGGTTTTTACTACATATTAACACTTTTCACATTTTCTCGTTTTACGTGGCTGCCAGTCCTCGGTTCATGCAAAATCTTAAGGTCCTCGGTCATGTCCAAGGCACCAAACCGACCAATAATTCAATAATCGTTAACTAAAACTATAAATGTAGCTCTTCTTACTGGGCGATTGCATCAACTTAGATGCTTCTCCTGTGTTCTACTGTGCTGCTTGTATTGTCCCCACATACCGCAGCACGCGACAAGGGCTGGCAGACCATAAATGTAACCGTTTCAGAGAGAAATGCGACCAATGTGACGATCTCGCGTTATATCGATTCGATGGTGAATGACGAAACACGGAGATTTTCTAAGGTTTTTACTACATATTAACACTTTTCACATTTTCTCGTGTTACGTGGCTGCCAGTCCTCGGTTCATGTAAAATCTTAAGGTCCTCGGTCATGTCCAAGGCACCAAACTGACCAATAATTCAATAATCGATAGCTAAAACTATAAATGTAGCTCTTCTTACTGGGCGATTGTATCAACTTAGATGCTTCTCCTGTGTTCTACTGTGCTGCTTGTATTGTCCCCACATACCGCAGCACGCGACAAGGGCTGGCAGACCATAAATGTAACCGTTTCAGAGAGAAATGCGACCAATGTGACGATCTCGCGTTATATCGATTCGATGGTGAATGACGAAACACGGAGATTTTCTAAGGTTTTTACTACATATTAACACTTTTCACATTTTCTCGTGTTACGTGGCTGCCAGTCCTCGGTTCATGCAAAATCTTAAGGTCCTCGGTCATGTCCAAGGCACCAAACCGACCAATAATTCAATAATCGATAACTAAAACTATAAATGTAGCTCTTCTTACTGGGCGATTGCATCAACTTAGATGCTTCTCCTGTGTTCTACTGTGAGCTTGTATTGTCCCCACATTCCGCAGCACGCGACATGGGCTGGCAGACCATAAATGTAACCGTTTCAGAGAGAAATGCGACCAATGTGACGATCTCGCGTTATATCGATTCGATGGTGAATGACGAAACACGGAGATTTTCTAAGGTTATTACTACATATTAACACTTTTCACATTTTCTCGTGTTATGTGGCTGCCAGTCCTCGGTTCATGCAATATCTTAAGGTCCTCGGTCATGTCCAAGGCACCAAAAGGACCAATAATTCAATAATCGATAACTAAAACTATAAATGTAGCTCTTCTTACTGGGCGATTGCATCAACTTAGATGCTTCTCCTGTGTTGTACTGTGCTGCTTGTATTGTCCCCACATACCGCAGCACGCGACAAGGGCTGGCAGACCATAAATGTAACCGTTTCAGAGATAAATGCGACCAATGTGACGATCTCGCGTTATATCGATTCGATGGTGAATGACGAAACACGGAGATTTTCTACGGTTTTTACTACATATTAACACTTTTCACATTTTCTCGTGTTACGTAGCTGCCAGTCCTCGGTTCATGCAAAATTTTAAAGTCCTCGGTCATGTCCAAGGCACCAAACCGACCAATAATTCAATTATCGATAATTAAAACTATAAATGTAGCTCTTCTTACTGGGCGATTGCATCAACTTAGATGCTTCTCCTGTGTTCTACTGTGCTGCTTGTATTGTCCCCACATACCGCAGCACGCGACAAGGGCTGGCAGACCATAAATGTAACCGTTTCAGAGAGAAATGCGAACAATGTGACGATCTCGCGTTATATCGATTCGATGGTGAATGACGAAACACGGAGATTTTCTAAGGTTTTTACTACATATTAACACTTTTCACATTTTCTCGTGTTACGTGGCTGCCAGTCCTCGGTTCATGCAAAATCTTAAGGTCCTCGGTCATGTCCAAGGCACCAAACTGACCAATAATTCAATAATCGATAGCTAAAACTATAAATGTAGCTCTTCTTACTGGGCGATTGCATCAACTTAGATGCTTCTCCTGTGTTCTACTGTGCTGCTTGTATTGTCCCCACATACCGCAGCACGCGACAAGGGCTGGCAGACCATAAATGTAACCGTTTCAGAGAGAAATGCGACCAATATGACGATGTCGCGTTATATCGATTCGATGGTGAATGACGAAACACGGAGATTTTCTAAGGTTTTTACTACATATTAACACTTTTCACATTTTCTCGTGTTACGTGGGTACCAGTCCTTGGTTCATGGAAAATCGTAAGGTCCTCGGTCATGTCCAAGGCACCAAACCGACCAATAATTCAATAATCGATAACTAAAACTATAAATGTAGCTCTTCTTACTGGGCGATTGCATCAACTTAGATGCTTCTCCTGTGTTCTACTGTGCTGCTTGTATTGTCCCCACATAACCCAGCACGCGACAAGGGCTGGCAGACCATAAATGTAACCGTTTCAGAGAGAAATGCGACCAATGTGACGATCTCGCGTTATATCGATTCGATGGTGAATGACGAAACACGGAGATTTTCTAAGGTATTTACTACATATTAACACTTTTCACATTTTCTCGTGTTACGTGGGTACCAGTCCTCGGTTCATGCAAAATCTTAAGGTCCTCGGTCATGTCCAAGGCACCAAACCGATCAATAATTCAATAATCGATAACTAAAACTATAAATGTAGCTCTTCTTACTGGGCGATTGCATCAACTTAGATGCTTCTCCTGTGTTCTACTGTGCTGCTTGTATTGTCCCCACATACCGCAGCACGCGACAAGGGCGGGCAGACCATAAATGTAACCGTTTCAGAGAGAAATGCGACCAATGTGACGATCTCGCGTTATATCGATTCGATGGTGAATGACGAAACACGGAGATTTTCTAAGGTTTTTACTACATATTAACACTTTTCACATTTTCTCGTGTTACGTGGCTGCCAGTCCTCGGTTCATGCAAAATCTTAAGGTCCTCGGTCATGTCCAAGGCACCAAACCGACCAATAATTCAATAATCGATAACTAAAACTATAAATGTAGCTCTTCCTACTGGGCGAATGCATCAACTTAGATGCTTCTCCTGTGTTCTACTGTGCTGCTTGTATTGTCCCCACATACCGCAGCACGCGACAAGGGCTGGGAGACCATAAATGTAACCGTTTCAGAGAGAAATGCGACCAATGTGACGATCTCGCGTTATATCGATTCGATGGTGAATGACGAAACACGGAGATTTTCTAAGGTTTTTACTACATATTAACACTTTTCACATTTTCTCGTGTTACGTGGCTGCCAGTCCTCGGTTCATGCAAAATCTTACGGTCCTCGGTCATGTCCAAGGCACCAAACCGACCAATAAATCAATAATCGATAACTAAAACTATAAATGTAGCTCTTCTTACTGGGCGATTGCATCATCTTAGATGCTTCTCCTGTGTTCTACTGTGCTGCTTGTATTGTCCCCACATACCGCAGCACGCGACAAGGGCTGGCAGACCATAAATGTAACCGTTTCAGAGAGAAATTCGACCAATGTGACGATCTCGCGTTATATCGATTCGATGGTGAATGACGAAACACGGAGATTTTCTAAGGTTTTTACTACATATTAACACTTTTCACATTTTCTCGTGTTACGTGGCTGCCAGTCCTCGGTTCATGCAAAATCTTAAGGTCCTCGGTCATGGCCAAGGCACCAAACCGATCAATAATTCAATAATCGATAACTAAAACTATAAATGTAGCTCTTCTTACTGGGCGATTGCATCAACTTAGATGCTTCTCCTGTGTTCTACTGTGCTGCTTGTATTGTCCCCACATACCGCAGCACGCGACAAGGGCTGGCAGACCATAAATGTAACCGTTTCAGAGAGAAATGTGACCAATGTGACGATCTCGCGTTATATCGATTCGATGGTGAATGACGAAACACGGAGATTTTCTAAGGTTTTTACTACATATTAACACTTTTCACATTTTCTCGTTTTACGTGGCTGCCAGTCCTCGGTTCATGTAAAATCTTAAGGTCCTCGGTCATGTCCAAGGCACCAAACCGACCAATAATTCAATAATCGTTAACTAAAACTATAAATGTAGCTCTTCTTACTGGGCGATTGCATCAACTTAGATGCTTCTCCTGTGTTCTACTGTGCTGCTTGTATTGTCCCCACATACCGCAGCACGCGACAAGGGCTGGCAGACCATAAATGTAACCGTTTCAGAGAGAAATGCGACCAATGTGACGATCTCGCGTTATATCGATTCGATGGTGAATGACGAAACACGGAGATTTTCTAAGGTTTTTACTACATATTAACACTTTTCACATTTTCTCGTGTTACGTGGCTGCCAGTCCTCGGTTCATGTAAAATCTTAAGGTCCTCGGTCATGTCCAAGGCACCAAACTGACCAATAATTCAATAATCGATAGCTAAAACTATAAATGTAGCTCTTCTTACTGGGCGATTGTATCAACTTAGATGCTTCTCCTGTGTTCTACTGTGCTGCTTGTATTGTCCCCACATACCGCAGCACGCGACAAGGGCTGGCAGACCATAAATGTAACCGTTTCAGAGAGAAATGCGACCAATGTGACGATCTCGCGTTATATCGATTCGATGGTGAATGACGAAACACGGAGATTTTCTAAGGTTTTTACTACATATTAACACTTTTCACATTTTCTCGTGTTACGTGGCTGCCAGTCCTCGGTTCATGCAAAATCTTAAGGTCCTCGGTCATGTCCAAGGCACCAAACCGACCAATAATTCAATAATCGATAACTAAAACTATAAATGTAGCTCTTCTTACTGGGCGATTGCATCAACTTAGATGCTTCTCCTGTGTTCTACTGTGAGCTTGTATTGTCCCCACATTCCGCAGCACGCGACATGGGCTGGCAGACCATAAATGTAACCGTTTCAGAGAGAAATGCGACCAATGTGACGATCTCGCGTTATATCGATTCGATGGTGAATGACGAAACACGGAGATTTTCTAAGGTTATTACTACATATTAACACTTTTCACATTTTCTCGTGTTATGTGGCTGCCAGTCCTCGGTTCATGCAATATCTTAAGGTCCTCGGTCATGTCCAAGGCACCAAAAGGACCAATAATTCAATAATCGATAACTAAAACTATAAATGTAGCTCTTCTTACTGGGCGATTGCATCAACTTAGATGCTTCTCCTGTGTTGTACTGTGCTGCTTGTATTGTCCCCACATACCGCAGCACGCGACAAGGGCTGGCAGACCATAAATGTAACCGTTTCAGAGATAAATGCGACCAATGTGACGATCTCGCGTTATATCGATTCGATGGTGAATGACGAAACACGGAGATTTTCTAAGGTTTTTACTACATATTAACACTTTTCACATTTTCTCGTGTTACGTAGCTGCCAGTCCTCGGTTCATGCAAAATTTTAAAGTCCTCGGTCATGTCCAAGGCACCAAACCGACCAATAATTCAATTATCGATAATTAAAACTATAAATGTAGCTCTTCTTACTGGGCGATTGCATCAACTTAGATGCTTCTCCTGTGTTCTACTGTGCTGCTTGTATTGTCCCCACATACCGCAGCACGCGACAAGGGCTGGCAGACCATAAATGTAACCGTTTCAGAGAGAAATGCGAACAATGTGACGATCTCGCGTTATATCGATTCGATGGTGAATGACGAAACACGGAGATTTTCTAAGGTTTTTACTACATATTAACACTTTTCACATTTTCTCGTGTTACGTGGCTGCCAGTCCTCGGTTCATGCAAAATCTTAAGGTCCTCGGTCATGTCCAAGGCACCAAACTGACCAATAATTCAATAATCGATAGCTAAAACTATAAATGTAGCTCTTCTTACTGGGCGATTGCATCAACTTAGATGCTTCTCCTGTGTTCTACTGTGCTGCTTGTATTGTCCCCACATACCGCAGCACGCGACAAGGGCTGGCAGACCATAAATGTAACCGTTTCAGAGAGAAATGCGACC
This sequence comes from Schistocerca nitens, assembly GCF_023898315.1. Lineage (NCBI taxonomy): Eukaryota > Metazoa > Arthropoda > Insecta > Orthoptera > Acrididae > Schistocerca > Schistocerca nitens. The sequence continues at coordinate 66,710,476 of NC_064625.1, forward strand.
AATATGACGATGTCGCGTTATATCGATTCGATGGTGAATGACGAAACACGGAGATTTTCTAAGGTTTTTACTACATATTAACACTTTTCACATTTTCTCGTGTTACGTGGGTACCAGTCCTTGGTTCATGGAAAATCGTAAGGTCCTCGGTCATGTCCAAGGCACCAAACCGACCAATAATTCAATAATCGATAACTAAAACTATAAATGTAGCTCTTCTTACTGGGCGATTGCATCAACTTAGATGCTTCTCCTGTGTTCTACTGTGCTGCTTGTATTGTCCCCACATAACCCAGCACGCGACAAGGGCTGGCAGACCATAAATGTAACCGTTTCAGAGAGAAATGCGACCAATGTGACGATCTCGCGTTATATCGATTCGATGGTGAATGACGAAACACGGAGATTTTCTAAGGTATTTACTACATATTAACACTTTTCACATTTTCTCGTGTTACGTGGGTACCAGTCCTCGGTTCATGCAAAATCTTAAGGTCCTCGGTCATGTCCAAGGCACCAAACCGATCAATAATTCAATAATCGATAACTAAAACTATAAATGTAGCTCTTCTTACTGGGCGATTGCATCAACTTAGATGCTTCTCCTGTGTTCTACTGTGCTGCTTGTATTGTCCCCACATACCGCAGCACGCGACAAGGGCGGGCAGACCATAAATGTAACCGTTTCAGAGAGAAATGCGACCAATGTGACGATCTCGCGTTATATCGATTCGATGGTGAATGACGAAACACGGAGATTTTCTAAGGTTTTTACTACATATTAACACTTTTCACATTTTCTCGTGTTACGTGGCTGCCAGTCCTCGGTTCATGCAAAATCTTAAGGTCCTCGGTCATGTCCAAGGCACCAAACCGACCAATAATTCAATAATCGATAACTAAAACTATAAATGTAGCTCTTCCTACTGGGCGAATGCATCAACTTAGATGCTTCTCCTGTGTTCTACTGTGCTGCTTGTATTGTCCCCACATACCGCAGCACGCGACAAGGGCTGGGAGACCATAAATGTAACCGTTTCAGAGAGAAATGCGACCAATGTGACGATCTCGCGTTATATCGATTCGATGGTGAATGACGAAACACGGAGATTTTCTAAGGTTTTTACTACATATTAACACTTTTCACATTTTCTCGTGTTACGTGGCTGCCAGTCCTCGGTTCATGCAAAATCTTACGGTCCTCGGTCATGTCCAAGGCACCAAACCGACCAATAAATCAATAATCGATAACTAAAACTATAAATGTAGCTCTTCTTACTGGGCGATTGCATCATCTTAGATGCTTCTCCTGTGTTCTACTGTGCTGCTTGTATTGTCCCCACATACCGCAGCACGCGACAAGGGCTGGCAGACCATAAATGTAACCGTTTCAGAGAGAAATTCGACCAATGTGACGATCTCGCGTTATATCGATTCGATGGTGAATGACGAAACACGGAGATTTTCTAAGGTTTTTACTACATATTAACACTTTTCACATTTTCTCGTGTTACGTGGCTGCCAGTCCTCGGTTCATGCAAAATCTTAAGGTCCTCGGTCATGGCCAAGGCGCCAAACCGACCAATAATTCAATAATCGATAGCTAAAACTATAAATGTAGCTCTTCTTACTGGGCGATTGCATCAACTTAGATGCTTCTCCTGTGTTCTACTGTGCTGCTTGTATTGTCCCCACATACCGCAGCACGCGACAAGGGCTGGCAGACCATAAATGTAACCGTTTCAGAGAGAAATGCGACCAATGTGACGATCTCGCGTTATATCGATTCGATGGTGAATGACGAAACACGGAGATTTTCTAAGGTTTTTACTACATATTAACACTTTTCACATTTTCTCGTGTTACGTGGCTGCCAGTCCTCGGTTCATGCAAAATCTTAAGGTCCTCGGTCATGTCCAAGGCACCAAACCGACCAATAATTCAATAATCGATAACTAAAACTATAAATGAAGCTCTTCTTACTGGGCGATTGCATCAACTTAGATGCTTCTCCTGTGTTCTACTGTGCTGCTTGTATTGTCCCCACATACCGCAGCACGCGACAAGGGCTGGCAGACCATAAATGTAACCGTTTCAGAGAGAAATGCGAACAATGTGACGATCTCGCGTTATATCGATTCGATGGTGAATGACGAAACACGGAGATTTTCTAAGGTTTTTACTACATATTAACACTTTTCACATTTTCTCGTGTTACGTGGCTGCCAGTCCTCGGTTCATGCAAAATCTTAAGGTCCTCGGTCATGTCCAAGGCACCAAACCGACCAATAATTCAATAATCGATAACTAAAACTATAAATGTAGCTCTTCTTACTGGGCGATTGCATCAACTTAGATGCTTCTCCTGTGTTCTACTGTGCTGCTTGTATTGTCCCCACATAACCCAGCACGCGACAAGGACTGGCAGACCATAAATGTAACCGTTTCAGAGAGAAATGCGACCAATGTGACGATCTCGCGTTATATCGATTCGATGGTGAATGACGAAACACGGAGATTTTCTAAGGTTTTTACTACATATTAACACTTATCACATTTTCTCGTGTTACGTGGCTGCCAGTCCTCGGTTCATGCAAAATCTTAAGCTCCTCGGTAATGTCCAAGGCACCAAACCGACCAATAATTCAATAATCGATAACTAAAACTATAAATGTAGCTCTTCTTACTGGGCGATTGCATCAACTTAGATGCTTCTCCTGTGTTCAACTGTGCTGCTTGTATTGTCCCCACATACCGCAGCACGCGACAAGGGCTGGCAGACCATAAATGTAACCGTTTCAGAGAGAAATGCGACCAATGTGACGATCTCGCGTTATATCGATTCGATGGTGAATGACGAAACACGGAGATTTTCTAAGGTTTTTACTACATATTAACACTTTTCACATTTTCTCGTGTTACGTGGCTGCCAGTCCTCGGTTCATGCAAAATCTTAAGGTCCTCGGTCATGTCCAAGGCATCAAACCGACCAATAATTCAATAATCGATAACTAAAACTATAAATGTAGCTCTTCTTACTGGGCGATTGCATCAACTTAGATGCTTCTCCTGTGTTCTACTGGGCTGCTTGTATTGTCCCCACATACCGCAGCACGCGACAAGGGCTGGCAGACCATAAATGTAACCGTTTCAGAGAGAAATGCGACCAATGTGACGATCTCGCGTTATATCGATTCGATGGTGAATGACGAAACACGGAGATTTTCTAAGGTTTTTACTACATATTAACACTTTTCACATTTTCTCGTGTTACGTGGCTGCCAGTCCTCGGTTCATGTAAAATCTTAAGGTCCTCGGTCATGTCCAAGGCACCAAACCGACCAATAATTCGATAATCGATAACTAAAACTATAAAAGTAGCTCTTCTTACTGGGCGATTGCATCAACTAAGAAGCTTCTCCTGTGTTCTACTGTGCTGCTTGTATTGTACCCACATACCGCAGCACGCGACAAGGGCTGGCAGACCATAAATGTAACCGTTTCAGAGAGAAATGCGACCAATGTGACGATCTCGCGTTATATCGATTCGATGGTGAATGACGAAACACGGAGATTTTCTAAGGTTTTTACTACATATTAACACTTTTCACATTTTCTCGTGTTACGTGGCTGCCAGTCCTCGGTTCATGCAAAATCTTAAGGTCCTCGGTCATGTCCAAGGCACCAAACCGACCAATAAATCAATAATCGATAACTAAAACTATAAATGTAGCTCTTCTTACTGGGCGATTGCATCATCTTAGATGCTTCTCCTGTGTTCTACTGTGCTGCTTGTATTGTCCACACATACCGCAGCACGCGACAAGGGCTAGCAGGCCATAAATGTAACCGTTTCAAAAAGAAATGCGACCAATGTGACGATCTCGCGTTATATCGATTCGATGGTGAATGACGAAACACGGAGATTTTCTAAGGTTTTTACTACATATTAACACTTTTCACATTTTCTCGTGTTACGTGGCTGCCAGTCCTCGGTTCATGCAAAATCTTAAGGTCCTCGGTCATGTCCAAGGCACCAAACCGACCAATAATTCAATAATCGATAACTAAAACTATAAATGTAGCTCTTCTTACTGGGCGATTGCATCAACTTAGATGCTTCTCCTGTGTTCTACTGTGAGCTTGTATTGTCCCCACATACCGCAGCACGCGACAAGGGCTGGCAGACCATAAATGTAACCGTTTCAGAGAGAAATTCGACCAATGTGACGATCTCGCGTTATATCGATTCGATGGTGAATGACGAAACACGGAGATTTTCTAAGGTTTTTACTACATATTAACACTTTTCACATTTTCTCGTGTTACGTGGCTGCCAGTCCTCGGTTCATGCAAAATCTTAAGGTCCTCGGTCATGTCCAAGGCACCAAACCGACCAATAATTCAATAATCGATAACTAAAACTATAAATGTAGCTCTTCTTACTGGGCGATTGCATCAACTTAGATGCTTCTCCTGTGTTCTACTGTGCTGCTTGTATTGTCCCCACATACCGCAGCACGCGACAAGGGCTGGCAGACCATAAATGTAACCGTTTCAGAGAGAAATGCGACCAATGTGACGATCTCGCGTTATATCGATTCGATGGTGAATGACGAAACACGGAGATTTTCTAAGGTTTTTACTACATATTAACACTTTTCACATTTTCTCGTGTTACGTGGCTGCCAGTCCTCGGTTCATGCAAAATCTTAAGCTCCTCGGTAATGTCCAAGGCACCAAACCGACCAATAATTCAATAATCGATAACTAAAACTATAAATGTAGCTCTTCTTACTGGGCGATTGCATCAACTTAGATGCTTCTCCTGTGTTCAACTGTGCTGCTTGTATTGTCCCCACATACCGCAGCACGCGACAAGGGCTGGCAGACCATAAATGTAACCGTTTCAGAGAGAAATGCGACCAATGTGACGATCTCGCGTTATATCGATTCGATGGTGAATGACGAAACACGGAGATTTTCTAAGGTTTTTACTACATATTAACACTTTTCACATTTTCTCGTGTTACGTGGCTGCCAGTCCTCGGTTCATGCAAAATCTTAAGGTCCTCGGTCATGTCCAAGGCACCAAACCGACCAATAATTCAATAATCGATAACTAAAACTATAAATGTAGCTCTTCTTACTGGGCGATTGCATCAACTTAGATGCTTCTCCTGTGTTCTACTGTGCTGCTTGTATTGTCCCCACATACCGCAGCACGCGACAAGGGCTGGCAGACCATAAATGTAACCGTTTCAGAGAGAAATGCGACCAATGTGACGATCTCGCGTTATATCGATTCGATGGTGAATGACGAAACACGGAGATTTTCTAAGGTTTTTACTACATATTAACACTTTTCACATTTTCTCGTGTTACGTGGCTGCCAGTCCTCGGTTCATGCAAAATCTTAAGGTTCTCGGTCATGTCCAAGGCACCAAACCGACCAATAATTCAATAATCGATAACTAAAACTATAAATGTAGCTCTTCTTACTGGGCGATTGCATCAACTTAGATGCTTCTCCTGTGTTCTACTGTGAGCTTGTATTGTCTCCACATACCGCAGCACGCGACAAGGGCTGGCAGACCATAAATGTAACCGTTTCAAAAAGAAATGCGACCAATGTGACGATCTCGCGTTATATCGATTCGATGGTGAATGACGAAACACGGAGATTTTCTAAGGTTTTTACTACATATTAACACTTTTCACATTTTCTCGTGTTACGTGGCTGCCAGTCCTCGGTTCATGCAAAATCTTAAGGTCCTCGGTCATGTCCAAGGCGCCAAACCGACCAATAATTCAATAATCGATAGCTAAAACTATAAATGTAGCTCTTCTTACTGGGCGATTGCATCAACTTAGATGCTTCTCCTGTGTTCTACTGTGCTGCTTGTATTGTCCCCACATACCGCAGCACGCGACAAGGGCTGGCAGACCATAAATGTAACCGTTTCAGAGAGAAATGCGACCAATGTGACGATCTCGCGTTATATCGATTCGATGGTGAATGACGAAACACGGAGATTTTCTAAGGTTTTTACTACATATTAACACTTTTCACATTTTCTCGTGTTACGTGGCTGCCAGTCCTCGGTTCATGCAAAATCTTAAGGTCCTCGGTCATGTCCAAGGCGCCAAACCGACCAATAATTCAATAATCGATAGCTAAAACTATAAATGTAGCTCTTCTTACTGGGCGATTGCATCAACTTAGATGCTTCTCCTGCGTTCTACTGTGCTGCTTGTATTGTCCCCACATACCGCAGCACGTGACAAGGGCTGGCAGACCATAAATGTAACCGTTTCAGAGAGAAATGCGACCAATGTGACGATCTCGCGTTATATCGATTCGATGGTGAATGACGAAACACGGAGATTTTCTAAGGTTTTTACTACATATTAACACTTTTCACATTTTCTCGTGTTACGTGGCTGCCAGTCCTCGGTTCATGCAAAATCTTAAGGTCCTCGGTCATGTCCAAGGCACCAAACCGACCAATAATTCAATAATCGATAACTAAAACTATAAATGTAGCTCTTCTTACTGGGCGATTGCATCAACTTAGATGCTTCTCCTGTGTTCTACTGTGAGCTTGTATTGTCCCCACATACCGCAGCACGCGACAAGGGCTGGCAGACCATAAATGTAACCGTTTCAGAGAGAAATGCGACCAATGTGACGATCTCGCGTTATATCGATTCGATGGTGAATGACGAAACACGGAGATTTTCTAAGGTTTTTACTACATATTAACACTTTTCACATTTTCTCGTGTTACGTGGCTGCCAGTCCTCGGTTCATGCAAAATCTTAAGGTCCTCGGTCATGTCCAAGGCACCAAACCGACCAATAATTCAATAATCGATAACTAAAACTATAAATGTAGCTCTTCTTACTGGGCGATTGCATCAACTTAGATGCTTCTCCTGTGTTCTACTGTGCTGCTTGTATTGTCCCCACATAACCCAGCACGCGACAAGGGCTGGCAGACCATAAATGTAACCGTTTCAGAGAGAAATGCGACCAATGTGACGATCTCGCGTTATATCGATTCGATGGTGAATGACGAAACACGGAGTTTTTCTAAGGTTTTTACTACATATTAACACTTTTCACATTTTCTCGTGTTACGTGGCTGCCAGTCCTCGGTTCATGCAAAATCTTAAGCTCCTCGGTAATGTCCAAGGCACCAAACCGACCAATAATTCAATAATCGATAACTAAAACTATAAATGTAGCTCTTCTTACTGGGCGATTGCATCAACTTAGATGCTTCTCCTGTGTTCAACTGTGCTGCTTGTATTGTCCCCACATACCGCAGCACGCGACAAGGGCTGGCAGACCATAAATGTAACCGTTTCAGAGAGAAATGCGACCAATGTGACGATCTCGCGTTATATCGATTCGATGGTGAATGACGAAACACGGAGATTTTCTAAGGTTTTTACTACATATTAACACTTTTCACATTTTCTCGTGTTACGTGGCTGCCAGTCCTCGGTTCATGCAAAATCTTAAGGTCCTCGGTCATGTCCAAGGCTCCAAACCGACCAATAAATCAATAATCGATAACTAAAACTATAAATGTAGCTCTTCTTACTGGGCGATTGCATCATCTTAGATGCTTCTCCTGTGTTCTACTGTGCTGCTTGTATTGTCCCCACATACCGCAGCACGCGACAAGGGCTGGCAGACCATAAATGTAACCGTTTCAGAGAGAAATTCGACCAATGTGACGATCTCGCGTTATATCGATTCGATGGTGAATGACGAAACACGGAGATTTTCTAAGATTTTTACTACATATTAACACTTTTCACATTTTCTCGTGTTACGTGGCTGCCAGTCCTCGGTTCATGCAAAATCTTAAGGTCCTCGGTCATGTCCAAGGCGCCAAACCGACCAATAATTCAATAATCGATAGCTAAAACTATAAATGTAGCTCTTCTTACTGGGCGATTTCATCAACTTAGATGCTTCTCCTGTGTTCTACTGTGCTGCTTGTATTGTCCCCACATACCGCAGCACGCGACAAGGGCTGGCAGACCATAAATGTAACCGTTTCAGAGAGAAATGCGACCAATGTGACGATCTCGCGTTATATCGATTCGATGGTGAATGACGAAACACGGAGATTTTCTAAGGTTTTTACTACATATTAACACTTTTCACATTTTCTCGTGTTACGTGGCTGCCAGTCCTCGGTTCATGCAATATCTTAAGGTCCTCGGTCATGTCCAAGGCACCAAACCGACCAATAATTCAATAATCGATAACTAAAACTATAAATGAAGCTCTTCTTACTGGGCGATTGCATCAACTTAGATGCTTCTCCTGTGTTCTACTGTGCTGCTTGTATTGTCCCCACATACCGCAGCACGCGACAAGGGCTGGCAGACCATAAATGTAACCGTTTCAGAGAGAAATGCGAACAATGTGACGATCTCGCGTTATATCGATTCGATGGTGAATGACGAAACACGGAGATTTTCTAAGGTTTTTACTACATATTAACACTTTTCACATTTTCTCGTGTTACGTGGCTGCCAGTCCTCGGTTCATGCAAAATCTTAAGGTCCTCGGTCATGTCCAAGGCACCAAACCGACCAATAATTCAATAATCGATAACTAAAACTATAAATGTAGCTCTTCTTACTGGGCGATTGCATCAACTTAGATGCTTCTCCTGTGTTCTACTGTGCTGCTTGTATTGTCCCCACATACCGCAGCACGCGACAAGGGCTGGCAGACCATAAATGTAACCGTTTCAGAGAGAAATGCGACCAATGTGACGATCTCGCGTTATATCGATTCGATGGTGAATGACGAAACACGGAGATTTTCTAAGGTTTTTACTACATATTAACACTTTTCACATTTTCTCGTGTTACGTGGCTGCCAGTCCTCGGTTCATGTAAAATCTTAAGGTCCTCGGTCATGTCCAAGGCACCAAACCGACCAATAATTCGATAATCGATAACTAAAACTATAAAAGTAGCTCTTCTTACTGGGCGATTGCATCAACTTAGATGCTTCTCCTGTGTTCTACTGTGCTGCTTGTATTGTCCCCACATACCGCAGCACGCGACAAGGGCTGGCAGACCATAAATGTAACCGTTTCAGAGAGAAATGCGACCAATGTGACGATCTCGCGTTATATCGATTCGATGGTGAATGACGAAACACGGAGATTTTCTAAGGTTTTTACTACATATTAACACTTTTCACATTTTCTCGTGTTACGTGGCTGCCAGTCCTCGGTTCATGCAAAATCTTAAGCTCCTCGGTAATGTCCAAGGCACCAAACCGACCAATAATTCAATAATCGATAACTAAAACTATAAATGTAGCTCTTCTTACTGGGCGATTGCATCAACTTAGATGCTTCTCCTGTGTTCAACTGTGCTGCTTGTATTGTCCCCACATACCGCAGCACGCGACAAGGGCTGGCAGACCATAAATGTAACGTTTCAGAGAGAAATGCGACCAATGTGACGATCTCGCGTTATATCGATTCGATGGTGAATGACGAAACACGGAGATTTTCTAAGCTTTTTACTACATATTAACACTTTTCACATTTTCTCGTGTTACGTGGCTGCCAGTCCTCGGTTCATGCAAAATCTTAAGGTCCTCGGTCATGTCCAAGGCACCAAACCGACCAATAATTCAATAATCGATAACTAAAACTATAAATGTAGCTCTTCTTACTGGGCGATTGCATCAACGTAGATGCTTCTCCTGTGTTCTACTGTGCTGCTTGTATTGTCCCCACATACCGCAGCACGCGACAAGGGCTGGCAGACCATAACTGTAACCGTTTCAGAGAGAAATGCGACCAATGTGACGATCTCGCGTTATATCGATTCGATGGTGAATGACGAAACACGGAGATTTTCTAAGGTTTTTACTACATATTAACACTTTTCACATTTTCTCGTGTTACGTGGCTGCCATTCCTCGGTTCATGCAAAATCTTAAGGTCCTCGGTCATGTCCAAGGCACCAAACCGACCAATAATTCAATAATCGATAACTAAAACTATAAATGTAGCTCTTCTTACTGGGCGATTGCATCAACTTAGATGCTTCTCCTGTGTTCTACTGTGAGCTTGTATTGTCCCCACATACCGCAGCACGCGACAAGGGCTGGCAGACCATAAATGTAACCGTTTCAGAGAGAAATGCGACCAATGTGACGATCTCGCGTTATATCGATTCGATGGTGAATGACGAAACACGGAGATTTTCTAAGGTTTTTACTACATATTAACACTTTTCACATTTTCTCGTGTTACGTGGCTGCCAGTCCTCGGTTCATGTAAAATCTTAAGGTCCTCGGTCATGTCCAAGGCACCAAACCGACCAATAATTCGATAATCGATAACTAAAACTATAAAAGTAGCTCTTCTTACTGGGCGATTGCATCAACTAAGATGCTTCTCCTGTGTTCTACTGTGCTGCTTGTATTGTACCCACATACCGCAGCACGCGACAAGGGCTGGCAGACCATAAATGTAACCGTTTCAGAGAGAAATGCGACCAATGTGACGATCTCGCGTTATATCGATTCGATGGTGAATGACGAAACACGGAGATTTTCTAAGGTTTTTACTACATATTAACACTTTTCACATTTTCTCGTGTTACGTGGCTGCCAGTCCTCGGTTCATGCAAAATCTTAAGGTCCTCGGTCATGTCCAAGGCACCAAACCGACCAATAATTCAATAATCGATAACTAAAACTATAAATGTAGCTCTTCTTACTGGGCGATTGCATCATCTTAGATGCTTCTCCTGTGTTCTACTGTGCTGCTTGTATTGTCCCCACATACCGCAGCACGCGACAAGGGCTGGCAGGCCATAAATGTAACCGTTTCAAAAAGAAATGCGACCAATGTGACGATCTCGCGTTATATCGATTCGATGGTGAATGACGAAACACGGAGATTTTCTAAGGTTTTTACTACATATTAACACTTTTCACATTTTCTCGTGTTACGTGGCTGCCAGTCCTCGGTTCATGCAAAATCTTAAGGTCCTCGGTCATGTCCAAGGCGCCAAACCGACCAATAATTCAATAATTGATAGCTAAAACTATAAATGTAGCTCTTCTTACTGGGCGATTGCATCAACTTAGATGCTTCTCCTGTGTTCTACTGTGCTGCTTGTATTGTCCCCACATACCGCAGCACGCGACAAGGGCTGGCAGACCATAAATGTAACCGTTTCAGAGAGAAATTCGACCAATGTGACGATCTCGCGTTATATCGATTCGATGGTGAATGACGAAACACGGAGATTTTCTAAGGTTTTTACTACATATTAACACTTTTCACATTTTCTCGTGTTACGTGGCTGCCAGTCCTCGGTTCATGCAAAATCTTAAGGTCCTCGGTCATGTCCAAGGCGCCAAACCGACCAATAATTCAATAATCGATAGCTAAAACTATAAATGTAGCTCTTCTTACTGGGCGATTGCATCAACTTAGATGCTTCTCCTGTGTTCTACTGTGCTGCTTGTATTGTCCCCACATACCGCAGCACGCGACAAGGGCTGGCAGTCCATAAATGTAACCGTTTCAGAGAGAAATGCGACCAATGTGACGATCTCGCGTTATATCGATTCGATGGTGAATGACGAAACACGGAGATTTTCTAAGGTTTTTACTACATATTAACACTTTTCACATTTTCTCGTGTTACGTGGCTGCCAGTCCTCGGTTCATGCAAAATCTTAAGGTCCTCGGTCATGTCCAAGGCACCAAACCGACCAATAATTCAATAATCGATAACTAAAACTATAAATGTAGCTCTTCTTACTGGGCGATTGCATCAACTTAGATGCTTCTCCTGTGTTCTACTGTGAGCTTGTATTGTCCCCACATACCGCAGCACGCGACAAGGGCTGGCAGACCATAAATGTAACCGTTTCAGAGAGAAATGCGACCAATGTGACGATCTCGCGTTATATCGATTCGATGGTGAATGACGAAACACGGAGATTTTCTAAGGTTTTTACTACATATTAACACTTTTCACATTTTCTCGTGTTACGTGGCTGCCAGTCCTCGGTTCATGCAAAATCTTAAGGTCCTCGGTCATGTCCAAGGCACCAAACCGACCAATAATTCAATAATCGATAACTAAAACTATAAATGTAGCTCTTCTTACTGGGCGATTGCATCAACTTAGATGCTTCTCCTGTGTTCTACTGTGCTGCTTGTATTGTCCCCACATAACCCAGCACGCGACAAGGGCTGGCAGACCATAAATGTAACCGTTTCAGAGAGAAATGCGACCAATGTGACGATCTCGCGTTATATCGATTCGATGGTGAATGACGAAACACGGAGTTTTTCTAAGGTTTTTACTACATATTAACACTTTTCACATTTTCTCGTGTTACGTGGCTGCCAGTCCTCGGTTCATGCAAAATCTTAAGGTCCTCGGTCATGTCCAAGGCACCAAACCGACCAATAATTCAATAATCGATAACTAAAACTATAAATGTAGCTCTTCTTACTGGGCGATTGCATCATCTTAGATGCTTCTCCTGTGTTCTACTGTGCTGCTTGTATTGTCCCCACATACCGCAGCACGCGACAAGGGCTGGCAGACCATAAATGTAACCGTTTCAGAGAGAAATTCGACCAATGTGACGATCTCGCGTTATATCGATTCGATGGTGAATGACGAAACACGGAGATTTTCTAAGGTTTTTACTACATATTAACACTTTTCACATTTTCTCGTGTTACGTGGCTGCCAGTCCTCGGTTCATGCAAAATCTTAAGGTCCTCGGTCATGTCCAAGGCGCCAAACCGACCAATAATTCAATAATCGATAGCTAAAACTATAAATGTAGCTCTTCTTACTGGGCGATTGCATCAACTTAGATGCTTCTCCTGTGTTCTACTGTGCTGCTTGTATTGTCCCCACATACCGCAGCACGCGACAAGGGCTGGCAGACCATAAATGTAACCGTTTCAGAGAGAAATGCGACCAATGTGACGATCTCGCGTTATATCGATTCGATGGTGAATGACGAAACACGGAGATTTTCTAAGGTTTTTACTACATATTAACACTTTTCACATTTTCTCGTGTTACGTGGCTGCCAGTCCTCGGTTCATGCAAAATCTTAAGGTCCTCGGTCATGTCCAAGGCACCAAACCGACCAATAATTCAATAATCGATAACTAAAACTATAAATGAAGCTCTTCTTACTGGGCGATTGCATCAACTTAGATGCTTCTCCTGTGTTCTACTGTGCTGCTTGTATTGTCCCCACATACCGCAGCACGCGACAAGGGCTGGCAGACCATAAATGTAACCGTTTCAGAGAGAAATGCGACCAATGTGACGATCTCGCGTTATATCGATTCGATGGTGAATGACGAAACACGGAGATTTTCTAAGGTTTTTACTACATATTAACACTTTTCACATTTTCTCGTGTTACGTGGCTGCCAGTCCTCGGTTCATGCAAAATCTTAAGGTCCTCGGTCATGTCCAAGGCACCAAACCGACCAATAATTCAATAATCGATAACTAAAACTATAAATGTAGCTCTTCTTACTGGGCGATTGCATCAACTTAGATGCTTCTCCTGTGTTCTACTGTGCTGCTTGTATTGTCCCCACATAACCCAGCACGCGACAAGGGCTGGCAGACCATAAATGTAACCGTTTCAGAGAGAAATGCGACCAATGTGACGATCTCGCGTTATATCGATTCGATGGTGAATGACGAAACACGGAGATTTTCTAAGGTTTTTACTACATATTAACACTTTTCACATTTTCTCGTGTTACGTGGCTGCCAGTCCTCGGTTCATGCAAAATCTTAAGCTCCTCGGTAATGTCCAAGGCACCAAACCGACCAATAATTCAATAATCGATAACTAAAACTATAAATGTAGCTCTTCTTACTGGGCGATTGCATCAACTTAGATGCTTCTCCTGTGTTCAACTGTGCTGCTTGTATTGTCCCCACATACCGCAGCACGCGACAAGGGCTGGCAGACCATAAATGTAACCGTTTCAGAGAGAAATGCGACCAATGTGACGATCTCGCGTTATATCGATTCGATGGTGAATGACGAAACACGGAGATTTTCTAAGGTTTTTACTACATATTAACACTTTTCACATTTTCTCGTGTTACGTGGCTGCCAGTCCTCGGTTCATGCAAAATCTTAAGGTCCTCGGTCATGTCCAAGGCATCAAACCGACCAATAATTCAATAATCGATAACTAAAACTATAAATGTAGCTCTTCTTACTGGGCGATTGCATCAACTTAGATGCTTCTCCTGTGTTCTACTGTGCTGCTTGTATTGTCCCCACATACCGCAGCACGCGACAAGGGCTGGCAGACCATAAATGTAACCGTTTCAGAGAGAAATGCGACCAATGAGACGATCTCGCGTTATATCGATTCGATGGTGAATGACGAAACACGGAGATTTTCTAAGGTTTTTACTACATATTAACACTTTTCACATTTTCTCGTGTTACGTGGCTGCCAGTCCTCGGTTCATGTAAAATCTTAAGGTCCTCGGTCATGTCCAAGGCACCAAACCGACCAATAATTCGATAATCGATAACTAAAACTATAAAAGTAGCTCTTCTTACTGGGCGATTGCATCAACTAAGATGCTTCTCCTGTGTTCTACTGTGCTGCTTGTATTGTACCCACATACCGCAGCACGCGACAAGGGCTGGCAGACCATAAATGTAACCGTTTCAGAGAGAAATGCGACCAATGTGACGATCTCGCGTTATATCGATTCGATGGTGAATGACGAAACACGGAGATTTTCTAAGGTTTTTACTACATATTAACACTTTTCACATTTTCTCGTGTTACGTGGCTGCCAGTCCTCGGTTCATGCAAAATCTTAAGGTCCTCGGTCATGTCCAAGGCACCAAACCGACCAATAAATCAATAATCGATAACTAAAACTATAAATGTAGCTCTTCTTACTGGGCGATTGCATCATCTTAGATGCTTCTCCTGTGTTCTACTGTGCTGCTTGTATTGTCCCCACATACCGCAGCACGCGACAAGGGCTAGCAGGCCATAAATGTAACCGTTTCAAAAAGAAATGCGACCAATGTGACGATCTCGCGTTATATCGATTCGATGGTGAATGACGAAACACGGAGATTTTCTAAGGTTTTTACTACATATTAACACTTTTCACATTTTCTCGTGTTACGTGGCTGCCAGTCCTCGGTTCATGCAAAATCTTAAGGTCCTCGGTCATGTCCAAGGCGCCAAACCGACCAATAATTCAATAATCGATAGCTAAAACTATAAATGTAGCTCTTCTTACTGGGCGATTGCATCAACTTAGATGCTTCTCCTGTGTTCTACTGTGCTGCTTGTATTGTCCCCACATACCGCAGCACGCGACAAGGGCTGGCAGACCATAAATGTAACCGTTTCAGAGAGAAATGCGACCAATGTGACGATCTCGCGTTATATCGATTCGATGGTGAATGACGAAACACGGAGATTTTCTAAGGTTTTTACTACATATTAACACTTTTCACATTTTCTCGTGTTACGTGGCTGCCAGTCCCCGGTTCATGCAAAATCTTAAGGTCCTCGGTCATGTCCAAGGCACCAAACCGACCAATAATTCAATAATCGATAACTAAAACTATAAATGTAGCTCTTCTTACTGGGCGATTGCATCAACTTAGATGCTTCTCCTGTGTTCTACTGTGAGCTTGTATTGTCCCCACATACCGCAGCACGCGACAAGGGCTGGCAGACCATAAATGTAACCGTTTCAGAGAGAAATTCGACCAATGTGACGATCTCGCGTTATATCGATTCGATGGTGAATGACGAAACACGGAGATTTTCTAAGGTTTTTACTACATATTAACACTTTTCACATTTTCTCGTGTTACGTGGCTGCCAGTCCTCGGTTCATGCAAAATCTTAAGGTCCTCGGTCATGTCCAAGGCACCAAACCGACCAATAATTCAATAATCGATAACTAAAACTATAAATGTAGCTCTTCTTACTGGGCGATTGCATCAACTTAGATGCTTCTCCTGTGTTCTACTGTGCTGCTTGTATTGTCCCCACATAACCCAGCACGCGACAAGGGCTGGCAGACCATAAATGTAACCGTTTCAGAGAGAAATGCGACCAATGTGACGATCTCGCGTTATATCGATTCGATGGTGAATGACGAAACACGGAGATTTTCTAAGGTTTTTACTACATATTAACACTTTTCACATTTTCTCGTGTTACGTGGCTGCCAGTCCTCGGTTCATGCAAAATCTTAAGGTCCTCGGTAATGTCCAAGGCACCAAACCGACCAATAATTCAATAATCGATAACTAAAACTATAAATGTAGCTCTTCTTACTGGGCGATTGCATCAACTTAGATGCTTCTCCTGTGTTCAACTGTGCTTCTTGTATTGTCCCCACATACCGCAGCACGCGACAAGGGCTGGCAGACCATAAATGTAACCGTTTCAGAGAGAAATGCGACCAATGTGACGATCTCGCGTTATATCGATTCGATGGTGAATGACGAAACACGGAGATTTTCTAAGGTTTTTACTACATATTAACACTTTTCACGTTTTCTCGTGTTACGTGGCTGCCAGTCCTCGGTTCATGCAAAATCTTAAGGTCCTCGGTCATGTCCAAGGCACCAAACCGACCAATAATTCAATAATCGATAACTAAAACTATAAATGTAGCTCTTCTTACTGGGCGATTGCATCAACGTAGATGCTTCTCCTGTGTTCTACTGTGCTGCTTGTATTGTCCCCACATACCGCTGCACGCGACAAGGGCTGGCAGACCATAAATGTAACCGTTTCAGAGAGAAATGCGACCAATGTGACGATCTCGCGTTATATCGATTCGATGGTGAATGACGAAACACGGAGATTTTCTAAGGTTTTTACTACATATTAACACTTTTCACATTTTCTCGTGTTACGTGGCTGCCAGTCCTCGGTTCATGCAAAATCTTAAGGTCCTCGGTCATGTCCAAGGCGCCAAACCGACCAATAATTCAATAATCGATAGCTAAAACTATAAATGTAGCTCTTCTTACTGGGCGATTGCATCAACTTAGATGCTTCTCCTGTGTTCTACTGTGCTGCTTGTATTGTCCCCACATACCGCAGCACGCGACAAGGGCTGGCAGACCATAAATGTAACCGTTTCAGAGAGAAATGCGACCAATGTGACGATCTCGCGTTATATCGATTCGATGGTGAATGACGAAACACGGAGATTTTCTAAGGTTTTTACTACATATTAACACTTTTCACATTTTCTCGTGTTACGTGGCTGCCAGTCCTCGGTTCATGCAAAATCTTAAGGTCCTCGGTCATGTCCAAGGCACCAAACCGACCAATAATTCAATAATCGATAACTAAAACTATAAATGTAGCTCTTCTTACTGGGCGATTGCATCAACGTAGATGCTTCTCCTGTGTTCTACTGTGCTGCTTGTATTGTCCCCACATACCGCAGCACGCGACAAGGGCTGGCAGACCATAAATGTAACCGTTTCAGAGAGAAATGCGACCAATGTGACGATCTCGCGTTATATCGATTCGATGGTGAATGACGAAACACGGAGATTTTCTAAGGTTTTTACTACATATTAACACTTTTCACATTTTCTCGTGTTACGTGGCTGCCAGTCCTCGGTTCATGCAAAATCTTAAGGTCCTCGGTCATGTCCAAGACACCAAACCGACCAATAATTCAATAATCGATAACTAAAACTATAAATGTAGCTCTTCTTACTGGGCGATTGCATCAACTTAGATGCTTCTCCTGTGTTCTACTGTGAGCTTGTATTGTCCCCACATACCGCAGCACGCGACAAGGGCTGGCAGACCATAAATGTAACCGTTTCAGAGAGAAATTCGACCAATGTGACGATCTCGCGTTATATCGATTCGATGGTGAATGACGAAACACGGAGATTTTCTAAGGTTTTTACTACATATTAACACTTTTCACATTTTCTCGTGTTACGTGGCTGCCAGTCCTCGGTTCATGCAAAATCTTAAGGTCCTCGGTCATGTCCAAGGCACCAAACCGACCAATAATTCAATAATCGATAACTAAAACTATAAATGTAGCTCTTCTTACTGGGCGATTGCATCAACTTAGATGCTTCTCCTGTGTTCTACTGTGCTGCTTGTATTGTCCCCACATAACCCAGCACGCGACAAGGGCTGGCAGACCATAAATGTAACCGTTTCAGAGAGAAATGCGACCAATGTGACGATCTCGCGTTATATCGATTCGATGGTGAATGACGAAACACGGAGATTTTCTAAGGTTTTTACTACATATTAACACTTTTCACATTTTCTCGTGTTACGTGGCTGCCAGTCCTCGGTTCATGCAAAATCTTAAGGTCCTCGGTAATGTCCAAGGCACCAAACCGACCAATAATTCAATAATCGATAACTAAAACTATAAATGTAGTTCTTCTTACTGGGCGATTGCATCAACTTAGATGCTTCTCCTGTGTTCAACTGTGCTTCTTGTATTGTCCCCACATACCGCAGCACGCGACAAGGGCTGGCAGACCATAAATGTAACCGTTTCAGAGAGAAATGCGACCAATGTGACGATCTCGCGTTATATCGATTCGATGGTGAATGACGAAACACGGAGATTTTCTAAGGTTTTTACTACATATTAACACTTTTCACATTTTCTCGTGTTACGTGGCTGCCAGTCCTCGGTTCATGCAAAATCTTAAGGTCCTCGGTCATGTCCAAGGCACCAAACCGACCAATAATTCAATAATCGATAACTAAAACTATAAATGTAGCTCTTCTTACTGGGCGATTGCATCAACGTAGATGCTTCTCCTGTGTTCTACTGTGCTGCTTGTATTGTCCCCACATACCGCAGCACGCGACAAGGGCTGGCAGACCATAAATGTAACCGTTTCAGAGAGAAATGCGACCAATGTGACGATCTCGCGTTATATCGATTCGATGGTGAATGACGAAACACGGAGATTTTCTAAGGTTTTTACTACATATTAACACTTTTCACATTTTCTCGTGTTACGTGGCTGCCAGTCCTCGGTTCATGCAAAATCTTAAGGTCCTCGGTCATGTCCAAGGCACCAAACCGACCAATAATTCGATAATCGATAACTAAAACTATAAATGTAGCTCTTCTTACTGGGCGATTGCATCAACTTAGATGCTTCTCCTGTGTTCTACTGTGAGCTTGTATTGTCCCCACATACCGCAGCACGCGACAAGGGCTGGCAGACCATAAATGTAACCGTTTCAGAGAGAAATGCGACCAATGTGACGATCTCGCGTTATATCGATTCGATGGTGAATGACGAAACACGGAGATTTTCTAAGGTTTTTACTACATATTAACACTTTTCACATTTTCTCGTGTTACGTGGCTGCCAGTCCTCGCTTCATGTAAAATCTTAAGGTCCTCGGTCATGTCCAAGGCACCAAACCGACCAATAATTCGATAATCGATAACTAAAACTATAAAAGTAGCTCTTCTTCCTGGGCGATTGCATCAACTAAGATGCTTCTCCTGTGTTCTACTGTGCTGCTTGTATTGTACCCACATACCGCAGCACGCGACAAGGGCTGGCAGACCATAAATGTAACCGTTTCAGAGAGAAATGCGACCAATGTGACGATCTCGCGTTATATCGATTCGATGGTGAATGACGAAACACGGAGATTTTCTAAGGTTTTTACTACATATTAACACTTTTCACATTTTCTCGTGTTACGTGGCTGCCAGTCCTCGGTTCATGCAAAATCTTAAGGTCCTCGGTCATGTCCAAGGCACCAAACCGACCAATAATTCAATAATCGATAACTAAAACTATAAATGTAGCTCTTCTTACTGGGCGATTGCATCAACTTAGATGCTTCTCCTGTGTTCTACTGTGCTGCTTGTATTGTCCCCACATAACCCAGCACGCGACAAGGGCTGGCAGACCATAAATGTAACCGTTTCAGAGAGAAATGCGACCAATGTGACGATCTCGCGTTATATCGATTCGATGGTGAATGACGAAACACGGAGATTTTCTAAGGTTTTTACTACATATTAACACTTTTCACATTTTCTCGTGTTACGTGGCTGCCAGTCCTCGGTTCATGCAAAATCTTAAGGTCCTCGGTCATGTCCAAGGCGCCAAACCGACCAATAATTCAATAATCGATAGCTAAAACTATAAATGTAGCTCTTCTTACTGGGCGATTGCATCAACTTAGATGCTTCTCCTGTGTTCTACTGTGCTGCTTGTATTGTCCCCACATACCGCAGCACGCGACAAGGGCTGGCAGACCATAAATGTAACCGTTTCAGAGAGAAATTCGACCAATGTGACGATCTCGCGTTATATCGATTCGATGGTGAATGACGAAACACGGAGATTTTCTAAGGTTTTTACTACATATTAACACTTTTCACATTTTCTCGTGTTACGTGGCTGCCAGTCCTCGGTTCATGCAAAATCTTAAGGTCCTCGGTCATGTCCAAGGCGCCAAACCGACCAATAATTCAATAATCGATAGCTAAAACTATAAATGTAGCTCTTCTTACTGGGCGATTGCATCAACTTAGATGCTTCTCCTGTGTTCTACTGTGCTGCTTGTATTGTCCCCACATACCGCAGCACGCGACAAGGGCTGGCAGACCATAAATGTAACCGTTTCAGAGAGAAATGCGACCAATGTGACGATCTCGCGTTATATCGATTCGATGGTGAATGACGAAACACGGAGATTTTCTAAGGTTTTTACTACATATTAACACTTTTCACATTTTCTCGTGTTACGTGGCTGCCAGTCCTCGGTTCATGCAAAATCTTAAGGTCCTCGGTCATGTCCAAGGCACCAAACCGACCAATAATTCAATAATCGATAACTAAAACTATAAATGTAGCTCTTCTTACTGGGCGATTGCATCAACGTAGATGCTTCTCCTGTGTTCTACTGTGCTGCTTGTATTGTCCCCACATACCGCAGCACGCGACAAGGGCTGGCAGACCATAAATGTAACCGTTTCAGAGAGAAATGCGACCAATGTGACGATCTCGCGTTATATCGATTCGATGGTGAATGACGAAACACGGAGATTTTCTAAGGTTTTTACTACATATTAACACTTTTCACATTTTCTCGTGTTACGTGGCTGCCAGTCCTCGGTTCATGCAAAATCTTAAGGTCCTCGGTCATGTCCAAGGCACCAAACCGACCAATAATTCAATAATCGATAACTAAAACTATAAATGTAGCTCTTCTTACTGGGCGATTGCATCAACTTAGATGCTTCTCCTGTGTTCTACTGTGAGCTTGTATTGTCCCCACATACCGCAGCACGCGACAAGGGCTGGCAGACCATAAATGTAACCGTTTCAGAGAGAAATGCGACCAATGTGACGATCTCGCGTTATATCGATTCGATGGTGAATGACGAAACACGGAGATTTTCTAAGGTTTTTACTACATATTAACACTTTTCACATTTTCTCGTGTTACGTGGCTGCCAGTCCTCGGTTCATGTAAAATCTTAAGGTCCTCGGTCATGTCCAAGGCACCAAACCGACCAATAATTCGATAATCGATAACTAAAACTATAAAAGTAGCTCTTCTTACTGGGCGATTGCATCAACTAAGATGCTTCTCCTGTGTTCTACTGTGCTGCTTGTATTGTCCCCACATACCGCAGCACGCGACAAGGGCTGGCAGACCATAAATGTAACCGTTTCAGAGAGAAAGGCGACCAATGTGACGATCTCGCGTTATATCGATTCGATGGTGAATGACGAAACACGGAGATTTTCTAAGGTTTTTACTACATATTAACACTTTTCACATTTTCTCGTGTTACGTGGCTGCCAGTCCTCGGTTCATGCAAAATCTTAAGGTCCTCGGTCATGTCCAAGGCACCAAACCGACCAATAAATCAATAATCGATAACTAAAACTATAAATGTAGTTCTTCTTACTGGGCGATTGCATCAACTTAGTTGCTTCTCCTGTGTTCTACTGTGCTGCTTGTATTGTACCCACATACCGCAGCACGCGACAAGGGCTGGCAGACCATAAATGTAACCGTTTCAGAGAGAAATGCGACCAATGTGACGATCTCGCGTTATATCGATTCGATGGTGAATGACGAAACACGGAGATTTTCTAAGGTTTTTACTACATATTAACACTTTTCACATTTTCTCGTGTTACGTGGCTGCCAGTCCTCGGTTCATGCAAAATCTTAAGGTCCTCGGTCATGTCCAAGGCACCAAACCGACCAATAAATCAATAATCGATAACTAAAACTATAAATGTAGCTCTTCTTACTGGGCGATTGCATCAACTTAGTTGCTTCTCCTGTGTTCTACTGTGCTGCTTGTATTGTCCCCACATACCGCAGCACGCGACAAGGGCTGGCAGACCATAAATGTAACCGTTTCACAGAGAAATGCGACCAATGTGACGATCTCGCGTTATATCGATTCGATGGTGAATGACGAAACACGGAGATTTTCTAAGGTTTTTACTACATATTAACACTTTTCACATTTTCTCGTGTTACGTGGCTGCCAGTCCTCGGTTCATGTAAAATCTTAAGGTCCTCGGTCATGTCCAAGGCACCAAACCGACCAATAATTCGATAATCGATAACTAAAACTATAAAAGTAGCTCTTCTTACTGGGCGATTGCATCAACTAAGATGCTTCTCCTGTGTTCTACTGTGCTGCTTGTATTGTACCCACATACCGCAGCACGCGACAAGGGCTGGCAGACCATAAATGTAACCGTTTCAGAGAGAAATGCGACCAATGTGACGATCTCGCGTTATATCGATTCGATGGTGAATGACGAAACACGGAGATTTTCTAAGGTTTTTACTACATATTAACACTTTTCACATTTTCTCGTGTTACGTGGCTGCCAGTCCTCGGTTCATGCAAAATCTTAAGGTCCTCGGTCATGTCCAAGGCACCAAACCGACCAATAAATCAATAATCGATAACTAAAACTATAAATGTAGTTCTTCTTACTGGGCGATTGGATCATCTTAGATGCTTCTCCTGTGTTCTTCTGTGCTGCTTGTATTGTCCCCACATACCGCAGCACGCGACAAGGGCTGGCAGGCCATAAATGTAACCGTTTCAAAAAGAAATGCGACCAATGTGACGATCTCGCGTTATATCGATTCGATGGTGAATGACGAAACACGGAGATTTTCTAAGGTTTTTACTACATATTAACACTTTTCACATTTTCTCGTGTTACGTGGCTGCCAGTCCTCGGTTCATGCAAAATCTTAAGGTCCTCGGTCATGTCCAAGGCGCCAAACCGACCAATAATTCAATAATCGATAGCTAAAACTATAAATGTAGCTCTTCTTACTGGGCGATTGCATCAACTTAGATGCTTCTCCTGTGTTCTACTGTGCTGCTTGTATTGTCCCCACATACCGCAGCACGCGACAAGGGCTGGCAGACCATAAATGTAACCGTTTCAGAGAGAAATTCGACCAATGTGACGATCTCGCGTTATATCGATTCGATGGTGAATGACGAAACACGGAGATTTTCTAAGGTTTTTAGTACATATTAACACTTTTCACATTTTCTCGTGTTACGTGGCTGCCAGTCCTCGGTTCATGCAAAATCTTAAGGTCCTCGGTCATGTCCAAGGCGCCAAACCGACCAATAATTCAATAATCGATAGCTAAAACTATAAATGTAGCTCTTCTTACTGGGCGATTGCATCAACTTAGATGCTTCTCCTGTGTTCTACTGTGCTGCTTGTATTGTCCCCACATACCGCAGCACGCGACAAGGGCTGGCAGACCATAAATGTAACCGTTTCAGAGAGAAATGCGACCAATGTGACGATCTCGCGTTATATCGATTCGATGGTGAATGACGAAACACGGAGATTTTCTAAGGTTTTTACTACATATTAACACTTTTCACATTTTCTCGTGTTACGTGGCTGCCAGTCCTCGGTTCATGCAAAATCTTAAGGTCCTCGGTCATGTCCAAGGCACCAAACCGACCAATAATTCAATAATCGATAACTAAAACTATAAATGTAGCTCTTCTTACTGGGCGATTGCATCAACTTAGATGCTTCTCCTGTGTTCTACTGTGAGCTTGTATTGTCCCCACATACCGCAGCACGCGACAAGGGCTGGCAGACCATAAATGTAACCGTTTCAGAGAGAAATGCGACCAATGTGACGATCTCGCGTTATATCGATTCGATGGTGAATGACGAAACACGGAGATTTTCTAAGGTTTTTACTACATATTAACACTTTTCACATTTTCTCGTGTTACGTGGCTGCCAGTCCTCGGTTCATGCAAAATCTTAAGGTCCTCGGTCATGTCCAAGGCACCAAACCGACCAATAATTCAATAATCGATAACTAAAACTATAAATGTAGCTCTTCTTACTGGGGGATTGCATCAACGTAGATGCTTCTCCTGTGTTCTACTGTGCTGCTTGTATTGTCCCCACATACCGCAGCACGCGACAAGGGGTGGCAGACCATAAATGTAACCGTTTCAGAGAGAAATGCGACCAATGTGACGATCTCGCGTTATATCGATTCGATGGTGAATGACGAAACACGGAGATTTTCTAAGGTTTTTACTACATATTAACACTTTTCACATTTTCTCGTGTTACGTGGCTGCCAGTCCTCGGTTCATGCAAAATCTTAAGGTCCTCGGTCATGTCCAAGGCACCAAACCGACCAATAATTCAATAATCGATAACTAAAACTATAAATGTAGCTCTTCTTACTGGGCGATTGCATCAACTTAGATGCTTCTCCTGTGTTCTACTGTGAGCTTGTATTGTCCCCACATACCGCAGCACGCGACAAGGGCTGGCAGACCATAAATGTAACCGTTTCAGAGAGAAATGCGACCAATGTGACGATCTCGCGTTATATCGATTCGATGGTGAATGACGAAACACGGAGATTTTCTAAGGTTTTTACTACATATTAACACTTTTCACATTTTCTCGTGTTACGTGGCTGCCAGTCCTCGGTTCATGTAAAATCTTAAGGTCCTCGGTCATGTCCAAGGCACCAAACCGACCAATAATTCGATAATCGATAACTAAAACTATAAAAGTATTTCTTCTTACTGGGCGATTGCATCAACTAAGATGCTTCTCCTGTGTTCTACTGTGCTGCTTGTATTGTACCCACATACCGCAGCACGCGACAAGGGCTGGCAGACCATAAATGTAACCGTTTCAGAGAGAAATGCGACCAATGTGACGATCTCGCGTTATATCGATTCGATGGTGAATGACGAAACACGGAGATTTTCTAAGGTTTTTACTACATATTAACACTTTTCACATTTTCTCGTGTTACGTGGCTGCCAGTCCTCGGTTCATGCAAAATCTTAAGGTCCTCGGTCATGTCCAAGGCACCAAACCGACCAATAAATCAATAATCGATAACTAAAACTATAAATGTAGTTCTTCTTACTGGGCGATTGCATCATCTTAGATGCTTCTCCTGTGTTCTACTGTGCTGCTTGTATTGTCCCCACATACTGCAGCACGCGACAAGGGCTGGCAGGCCATAAATGTAACCGTTTCAAAAAGAAATGCGACCAATGTGACGATCTCGCGTTATATCGATTCGATGGTGAATGACGAAACACGGAGATTTTCTAAGGTTTTTACTACATATTAACACTTTTCACATTTTCTCGTGTTACGTGGCTGCCAGTCCTCGGTTCATGCAAAATCTTAAGGTCCTCGGTCATGTCCAAGGCGCCAAACCGACCAATAATTCAATAATCGATAGCTAAAACTATAAATGTAGCTCTTCTTACTGGGCGATTGCATCAACTTAGATGCTTCTCCTGTGTTCTACTGTGCTGCTTGTATTGTCCCCACATACCGCAGCACGCGACAAGGGCTGGCAGACCATAAATGTAACCGTTTCAGAGAGAAATTCGACCAATGTGACGATTCGCGTTATATCGATTCGATGGTGAATGACGAAACACGGAGATTTTCTAAGGTTTTTACTACATATTAACACTTTTCACATTTTCTCGTGTTACGTGGCTGCCAGTCCTCGGTTCATGCAAAATCTTAAGGTCCTCGGTCATGTCCAAGGCGCCAAACCGACCAATAATTCAATAATCGATAGCTAAAACTATAAATGTAGCTCTTCTTACTGGGCGATTGCATCAACTTAGATGCTTCTCCTGTGTTCTACTGTGCTGCTTGTATTGTCCCCACATACCGCAGCACGCGACAAGGGCTGGCAGACCATAAATGTAACCGTTTCAGAGAGAAATGCGACCAATGTGACGATCTCGCGTTATATCGATTCGATGGTGAATGACGAAACACGGAGATTTTCTAAGGTTTTTACTACATATTAACACTTTTCACATTTTCTCGTGTTACGTGGCTGCCAGTCCTCGGTTCATGCAAAATCTTAAGGTCCTCGGTCATGTCCAAGGCACCAAACCGACCAATAATTCAATAATCGATAACTAAAACTATAAATGTAGCTCTTCTTACTGGGCGATTGCATCAACTTAGATGCTTCTCCTGTGTTCTACTGTGAGCTTGTATTGTCCCCACATACCGCAGCACGCGACAAGGGCTGGCAGACCATAAATGTAACCGTTTCAGAGAGAAATGCGACCAATGTGACGATCTCGCGTTATATCGATTCGATGGTGAATGACGAAACACGGAGATTTTCTAAGGTTTTTACTACATATTAACACTTTTCACATTTTCTCGTGTTACGTGGCTGCCAGTCCTCGGTTCATGCAAAATCTTAAGGTCCTCGGTCATGTCCAAGGCACCAAACCGACCAATAATTCAATAATCGATAACTAAAACTATAAATGTAGCTCTTCTTACTGGGCGATTGCATCAACTTAGATGCTTCTCCTGTGTTCTACTGTGCTGCTTGTATTGTCCCCACATAACCCAGAACGCGACAAGGGCTGGCAGACCATAAATGTAACCGTTTCAGAGAGAAATGCGACCAATGTGACGATCTCGCGTTATATCGATTCGATGGTGAATGACGAAACACGGAGTTTTTCTAAGGTTTTTACTACATATTAACACTTTTCACATTTTCTCGTGTTACGTGGCTGCCAGTCCTCGGTTCATGCAAAATCTTAAGCTCCTCGGTAATGTCCAAGGCACCAAACCGACCAATAATTCAATAATCGATAACTAAAACTATAAATGTAGCTCTTCTTACTGGGCGATTGCATCAACTTAGATGCTTCTCCTGTGTTCAACTGTGCTGCTTGTATTGTCCCCACATACCGCAGCACGCGACAAGGGCTGGCAGACCATAAATGTAACCGTTTCAGAGAGAAATGCGACCAATGTGACGATCTCGCGTTATATCGATTCGATGGTGAATGACGAAACACGGGGATTTTCTAAGGTTTTTACTACATATTAACACTTTTCACATTTTCTCGTGTTACGTGGCTGCCAGTCCTCGGTTCATGCAAAATCTTAAGGTCCTCGGTCATGTCCAAGGCACCAAACCGACCAATAATTCAATAATCGATAACTAAAACTATAAATGTAGCTCTTCTTACTGGGCGATTGCATCAACTTAGATGCTTCTCCTGTGTTCTACTGTGCTGCTTGTATTGTCCCCACATACCGCAGCACGCGACAAGGGCTGGCAGACCATAAATGTAACCGTTTCAGAGAGAAATGCGACCAATGTGACGATCTCGCGTTATATCGATTCGATGGTGAATGACGAAACACGGAGATTTTCTAAGGTTTTTACTACATATTAACACTTTTCACATTTTCTCGTGTTACGTGGCTGCCAGTCCTCGGTTCATGTAAAATCTTAAGGTCCTCGGTCATGTCCAAAGCACCAAACCGACCAATAATTCGATAATCGATAATTAAAACTATAAAAGTAGCTCTTCTTACTGGGCGATTGCATCAACTAAGATGCTTCTCCTGTGTTCTACTGTGCTGCTTGTATTGTACCCACATACCGCAGCACGCGACAAGGGCTGGCAGACCATAAATGTAACCGTTTCAGAGAGAAATGCGACCAATGTGACGATCTCGCGTTATATCGATTCGATGGTGAATGACGAAACACGGAGATTTTCTAAGGTTTTTACTACATATTAACACTTTTCACATTTTCTCGTGTTACGTGGCTGCCAGTCCTCGGTTCATGTAAAATCTTAAGGTCCTCGGTCATGTCCAAGGCACCAAACCGACCAATAATTCGATAATCGATAACTAAAACTATAAAAGTAGCTCTTCTTACAGGGCGATTGCATCAACTAAGATGCTTCTCCTGTGTTCTACTGTGCTGCTTGTATTGTACCCACATACCGCAGCACGCGACAAGGGCTGGCAGACCATAAATGTAACCGTTTCAGAGAGAAATGCGACCAATGTGACGATCTCGCGTTATATCGATTCGATGGTGAATGACGAAACACGGAGATTTTCTAAGGTTTTTACTACATATTAACACTTTTCACATTTTCTCGTGTTACGTGGCTGCCAGTCCTCGGTTCACGCAAAATCTTAAGGTCCTCGGTCATGTCCAAGGCACCAAACCGACCAATAAATCAATAATCGATAACTAAAACTATAAATGTAGTTCTTCTTACTGGGCGATTGCATCATCTTAGATGCTTCTCCTGTGTTCTACTGTGCTGCTTGTATTGTCCCCACATACCGCAGCACGCGACAAGGGCTGGCAGGCCATAAATGTAACCGTTTCAAAAAGAAATGCGACCAATGTGACGATCTCGCGTTATATCGATTCGATGGTGAATGACGGAACACGGAGATTTTCTAAGGTTTTTACTACATATTAACACTTTTCACATTTTCTCGTGTTACGTGGCTGCCAGTCCTCGGTTCATGCAAAACCTTAAGGTCCTCGGTCATGTCCAAGGCGCCAAACCGACCAATAATTCAATAATCGATAGCTAAAACTATAAATGTAGCTCTTCTTACTGGGCGATTGCATCAACTTAGATGCTTCTCCTGTGTTCTACTGTGCTGCTTGTATTGTCCCCACATACCGCAGCACGCGACAAGGGCTGGCAGACCATAAATGTAACCGTTTCAGAGAGAAATTCGACCAATGTGACGATCTCGCGTTATATCGATTCGATGGTGAATGACGAAACACGGAGATTTTCTAAGGTTTTTACTACATATTAACACTTTTCACATTTTCTCGTGTTACGTGGCTGCCAGTCCTCGGTTCATGCAAAATCTTAAGGTCCTCGATCATGTCCAAGGCGCCAAACCGACCAATAATTCAATAATCGATAGCTAAAACTATAAATGTAGCTCTTCTTACTGGGCGATTGCATCAACTTAGATGCTTCTCCTGTGTTCTACTGTGCTGCTTGTATTGTCCCCACATACCGCAGCACGCGACAAGGGCTGGCAGACCATAAATGTAACCGTTTCAGAGAGAAATGCGACCAATGTGACGATCTCGCGTTATATCGATTCGATGGTGAATGACGAAACACGGAGATTTTCTAAGGTTTTTACTACATATTAACACTTTTCACATTTTCTCGTGTTACGTGGCTGCCAGTCCTCGGTTCATGCAAAATCTTAAGGTCCTCGGTCATGTCCAAGGCACCAAACCGACCAATAATTCAATAATCGATAACTAAAACTATAAATGTAGCTCTTCTTACTGGGCGATTGCATCAACTTAGATGCTTCTCCTGTGTTCTACTGTGCTGCTTGTATTGTCCCCACATACCGCAGCACGCGACAAGGGCTGGCAGACCATAAATGTAACCGTTTCAGAGAGAAATGCGACCAATGTGACGATCTCGCGTTATATCGATTCGATGGTGAATGACGAAACACGGAGATTTTCTAAGGTTTTTACTACATACTAACACTTTTCACATTTTCTCGTGTTACGTGGCTGCCAGTCCTCGGTTCATGCAAAATCTTAAGGTCCTCGGTCATGTCCAAGGCACCAAACCGACCAATAATTCAATAATCGATAACTGAAACTATAAATGTAGCTCTTCTTACTGGGCGATTGCATCAACTTAGATGCTTCTCCTGTGTTCTACTGTGCTGCTTGTATTGTCCCCACATAACCCAGCACGCGACAAGGGCTGGCAGACCATAAATGTAACCGTTTCAGAGAGAAATGCGACCAATGTGACGATCTCGCGTTATATCGATTCGATGGTGAATGACGAAACACGGAGATTTTCTAAGGTTTTTACTACATATTAACACTTTTCACATTTTCTCGTGTTACGTGGCTGCCAGTCCTCGGTTCATGCAAAATCTTAAGCTCCTCGGTAATGTCCAAGGCACCAAACCGACCAATAATTCAATAATCGATAACTAAAACTATAAATGTAGCTCTTCTTACTGGGCGATTGCATCAACTTAGATGCTTCTCCTGTGTTCAACTGTGCTGCTTGTATTGTCCCCACATACCGCAGCACGCGACAAGGGCTGGCAGACCATAAATGTAACCGTTTCAGAGAGAAATGCGACCAATGTGACGATCTCGCGTTATATCGATTCGATGGTGAATGACGAAACACGGAGATTTTCTAAGGTTTTTACTACATATTAACACTTTTCACATTTTCTCGTGTTACGTGGCTGCCAGTCCTCGGTTCATGTAAAATCTTAAGGTCCTCGGTCATGTCCAAGGCACCAAACCGACCAATAATTCGATAATCGATAACTAAAACTATAAAAGTAGCTCTTCTTACTGGGCGATTGCATCAACTAAGATGCTTCTCCTGTGTTCAACTGTGCTGCTTGTATTGTACCCACATACCGCAGCACGCGACAAGGGCTGGCAGACCATAAATGTAACCGTTTCAGAGAGAAATGCGACCAATGTGACGATCTCGCGTCATATCGATTCGATGGTGAATGACGAAACACGGAGATCTTCTAAGGTTTTTACTACATATTAACACTTTTCACATTTTCTCGTGTTACGTGGCTGCCAGTCCTCGGTTCATGCAAAATCTTAAGGTCCTCGGTCATGTCCAAGGCACCAAACCGACCAATAAATCAATAATCGATAACTAAAACTATAAATGTAGTTCTTCTTACTGGGCGATTGCATCATCTTAGATGCTTCTCCTGTGTTCTACTGTGCTGCTTGTATTGTCCCCACATACCGCAGCACGCGACAAGGGCTGGCAGGCCATAAATGTAACCGTTTCAAAAAGAAATGCGACCAATGTGACGATCTCGCGTTATATCGATTCGATGGTGAATGACGAAACACGGAGATTTTCTAAGGTTTTTACTACATATTAACACTTTTCACATTTTCTCGTGTTACGTGGCTGCCAGTCCTCGGTTCATGCAAAATCTTAAGGTCCTCGGTCATGTCCAAGGCGCCAAACCGACCAATAATTCAATAATCGATAGCTAAAACTATAAATGTAGCTCTTCTTACTGGGCGATTGCATCAACTTAGATGCTTCTCCTGTGTTCTACTGTGCTGCTTGTATTGTCCCCACATACCGCAGCACGCGACAAGGGCTGGCAGACCATAAATGTAACCGTTTCAGAGAGAAATTCGACCAATGTGACGATCTCGCGTTATATCGATTCGATGGTGAATGACGAAACACGGAGATTTTCTAAGGTTTTTACTACATATTAACACTTTTCACATTTTCTCGTGTTACGTGGCTGCCAGTCCTCGGTTCATGCAAAATCTTAAGGTCCTCGGTGATGTCCAAGGCGCCAAACCGACCAATAATTCAATAATCGATAGCTAAAACTATAAATGTAGCTCTTCTTACTGGGCGATTGCATCAACTTAGATGCTTCTCCTGTGTTCTACTGTGCTGCTTGTATTGTCCCCACATACCGCAGCACGCGACAAGGGCTGGCAGACCATAAATGTAACCGTTTCAGAGAGAAATGCGACCAATGTGACGATCTCGCGTTATATCGATTCGATGGTGAATGACGAAACACGGAGATTTTCTAAGGTTTTTACTACATATTAACACTTTTCACATTTTCTCGTGTTACGTGGCTGCCAGTCCTCGGTTCATGCAAAATCTTAAGGTCCTCGGTCATGTCCAAGGCACCAAACCGACCAATAATTCAATAATCGATAACTAAAACTATAAATGTAGCTCTTCTTACTGGGCGATTGCATCAACTTAGATGCTTCTCCTGTGTTCTACTGTGCTGCTTGTATTGTCCCCACATACCGCAGCACGCGACAAGGGCTGGCAGACCATAAATGTAACCGTTTCAGAGAGAAATGCGACCAATGTGACGATCTCGCGTTATATCGATTCGATGGTGAATGACGAAACACGGAGATTTTCTAAGGTTTTTACTACATACTAACACTTTTCACATTTTCTCGTGTTACGTGGCTGCCAGTCCTCGGTTCATGCAAAATCTTAAGGTCCTCGGTCATGTCCAAGGCACCAAACCGACCAATAATTCAATAATCGATAACTAAAACTATAAATGTAGCTCTTCTTACTGGGCGATTGCATCAACTTAGATGCTTCTCCTGTGTTCTACTGTGCTGCTTGTATTGTCCCCACATAACCCAGCACGCGACAAGGGCTGGCAGACCATAAATGTAACCGTTTCAGAGAGAAATGCGACCAATGTGACGATCTCGCGTTATATCGATTCGATGGTGAATGACGAAACACGGAGATTTCTAAGGTTTTTACTACATATTAACACTTTTCACATTTTCTCGTGTTACGTGGCTGCCAGTCCTCGGTTCATGCAAAATCTTAAGCTCCTCGGTAATGTCCAAGGCACCAAACCGACCAATAATTCAATAATCGATAACTAAAACTATAAATGTAGCTCTTCTTACTGGGCGATTGCATCAACTTAGATGCTTCTCCTGTGTTCAACTGTGCTGCTTGTATTGTCCCCACATACCGCAGCACGCGACAAGGGCTGGCAGACCATAAATGTAACCGTTTCAGAGAGAAATGCGACCAATGTGACGATCTCGCGTTATATCGATTCGATGGTGAATGACGAAACACGGAGATTTTCTAAGGTTTTTAATACATATTAACACTTTTCACATTTTCTCGTGTTACGTGGCTGCCAGTCCTCGGTTCATGCAAAATCTTAAGGTCCTCGGTCATGTCCAAGGCACCAAACCGACCAATAATTCAATAATCGATAACTAAAACTATAAATGTAGCTCGTCTTACTGGGCGATTGCATCAACTTAGATGCTTCTCCTGTGTTCTACTGTGCTGCTTGTATTGTCCCCACATACCGCAGCACGCGACAAGGGCTGGCAGACCATAAATGTAACCGTTTCAGAGAGAAATGCGACCAATGTGACGATCTCGCGTTATATCGATTCGATGGTGAATGACGAAACACGGAGATTTTCTAAGGTTTTTAGTACATATTAACACTTTTCACATTTTCTCGTGTTACGTGGCTGCCAGTCCTCGGTTCATGTAAAATCTTAAGGTCCTCGGTCATGTCCAAGGCACCAAACCGACCAATAATTCGATAATCGATAACTAAAACTATAAAATCTTAAGGTCCTCGGTCATGTCCAAGGCGCCAAACCGACCAATAATTCAATAATCGATAGCTAGAACTATAAATGTAGCTCTTCTTACTGGGCGATTGCATCAACTTAGATGCTTCTCCTGTGTTCTACTGTGCTGCTTGTATTGTCCCCACATACCGCAGCACACGACAAGGGCTGGCAGACCATAAATGTAACCGTTTCAGAGAGAAATGCGACCAATGTGACGATCTCGCGTTATATCGATTCGATGGTGAATGACGAAACACGGAGATTTTCTAAGGTTTTTACTACATATTAACACTTTTCACATTTTCTCGTGTTACGTGCCTGCCAGTCCTCGGTTCATGCAAAATCTTAAGGTCCTCGGTCATGTCCAAGGCACCAAACCGGCCAATAATTCAATAATCGATAACTAAAACTATAAATGTAGCTCTTCTTACTGGGCGATTGCATCAACTTAGATGCTTCTCCTGTGTTCTACTGTGAGCTTGTATTGTCCCCACATACCGCAGCACGCGACAAGGGCTGGCAGACCATAAATGTAACCGTTTCAGAGAGAAATGCGACCAATGTGACGATCTCGCGTTATATCGATTCGATGGTGAATGACGAAACACGGAGATTTTCTAAGGTTTTTACTACATATTAACACTTTTCACATTTTCTCGTGTTACGTGGCTGCCAGTCCTCGGTTCATGCAAAATCTTGAGGTCCTCGGTCATGTCCAAGGCACCAAACCGACCAATAATTCAATAATCGATAACTAAAACTATAAATGTAGCTCTTCTTACTGGGCGATTGCATCAACTTAGATGCTTCTCCTGTGTTCTACTGTGCTGCTTGTATTGTCCCCACATAACCCAGCACGCGACAAGGGCTGGCAGACCATAAATGTAACCGTTTCAGAGAGAAATGCGACCAATGTGACGATCTCGCGTTATATCGATTCCATGGTGAATGACGAAACACGGAGATTTTCTAAGGTTTTTACTACATATTAACACTTTTCACATTTTCTCGTGTTACGTGGCTGCCAGTCCTCGGTTCATGCAAAATCTTAAGCTCCTCGGTAATGTCCAAGGCACCAAACCGACCAATAATTCAATAATCGATAACTAAAACTATGAATGTAGCTCTTCTTACTGGGCGATTGCATCAACTTAGATGCTTCTCCTGTGTTCAACTGTGCTGCTTGTATTGTCCCCACATACCGCAGCACGCGACAAGGGCTGGCAGATCATAAATGTAACCGTTTCAGAGATAAATGCGACCAATGTGACGATCTCGCGTTATATCGATTCGATGGTGAATGACGAAACACGGAGATTTTCTAAGGTTTTTACTACATATTAACACTTTTCACATTTTCTCGTGTTACGTGGCTGCCAGTCCTCGGTTCATGCAAAATCTTAAGGTCCACGGTCATGTCCAAGGCACCAAACCGACCAATAATTCAATAATCGATAACTAAAACTATAAATGTAGCTCTTCTTACTGGGCGATTGCATCAACTTAGATGCTTCTCCTGTGTTCTACTGTGCTGCTTGTATTGTCCCCACATACCGCAGCACGCGACAAGGGCTGGCAGACCATAAATGTAACCGTTTCAGAGAGAAATGCGACCAATGTGACGATCTCGCGTTATATCGATTCGATGGTGAATGACGAAACACGGAGATTTTCTAAGGTTTTTACTACATATTAACACTTTTCACATTTTCTCGTGTTACGTGGCTGCCAGTCCTCGGTTCATGCAAAATCTTAAGGTCCTCGGTCATGTCCAAGGCACCAAACCGACCAATAATTCAGTAATCGATAACTAAAACTATAAATGTAGCTCTTCTTACTGGGCGATTGCATCAACTTAGATGCTTCTCCTGTGTTCTACTGTGCTGCTTGTATTGTCCCCACATACCGCAGCACGCGACAAGGGCTGGCAGACCATAAATGTAACCGTTTCAGAGAGAAATGCGACCAATGTGACGATCTCGCGTTATATCGATTCGATGGTGAATGACGAAACACGGAGATTTTCTAAGGTTTTTACTACATATTAACACTTTTCACATTTTCTCGTGTTACGTGGCTGCCAGTCCTCGGTTCATGCAAAATCTTAAGGTCCTCGGTCATGTCCAAGGCACCAAACCGACCAATAATTCAATAATCGATAACTAAAACTATAAATGTAGCTCTTCTTACTGGGCGATTGCATCAACTTAGATGCTTCTCCTGTGTTCTACTGTGCTGCTTGTATTGTCCCCACATACCGCAGCACGCGACAAGGGCTGGCAGACCATAAATGTAACCGTTTCAGAGAGAAATGCGACCAATGTGACGATCTCGCGTTATATCGATTCGATGGTGAATGACGAAACACGGAGATTTTCTAAGGTTTTTACTACATACTAACACTTTTCACATTTTCTCGTGTTACGTGGCTGCCAGTCCTCGGTTCATGCAAAATCTTAAGGTCCTCGGTCATGTCCAAGGCACCAAACCGACCAATAATTCAATAATCGATAACTAAAACTATAAATGTAGCTCTTCTTACTGGGCGATTGCATCAACTTAGATGCTTCTCCTGTGTTCTACTGTGCTGCTTGTATTGTCCCCACATAACCCAGCACGCGACAAGGGCTGGCAGACCATAAATGTAACCGTTTCAGAGAGAAATGCGACCAATGTGACGATCTCGCGTTATATCGATTCGATGGTGAATGACGAAACACGGAGATTTCTAAGGTTTTTACTACATATTAACACTTTTCACATTTTCTCGTGTTACGTGGCTGCCAGTCCTCGGTTCATGCAAAATCTTAAGCTCCTCGGTAATGTCCAAGGCACCAAACCGACCAATAATTCAATAATCGATAACTAAAACTATAAATGTAGCTCTTCTTACTGGGCGATTGCATCAACTTAGATGCTTCTCCTGTGTTCAACTGTGCTGCTTGTATTGTCCCCACATACCGCAGCACGCGACAAGGGCTGGCAGACCATAAATGTAACCGTTTCAGAGAGAAATGCGACCAATGTGACGATCTCGCGTTATATCGATTCGATGGTGAATGACGAAACACGGAGATTTTCTAAGGTTTTTAATACATATTAACACTTTTCACATTTTCTCGTGTTACGTGGCTGCCAGTCCTCGGTTCATGCAAAATCTTAAGGTCCTCGGTCATGTCCAAGGCACCAAACCGACCAATAATTCAATAATCGATAACTAAAACTATAAATGTAGCTCGTCTTACTGGGCGATTGCATCAACTTAGATGCTTCTCCTGTGTTCTACTGTGCTGCTTGTATTGTCCCCACATACCGCAGCACACGACAAGGGCTGGCAGACCATAAATGTAACCGTTTCAGAGAGAAATGCGACCAATGTGACGATCTCGCGTTATATCGATTCGATGGTGAATGACGAAACACGGAGATTTTCTAAGGTTTTTACTACATATTAACACTTTTCACATTTTCTCGTGTTACGTGCCTGCCAGTCCTCGGTTCATGCAAAATCTTAAGGTCCTCGGTCATGTCCAAGGCACCAAACCGACCAATAATTCAATAATCGATAACTAAAACTATAAATGTAGCTCTTCTTACTGGGCGATTGCATCAACTTAGATGCTTCTCCTGTGTTCTACTGTGAGCTTGTATTGTCCCCACATACCGCAGCACGCGACAAGGGCTGGCAGACCATAAATGTAACCGTTTCAGAGAGAAATGCGACCAATGTGACGATCTCGCGTTATATCGATTCGATGGTGAATGACGAAACACGGAGATTTTCTAAGGTTTTTACTACATATTAACACTTTTCACATTTTCTCGTGTTACGTGGCTGCCAGTCCTCGGTTCATGCAAAATCTTGAGGTCCTCGGTCATGTCCAAGGCACCAAACCGACCAATAATTCAATAATCGATAACTAAAACTATAAATGTAGCTCTTCTTACTGGGCGATTGCATCAACTTAGATGCTTCTCCTGTGTTCTACTGTGCTGCTTGTATTGTCCCCACATAACCCAGCACGCGACAAGGGCTGGCAGACCATAAATGTAACCGTTTCAGAGAGAAATGCGACCAATGTGACGATCTCGCGTTATTTCGATTCGATGGTGAATGACGAAACACGGAGATTTTCTAAGGTTTTTACTACATATTAACACTTTTCACATTTTCTCGTGTTACGTGGCTGCCAGTCCTCGGTTCATGCAAAATCTTAAGCTCCTCGGTAATGTCCAAGGCACCAAACCGACCAATAATTCAATAATCGATAACTAAAACTATGAATGTAGCTCTTCTTACTGGGCGATTGCATCAACTTAGATGCTTCTCCTGTGTTCAACTGTGCTGCTTGTATTGTCCCCACATACCGCAGCACGCGACAAGGGCTGGCAGATCATAAATGTAACCGTTTCAGAGATAAATGCGACCAATGTGACGATCTCGCGTTATATCGATTCGATGGTGAATGACGAAACACGGAGATTTTCTAAGGTTTTTACTACATATTAACACTTTTCACATTTTCTCGTGTTACGTGGCTGCCAGTCCTCGGTTCATGCAAAATCTTAAGGTCCTCGGTCATGTCCAAGGCACCAAACCGACCAATAATTCAATAATCGATAACTAAAACTATAAATGTAGCTCTTCTTACTGGGCGATTGCATCAACTTAGATGCTTCTCCTGTGTTCTACTGTGCTGCTTGTATTGTCCCCACATACCGCAGCACGCGACAAGGGCTGGCAGACCATAAATGTAACCGTTTCAGAGAGAAATGCGACCAATGTGACGATCTCGCGTTATATCGATTCGATGGTGAATGACGAAACACGGAGATTATCTAAGGTTTTTACTACATATTAACACTTTTCACATTTTCTCGTGTTACGTGGCTGCAAGTCCTCGGTTCATGTAAAATCTTAAGGTCCTCGGTCATGTCCAAGGCACCAAACTGACCAATAATTCGATAATCGATAACTAAAACTATAAAAGTAGCTCTTCTTACTGGGTGATTGCATCAACTAAGATGCTTCTCCTGTGTTCTACTGTGCTGCTTGTATTGTACCCACATACCGCAGCACGCGACAAGGGCTGGCAGACCATAAATGTAACCGTTTCAGAGAGAAATGCGACCAATGTGACGATCTCGCGTTATATCGATTCGATGGTGAATGACGAAACACGGAGATTTTCTAAGGTTTTTACTACATATTAACACTTTTCACATTTTCTCGTGTTACGTGGCTGCCAGTCCTCGGTTCATGCAAAATCTTAAGGTCCTCGGTCATGTCCAAGGCACCAAACCGACCAATAATTCAATAATCGATAACTAAAACTATAAATGTAGCTCTTCTTACTGGGCGATTGCATCAACGTAGATGCTTCTCCTGTGTTCTACTGTGCTGCTTGTATTGTCCCCACATACCGCAGCACGCGAGAAGGTCTGGCAGACCATTAATGGTACCGTTTCAGAGAGAAATGCGACCAATGTGACGATCTCGCGTTATATCGATTCGATGGTGAATGACGAAACACGGAGATTTTCTAAGGTTTTTACTACATATTAACACTTTTCACATTTTCTCGTGTTACGTGGCTGCCAGTCCTCGGTTCATGCAAAATCTTAAGGTCCTCCGTCATGTCCAAGGCACCAAACCGACCAATAATTCAATAATCGATATCTAAAACTATGAATGTAGCCCTTCTTACTGGGCGATTGCATCAACTTAGATGCTTCTCCTGTGTTCTACTGTGCTGCTTGTATTGTCCCCACATACCGCAGCACGCGACAAGGGCTGGCAGACCATAAATGTAACCGTTTCAGAGAGAAATGCGACCAATGTGACGATCTCGCGTTATATCGATTCGATGGTGAATGACGAAACACGGAGATTTTCTAAGGTTTTTACTACATATTAACACTTTTCACATTTTCTCGTGTTACGTGGCTGCCAGTCCTCGGTTCATGCAAAATCTTAAGGTCCTCGGTCATGTCCAAGGCACCAAACCGACCAATAATTCAATAATCGATAACTAAAACTATAAATGTAGCTCTTCTTACTGGGCGATTACATCAACTTAGATGCTTCTCCTGTGTTCTACTGTGCTGCTTGTATTGTCCCCACATAACCCAGCACGCGACAAGGGCTGGCAGACCATAAATGTAACCGTTTCAGAGAGAAATTCGACCAATGTGACGATCTCGCGTTATATCGATTCGATGGTGAATGACGAAACACGGAGATTTTCTAAGGTTTTTACTACATATTAACACTTTTCACATTTTCTCGTGTTACGTGGCTGCCAGTACTCGGTTCATGCAAAATCTTAAGGTCCTCGGTCATGTCCAAGGCACCAAACCGACCAATAATTCAATAATCGATAACTAAAACTATAAATGTAGCTCTTCTTACTGGGCGATTGCATCAACTTAGATGCTTCTCCTGTGTTCTACTGTGCTGCTTGTATTGTCCCCACATACCGCAGCACGCGACAAGGGCTGGCAGTCCATAAATGTAACCGTTTCAGAGAGAAATGCGACCAATGTGACGATCTCGCGTTATATCGATTCGATGGTGAATGACGAAACACGGAGATTTTCTAAGGTTTTTAATACATATTAACACTTTTCACATTTTCTCGTGTTACGTGGCTGCCAGTCCTCGGTTCATGCAAAATCTTAAGGTCCTCGGTCATGTCCAAGGCACCAAACCGACCAATAATTCAATAATCGATAACTAAAACTATAAATGTAGCTCGTCTTACTGGGCGATTGCATCAACTTAGATGCTTCTCCTGTGTTCTACTGTGCTGCTTGTATTGTCCCCACATACCGCAGCACGCGACAAGGGCTGGCAGACCATAAATGTAACCGTTTCAGAGAGAAATGCGACCAATGTGACGATCTCGCGTTATATCGATTCGATGGTGAATGACGAAACACGGAGATTTTCTAAGGTTTTTACTACATATTAACACTTTTCACATTTTCTCGTGTTACGTGGCTGCCAGTCCTCGGTTCATGTAAAATCTTAAGGTCCTCGGTCATGTCCAAGGCACCAAACCGACCAATAATTCGATAATCGATAACTAAAACTATAAAATCTTAAGGTCCTCGGTCATGTCCAAGGCGCCAAACCGACCAATAATTCAATAATCGATAGCTAGAACTATAAATGTAGCTCTTCTTACTGGGCGATTGCATCAACTTAGATGCTTCTCCTGTGTTCTACTGTGCTGCTTGTATTGTCCCCACATACCGCAGCACACGACAAGGGCTGGCAGACCATAAATGTAACCGTTTCAGAGAGAAATGCGACCAATGTGACGATCTCGCGTTATATCGATTCGATGGTGAATGACGAAACACGGAGATTTTCTAAGGTTTTTACTACATATTAACACTTTTCACATTTTCTCGTGTTACGTGCCTGCCAGTCCTCGGTTCATGCAAAATCTTAAGGTCCTCGGTCATGTCCAAGGCACCAAACCGGCCAATAATTCAATAATCGATAACTAAAACTATAAATGTAGCTCTTCTTACTGGGCGATTGCATCAACTTAGATGCTTCTCCTGTGTTCTACTGTGAGCTTGTATTGTCCCCACATACCGCAGCACGCGACAAGGGCTGGCAGACCATAAATGTAACCGTTTCAGAGAGAAATGCGACCAATGTGACGATCTCGCGTTATATCGATTCGATGGTGAATGACGAAACACGGAGATTTTCTAAGGTTTTTACTACATATTAACACTTTTCACATTTTCTCGTGTTACGTGGCTGCCAGTCCTCGGTTCATGCAAAATCTTGAGGTCCTCGGTCATGTCCAAGGCACCAAACCGACCAATAATTCAATAATCGATAACTAAAACTATAAATGTAGCTCTTCTTACTGGGCGATTGCATCAACTTAGATGCTTCTCCTGTGTTCTACTGTGCTGCTTGTATTGTCCCCACATAACCCAGCACGCGACAAGGGCTGGCAGACCATAAATGTAACCGTTTCAGAGAGAAATGCGACCAATGTGACGATCTCGCGTTATATCGATTCCATGGTGAATGACGAAACACGGAGATTTTCTAAGGTTTTTACTACATATTAACACTTTTCACATTTTCTCGTGTTACGTGGCTGCCAGTCCTCGGTTCATGCAAAATCTT
Source organism: Schistocerca nitens (assembly GCF_023898315.1). NCBI lineage: Eukaryota > Metazoa > Arthropoda > Insecta > Orthoptera > Acrididae > Schistocerca > Schistocerca nitens. The sequence continues at coordinate 66,752,280 of NC_064625.1, forward strand.
AAGCTCCTCGGTAATGTCCAAGGCACCAAACCGACCAATAATTCAATAATCGATAACTAAAACTATGAATGTAGCTCTTCTTACTGGGCGATTGCATCAACTTAGATGCTTCTCCTGTGTTCAACTGTGCTGCTTGTATTGTCCCCACATACCGCAGCACGCGACAAGGGCTGGCAGATCATAAATGTAACCGTTTCAGAGATAAATGCGACCAATGTGACGATCTCGCGTTATATCGATTCGATGGTGAATGACGAAACACGGAGATTTTCTAAGGTTTTTACTACATATTAACACTTTTCACATTTTCTCGTGTTACGTGGCTGCCAGTCCTCGGTTCATGCAAAATCTTAAGGTCCACGGTCATGTCCAAGGCACCAAACCGACCAATAATTCAATAATCGATAACTAAAACTATAAATGTAGCTCTTCTTACTGGGCGATTGCATCAACTTAGATGCTTCTCCTGTGTTCTACTGTGCTGCTTGTATTGTCCCCACATACCGCAGCACGCGACAAGGGCTGGCAGACCATAAATGTAACCGTTTCAGAGAGAAATGCGACCAATGTGACGATCTCGCGTTATATCGATTCGATGGTGAATGACGAAACACGGAGATTTTCTAAGGTTTTTACTACATATTAACACTTTTCACATTTTCTCGTGTTACGTGGCTGCCAGTCCTCGGTTCATGCAAAATCTTAAGGTCCTCGGTCATGTCCAAGGCACCAAACCGACCAATAATTCAGTAATCGATAACTAAAACTATAAATGTAGCTCTTCTTACTGGGCGATTGCATCAACTTAGATGCTTCTCCTGTGTTCTACTGTGCTGCTTGTATTGTCCCCACATACCGCAGCACGCGACAAGGGCTGGCAGACCATAAATGTAACCGTTTCAGAGAGAAATGCGACCAATGTGACGATCTCGCGTTATATCGATTCGATGGTGAATGACGAAACACGGAGATTTTCTAAGGTTTTTACTACATATTAACACTTTTCACATTTTCTCGTGTTACGTGGCTGCCAGTCCTCGGTTCATGCAAAATCTTAAGGTCCTCGGTCATGTCCAAGGCACCAAACCGACCAATAATTCAATAATCGATAACTAAAACTATAAATGTAGCTCTTCTTACTGGGCGATTGCATCAACTTAGATGCTTCTCCTGTGTTCTACTGTGCTGCTTGTATTGTCCCCACATACCGCAGCACGCGACAAGGGCTGGCAGACCATAAATGTAACCGTTTCAGAGAGAAATGCGACCAATGTGACGATCTCGCGTTATATCGATTCGATGGTGAATGACGAAACACGGAGATTTTCTAAGGTTTTTACTACATACTAACACTTTTCACATTTTCTCGTGTTACGTGGCTGCCAGTCCTCGGTTCATGCAAAATCTTAAGGTCCTCGGTCATGTCCAAGGCACCAAACCGACCAATAATTCAATAATCGATAACTAAAACTATAAATGTAGCTCTTCTTACTGGGCGATTGCATCAACTTAGATGCTTCTCCTGTGTTCTACTGTGCTGCTTGTATTGTCCCCACATAACCCAGCACGCGACAAGGGCTGGCAGACCATAAATGTAACCGTTTCAGAGAGAAATGCGACCAATGTGACGATCTCGCGTTATATCGATTCGATGGTGAATGACGAAACACGGAGATTTCTAAGGTTTTTACTACATATTAACACTTTTCACATTTTCTCGTGTTACGTGGCTGCCAGTCCTCGGTTCATGCAAAATCTTAAGCTCCTCGGTAATGTCCAAGGCACCAAACCGACCAATAATTCAATAATCGATAACTAAAACTATAAATGTAGCTCTTCTTACTGGGCGATTGCATCAACTTAGATGCTTCTCCTGTGTTCAACTGTGCTGCTTGTATTGTCCCCACATACCGCAGCACGCGACAAGGGCTGGCAGACCATAAATGTAACCGTTTCAGAGAGAAATGCGACCAATGTGACGATCTCGCGTTATATCGATTCGATGGTGAATGACGAAACACGGAGATTTTCTAAGGTTTTTAATACATATTAACACTTTTCACATTTTCTCGTGTTACGTGGCTGCCAGTCCTCGGTTCATGCAAAATCTTAAGGTCCTCGGTCATGTCCAAGGCACCAAACCGACCAATAATTCAATAATCGATAACTAAAACTATAAATGTAGCTCGTCTTACTGGGCGATTGCATCAACTTAGATGCTTCTCCTGTGTTCTACTGTGCTGCTTGTATTGTCCCCACATACCGCAGCACACGACAAGGGCTGGCAGACCATAAATGTAACCGTTTCAGAGAGAAATGCGACCAATGTGACGATCTCGCGTTATATCGATTCGATGGTGAATGACGAAACACGGAGATTTTCTAAGGTTTTTACTACATATTAACACTTTTCACATTTTCTCGTGTTACGTGCCTGCCAGTCCTCGGTTCATGCAAAATCTTAAGGTCCTCGGTCATGTCCAAGGCACCAAACCGACCAATAATTCAATAATCGATAACTAAAACTATAAATGTAGCTCTTCTTACTGGGCGATTGCATCAACTTAGATGCTTCTCCTGTGTTCTACTGTGAGCTTGTATTGTCCCCACATACCGCAGCACGCGACAAGGGCTGGCAGACCATAAATGTAACCGTTTCAGAGAGAAATGCGACCAATGTGACGATCTCGCGTTATATCGATTCGATGGTGAATGACGAAACACGGAGATTTTCTAAGGTTTTTACTACATATTAACACTTTTCACATTTTCTCGTGTTACGTGGCTGCCAGTCCTCGGTTCATGCAAAATCTTGAGGTCCTCGGTCATGTCCAAGGCACCAAACCGACCAATAATTCAATAATCGATAACTAAAACTATAAATGTAGCTCTTCTTACTGGGCGATTGCATCAACTTAGATGCTTCTCCTGTGTTCTACTGTGCTGCTTGTATTGTCCCCACATAACCCAGCACGCGACAAGGGCTGGCAGACCATAAATGTAACCGTTTCAGAGAGAAATGCGACCAATGTGACGATCTCGCGTTATTTCGATTCGATGGTGAATGACGAAACACGGAGATTTTCTAAGGTTTTTACTACATATTAACACTTTTCACATTTTCTCGTGTTACGTGGCTGCCAGTCCTCGGTTCATGCAAAATCTTAAGCTCCTCGGTAATGTCCAAGGCACCAAACCGACCAATAATTCAATAATCGATAACTAAAACTATGAATGTAGCTCTTCTTACTGGGCGATTGCATCAACTTAGATGCTTCTCCTGTGTTCAACTGTGCTGCTTGTATTGTCCCCACATACCGCAGCACGCGACAAGGGCTGGCAGATCATAAATGTAACCGTTTCAGAGATAAATGCGACCAATGTGACGATCTCGCGTTATATCGATTCGATGGTGAATGACGAAACACGGAGATTTTCTAAGGTTTTTACTACATATTAACACTTTTCACATTTTCTCGTGTTACGTGGCTGCCAGTCCTCGGTTCATGCAAAATCTTAAGGTCCTCGGTCATGTCCAAGGCACCAAACCGACCAATAATTCAATAATCGATAACTAAAACTATAAATGTAGCTCTTCTTACTGGGCGATTGCATCAACTTAGATGCTTCTCCTGTGTTCTACTGTGCTGCTTGTATTGTCCCCACATACCGCAGCACGCGACAAGGGCTGGCAGACCATAAATGTAACCGTTTCAGAGAGAAATGCGACCAATGTGACGATCTCGCGTTATATCGATTCGATGGTGAATGACGAAACACGGAGATTATCTAAGGTTTTTACTACATATTAACACTTTTCACATTTTCTCGTGTTACGTGGCTGCAAGTCCTCGGTTCATGTAAAATCTTAAGGTCCTCGGTCATGTCCAAGGCACCAAACTGACCAATAATTCGATAATCGATAACTAAAACTATAAAAGTAGCTCTTCTTACTGGGTGATTGCATCAACTAAGATGCTTCTCCTGTGTTCTACTGTGCTGCTTGTATTGTACCCACATACCGCAGCACGCGACAAGGGCTGGCAGACCATAAATGTAACCGTTTCAGAGAGAAATGCGACCAATGTGACGATCTCGCGTTATATCGATTCGATGGTGAATGACGAAACACGGAGATTTTCTAAGGTTTTTACTACATATTAACACTTTTCACATTTTCTCGTGTTACGTGGCTGCCAGTCCTCGGTTCATGCAAAATCTTAAGGTCCTCGGTCATGTCCAAGGCACCAAACCGACCAATAATTCAATAATCGATAACTAAAACTATAAATGTAGCTCTTCTTACTGGGCGATTGCATCAACGTAGATGCTTCTCCTGTGTTCTACTGTGCTGCTTGTATTGTCCCCACATACCGCAGCACGCGAGAAGGTCTGGCAGACCATTAATGGTACCGTTTCAGAGAGAAATGCGACCAATGTGACGATCTCGCGTTATATCGATTCGATGGTGAATGACGGAACACGGAGATTTTCTAAGGTTTTTACTACATATTAACACTTTTCACATTTTCTCGTGTTACGTGGCTGCCAGTCCTCGGTTCATGCAAAATCTTAAGGTCCTCCGTCATGTCCAAGGCACCAAACCGACCAATAATTCAATAATCGATAACTAAAACTATGAATGTAGCCCTTCTTACTGGGCGATTGCATCAACTTAGATGCTTCTCCTGTGTTCTACTGTGCTGCTTGTATTGTCCCCACATACCGCAGCACGCGACAAGGGCTGGCAGACCATAAATGTAACCGTTTCAGAGAGAAATGCGACCAATGTGACGATCTCGCGTTATATCGATTCGATGTTGAATGACGAAACACGGAGATTTTCTAAGGTTTTTACTACATATTAACACTTTTCACATTTTCTCGTGTTACGTGGCTGCCAGTCCTCGGTTCATGCAAAATCTTAAGGTCCTCGGTCATGTCCAAGGCACCAAACCGACCAATAATTCAATAATCGATAACTAAAACTATAAATGTAGCTCTTCTTACTGGGCGATTACATCAACTTAGATGCTTCTCCTGTGTTCTACTGTGCTGCTTGTATTGTCCCCACATAACCCAGCACGCGACAAGGGCTGGCAGACCATAAATGTAACCGTTTCAGAGAGAAATTCGACCAATGTGACGATCTCGCGTTATATCGATTCGATGGTGAATGACGAAACACGGAGATTTTCTAAGGTTTTTACTACATATTAACACTTTTCACATTTTCTCGTGTTACGTGGCTGCCAGTACTCGGTTCATGCAAAATCTTAAGGTCCTCGGTCATGTCCAAGGCACCAAACCGACCAATAATTCAATAATCGATAACTAAAACTATAAATGTAGCTCTTCTTACTGGGCGATTGCATCAACTTAGATGCTTCTCCTGTGTTCTACTGTGCTGCTTGTATTGTCCCCACATACCGCAGCACGCGACAAGGGCTGGCAGTCCATAAATGTAACCGTTTCAGAGAGAAATGCGACCAATGTGACGATCTCGCGTTATATCGATTCGATGGTGAATGACGAAACACGGAGATTTTCTAAGGTTTTTACTACATATTAACACTTTTCACATTTTCTCGTGTTACGTGGCTGCCAGTCCTCGGTTCATGCAAAATCTTAAGGTCCTCGGTAATGTCCAAGGCACCAAACCGACCAATAATTCAATAATAGATAACTAAAACTATAAATGTAGCTCTTCTTACTGGGCGATTGCATCAACTTAGATGCTTCTCCTGTGTTCTACTGTGAGCTTGTATTGTCCCCACATACCGCAGCACGCGACAAGGGCTGGCAGACCATAAATGTAAGCGTTTCAGAGAGAAATGCGACCAATGTGACGATCTCGCGTTATATCGATTCGATGGTGAATGACGAAACACGGAGATTTCCTAAGGTTTTTACTACATATTAACACTTTTCACATTTTCTCGTGTTACGTGGCTGCCAGTCCTCGGTTCATGCAAAATCTTAAGGTCCTCGGTCATGTCCAAGGCACCAAACCGACCAATAAATCAATAATCGATAACTAAAACTATAAATGTAGCTCTTCTTACTGGGCGATTGCATCAACTTAGATGCTTCTCCTGTGTTCTACTGTGCTGCTTGTATTGTCCCCACATAACCCAGCACGCGACAAGGGCTGGCAGACCATAAATGTAACCGTTTCAGAGAGAAATGCGACCAATGTGACGATCTCGCGTTATATCGATTCGATGGTGAATGACGAAACACGGAGATTTTCTAAGGTTTTTACTACATATTAACACTTTTCACATTTTCTCGTGTTACGTGGCTGCCAGTCCTCGGTTCATGCAAAATCTTAAGGTCCTCGGTCATGTCCAAGGCACCAAACCGACCAATAATTCAATAATCGATAACTAAAACTATAAATGTAGCTCTTCTTACTGGGCGATTGCATCAACTGAGATGTTTCTCCTGTGTTCCACTGTGCTGCTTGTATTGTCCCCACATACCGAATCACGCAACAAGGGCTGGCAGACCATAAATGTAACCGTTTCAGAGATAAATGCGACCAATGTGACGATCTCGCGTTATATCGATTCGATGGTGAATGACGAAACACGGAGATTTTCTAAGGTTTTTACTACATATTAACACTTTTCACATTTTCTCGTGTTACGTGGCTGCCAGTCCTCGGTTCATGTAAAATCTTAAGGTCCTCGGTCATGTCCAAGGCACCAAACCGACCAATAATTCGATAATCGATAACTAAAACTATAAATGTAGCTCTTCTTACTGGGCGATTGCATCAACTTAGATGCTTCTCCTGTGTTCTACTGTGAGCTTGTATTGTCCCCACATACCGCAGCACGCGACAAGGGCTGGCAGACCATAAATGTAACCGTTTCAGAGAGAAATGCGACCAATGTGACGATCTCGCGTTATATCGATTCGATGGTGAATGACGAAACACGGATATTTTCTAAGGTTTTTACTACATATTAACACTTTTCACATTTTCTCGTGTTACGTGGCTGCCAGTCCTCGGTTCATGCAAAATCTTAAGGTCCTAGGTCATGTCCAAGGCACCAAACCGACCAATAATTCAATAATCGATAACTAAAACTATAAATGTAGCTCTTCTTACTGGGCGATTGCATCAACTTAGATGCTTCTCCTGTGTTCTACTGTGCTGCTTGTATTGTCCCCACATACCGCAGCACGCGACAAGGGCTGGCAGACCATAAATGTAACCGTTTCAGAGAGAAATGCGACCAATGTGACGATCTCGCGTTATATCGATTCGATGGTGAATGACGAAACACGGAGATTTTCTAAGGTTTTTACTACATATTAACACTTTTCACATTTTCTCGTGTTACGTGGCTGCCAGTCCTCGGTTCATGCAAAATCTTAAGGTCCTAGGTCATGTCCAAGGCACCAAACCGACCAATAATTCAATAATCGATAACTAAAACTATAAATGTAGCTCTTCTTACTGGGCGATTGCATCAACTTAGATGCTTCTCCTGTGTTCTACTGTGAGCTTGTATTGTCCCCACATACCGCAGCACGCGACAAGGGCTGGCAGACCATAAATGTAAGCGTTTCAGAGAGAAATGCGACCAATGTGACGATCTCGCGTTATATCGATTCGATGGTGAATGACGAAACACGGAGATTTTCTAAGGTTTTTACTACATATTAACACTTTTCACATTTTCTCGTGTTACGTGGCTGCCAGTCCTCGGTTCATGCAAAATCTTAAGGTCCTCAGTCATGTCCAAGGCACCAAACCGACCAATAATTCAATAATCGATAACTAAAACTATAAATGTAGCTCTTCTTACTGGGCGATTGCATCAACTTAGATGCTTCTCCTGTGTTCTACTGTGCTGCTTGTATTGTCCCCACATAACCCAGCACGCGACAAGGGCTGGCAGACCATAAATGTAACCGTTTCAGAGAGAAATGCGACCAATGTGACGATCTCGCGTTATATCGATTCGATGGTGAATGACGAAACACGGAGATTTTCTAAGGTTTTTACTACATATTAACACTTTTCACATTTTCTCGTGTTACGTGGCTGCCAGTCCTCGGTTCATGCAAAATCTTAAGGACCTCGGTCATGTCCAAGGCACCAAACCGACCAATAATTCAATAATCGATAACTAAAACTATAAATGTAGCTCTTCTTACTGGGCGATTGCATCAACTGAGATGTTTCTCCTGTGTTCCACTGTGCTGCTTGTATTGTCCCCACATACCGAATCACGCAACAAGGGCTGGCAGACCATAAATGTAACCGTTTCAGAGATAAATGCGACCAATGTGACGATCTCGCGTTATATCGATTCGATGGTGAATGACGAAACACGGAGATTTTCTAAGGTTTTTACTACATATTAACACTTTTCACATTTTCTCGTGTTACGTGGCTGCCAGTCCTCGGTTCATGTAAAATCTTAAGGTCCTCGGTCATGTCCAAGGCACCAAACCGACCAATAATTCGATAATCGATAACTAAAACTATAAATGTAGCTCTTCTTACTGGGCGATTGCATCAACTTAGATGCTTCTCCTGTGTTCTACTGTGAGCTTGTATTGTCCCCACATACCGCAGCACGCGACAAGGGCTGGCAGACCATAAATGTAACCGTTTCAGAGAGAAATGCGACCAATGTGACGATCTCGCGTTATATCGATTCGATGGTGAATGACGAAACACGGAGATTTTCTAAGGTTTTTACTACATATTAACACTTTTCACATTTTCTCGTGTTACGTGGCTGCCAGTCCTCGGTTCATGCAAAATCTTAAGGTCCTAGGTCATGTCCAAGGCACCAAACCGACCAATAATTCAATAATCGATAACTAAAACTATAAATGTAGCTCTTCTTACTGGGCGATTGCATCAACTTAGATGCTTCTCCTGTGTTCTACTGTGCTGCTTGTATTGTCCCCACATACCGCAGCACGCGACAAGGGCTGGCAGACCATAAATGTAACCGTTTCAGAGAGAAATGCGACCAATGTGACGATCTCGCGTTATATCGATTCGATGGTGAATGACGAAACACGGAGATTTTCTAAGGTTTTTAGTACATATTAACACTTTTCACATTTTCTCGTGTTACGTGGCTGCCAGTCCTCGGTTCATGCAAAATCTTAAGGTCCTAGGTCATGTCCAAGGCACCAAACCGACCAATAATTCAATAATCGATAACTAAAACTATAAATGTAGCTCTTCTTACTGGGCGATTGCATCAACTTCCTGTGTTCTACTGTGAGCTTGTATTGTCCCCACATACCGCAGCACGCGACAAGGGCTGGCAGACCATAAATGTAACCGTTTCAGAGAGAAATACGACCCATGTGACGATCTCGCGTTATATCGATTCGATGGTGAATGACGAAACACGGAGATTTTCTAAGGTTTTTACTACATATTAACACTTTTCACATTTTCTCGTGTTACGTGGCTGCCAGTCCTCGGTTCATGCAAAATCTTAAGGTCCTCGGTCATGTCCAAGGCACCAAACCGACCAATAATTCAATAATCGATAGCTAAAACTATAAATGTAGCTCTTCTTACTGGGCGATTGCATCAACTTAGATGCTTCTCCTGTGTTCTACTGTGCTGCTTGTATTGTCCCCACATACCGCAGCACGCGACAAGGGCTGGCAGACCATAAATGTAACCGTTTCAGAGAGAAATGCGACCAATGTGACGATCTCGCGTTATATCGATTCGATGGCGAATGACGAAACACGGAGATTTTCTAAGGTTTTTACTACATATTAACACTTTTCACACTTTCTCGTGTTACGTGGCTGCCAGTCCTCGGTTCATGCAAAATCTTAAGGTCCTCGGTCATGTCCAAGGCACCAAACCGACCAATAATTCAATAATCGATAACTAAAACTATAAATGTAGCTCTTCTTACTGGGCGATTGCATCAACTTAGATGCTTCTCCTGTGTTCTACTGTGAGCTTGTATTGTCCCCACATACCGCAGCACGCGACAAGGGGTGGCAGACCATAAATGTAACCGTTTCAGAGAGAAATGCGACCAATGTGACGATCTCGCGTTATATCGATTCGATGGTGAATGACGAAACACGGAGATTTTCTAAGGTTTTTACTACATATTAACACTTTTCACATTTTCTCGTGTTACGTGGCTGCCAGTCCTCGGTTCATGCAAAATCTTAAGGTCCTAGGTCATGTCCAAGGCACCAAACCGACCAATAATTCAATAATCGATAACTAAAACTATAAATGTAGCTCTTCTTACTGGGCGATTGCATCAACTTAGATGCTTCTCCTGTGTTCTACTGTGCTGCTTGTATTGTCCCCACATAACCCAGCACGCGACAAGGGCTGGCAGACCATAAATGTAACCGTTTCAGAGAGAAATGCGACCAATGTGACGATCTCGCGTTATATCGATTCGATGGTGAATGACGAAACACGGAGATTTTCTAAGGTTTTTACTACATATTCACATTTTCTCGTGTTACGTGGCTGCCAGTCCTCGGTTCATGCAAAATCTTAAGGTCCTCGGTCATGTCCAAGGCACCAAACCGACCAATAATTCAATAATCGATAACTAAAACTATAAATGTAGCTCTTCTTACTGGGCGATTGCATCAACTTAGATGCTTCTCCTGTGTTCTACTGTGCTGCTTGTATTGTCCCCACATACCGCAGCACGCGACAAGGGCTGGCAGACCATAAATGTAACCGTTTCAGAGAGAAATGCGACCAATGTGACGATCTCGCGTTATATCGATTCGATGGTGAATGACGAAACACGGAGATTTTCTAAGGTTTTTACTACATATTAACACTTTTCACATTTTCTCGTGTTACGTGGCTGCCAGTCCTCAGTTCATGCAAAATCTTAAGGTCCTCGGTCATGTCCAAGGCACCAAACCGACCAATAATTCAATAATCGATAACTAAAACTATAAATGTAGCTCTTCTTACTGGGCGATTGCATCAACTTAGATGTTTCTCCTGTGTTCCACTGTGCTGCTTGTATTGTCCCCACATACCGAATCACGCAACAAGGGCTGGCAGACCATAAATGTAACCGTTTCAGAGATAAATGCGACCAATGTGACGATCTCGCGTTATATCGATTCGATGGTGAATGACGAAACACGGAGATTTTCTAAGGTTTTTACTACATATTAACACTTTTCACATTTTCTCGTGTTACGTGGCTGCCAGTCCTCGGTTCATGTAAAATCTTAAGGTCCTCGGTCATGTCCAAGGCACCAAACCGACCAATAATTCGATAATCGATAACTAAAACTATAAATGTAGCTCTTCTTACTGGGCGATTGCATCAACTTAGATGCTTCTCCTGTGTTCTACTGTGAGCTTGTATTGTCCCCACATACCGCAGTTCGCGACAAGGGCTGGCAGACCATAAATGTAACCGTTTCAGAGAGAAATGCGACCAATGTGACGATCTCGCGTTATATCGATTCGATGGTGAATGACGAAACACGGATATTTTCTAAGGTTTTTACTACATATTAACACTTTTCACATTTTCTCGTGTTACGTGGCTGCCAGTCCTCGGTTCATGCAAAATCTTAAGGTCCTAGGTCATGTCCAAGGCACCAAACCGACCAATAATTCAATAATCGATAACTAAAACTATAAATGTAGCTCTTCTTACTGGGCGATTGCATCAACTTAGATGCTTCTCCTGTGTTCTACTGTGCTGCTTGTATTGTCCCCACATACCGCAGCACGCGACAAGGGCTGGCAGACCATAAATGTAACCGTTTCAGAGAGAAATGCGACCAATGTGACGATCTCGCGTTATATCGATTCGATGGTGAATGACGAAACACGGAGATTTTCTAAGGTTTTTACTACATATTAACACTTTTCACATTTTCTCGTGTTACGTGGCTGCCAGTCCTCGGTTCATGCAAAATCTTAAGGTCCTCGGTCATGTCCAAGGCACCAAACCGACCAATAATTCAATAATCGATAGCTAAAACTATAAATGTAGCTCTTCTTACTGGGCGATTGCATCAACTTAGATGCTTCTCCTGTGTTCTACTGTGCTGCTTGTATTGTCCCCACATACCGCAGCACGCGACAAGGGCTGGCAGACCATAAATGTAACCGTTTCAGAGAGAAATGCGACCAATGTGACGATCTCGCGTTATATCGATTCGATGGCGAATGACGAAACACGGAGATTTTCTAAGGTTTTTACTACATATTAACACTTTTCACACTTTCTCGTGTTACGTGGCTGCCAGTCCTCGGTTCATGCAAAATCTTAAGGTCCTCGGTCATGTCCAAGGCACCAAACCGACCAATAATTCAATAATCGATAACTAAAACTATAAATGTAGCTCTTCTTACTGGGCGATTGCATCAACTTAGATGCTTCTCCTGTGTTCTACTGTGAGCTTGTATTGTCCCCACATACCGCAGCACGCGACAAGGGCTGGCAGACCATAAATGTAACCGTTTCAGAGAAAAATGCGACCAATGTGACGATCTCGCGTTATATCGATTCGATGGTGAATGACGAAACACGGATGTTTTCTAAGGTTTTTACTACATATTAACACTTTTCACATTTTCTCGTGTTACGTGGCTGCCAGTCCTCGGTTCATGCAAAATCTTAAGGTCCTCGGTCATGTCCAAGGCACCAAACCGACCAATAATTCAATAATCGATAACTAAAACTATAAATGTAGCTCTTCTTACTGGGCGATTGCATCAACTTAGATGCTTCTCCTGTGTTCTACTGTGCTGCTTGTATTGTCCCCACATAACCCAGCACGCGACAAGGGCTGGCAGACGATAAATGTAACCGTTTCAGAGAGAAATGCGACCAATGTGACGATCTCGCGTTATATCGATTCGATGGTGAATGACGAAACACGGAGATTTTCTAAGGTTTTTACTACATATTAACACTTTTCACATTTTCTCGTGTTACGTGGCTGCCAGTCCTCGGTTCATGCAAAATCTTAAGGTCCTAGGTCATGTCCAAGGCACCAAACCGACCAATAATTCAATAATCGATAACTAAAACTATAAATGTAGCTCTTCTTACTGGGCGATTGAATCAACTTAGATGCTTCTCCTGTGTTCTACTGTGAGCTTGTATTGTCCCCACATACCGCAGCACGCGACATGGGCTGGCAGACCATAAATGTAACCGTTTCAGAGAGAAATGCGACCAATGTGACGATCTCGCGTTATATCGATTCGATGGTGAATGACGAAACACGGAGATTTTCTAAGGTTTTTACTACATATTAACACTTTTCACATTTTCTCGTGTTACGTGGCTGCCAGTCCTCGGTTCATGCAAAATCTTAAGGTCCTCGGTCATGTCCAAGGCACCAAACCGACCAATAATTCAATAATCGATAACTAAAACTATAAATGTAGCTCTTCTTACTGGGCGATTGCATCAACTTAGATGCTTCTCCTGTGTTCTACTGTGCTGCTTGTATTGTCCCCACATACCGCAGCACGCGACAAGGGCTGGCAGGCCATAAATGTAACCGTTTCAGAGAGAAATGCGACCAATGTGACGATCTCGCGTTATATCGATTCGATGGTGAATGACGAAACACGGAGATTTTCTAAGGTTTTTACTACATATTAACACTTTTCACATTTTCTCGTGTTACGTGGCTGCCAGTCCTCGGTTCATGCAAAATCTTAAGGTCCTAGGTCATGTCCAAGGCACCAAACCGACCAATAATTCAATAATAGATAACTAAAACTATAAATGTAGCTCTTCTTACTGGGCGATTGCATCAACTTAGATGCTTCTCCTGTGTTCTACTGTGAGCTTGTATTGTCCCCACATACCGCAGCACGCGACAAGGGCTGGCAGACCATAAATGTAACCGTTTCAGAGAGAAATACGACCCATGTGACGATCTCGCGTTATATCGATTCGATGGTGAATGACGAAACACGGAGATTTTCTAAGGTTTTTACTACATATTAACACTTTTCACATTTTCTCGTGTTACGTGGCTGCCAGTCCTCGGTTCATGCAAAATCTTAAGGTCCTCGGTCATGTCCAAGACACCAAACCGACCAATAATTCAATAATCGATAGCTAAAACTATAAATGTAGCTCTTCTTACTGGGCGATTGCATCAACTTAGATGCTTCTCCTGTGTTCTACTGTGCTGCTTGTATTGTCCCCACATACCGCAGCACGCGACAAGGGCTGGCAGACCATAAATGTAACCGTTTCAGAGAGAAATGCGACCAATGTGACGATCTCGCGTTATATCGATTCGATGGCGAATGACGAAACACGGAGATTTTCTAAGGTTTTTACTACATATTAACACTTTTCACACTTTCTCGTGTTACGTGGCTGCCAGTCCTCGGTTCATGCAAAATCTTAAGGTCCTCGGTCATGTCCAAGGCACCAAACCGACCAATAATTCAATAATCGATAACTAAAACTATAAATGTAGCTCTTCTTACTGGGCGATTGCATCAACTTAGATGCTTCTCCTGTGTTCTACTGTGAGCTTGTATTGTCCCCACATACCGCAGCACGCGACAAGGGCTGGCAGACCATAAATGTAACCGTTTCAGAGAGAAATGCGACCAATGTGACGATCTCGCGTTATATCGATTCGATGGTGAATGACGAAACACGGAGATTTTCTAAGGTTTTTACTACATATTAACACTTTTCACATTTTCTCGTGTTACGTGGCTGCCAGTCCTCGGTTCATGCAAATTCTTAAGGTCCTAGGTCATGTCCAAGGCACCAAACCGACCAATAATTCAATAATCGATAACTAAAACTATAAATGTAGCTCTTCTTACTGGGCGATTGCATCAACTTAGATGCTTCTCCTGTGTTCTACTGTGCTGCTTGTATTGTCCCCACATAACCCAGCACGCGACAAGGGCTGGCAGACGATAAATGTAACCGTTTCAGAGAGAAATGCGACCAATGTGACGATCTCGCGTTATATCGATTCGATGGTGAATGACGAAACACGGAGATTTTCTAAGGTTTTTACTACATATTCACATTTTCTCGTGTTACGTGCCTGCCAGTCCTCGGTTCATGCAAAATCTTAAGGTCCTCGGTCATGTCCAAGGCACCAAACCGACCAATAATTCAATAATCGATAACTAAAACTATAAATGTAGCTCCTCTTACTGGGCGGTTGCATCAACTTAGATGCTTCTCCTGTGTTCTACTGTGCTGCTTGTATTGTCCCCACATACCGCAGCACGCGACAAGGGCTGGCAGACCATAGATGTAACCGTTTCAGAGAGAAATGCGACCAATGTGACGATCTCGCGTTATATCGATTCGATGGTGAATGACGAAACACGGAGATTTTCTAAGGTTTTTACTACATATTAACACTTTTCACATTTTCTCGTGTTACGTGGCTGCCAGTCCTCGGTTCATGCAAAATCTTAAGGTCCTAGGTCATGTCCAAGGCACCAAACCGACCAATAATTCAATAATCGATACCTAAAACTATAAATGTAGCTCTTCTTACTGGGCGATTGAATCAACTTAGATGCTTCTCCTGTGTTCTACTGTGAGCTTGTATTGTCCCCACATACCGCAGCACGCGACATGGGCTGGCAGACCATAAATGTAACCGTTTCAGAGAGAAATGCGACCAATGTGACGATCTCGCGTTATATCGATTCGATGGTGAATGACGAAACACGGAGATTTTCTAAGGTTTTTACTACATATTAACACTTTTCACATTTTCTCGTGTTACGTGGCTGCCAGTCCTCGGTTCATGCAAAATCTTAAGGTCCTCGGTCATGTCCAAGGCACCAAACCGACCAATAATTCAATAATCGATAACTAAAACTATAAATGTAGCTCTTCTTACTGGGCGATTGCATCAACTTAGATGCTTCTCCTGTGTTCTACTGTGCTGCTTGTATTGTCCCCACATACCGCAGCACGCGACAAGGGCTGGCAGGCCATAAATGTAACCGTTTCAGAGAGAAATGCGACCAATGTGACGATCTCGCGTTATATCGATTCGATGGTGAATGACGAAACACGGAGATTTTCTAAGGTTTTTACTACATATTAACACTTTACATTTTCTCGTGTTACGTGGCTGCCAGTCCTCGGTTCATGCAAAATCTTAAGGTCCTCGGTCATGTCCAAGGCACCAAACCGACCAATAATTCAATAATCGATAACTAAAACTATAAATGTAGCTCTTCTTACTGGGCGATTGCATCAACTTAGATGCTTCTCCTGTGTTCTACTGTTCTGCTTGTATTGTCCCCACATAACCCAGCACGCGACAAGGGCTGGCAGACCATAAATGTAACCGTTTCAGAGAGAAATGCGACCAATGTGACGATCTCGCGTTATATCGATTCGATGGTGAATGACGAAACACTGAGATTTTCTAAGGTATTTACTACATATTAACTATTTTCACATTTTCTCGTGTTACGTGGGTACCAGTCCTCGGTTCATGCAAAATCTTAAGGTCCTCGGTCATGTCCAAGGCACCAAACCGACAAATAATTCAATAATCGATAACTAAAACTATAAATGTAGCTCTTCTTACTGGGCGATTGCATCAACTTAGATGCTTCTCCTGTGTTCTACTGTGCTGCTTGTATTGTCCCCACATACCGCAGCACGCGACAAGGGCTGGCAGACCATAAATGTAACCGTTTCAGAGAGAAATGCGACCAATGTGACGATCTCGCGTTATATCGATTCGATGGTGAATGACGAAACACGGAGATTTTCTAAGGTTTTTACTACATATTAACACTTTTCACATTTTCTCGTGTTACGTGGCTGCCAGTCCTCGGTTCATGTAAAATCTTAAGGTCCTCGGTCATGTCCAAGGCACCAAACCGACCAATAATTCGATAATCGATAACTAAAACTATAAATGTAGCTCTTCTTACTGGGCGATTGCATCAACTTAGATGCTTCTCCTGTGTTCTACTGTGCTGCTTGTATTGTCCCCACATACCGCAGCACGCGATAAGGGCTGGCAGACCATAAATGTAACCGTTTCAGAGAGAAATGCGACCAATGTGACGATCTCGCGTTATATCGATTCGATGGTGAATGACGAAACACGGAGATTTTCTAAGGTTTTTACTACATATTAACACTTTTCACATTTTCTCGTGTTACGTGGCTGCCAGTCCTCGGTTCATGCAAAATCTTAAGGTCCTAGGTCATGTCCAAGGCACCAAACCGACCAATAATTCAATAATCGATAACTAAAAATATAAATGTAGCTCTTCTTACTGGGCGATTGCATCAACTTAGATGCTTCTCCTGTGTTCTACTGTGCTGCTTGTATTGTCCCCACTTAACCCAGCACGCGACAAGGGCTGGCAGACCATAAATGTAACCGTTTCAGAGAGAAATGCGACCAATGTGACGATCTCGCGTTATATCGATTCGATGGTGAATGACGAAACACGGAGATTTTCTAAGGTTTTTACTACATATTAACACTTTTCACATTTTCTCGTGTTACGTGGCTGCCAGTCCTCGGTTCATGCAAAATCTTAAGGTCCTCGGTCATGTCCAAGGCACCAAACCGACCAATAATTCAATAATCGGTAACTAAAACTATAAATGTAGCTCTTCTTACTGGGCGATTGCATCAACTTAGATGCTTCTCCTGTGTTCTACTGTGCTGCTTGTATTGTCCCCACATACCGCAGCACGCGACAAGGGCTGGCAGACCATAAATGTAACCGTTTCAGAGAGAAATGCGACCAATGTGACGATCTCGCGTTATATCGATTCGATGGTGAATGACGAAACACGGGGATTTTCTAAGGTTTTTACTACATATTAACACTTTTCACATTTTCTCGTGTTACGTGGCTGCCAGTCCTCGGTTCATGCAAAATCTTAAGGTCCTCGGTCATGTCCAAGGCACCAAACCGACCAATAATTCAATAATCGATAACTAAAACTATAAATGTAGCTCTTCTTACTGGGCGATGGCATCAACTTAGATGCTTCTCCTGTGTTCTACTGTGCTGCTTGTATTGTCCCCACATACCGCAGCACGCGACAAGGGCTGGCAGACCATAAATGTAACCGTTTCAGAGAGAAATTCGACCAATGTGACGATCTCGCGTTATATCGATTCGATGGTGAATGACGAAACACGGAGATTTTCTAAGGTTTTTACTACATATTAACACTTTTCACATTTTCTCGTGTTACGTGGCTGCCAGTCCTCGGTTCATGCAAAATCTTAAGGTCCTAGGTCATGTCCAAGGCACCAAACCGACCAATAATTCAATAATCGATAACTATAACTATAAATGTAGCTCTTCTTACTGGGCGATTGCATCAACTTAGATGCTTCTGCTGCGTTCTACTGTGCTGCTTGTATTGTCCCCACATACCGCAGCACGCGACAAGGGCTGGCAGACCATAAATGTAACCGTTTCAGAGAGAAATGCGACCAATGTGACGATCTCGCGTTATATCGATTCGATGGTGAATGACGAAACACGGAGATTTTCTAAGGTTTTTAGTACATATTAAACACTTTTCACATTTTCTCGTGTTACGTGGCTGCCAGTCCGCGGTTCATGCAAAATCTTAAGGTCGTCGGTCATGTCCAAGGCACCAAACCGACCAATAATTCAATAATCGATAACTAAAACTATAAATGTAGCTCTTCTTACTGGGCGCTTGCATCAACTTAGATGCTTCTCCTGTGTTCTACTGTGCTGCTTGTATTGTCCCCACATAACCCAGCACGCGACAAGGGCTGGCAGACCATAAATGTAACCGTTTCAGAGAGAAATGCGACCAATGTGACGATCTCGCGTTATATCGATTCGATGGTGAATGACGAAACACGGAGATTTTCTAAGGTTTTTACTACATATTAACACTTTTCACATTTTCTCGTGTTACGTGGCTGCCAGTCCTCGGTTCATGCAAAATCTTAAGGTCCTCGGTCATGTCCAAGGCACCAAACCGACCAATAATTCAATAATCGATAACTAAAACTATAAATGTAGCTCTTCTTACTGGGCGATTGCATCAACTTAGATGCTTCTCCTGTGTTCTACTGTGCTGCTTGTATTGTCCCCACATACCGCAGCACGCGACAAGGGCTGGCAGACCATAAATGTAACCGTTTCAGAGAGAAATGCGACCAATGTGACGATCTCGCGTTATATCGATTCGATGGTGAATGACGAAACACGGAGATTTTCTAAGGTTTTTAGTACATATTAACACTTTTCACATTTTCTCGTGTTACGTGGCTGCCAGTCCTCGGTTCATGCAAAATCTTAAGGTCCTCGGTCATGTCCAAGGCACCAAACCGACCAATAATTCAATAATCGATAACTAAAACTATAAATGTAGCTCTTCTTACTGGGCGCTTGCATCAACTTAGATGCTTCTCCTGTGTTCTACTGTGAGCTTGTATTGTCCCCACATACCGCAGCACGCGACAAGGGCTGGCAGACCATAAATGTTACCGTTTCAGAGAGAAATGCGACCAATGTGACGATCTCGCGTTATATCGATTCGATGGTGAATGACGAAACACGGAGATTTTCTAAGGTTTTTACTACATATTAACACTTTTCACATTTTCTCGTGTTACGTGGCTGCCAGTCCTCGGTTCATGCAAAATCTTAAGGTCCTCGGTCATGTCCAAGGCACCAAACCGACCAATAATTCAATAATCGATAACTAAAACTACAAATGTAGCTCTTCTTACTGGGCGATTGCATCAACTTAGATGCTTCTCCTGTGTTCTACTGTGAGCTTGTATTGTCCCCACATACCGCAGCACGCGACAAGGGCTGGCAGACCATAAATGTACCGTTTCAGAGAGAAATGCGACCAATGTGACGATCTCGCGTTATATCGATTCGATGGTGAATGACGAAACACGGAGATTTTCTAAGGTTTTTACTACATATTAACACTTTTAACATTTTCTTGTGTTACGTGGCTGCCAGTCCTCGGTTCATGCAAAATCTTACGGTCCTCGGTCATGTCCAAGGCACCAAACCGACCAATAATTCGATAATCGATAACTAAAACTATAAATGTAGCTCTTCTTACTGGGCGATTGCATCAACTAAGATGCTTCTCCTGTGTTCTACTGTGCTGCTTGTATTGTCCGCACATACCGCAGCACGCGACAAGGGCTGGCAGACCATAAATGTAACCGTTTCAGAGAGAAATGCGACCAATGTGACGATCTCGCGTTATATCGCTTCGATGGTGAATGACGAAACACGGAGATTTTCTAAGGTTTTTACTACATATTAACACTTTTCACATTTTCTCGTGTTACGTGGCTGCCAGTCCTCGGTTCATGTAAAATCTTAAGGTCCTCGGTCATGTCCAAGGCACCAAACCGACCAATAATTCGATAATCGATAACTAAAACTATAAATGTAGCTCTTCTTACTGGGCGATTGCATCAACTAAGATGCTTCTCCTGTGTTCTACTGTGCTGCTTGTATTGTCCGCACATACCGCAGCACGCGACAAGGGCTGGCAGACCATAAATGTAACCGTTTCAGAGAGAAATGCGACCAATGTGACGATCTCGCGTTATATCGATTCGATGGTGAATGACGAAACACGGAGATTTTCTAAGGTTTTTACTACATATTAACACTTTTCACATTTTCTCGTGTTACGTGGCTGCCAGTCCTCGGTTCATGCAAAATCTTAAGGTCCTCGGTCATGTCCAAGGCACCAAACCGACCAATAATTCATTAATCGATAACTAAAACTATAAATGTAGCTCTTCTTACTGGGCGATTGCATCAACTTAGATGCTTCTCCTGTGTTCTACTGTGCTGCTTGTATTGTCGCCACATACCGCAGCACGCGACAAGGGCTGGCAGACCATAAATGTAACCGTTTCAAAGAGAAATGCGACCAATGTGACGATCTCGCGTTTTATCGATTCGATGGTGAATGACGAAACACGGAGATTTTCTAATTTTTTTACTACATATTAACACTTTTCACATTTTCTCGTGTTAGGTGGGTACCAGTCCTCGGTTCATGCAAAATCTTAAGGTCCTCGGTCATGTCCAAGGCACCAAACCGACCAATAATTCGATAATCGATAACTAAAACTATAAATGTAGCTCTTCTTACTGGGCGATTGCATCAACTTAGATGCTTCTCCTGTGTTCTACTGTGCTGCTTGTATTGTCCGCACATACCGCAGCACGCGACAAGGGCTGGCAGACCATAAATGTAACCGTTTCAGAGAGAAATGCGACCAATGTGACGATCTCGCGTTATATCGATTCGATGGTGAATGACGAAACACGGAGATTTTCTAAGGTTTTTACTACATATTAACACTTTTCACATTTTCTCGTGTTACGTGGCTGCCAGTCCTCGGTTCATGCAAAATCTTACGGTCCTCGGTCATGTCCAAGGCACCAAACCGACCAATAATTCGATAATCGATAACTAAAACTATAAATGTAGCTCTTCTTACTGGGCGATTGCATCAACTAAGATGCTTCTCCTGTGTTCTACTGTGCTGCTTGTATTGTCCGCACATACCGCAGCACGCGACAAGGGCTGGCAGACCATAAATGTAACCGTTTCAGAGAGAAATGCAACCAATGTGACGATCTCGCGTTATATCGATTCGATGGTGAATGACGAAACACGGAGATTTTCTAAGGTTTTTACTACATATTAACACTTTTCACATTTTCTCGTGTTACGTGGCTGCCAGTCCTCGGTTCATGCAAAATCTTAAGGTCCTCGGTCATGTCCAAGGCACCAAACCGACCAATAATTCAATAATCGATAACTAAAACTATAAATGTAGCTCTTCTTACTGGGCGATTGCATCAACTTAGATGTTTCTCCTGTGTTCTACTGTGCTGCTTGTATTGTCCCCACATACCGCAGCACGCGACAAGGGCTGGCAGACCATAAATGTAACCGTTTCAGAGAGAAATGCGACCAATGTGACGATCTCGCGTTATATCGATTCGATGGTGAATGACGAAACACGGAGATTTTCTAAGGTTTTTACTACATATTAACACTTTTCACATTTTCTCGTGTTACGTGGCTGCCAGTCCTCGGTTCATGCAAAATCTTAAGGTCCTCGGTCATGTCCAAGGCACCAAACCGACCAATAATTCAATAATCGATAACTAAAACTATAAATGTAGCTCTTCTTACTGGGCGATTGCATCAACTTAGATGCTTCTCCTGTGTTCTACTGTGCTGCTTGTATTGTCCCCACATAACCCAGCACGCGACAAGGGCTGGCAGACCATAAATGTAACCGTTTCAGAGAGAAATGCGACCAATGTGACGATCTCGCGTTATATCGATTCGATGGTGAATGACGAAACACGGAGATTTTCTAAGGTTTTTACTACATATTAACACTTTTCACATTTTCTCGTGTTACGTGGCTGCCAGTCCTCGGTTCATGCAAAATCTTAAGGTCCTCGGTCATGTCCAAGGCACCCAACCGACCAATAATTCAATAATCGATAACTAAAACTATAAATGTAGCTCTTCTTACTGGGCGATTGCATCAACTTAGATGCTTCTCCTGTGTTCTACTGTGCTGCTTGTATTGTCCCCACATACCGCAGCACGCGACAAGGGCTGGCAGACCATAAATGTAACCGTTTCAGAGAGAAATGCGACCAATGTGACGATCTCGCGTTATATCGATTCGATGGTGAATGACGAAACACGGAGATTTTCTAAGGTTTTTAGTACATATTAACACTTTTCACATTTTCTCGTGTTACGTGGCTGCCAGTCCTCGGTTCATGCAAAATCTTAAGGTCCTCGGTCATGTCCCAGGCACCAAACCGACCAATAATTCAATAATCGATAACTAAAACTATAAATGTAGCTCTTCTTACTGGGCGATTGCATCAACTTAGATGCTTCTCCTGTGTTCTACTGTGCTGCTTGTATTGTCCCCACATACCGCAGCACGCGACAAGGGCTGGCAGACCATAAATGTAACCGTTTCAGAGAGAAATGCGACCAATGTGACGATCTCGCGTTATATCGATTCGAAGGTGAATGACGAAACACGGAGATTTTCTAGGGTTTTTACTACATATTAACACTTTTCACATTTTCTCGTGTTACGTGGCTGCCAGTCCTCGGTTCATGCAAAATCTTAATGACCTCGGTCATGTCCAAGGCACCAAACCGACCAATAATTCAATAATCGATAACTAAAACTATAAATGTAGCTCTTCTTACTGAGCGATTGCATCAACTTAGATGCTTCTCCTGTGTTCTACTGTGAGCTTGTATTGTCCCCACATACCGCAGCACGCGACAAGGCCTGGCAGACCATAAATGTAACCGTTTCAGAGAGAAATGCGACCAATGTGACGATCTCGCGTTATATCGATTCGATGGTGAATGACGAAACACGGAGATTTTCTAAGGTTTTTACTACATATTAACACTTTTCACATTTTCTCGTGTTACGTGGCTGCCAGTCCTCGGTTCATGCAAAATCTTAAGGTCCTCGGTCATGTCCCAGGCACCAAACCGACCAATAATTCAATAATCGATAACTAAAACTATAAATGTAGCTCTTCTTACTGGGCGATTGCATCAACTTAGATGCTTCTCCTGTGTTCTACTGTGCTGCTTGTATTGTCCCCACATAAACCAGCACGCGACAAGGGCTGGCAGACCATAAATGTAACCGTTTCAGAGAGAAATGCGACCAATGTGACGATCTCGCGTTATATCGATTCGATGGTGAATGACGAAACACGGAGATTTTCTAAGGTTTTTACTACATATTAACACTTTTCACATTTTCTCGTGTTACGTGGCTGCCAGTCCTCGGTTCATGCAAAATCTTAAGGTCCTCGGTCATGTCCAAGGCACCAAACCGACCAATAATTCAATAATCGATAACTAAAACTATAAATGTAGCTCTTCTTACTGGGCGATTGCATCAACTTAGATGCTTCTCCTGTGTTCTACTGTGCTGCTTGTATTGTCCCCACATACCGCAGCACGCGACAAGGGCTGGCAGACCATAAATGTAACCGTTTCAGAGAGAAATGCGACCAATGTGACGATCTCGCGTTATATCGATTCGATGGTGAATGACGAAACACGGAGATTTTCTAAGGGTTTTACTACATATTAACACTTTTCACATTTTCTCGTGTTACGTGGCTGCCAGTCCTCGGTTCATGCAAAATCTTACGGTCCTCGGTCATGTCCAAGGCACCAAACCGACCAATAATTCAATAATCGATAACTAAAACTATAAATGTAGCTCTTCTTACTGGGCGATTGCATCAACTTAGATGCTTCTCCTGTGTTCTACTGTGCTGCTTGTATTGTCCCCACATACCGCAGCACGCGACAAGGGCTGGCAGACCATAAATGTAACCGTTTCAGAGAGAAATGCGGCCAATGTGACGATCTCGCGTTATATCGATTCGAATGTGAATGACGAAACACGGAGATTTTCTAAGGTTTTTACTACATATTAACACTTTTCACATTTTCTCGTGTTACGTGGCTGCCAGTCCTCGGTTCATGCAAAATCTTAAGGTCCTCGGTCATGTCCAAGGCACCAAACCGACCAATAATTCAATAATCGATAACTAAAACTATAAATGTAGCTCTTCTTACTGGGCGATTGCATCAACTTAGATGCTTCTCCTGTGTTCTACTGTGCTGCTTGTATTGTCTACACATACCGCAGCACGCGACAAGGGCTGGCAGACCATAAATGTAACAGTTTCAGAGAGAAATGCGACCAATGTGACGATCTCGCGTTATATCGATTCGATGGTGAATGACGAAACACGGAGATTTTCTAAGGTTTTTACTACATATTAACACTTTTCACATTTTCTCGTGTTACGTGGCTGCCAGTCCTCGGTTCATGCAAAATCTTAAGGTCCTCGGTCATGTCCAAGGCACGAAACCGACCAATAATTCAATAATCGATAACTAAAACTATAAATGTAGCTCTTCTTACTGGGCGATTCCATCAACTTAGATGCTTCTCCTGTGTTCTACTGTGCTGCTTGTATTGTCCCCACATACCGCAGCACGCGACAAGGGCTGGCAGACCATAAATGTAACCGTTTCAGAGAGAAATGCGACCAATGTGATGATCTCGCGTTATATCGATTCGATGGTGAATGACGAAACACGGAGATTTTCTAAGGTTTTTACTACATATTAACACTTTTCACATTTTCTCGTGTTACGTGGCTGCCAGTCCTCGGTTCATGTAAAGTCTTAAGGTCCTCGGTCATGTCCAAGGCACCAAACCGACCAATAATTCGATAATCTATAACTAAAACTATAAATGTAGCTCTTCTTACTGGGCGATTGCATCAACTAAGATGCTTCTCCTGTGTTCTACTGTGCTGCTTGTATTGTCCCCACATACCGCAGCACGCGACAAGGGCTGGCAGACCATAAATGTAACCGTTTCAGAGAGAAATGCGACCAATGTGACGATCTCGCGTTATATCGATTCGATGGTGAATGACGAAACACGGAGATTTTCTAAGGTTTTTACTACATATTAACCCTTTTCACATTTTCTCGTGTTACGTGGCTGCCAGTCCTCGGTTCATGCAAAATCTTAAGGTCCTCGGTCATGTCCAAGGCACCAAACCGACCAATAATTCAATAATCGATAACTAAAACTATAAATGTAGCTCTTCTTACTGGGCGATTCCATCAACTTAGATGCTTCTCCTGTGTTCTACTGTGCTGGTTGTATTGTCCCCACATACCGCAGCACGCGACAAGGGCTGGCAGACCATAAATGTAACCGTTTCAGAGAGAAATGCGACCAATGTGACGATCTCGCGTTATATCGATTCGATGGTGAATGACGAAACACGGAGATTTTCTAAGGTTTTTACTACATATTAACACTTTTCACATTTTCTCGTGTTACGTGGCTGCCAGTCCTCGGTTCATGCAAAATCTTAAGGTCCTCGGTCATGTCCAAGGCACCAAACCGACCAATAATTCAATAATCGATAACTAAAACTATAAATGTAGCTCTTCTTACTGGGCGATTGCATCAACTTAGATGCTTCTCCTGTGTTCTACTGTGCTGCTTGTATTGTCCCCACATACCGCAGCACGCGACAAGGGCTGGCAGACCATAAATGTAACCGTTTCAGAGAGAAATGCGACCAATGTGACGATCTCGCGTTATATCGATTCGATGGTGAATGACGAAACACGGAGATTTTCTAAGGTTTTTACTACATATTAACACTTTTCACATTTTCTCGTGTTACGTGGCTGCCAGTCCTCGGTACATGCAAAATCTTAAGGTCCTCGGTCATGTCCAAGGCACCAAACCGACCAATAATTCAATAATCGATAACTAAAACTATAAATGTAGCTCTTCTTACTGGGCGATTGCATCAACTTAGATGCTTCTCCTGTGTTCTACTGTGCTGCTTGTATTGTCCCCACATACCGCAGCACGCGACAAGGGCTGGCAGACCATAAATGTAACCGTTTCAGAGAGAAATGCGACCAATGTGACGATCTCGCGTTATATCGATTCGATAGTGAATGACGAAACACGGAGATTTTCTAAGGTTTTTACTACATATTAACACTTTTCACATTTTCTCGTGTTACGTGGCTGCCAGTCCTCGGTTCATGCAAAATCTTAAGGTCCTCGGTCATGTCCCAGGCACCAAACCGACCAATAATTCAGTAATCGATAACTAAAACTATAAATGTAGCTCTTCTTACTGGGCGATTGCATCAACTTAGATGCTTCTCCTGTGTTCTACTGTGCTGCTTGTATTGTCCCCACATACCGCAGCACGCGACAAGGGCTGGCAGACCATAAATGTAACCGTTTCAGAGAGAAATGCGACCAATGTGACGATCTCGCGATATATCGATTTTATGGTGAATGACGAAACACGGAGATTTTCTAGGGTTTTTACTACATATTAACACTTTTCACATTTTCTCGTGTTACGTGGCTGCCAGTCCTCGGTTCATGCAAAATCTTAATGACCTCGGTCATGTCCAAGGCACCAAACCGACCAATAATTCAATAATCGATAACTAAAACTATAAATGTAGCTCTTCTTACTGAGCGATTGCATCAACTTAGATGCTTCTCCTGTGTTCTACTGTGAGCTTGTAATGTCCCCACATACCGCAGCACGCGACAAGGCCTGGCAGACCATAAATGTAACCGTTTCAGAGAGAAATGCGACCAATGTGACGATCTCGCGTTATATCGATTCGATGGTGAATGACGAAACACGGAGATTTTCTAAGGTTTTTACTACATATTAACACATTTCACATTTTCTCGTGTTACGTGGCTGCCAGTCCTCGGTTCATGCAAAATCTTAAGGTCCTCGGTCATGTCCAAGGCACCAAACCGACCAATAATTCAATAATCGATAACTAAAACTATAAATGTAGCTCTTCTTACTGGGCGATTGCATCATCTTAGATGCTTCTCCTGTGTTCTACTGTGCTGCTTGTATTGTCCCCACATACCGCAGCACGCGACAAGGGCTGGCAGACCATAAATGTAACCGTTTCAGAGAGAAATGCGACCAATGTGACGATCTCGCGATATATCGATTCGATGGTGAATGACGAAACACGGAGATTTTCTAAGGTTTTTACTACATATTAACACTTTTCACATTTTCTCGTGTTACGTGGCTGCCAGTCCTCGGTTCATGCAAAATCTTAAGGTCCTCGGTCATGTCCAAGGCACCAAACCGACCAATAATTCAATAATCGATAACTAAAACTATAAATGTAGCTCTTCTTACTGGGCGATTGCATCAACTTAGATGCTTCTCCTGTGTTCTACTGTGCTGCTTGTATTGTCTCCACATACCGCAGCACGCGACAAGGGCTGGCAGACCATAAATGTAACCGTTTCAGAGAGAAATGCGACCAATGTGACGATCTCGCGTTATATCGATTCGATGGTGAATGACGAAACACGGAGATTTTCTAAGGTTTTTACTACATATTAACACTTTTCACATTTTCTCGTGTTACGTGGCTGCCAGTCCTCGGTTCATGCAAAATCTTAAGGTCCTCGGTCATGTCCAAGGCACCAAACCGACCAATAATTCAATAATCGATAACTAAAACTATAAATGCAGCTCTTCTTACTGGGCGATTGCATCAACTTAGATGCTTCTCCTGTGTTCTACTGTGCTGCTTGTATTGTCCCCACATACCGCAGCACGCGACAAGGGCTGGCAGACCATAAATGTAACCGTTTCAGAGAGAAATGCGACCAATGTGATGATCTCGCGTTATATCGATTCGATGGTGAATGACGAAACACGGAGATTTTCTAAGGTTTTTACTACATATTAACACTTTTCACATTTTCTCGTGTTACGTGGCTGCCAGTCCTCGGTTCATGTAAAATCTTAAGGTCCTCGGTCATGTCCAAGGCACCAAACCGACAAATAATTCGATAATCGATAACTAAAACTATAAATGTAGCTCTTCTTACTGGGCGATTTCATCAACTTAGATGCTTCTCCTGTGTTCTACTGTGCTGCTTGTATTGTCCCCACATACCGCAGCACGCGACAAGGGCTGGCAGACCATAAATGTAACCGTTTCAGAGAGAAATGCGACCAATGTGACGATCTCGCATTATATCGATTCGATGGTGAATGACGAAACACGGAGATTTTCTAAGGTTTTTACTACATATTAACACTTTTCACATTTTCTCGTGTTACGTGGCTGCCAGTCCTCGGTTCATGCAAAATCTTAAGGTCCTAGGTCATGTCCAAGGCACCAAACCGACCAATAATTCAATAATCGATAACTAAAACTATAAATGTAGCTCTTCTTACTGGGCGATTGCATCAACTTAGATGCTTCTCCTGTGTTCTACTGTGCTGCTTGTATTGTCCCCACATACCGCAGCACGCGACAAGGGCTGGCAGACCATAAATGTAACCGTTTCAGAGAGAAATGCGACCAATGTGACGATCTCGCGTTTTATCGATTCGATGGTGAATGACGAAACACGGAGATTTTCTAAGGTATTTACAACATATTAACACTTTTCACATTTTCTCGTGTTACATGGCTGCCAGTCCTCGGTTCATGCAAAATCTTAAGGTCCTCGGTCATGTCCAAGGCACCAAACCGACCAATAATTCAATAATCGATAACTAAAACTATAAATGTAGCTCTTCTTACTGAGCGATTGCATCAACTTAGATGCTTCTCCTGTGTTCTACTGTGCTGCTTGTATTGTCCCCACATAACCCAGCACGCGACAAGGGCTGGCAGACCATAAATGTAACCGTTTCAGAGAGAAATGCGACCAATATGATGATCTCGCGTTATATCCATTCGATGGTGAATGACGAAACACGGAGATTTTCTAAGGTTTTTAGTACATATTAACACTTTTCACATTTTCTCGTGTTACGTGGCTGCCAGTCCTCGGTTCATGTAAAGTCTTAAGGTCCTCGGTCATGTCCAAGGCACCAAACCGACAAATAATTCGATAATCGATAACTAAAACTATAAATGTAGCTCTTCTTACTGGGCGATTTCATCAACTTAGATGCTTCTCCTGTGTTCTACTGTGCTGCTTGTATTGTCCCCACATACCGCAGCACGCGACAAGGGCTGGCAGACCATAAATGTAACCGTTTCAGAGAGAAATGCGACCAATGTGACGATCTCGCATTATATCGATTCGATGGTGAATGACGAAACACGGAGATTTTCTAAGGTTTTTACTACATATTAACACTTTTCACATTTTCTCGTGTTACGTGGCTGCCAGTCCTCGGTTCATGCAAAATCTTAAGGTCCTAGGTCATGTCCAAGGCACCAAACCGACCAATAATTCAATAATCGATAACTAAAACTATAAATGTAGCTCTTCTTACTGGGCGATTGCATCAACTTAGATGCTTCTCCTGTGTTGTACTGTGCTGCTTGTATTGTCCCCACATACCGCAGCACGCGACAAGGGCTGGCAGACCATAAATGTAACCGTTTCAGAGAGAAATGCGACCAATGTGACGATCTCGCGTTTTATCGATTCGATGGTGAATGACGAAACACGGAGATTTCCTAAGGTATTTACAACATATTAACACTTTTCACATTTTCTCGTGTTACATGGCTGCCAGTCCTCGGTTCATGCAAAATCTTAAGGTCCTCGGTCATGTCCAAGGCACCAAACCGACCAATAATTCAATAATCGATAACTAAAACTATAAATGTAGCTCTTCTTACTGAGCGATTGCATCAACTTAGATGCTTCTCCTGTGTTCTACTGTGCTGCTTGTATTGTCCCCACATAACCCAGCACGCGACAAGGGCTGGCAGACCATAAATGTAACCGTTTCAGAGAGAAATGCGACCAATGTGATGATCTCGCGTTATATCGATTCGATGGTGAATGACGAAACACGGAGATTTTCTAAGGTTTTTACTACATATTAACACTTTTCACATTTTCTCGTGTTACGTGGCTGCCAGTCCTCGGTTCATGCAAAATCTTAAGGTCCTCGGTCATGTCCAAGGCACCAAACCGACCAATAATTCAATAATCGATAACAAAACTATAAATGTAGCTCTTCTTACTGGGCGATTGCATCAACTTAGATGCTTCTCCTGTGTTCTACTGTGCTGCTTGTATTGTCTCCACATACCGCAGCACGCGACAAGGGCTGGCAGACCATAAATGTAACCGTTTCAGAGAGAAATGCGACCAATGTGACGATCTCGCGTTATATCGATTCGATGGTGAATGACGAAACACGGAGATTTTCTAAGGTTTTTACTACATATTAACACTTTTCACATTTTCTCGTGTTACGTGGCTGCCAGTCCTCGGTTCATGCAAAATCTTAAGGTCCTCGGTCATGTCCAAGGCACCAAACCGACCAATAATTCAATAATCGATAACTAAAACTATAAATGTAGCTCTTCTTACTGGGCGATTGCATCAACTTAGATGCTTCTCCTGTGTTCTACTGTGCTGCTTGTATTGTCCCCACATACCGCAGCACGCGACAAGGGCTGGCAGACCATAAATGTAACCGTTTCAGAGAGAAATGCGACCAATGTGATGATCTCGCGTTATATCGATTCGATGGTGAATGACGAAACACGGAGATTTTCTAAGGTTTTTACTACATATTAACACTTTTCACATTTTCTCGTGTTACGTGGCTGCCAGTCCTCGGTTCATGTAAAATCTTAAGGTCCTCGGTCATGTCCAAGGCACCAAACCGACAAATAATTCGATAATCGATAACTAAAACTATAAATGTAGCTCTTCTTACTGGGCGATTTCATCAACTTAGATGCTTCTCCTGTGTTCTACTGTGCTGCTTGTATTGTCCCCACATACCGCAGCACGCGACAAGGGCTGGCAGACCATAAATGTAACCGTTTCAGAGAGAAATGCGACCAATGTGACGATCTCGCGTTTTATCGATTCGATGGTGAATGACGAAACACGGAGATTTTCTAAGGTATTTACAACATATTAACACTTTTCACATTTTCTCGTGTTACATGGCTGCCAGTCCTCGGTTCATGCAAAATCTTAAGGTCCTCGGTCATGTCCAAGGCACCAAACCGACCAATAATTCAATAATCGATAACTAAAACTATAAATGTAGCTCTCCTTACTGAGCGATTGCATCAACTTAGATGCTTCTCCTGTGTTCTACTGTGCTGCTTGTATTGTCCCCACATAACCCAGCACGCGACAAGGGCTGGCAGACCATAAATGTAACCGTTTCAGAGAGAAATGCGACCAATGTGATGATCTCGCGTTATATCGATTCGATGGTGAATGACGAAACACGGAGATTTTCTAAGGTTTTTACTACATATTAACACTTTTCACATTTTCTCGTGTTACGTGGCTGCCAGTCCTCGGTTCATGTAAAATCTTAAGGTCCTCGGTCATGTCCCAGGCACCAAACCGACCAATAATTCAATAATCGATAACTAAAACTATAAATGTAGCTCTTCTTACTGGGCGATTGCATCAACTTAGATGCTTCTCGTGTGTTCTACTGTGCTGCTTGTATTGTCCCCACATAACCCAGCACGCGACAAGGGCTGGCAGACCATAAATGTAACCGTTTCAGAGAGAAATGCGACCAATGTGACGATCTCGCGTTATATCGATTCGATGGTGAATGACGAAACACGGAGATTTTCTAAGGTTTTTACTACATATTAACACTTTTCACATTTTCTCGTGTTACGTGGCTGCCAGTCCTCGGTTCATGCAAAATCTTAAGGTCCTCGGTCATGTCCAAGGCACCAAACCGACCAATAATTCAATAATCGATAACTAAAACTATAAAAGTAGCTCTTCTTACTGGGCGATTGCATCAACTTAGATGCTTCTCCTGTGTTCTACTGTGCTGCTTGTATTGTCCCCACATACCGCAGCACGCGACAAGGGCTGGCAGACCATAAATGTAACCGTTTCAGAGAGAAATGCGGCCAATGTGACGATCTCGCGTTATATCCATTGGATGGTGAATGACGAAACACGGAGATTTTCTAAGGTTTTTACTACATATTAACACTTTTCACATTTTCTCGTGTTACGTGGCTGCCAGTCCTCGGTTCATGCAAAATCTTAAGGTCCTCGGTCATGTCCAAGGCACCAAACCGACCAATAATTCAATAATCGATAACTAAAACTATAAATGTAGCACTTCTTACTGGGCGATTGCATCAACTTAGATGCTTCTCCTGTGTTCTACTGTGCTGCTTGTATTGTCTACACATACCGCAGCACGCGACAAGGGCTGGCAGAACATAAATGTAACAGTTTCAGAGAGAAATGCGACCAATGTGACGATCTCGCGTTATATCGATTCGATGGTGAATGACGAAACACGGAGATTTTCTAAGGTTTTTACTACATATTAACACTTTTCACATTTTCTCGTGTTACGTGGCTGCCAGTCCTCGGTTCATGCAAAATCTTAAGGTCCTCGGTCATGTCCAAGGCACCAAACCGACCAATAATTCAATAATCGATAACTAAAACTATAAATGTAGCTCTTCTTACTGGGCGATTGCATCAACTTAGATGCTTCTCCTGTGTTCTACTGTGCTGCTTGTATTGTCCCCACATACCGCAGCACGCGACAAGGGCTGGCAGACCATAAATGTAACCGTTTCAGAGAGAAATGCGACCAATGTGATGATCTCGCGTTGTATCGATTCGATGGTGAATGACGAAACACGGAGATTTTCTAAGGTTTTTACTACATATTAACCCTTTTCACATTTTCTCGTGTTACGTGGCTGCCAGTCCTCGGTTCATGCAAAATCTTAAGGTCCTCGGTCATGTCCAAGGCACCAAACCGACCAATAATTCAATAATCGATAACTAAAACTATAAATGTAGCTCTTCTTACTGGGCGATTGCATCAACTTAGATGCTTCTCCTGTGTTCTACTGTGCTGCTTGTATTGTCCCCACATACCGCAGCACACGACAAGGGCTGGCAGACCATAAATGTAACCGTTTCAGAGAGAAATGCGACCAATGTGACGATCTCGCGTTATATCGCTTCGATGGTGAAGGACGAAACACGGAGATTTTCTAAGGTTTTTACTACATATTAACACTTTTCACATTTTCTCGTGTTACGTGGCTGCCAGTCCTCGGTTCATGCAAAATCTTAAGGTCCTCGGTCATGTCCAAGGCACCAAACCGACCAATAATTCAATAATCGATAACTAAAACTATAAATGTAGCTCTTCTTACTGGGCGATTGCATCAACTTAGATGCATCTCCTGTGTTCTACTGTGCTGGTTGTATTGTCCCCACATACCGCAGCACGCGACAAGGGCTGGCAGACCATAAATGTAACCGTTTCAGAGAGAAATACGACCAATGTGACGATCTCGCGTTATATCGATTCGATGGTGAATGACGAAACACGGAGATTTTCTAAGGTTTTTACTACATATTAACACTTTTCACATTTTCTCGTGTTACGTGGCTGCCAGTCCTCGGTTCATGCAAAATCTTAAGGTCCTCGGTCATGTCCAAGGCACCAAACCGACCAATAATTCAATAATCGATAACTAAAACTATAAAAGTAGCTCTTCTTACTGGGCGATTGCATCAACTTAGATGCTTCTCCTGTGTTCTACTGTGCTGCTTGTATTGTCCCCACATACCGCAGCACGCGACAAGGGCTGGCAGACCATAAATGTAACCGTTTCAGAGAGAAATGCGGCCAATGTGACGATCTCGAGTTATATCCATTGGATGGTGAATGACGAAACACGGAGATTTTCTAAGGTTTTTACTACATATTAACACTTTTCACATTTTCTCGTGTTACGTGGCTGCCAGTCCTCGGTTCATGCAAAATCTTAAGGTCCTCGGTCATGTCCAAGGCACCAAACCGACCAATAATTCAATAATCGATAACTAAAACTATAAATGTAGCACTTCTTACTGGGCGATTGCATCAACTTAGATGCTTCTCCTGTGTTCTACTGTGCTGCTTGTATTGTCTACACATACCGCAGCACGCGACAAGGGCTGGCAGAACATAAATGTAACAGTTTCAGAGAGAAATGCGACCAATGTGACGATCTCGCGTTATATCGATTCGATGGTGAATGACGAAACACGGAGATTTTCTAAGGTTTTTACTACATATTAACACTTTTCACATTTTCTCGTGTTACGTGGCTGCCAGTCCTCGGTTCATGCAAAATCTTAAGGTCCTCGGTCATGTCCAAGGCACCAAACCGACCAATAATTCAATAATCGATAACTAAAACTATAAATGTAGCTCTTCTTACTGGGCGATTGCATCAACTTAGATGCTTCTCCTGTGTTCTACTGTGCTGCTTGTATTGTCCCCACATACCGCAGCACGCGACAAGGGCTGGCAGACCATAAATGTAACCGTTTCAGAGAGAAATGCGACCAATGTGATGATCTCGCGTTGTATCGATTCGATGGTGAATGACGAAACACGGAGATTTTCTAAGGTTTTTACTACATATTAACCCTTTTCACATTTTCTCGTGTTACGTGGCTGCCAGTCCTCGGTTCATGCAAAATCTTAAGGTCCTCGGTCATGTCCAAGGCACCAAACCGACCAATAATTCAATAATCGATAACTAAAACTATAAATGTAGCTCTTCTTACTGGGCGATTGCATCAACTTAGATGCTTCTCCTGTGTTCTACTGTGCTGCTTGTATTGTCCCCACATACCGCAGCACGCGACAAGGGCTGGCAGACCATAAATGTAACCGTTTCAGAGAGAAATGCGACCAATGTGACGATCTCGCGTTATATCGCTTCGATGGTGAAGGACGAAACACGGAGATTTTCTAAGGTTTTTACTACATATTAACACTTTTCACATTTTCTCGTGTTACGTGGCTGCCAGTCCTCGGTTCATGCAAAATCTTAAGGTCCTCGGTCATGTCCAAGGCACCAAACCGACCAATAATTCAATAATCGATAACTAAAACTATAAATGTAGCTCTTCTTACTGGGCGATTGCATCAACTTAGATGCTTCTCCTGTGTTCTACTGTGCTGCTTGTATTGTCCCCACATACCGCAGCACGCGACAAGGGCTGGCAGACCATAAATGTAACCGTTTCAGAGAGAAATGCGACCAATGTGACGATCTCGCGTTATATCGATTCGATGGTGAATGACGAAACACGGAGATTTTCTAAGGTTTTTAGTACATATTAACACTTTTCACATTTTCTCGTGTTACGTGGCTGCCAGTCCTCGGTTCATGTAAAATCTTAAGGTCCTCGGTCATGTCCAAGGCACCAAACCGACCAATAATTCGATAATCGATAACTAAAACTATAAATGTAGCTCTTCTTACTGGGCGATTTCATCAACTTAGATGCTTCTCCTGTGTTCTACTGTGCTGCTTGTATTGTCCCCACATACCGCAGCACGCGACAAGGGCTGGCAGACCATAAATGTAACCGTTTCAGAGAGAAATGCGACCAATGTGACGATCTCGCGTTATATCGATTCGATGGTGAATGACGAAACACGGAGATTTTCTAAGGTTTTTACTACATATTAACACTTTTCACATTTTCTCGTGTTACGTGGTTGCCAGTCCTCGGTTCATGCAAAATCTTAAGGTCCTCGGTCATGTCCAAGGCACCAAACCGACCAATAATTCAATAATCGATAACTAAAACTATAAATGTAGCTCTTCTTACTGGGCGATTGCATCAACTTAGATGCTTCTCCTGTGTTCTACTGTGCCGCTTGTATTGTCCCCACATACCGCAGCACGCGACAAGGGCTGGCAGACCATAAATGTAACCGTTTCAGAGAGAAATGCGACCAATGTGACGATCTCGCGTTATATCGATTCGATGGTGAATGACGAAACACGGAGATTTTCTAAGGTTTTTACTACATATTAACACTTATCACATTTTCTCGTGTTACGTGGCTGCCAGTCCTCGGTTCATGCAAAATCTTAAGGTCCTCGGTCATGTCCAAGGCACCAAACCGACCAATAATTCAGTAATCGATAACTAAAACTATAAATGTAGCTCTTCTTACTGGGCGATTGCATCAACTTAGATGCTTCTCCTGTGTTCTACTGTGCTGCTTGTATTGTCCCCACATACCGCAGCACGCGACAATGGCTGGCAGACCATAAATGTAACCGTTTCAGAGAGAAATGCGACCAATGTGACGATCTCGCGTTATATCGATTCGATGGTGAATGACGAAACACGGAGATTTTCTAAGGTTTTTACTACATATTAACACTTTTCACATTTTCTCGTGTTACGTGGCTGCCAGTCCTCGGTTCATGCAAAATCTTAAGGTCCTCGGTCATGTCCAAGGCACCAAACCGACCAATAATTCAATAGTCGATAGCTAAAACTATAAATGTAGCTCTTCTTACTGGGCGATTGCATCAACTTAGATGCTTCTCCTGTGTTCTACTGTGCTGCTTGTATTGTCCCCACATACCGCAGCACGCGACAAGGGCTGGCAGACCATAAATATAACCGTTTCAGAGAGAAATGCGACCAATGTGACGATCTCGCGTTATATCGATTCGATGGTGAAACACGGAGATTTTCTAAGGTTTTTACTACGTATTAACACTTTTCACATTTTCTCGTGTTACGTGGGTACCAGTCCTCGGTTCATGCAAAATCTTAAGGTCCTCGGTCATGTCCAAGGCACCAAACGGACCAATAATTCAATAATCGATAACTAAAACTATAAATGTAGCTCTTCTTACTGGGCGATTGCATCAACTTAGATGCTTCTCCTGTGTTCTACTGTGCTGCTTGTATTGTCCCCACATACCGCAGCACGCGACAAGGGCTGGCAGACCATAAATGTAACCGTTTCAGAGAGAAATGCGACCAATGTGATGATCTCGCGTTATATCGATTCGATGGTGAATGACGAAACACGGAGATTTTCTAAGGTTTTTACTACATATTAACACATTTCACATTTTCTCGTGTTACGTGGCTGCCAGTCCTCGGTTCATGTAAAGTCTTAAGGTCCTCGGTCATGTCCAAGGCACCAAACCGACCAAAAATTCGATAATCGATAACTAAAACTATAAATGTAGCTCTTCTTACTGGGCGATTGCATCAACTAAGATGCTTCTCCTGTGTTCTACTGTGCTGCTTGTATTGTCCCCACATACCGCAGCACGCGACAAGGGCTGGCAGACCATAAATGTAACCGTTTCAGAGAGAAATGCGACCAATGTGACGATCTCGCGTTATATCGATTCGATGGTGAATGACGAAACACGGAGATTTTCTAAGGTTTTTACTACATATTAACCCTTTTCACATTTTCTCGTGTTACGTGGCTGCCAGTCCTCGGTTCATGCAAAATCTTAAGGTCCTCGGTCATGTCCAAGGCACCAAACCGACCAATAATTCAATAATCGATAACTAAAACTATAAATGTAGCTCTTCTTACTGAGTGATTGCGTCAACTTAGATGCTTCTCCTGTGTTCTACTGTGCTGCTTGTATTGTCCCCACATAACCCAGCACTCGACAAGGGCTGGCAGACCATAAATGTAACCGTTTCAGAGAGAAATGCGACCAATGTGATGATCTCGCGTTATATCGATTCGATGGTGAATGACGAAACACGGAGATTTTCTAAGGTTTTTACTACATATTAACACTTTTCACATTTTCTCGTGTTACGTGGGTACCAGTCCTCGATTCATGTAAAATCTTAAGGTCCTCGGTCATGTCCAAGGCACCAAACCGACCAATAATTCGATAATCGATAACTAAAACTATAAATGTAGCTCTTCTTACTGGGCGAATGCATCAACTAAGATGCTTCTCCTGTGTTCTACTGTGCTGCTTGTATTGTCCCCACATACCGCAGCACGCGACAAGGGCTGGCAGACCATAAATGTAACCGTTTCAGAGAGAAATGCGACCAATGTGACGATCTCGCGTTATATCGATTCGATGGTGAATGACGAAACACGGAGAATTTCTAAGGTTTTTACTACATATTAACACTTTTCACATTTTCTCGTGTTACGTGGCTGCCAGTCCTCGGTTCATGCAAAATCTTAAGGTCCTCGGTCATGTCCAAGACACCAAACCGACCAATAATTCAATGATCGATAACTAAAACTATAAATGTAGCTCTTCTTACTGGGCGATTGCATCAACTTAGATGCTTCTCGTGTGTTCTACTGTGCTGCTTGTATTGTCCCCACATAACCCAGCACGCGACAAGGGCTGGCAGACCATAAATGTAACCGTTTCAGAGAGAAATGCGACCAATGTGACGATCTCGCGTTATATCGATTCGATGGTGAATGACGAAACACGGAGATTTTCTAAGGTATTTACTACATATTAACACTTTTCACATTTTCTCGTGTTACGTGGGTACCAGTCCTCGGTTCATGCAAAATCTTAAGGTCCTCGGTCATGTCCAAGGCACCAAACCGACCAATAATTCAATAAACGATAACTAAAACTATAAATGTAGCTCTTCTTACTGGGCGATTGCATCAACTTAGATGCTTCTCCTGTGTTCTACCGTGCTGCTTGTATTGTCCCCACATACCGCAGCACGCGACAAGGGCTGGCAGACCATAAATGTAACCGTTTCAGAGAGAAATGCGACCAATGTGACGATCTCGCGTTATATCGATTCGATGGTGAATGACGAAACACGGAGATTTTCTAAGGTTTTTACTACATATTAACACTTTTCACATTTTCTCGTGTTACGTGGCTGCCAGTCCTCGGTTCATGCAAAATCTTAAGGTCCTCGGTCATGTCCCAGGCACCAAACCGAACAATAATTCAATAATCGATAACTAAAACTATAAATGTAGCTCTTCTTACTGGGCGATTGCATCAACTTAGATGCTTCTCCTGTGTTCTACTGTGCTGCTTGTATTGTCCCCACATACCGCAGCACGCGACAAGGGCTGGCAGACCATAAATGTAACCGTTTCAGAGAGAAATGCGACCAATGTGACGATCTCGCGTTATATCGATTCGATGGTGAATGACGAAACACGGAGATTTTCTAAGGTTTTTAGTACATATTAACACTTTTCACATTTTCTCGTGTTACGTGGCTGCCAGTCCTCGGTTCATGCAAAATCTTAAGGTCCTCGGTCATGTCCCAGGCACCAAACCGACCAATAATTCAGTAATCGATAACTAAAACTATAAATGTAGCTCTTCTTACTGGGCGATTGCATCAACTTAGATGCTTCTCCTGTGTTCTACTGTGCTGCTTGTATTGTCCCCACATACCGCAGCACGCGACAAGGGCTGGCAGACCATAAATGTAACCGTTTCAGAGAGAAATGCGACCAATGTGACGATCTCGCGTTATATCGATTCGATGGTGAATGACGAAACACGGAGATTTTCTAAGGTTTTTAGTACATATTAACACTTTTCACATTTTCTCGTGTTACGTGGCTGCCAGTCCTCGGTTCATGTAAAATCTTAAGGTCCTCGGTCATGTCCAAGGCACCAAACCGACCAATAATTCGATAATCGATAACTAAAACTATAAATGTAGCTCTTCTTACTGGGCGATTACATCAACTTAGATGCTTCTCCTGTGTTCTACTGTGCTGCTTGTATTGTCCCCACATACCGCAGCACGCGACAAGGGCTGGCAGACCATAAATGTAACCGTTTGAGAGAGAAATGCGACCAATGTGACGATCTCGCGTTATATCGATTCGATGGTGAATGACGAAACACGGAGATTTTCTAAGGTTTTTACTACATATTAACACTTTTCACATTTTCTCGTGTTACGTGGTTGCCAGTCCTCGGTTCATGCAAAATCTTAAGGTCCTCGGTCATGTCCAAGGCACCAAACCGACCAATAATTCAATAATCGATAACTAAAACTATAAATGTAGCTCTTCTTACTGGGCGATTGCATCAACTTAGATGCTTCTCCTGTGTTCTACTGTGCCCCTTGTATTGTCCCCACATACCGCAGCACGCGACAAGGGCTGGCAGACCATAAATGTAACCGTTTCAGAGAGAAATGCGACCAATGTGACGATCTCGCGTTATATCGATTCGATGGTGAATGACGAAACACGGAGATTTTCTAAGGTTTTTACTACATATTAACACTTATCACATTTTCTCGTGTTACGTGGCTGCCAGTCCTCGGTTCATGCAAAATCTTAAGGTCCTCGGTCATGTCCAAGGCACCAAACCGACCAATAATTCAGTAATCGATAACTAAAACTATAAATGTAGCTCTTCTTACTGGGCGATTGCATCAACTTAGATGCTTCTCCTGTGTTCTACTGTGCTGCTTGTATTGTCCCCACATACCGCAGCACGCGACAATGGCTGGCAGACCATAAATGTAACCGTTTCAGAGAGAAATGCGACCAATGTGACGATCTCGCGTTATATCGATTCGATGGTGAATGACGAAACACGGAGATTTTCTAAGGTTTTTACTACATATTAACACTTTTCACATTTTCTCGTGTTACGTGGCTGCCAGTCCTCGGTTCATGCAAAATCTTAAGGTCCTCGGTCATGTCCAAGGCACCAAACCGACCAATAATTCAATAGTCGATAGCTAAAACTATAAATGTAGCTCTTCTTACTGGGCGATTGCATCAACTTAGATGCTTCTCCTGTGTTCTACTGTGCTGCTTGTATTGTCCCCACATACCGCAGCACGCGACAAGGGCTGGCAGACCATAAATATAACCGTTTCAGAGAGAAATGCGACCAATGTGACGATCACGCGTTATATCGATTCGATGGTGAAACACGGAGATTTTCTAAGGTTTTTACTACGTATTAACACTTTTCACATTTTCTCGTGTTACGTGGGTACCAGTCCTCGGTTCATGCAAAATCTTAAGGTCCTCGGTCATGTCCAAGGCACCAAACGGACCAATAATTCAATAATCGATAACTAAAACTATAAATGTAGCTCTTCTTACTGGGCGATTGCATCAACTTAGATGCTTCTCCTGTGTTCTACTGTGCTGCTTGTATTGTCCCCACATAACCCAGCACGCGACAAGGGCTGGCAGACCATAAATGTAACCGTTTCAGAGAGAAATGCGACCAATGTGACGATCTCGCGTTATATCGATTCGATGGTGAATGACGAAACACGGAGATTTTCTAAGGTATTTACTACATATTAACACTTTTCACATTTTCTCGTGTTACGTGGGTACCAGTCCTCGGTTCATGCAAAATCTTAAGGTCCTCGGTCATGTCCAAGGCACCAAACCGACCAATAATTCAATAAACGATAACTAAAACTATAAATGTAGCTCTTCTTACTGGGCGATTGCATCAACTTAGATGCTTCTCCTGTGTTCTACCGTGCTGCTTGTATTGTCCCCACATACCGCAGCACGCGACAAGGGCTGGCAGACCATAAATGTAACCGTTTCAGAGAGAAATGCGACCAATGTGACGATCTCGCGTTATATCGATTCGATGGTGAATGACGAAACACGGAGATTTTCTAAGGTTTTTACTACATATTAACACTTTTCACATTTTCTCGTGTTACGTGGCTGCCAGTCCTCGGTTCATGCAAAATCTTAAGGTCCTCGGTCATGTCCCAGGCACCAAACCGAACAATAATTCAATAATCGATAACTAAAACTATAAATGTAGCTCTTCTTACTGGGCGATTGCATCAACTTAGATGCTTCTCCTGTGTTCTACTGTGCTGCTTGTATTGTCCCCACATACCGCAGCACGCGACAAGGGCTGGCAGACCATAAATGTAACCGTTTCAGAGAGAAATGCGACCAATGTGACGATCTCGCGTTATATCGATTCGATGGTGAATGACGAAACACGGAGATTTTCTAAGGTTTTTAGTACATATTAACACTTTTCACATTTTCTCGTGTTACGTGGCTGCCAGTCCTCGGTTCATGCAAAATCTTAAGGTCCTCGGTCATGTCCCAGGCACCAAACCGACCAATAATTCAGTAATCGATAACTAAAACTATAAATGTAGCTCTTCTTACTGGGCGATTGCATCAACTTAGATGCTTCTCCTGTGTTCTACTGTGCTGCTTGTATTGTCCCCACATACCGCAGCACGCGACAAGGGCTGGCAGACCATAAATGTAACCGTTTCAGAGAGAAATGCGACCAATGTGACGATCTCGCGTTATATCGATTCGATGGTGAATGACGAAACACGGAGATTTTCTAAGGTTTTTAGTACATATTAACACTTTTCACATTTTCTCGTGTTACGTGGCTGCCAGTCCTCGGTTCATGCAAAATCTTAAGGTCCTCGGTCATGTCCAAGGCACCAAACCGACCAATAATTCAATAATCGATAACTAAAACTATAAATGTAGCTCTTCTTACTGGGCGATTGCATCAACTTAGATGCTTCTCCTGTGTTCTACTGTGCTGCTTGTATTGTCCCCACATACCGCAGCACGCGACAAGGGCTGGCAGACCATAAATGTAACCGTTTCAGAGAGAAATGCGACCAATGTGATGATCTCGCGTTATATCGATTCGATGGTGAATGACGAAACACGGAGATTTTCTAAGGTTTTTACTACATATTAACACTTTTCACATTTTCTCGTGTTACGTGGCTGCCAGTCCTCGGTTCATGTAAAGTCTTAAGGTCCTCGGTCATGTCCAAGGCACCAAACCGACCAATAATTCGATAATCGATAACTAAAACTATAAATGTAGCTCTTCTTACTGGGCGATTGCATCAACTAAGATGCTTCTCCTGTGTTCTACTGTGCTGCTTGTATTGTCCCCACA
This sequence comes from Schistocerca nitens, assembly GCF_023898315.1. NCBI lineage: Eukaryota > Metazoa > Arthropoda > Insecta > Orthoptera > Acrididae > Schistocerca > Schistocerca nitens. The sequence goes on from NC_064625.1 coordinate 66,795,662, forward strand.
TACCGCAGCACGCGACAAGGGCTGGCAGACCATAAATGTAACCGTTTCAGAGAGAAATGCGACCAATGTGACGATCTCGCGTTATATCGATTCGATGGTGAATGACGAAACACGGAGATTTTCTAAGGTTTTTACCACATATTAACCCTTTTCACATTTTCTCGTGTTACGTGGCTGCCAGTCCTCGGTTCATGCAAAATCTTAAGGTCCTCGGTCATGTCCAAGGCACCAAACCGACCAATAATTCAATAATCGATAACTAAAACTATAAATGTAGCTCTTCTTACTGAGCGATTGCATCAACTTAGATGCTTCTCCTGTGTTCTACTGTGCTGCTTGTATTGTCCCCACATAACCCAGCACGCGACAAGGGCTGGCAGACCATAAATGTAACCGTTTCAGAGAGAAATGCGACCAATGTGATGATCTCGCGTTATATCGATTCGATGGTGAATGACGAAACACGGAGATTTTCTAAGGTTTTTACTACATATTAACACTTTTCACATTTTCTCGTGTTACGTGGGTACCAGTCCTCGATTCATGTAAAATCTTAAGGTCCTCGGTCATGTCCAAGGCACCAAACCGACCAATAATTCGATAATCGATAACTAAAACTATAAATGTAGCTCTTCTTACTGGGCGAATGCATCAACTAAGATGCTTCTCCTGTGTTCTACTGTGCTGCTTGTATTGTCCCCACATACCGCAGCACGCGACAAGGGCTGGCAGACCATAAATGTAACCGTTTCAGAGAGAAATGCGACCAATGTGACGATCTCGCGTTATATCGATTCGATGGTGAATGACGAAACACGGAGATTTTCTAAGGTTTTTAGTACATATTAACACTTTTCACATTTTCTCGTGTTACGTGGCTGCCAGTCCTCGGTTCATGCAAAATCTTAAGGTCCTCGGTCATGTCCCAGGCACCAAACCGAACAATAATTCAATAATCGATAACTAAAACTATAAATGTAGCTCTTCTTACTGGGCGATTGCATCAACTTAGATGCTTCTCCTGTGTTCTACTGTGCTGCTTGTATTGTCCCCACATAACCCAGCACGCGACAAGGGCTGGCCGACCATAAATGTAACCGTTTCAGAGAGAAATGCGACCAATGTGACGATCTCGCGTTATATCGATTCGATGGTGAATGACGAAACACGGAGATTTTCTAAGGTTTTTACTACATATTAACACTTTTCACATTTTCTCGTGTTACGTGGGTACCAGTCCTCGGTTCATGCAAAATCTTAAGGTCCTCGGTCATGTCCAAGGCACCAAACCGACCAATAATTCAATAATCGATAACTAAAACTATAAATGTAGCTCTTCTTACTGGGCGATTGCATCAACTTAGATGCTTCTCCTGTGTTCTACTGTGCTGCTTGTATTGTCCCCACATACCGCAGCACGCGACAAGGGCTGGCAGACCATAAATGTAACCGTTTCAGAGAGAAATGCGACCAATGTGATGATCTCGCGTTATATCGATTCGATGGTGAATGACGAAACACGGAGATTTTCTAAGGTTTTTACTACATATTAACACTTTTCACATTTTCTCGTGTTACGTGGCTGCCAGTCCTAGGTTCATGTAAAGTCTTAAGGTCCTCGGTCATGTCCAAGGCACCAAACCGACCAATAATTCGATAATCGATAACTAAAACTATAAATGTAGCTCTTCTTACTGGTCGATTGCATCAACTAAGATGCTTCTCCTGTGTTCTACTGTGCTGCTTGTATTGTCCCCACATACCGCAGCACGCGACAAGGGCTGGCAGACCATAAATGTAACCGTTTCAGAGAGAAATGCGACCAATGTGACGATCTCGCGTTATATCGATTCGATGGTGAATGACGAAACACGGAGATTTTCTAAGGTTTTTACTACATATTAACCCTTTTCACATTTTCTCGTGTTACGTGGCTGCCAGTCCTCGGTTCATGCAAAATCTTAAGGTCCTCGGTCATGTCCAAGGCACCAAACCGACCAATAATTCAATAATCGATAACTAAAACTATAAATGTAGCTCTTCTTACTGGGCGATTCCATCAACTTAGATGCTTCTCCTGTGTTCTACTGTGCTGGTTGTATTGTCCCCACATACCGCAGCACGCGACAAGGGCTGGCAGACCATAAATGTAACCGTTTCAGAGAGAAATGCGACCAATGTGACGAACTCGCGTTATATCGATTCGATGGTGAATGACGAAACACGGAGATTTTCTAAGGTTTTTACTACATATTAACACTTTTCACATTTTCTCGTGTTACGTGGCTGCCAGTCCTCGGTTCATGCAAAATCTTAAGGTCCTCGGTCATGTCCAAGGCACCAAACCGACCAATAATTCAATAATCGATAACTAAAACTATAAATGTAGCTCTTCTTACTGGGCGATTGCATCAACTTAGATGCTTCTCCTGTGTTCTACTGTGCTGCTTGTATTGTCCCCACATACCGCAGCACGCGACAATGGCTGGCAGACCATAAATGTAACCGTTTCAGAGAGAAATGCGACCAATGTGACGATCTCGCGTTATATCGATTCGATGGTGAATGACGAAACACGGAGATTTTCTAAGGTTTTTAGTACATATTAACACTTTTCACATTTTCTCGTGTTACGTGGCTGCCAGTCCTCGGGTCATGCAAAATCTTAAGGTCCTCGGTCATGTCCAAGGCACCAAACAGACCAATAATTCAATAGTCGATAGCTAAAACTATAAATGTAGCTCTTCTTACTGGGCGATTGCATCAACTTAGATGCTTCTCCTGTGTTCTACTGTGCTGCTTGTATTGTCCCCACATACCGCAGCACGCGACAAGGGCTGGCAGACCATAAATATAACCGTTTCAGAGAGAAATGCGACCAATGTGACGATCTCGCGTTATATCGATTCGATGGTGAATGACGAAACACGGAGATTTTCTAAGGTTTTTACTACGTATTAACACTTTTCACATTTTCACGTGTTACGTGGGTACCAGTCCTCGGTTCATGCAAAATCTTAAGGTCCTCGGTCATGTCCAAGGCACCAAACCGACCAATAATTCAATAAACGATAACTAAAACTATAAATGTAGCTCTTCTTACTGGGCGATTGCATCAACTTAGATGCTTCTCCTGTGTTCTACCGTGCTGCTTGTATTGTCCCCACATACCGCAGCACGCGACAAGGGCTGGCAGACCATAAATGTAACCGTTTCAGAGAGAAATGCGACCAATGTGACGATCTCGCGTTATATCGATTCGATGGTGAATGACGAAACACGGAGATTTTCTAAGGTTTTTACTACATATTAACACTTTTCACATTTTCTCGTGTTACGTGGCTGCCAGTCCTCGGTTCATGCAAAATCTTAAGGTCCTCGGTCATGTCCCAGGCACCAAACCGAACAATAATTCAATAATCGATAACTAAAACTATAAATGTAGCTCTTCTTACTGGGCGATTGCATCAACTTAGATGCTTCTCCTGTGTTCTACTGTGCTGCTTGTATTGTCCCCACATAACCCAGCACGCGACAAGGGCTGGCCGACCATAAATGTAACCGTTTCAGAGAGAAATGCGACCAATGTGACGATCTCGCGTTATATCGATTCGATGGTGAATGACGAAACACGGAGGTTTTCTAAGGTTTTTACTACATATTAACACTTTTCACATTTTCTCGTGTTACGTGGGTACCAGTCCTCGGTTCATGCAAAATCTTAAGGTCCTCGGTCATGTCCAAGGCACCAAACGGACCAATAATTCAATAATCGATAACTAAAACTATAAATGTAGCTCTTCTTACTGGGCGATTGCATCAACTTAGATGCTTCTCCTGTGTTCTACTGTGCTGCTTGTATTGTCCCCACATACCGCAGCACGCGACAAGGGCTGGCAGACCATAAATGTAACCGTTTCAGAGAGAAATGCGACCAATGTGATGATCTCGCGTTATATCGATTCGATGGTGAATGACGAAACACGGAGATTTTCTAAGGTTTTTACTACATATTAACACTTTTCACATTTTCTCGTGTTACGTGGCTGCCAGTCCTAGGTTCATGTAAAGTCTTAAGGTCCTCGGTCATGTCCAAGGCACCAAACCGACCAATAATTCAATAATCGATAACTAAAACTATAAATGTAGCTCTTCTTACTGGGCGATTGCATCAACTAAGATGCTTCTCCTGTGTTCTACTGTGCTGCTTGTATTGTCCCCACATACCGCAGCACGCGACAAGGGCTGGCAGACCATAAATGTAACCGTTTCAGAGAGAAATGCGACCAATGTGACGATCTCGCGTTATATCGATTCGATGGTGAATGACGAAACACGGAGATTTTCTAAGGTTTTTACTACATATTAACCCTTTTCACATTTTCTCGTGTTACGTGGCTGCCAGTCCTCGGTTCATGCAAAATCTTAAGGTCCTCGGTCATGTCCAAGGCACCAAACCGACCAATAATTCAATAATCGATAACTAAAACTATAAATGTAGCTCTTCTTACTGGGCGATTCCATCAACTTAGATGCTTCTCCTGTGTTCTACTGTGCTGGTTGTATTGTCCCCACATACCGCAGCACGCGACAAGGGCTGGCAGACCATAAATGTAACCGTTTCAGAGAGAAATGCGACCAATGTGACGAACTCGCGTTATATCGATTCGATGGTGAATGACGAAACACGGAGATTTTCTAAGGTTTTTACTACATATTAACACTTTTCACATTTTCTCGTGTTACGTGGCTGCCAGTCCTCGGTTCATGCAAAATCTTAAGGTCCTCGGTCATGTCCAAGGCACCAAACGGACCAATAATTCAATAATCGATAACTAAAACTATAAATGTAGCTCTTCTTACTGGGCGATTGCATCAACTTAGATGCTTCTCCTGTGTTCTACTGTGCTACTTGTATTGTCCCCACATACCGCAGTACGCGACAAGGGCTGGCAGACCATAAATGTAACCGTTTCAGAGAGAAATGCGACCAATGTGACGATCTCGCGTTATATCGATTCGATGGTGAATGACGAAACACGGAGATTTTCTAAGGTTTTTACTACATATTAACACTTTTCACATTTTCTCGTGTTACGTGGCTGCCAGTCCTCGGTTCATGCAAAATCTTAAGGTCCTCGGTCATGTCCCAGGCACCAAACCGGCCAATAATTCAATAATCGATAACTAAAACTATAAATGTAGCTCTTCTTACTGGGCGATTGCATCAACTTAGATGCTTCTCCTGTGTTCTACTGTGCTGCTTGTATTGTCCCCACATACCGCAGCACGCGACAAGGGCTGGCAGACCATAAATGTAACCGTTTCAGAGAGAAATGCGACCAATGTGACGATCTCGCGTTATATCGATTCGATGGTGAATGACGAAACACGGAGATTTTCTAGGGTTTTTACTACATATTAACACTTTTCACATTTTCTCGTGTTACGTGGCTGCCAGTCCTCGGTTCATGCAAAATCTTAATGACCTCGGTCATGTCCAAGGCACCAAACCGACCAATAATTCAATAATCGATAACTAAAACTATAAATGTAGCTCTTCTTACTGGGCGATTGCATCAACTTAGATGCTTCTCCTGTGTTCTACTGTGAGCTTGTATTGTCCCCACATACCGCAGCACGCGACAAGGGCTGGCAGACCATAAATGTAACCGTTTCAGAGAGAAATGCGACCAATGTGACGATCTCGCGTTATATCGATTCGATGGTGAATGACGAAACACGGAGATTTTCTAAGGTTTTTACTACATATTAACACTTTTCACATTTTCTCGTGTTACGTGGCTGCCAGTCCTCGGTTCATGCAAAATCTTAAGGTCCTCGGTCATGTCCAAGGCACCAAACCGACCGATAATTCAATAATCGATAACTAAAACTATAAATGTAGCTCTTCTTACTGGGCGATTGCATCAACTTAGATGCTTCTCCTGTGTTCTACTGTGCTGCTTGTATTGTCCCCACATACCGCAGCACGCGACAAGGGCTGGCAGACCATAAATGTAACCGTTTCAGAGAGAAATGCGACCAATGTGACGATCTCGCGTTATATCGATTCGATGGTGAATGACGAAACACGGAGATTCTCTAAGGTTTTTACTACATATTAACACTTTTCACATTTTCTCGTGTTACGTGGCTGCCAGTCCTCGGTTCATGCAAAATCTTAAGGTCCTCGGTCATGTCCAAGGCACCAAACCGACCAATAATTCAATAATCGATAGCTAAAACTATAAATGTAGCTCTTCTTACTGGGCGATTGCATCAACTTAGATGCTTCTCCTGTGTTCTACTGTGCTGCTTGTATTGTCCCCACATACCGCAGCACGCGACAATGGCTGGCAGACCATAAATGTAACCGTTTCAGAGAGAAATGCGACCAATCTGACGATCTCGCGTTATATCGATTCGATGGTGAATGACGAAACACGGAGATTTTCTAAGGTTTTTACTACATATTAACACTTTTCACATTTTCTCGTGTTACGTGGCTGCCAGTCCTCGGTTCATGCAAAATCTTAAGGTCCTCGGTCATGTCCAAGGCACCAAACTGACCAATAATTCAATAATCGATAACTAAAACTATAAATGTAGCTCTTCTTACTGGGCGATTGCATCAACTTAGATGCTTCTCCTGTGTTCTACTGTGCTGCTTGTATTGTCCCCACATACCGCAGCACGCGACAAGGGCTGGCAGACCATAAATGTAACCGTTTCAGAGAGAAATGCGACCAATGTGACGAACTCGCGTTATATCGATTCGATGGTGAATGACGAAACACGGAGATTTTCTAAGGTTTTTACTACATATTAACACTTTTCACATTTTCTCGTGTTACGTGGCTGCCAGTCCTCGGTTCATGCAAAATCTTAAGGTCCTCGGTCATGTCCAAGGCACCAAACCGACCAATAATTCAATAATCGATAACTAAAACTATAAATGTAGCTCTTCTTACTGGGCGATTGCATCAACTTAGATGCTTCTCCTGTGTTCTACTGTGCTGCTTGTATTGTCCCCACATACCGCAGTACGCGACAAGGGCTGGCAGACCATAAATGTAACCGTTTCAGAGAGAAATGCGACCAATGTGACGATCTCGCGTTATATCGATTCGATGGTGAATGACGAAACACGGAGATTTTCTAAGGTTTTTAGTACATATTAACACTTTTCACATTTTCTCGTGTTACGTGGCTGCCAGTCCTCGGTTCATGCAAAATCTTAAGGTCCTCGGTCATGTCCCAGGCACCAAACCGGCCAATAATTCAATAATCGATAACTAAAACTATAAATGTAGCTCTTCTTACTGGGCGATTGCATCAACTTAGATGCTTCTCCTGTGTTCTACTGTGCTGCTTGTATTGTCCCCACATACCGCAGCACGCGACAAGGGCTGGCAGACCATAAATGTAACCGTTTCAGAGAGAAATGCGACCAATGTGACGATCTCGCGTTATATCGATTCGATGGTGAATGACGAAACACGGAGATTTTCTAGGGTTTTTACTACATATTAACACTTTTCACATTTTCTCGTGTTACGTGGCTGCCAGTCCTCGGTTCATGCAAAATCTTAATGACCTCGGTCATGTCCAAGGCAACAAACCGACCAATAATTCAATAATCGATAACTAAAACTATAAATGTAGCTCTTCTTACTGGGCGATTGCATCAACTTAGATGCTTCTCCTGTGTTCTACTGTGAGCTTGTATTGTCCCCACATACCGCAGCACGCGACAAGGGCTGGCAGACCATAAATGTAACCGTTTCAGAGAGAAATGCGACCAATGTGACGATCTCGCGTTATATCGATTCGATGGTGAATGACGAAACACGGAGATTTTCTAAGGTTTTTACTACATATTAACACATTTCACATTTTCTCGTGTTACGTGGCTGCCAGTCCTCGGTTCATGCAAAATCTTAAGGTCCTCGGTCATGTCCAAGGCACCAAACCGACCAAAAATTCAATAATCGATAACTAAAACTATAAATGTAGCTCTTCTTACTGGGCGATTGCATCAACTTAGATGCTTCTCCTGTGTTCTACTGTGCTGCTTGTATTGTCCCCACATACCGCAGCACGCGACAAGGGCTGGCAGACCATAAATGTAACCGTTTCAGAGAGAAATGCGACCAATGTGACGATCTCGCGTTATATCGATTCGATGGTGAATGACGAAACACGGAGATTTTCTAAGGTTTTTACTACATATTAACACTTTTCACATTTTCTCGTGTTACGTGGCTGCCAGTCCTCGGTTCATGCAAAATCTTAAGGTCCTCGGTCATGTCCAAGGCACCAAACCGACCAATAATTCAATAATCGATAACTAAAACTATAAATGTAGCTCTTCTTACTGGGCGATTGCATCAACTTAGATGCTTCTCCTGTGTTCTACTGTGCTGCTTGTATTGTCCCCACATACCTCAGCACGCGACAAGGGCTGGCAGACCATAAATGTAACCGTTTCAGAGAGAAATGCGACCAATGTGACGATCTCGCGTTTTATCGATTCGATGGTGAATGACCAAACACGGAGATTTTCTAAGGTTTTTACAACATATTAACACTTTTCACATTTTCTCGTGTTACGTGGCTGCCAGTCCTCGGTTCATGCAAAATCTTAAGGTCCTCGTTTATGTCCAAGGCACCAAACCGACCAATAATTCAATAATCGATAACTAAAACTATAAATGTAGCTCTTCTTACTGAGCGATTGCATCAACTTAGATGCTTCTCGTGTGTTCTACTGTGCTGCTTGTATTGTCCCCACATAACCCAGCACGCGACAAGGGCTGGCAGACCATAAATGTAACCGTTTCAGAGAGAAATGCGACCAATGTGACGATCTCGCGTTATATCGATTCGATGGTGAATGACGAAACACGGAGATTTTCTAAGGTTTTTACTACATATTAACACTTTTCACATTTTCTCGTGTTACGTGGGTACCAGTCCTCGATTCATGTAAAATCTTAAGGTCCTCGGTCATGTCCAAGGCACCAAACCGACCAATAATTCGATAATCGATAACTAAAACTATAAATGTAGCTCTTCTTACTGGGCGAATGCATCAACTAAGATGCTTCTCCTGTGTTCTACTGTGCTGCTTGTATTGTCCCCACATACCGCAGCACGCGACAAGGGCTGGCAGACCATAAATGTAACCGTTTCAGAGAGAAATGCGACCAATGTGACGATCTCGCGTTATATCGATTCGATGGTGAATGACGAAACACGGAGAATTTCTAAGGTTTTTACTACATATTAACACTTTTCACATTTTCTCGTGTTACGTGGCTGCCAGTCCTCGGTTCATGCAAAATCTTAAGGTCCTCGGTCATGTCCAAGGCACCAAACCGACCAATAATTCAATAATCGATAACTAAAACTATAAATGTAGCTCTTCTTACTGGGCGATTGCATCAACTTAGATGCTTCTCCTGTGTTCTACTGTGCTGCTTGTATTGTCCCCACATAACCCAGCACGCGACAAGGGCTGGCAGACCATAAATGTAACCGTTTCAGAGAGAAATGCGACCAATGTGACGATCTCGCGTTATATCGATTCGATGGTGAATGACGAAACACGGAGATTTTCTAAGGTATTTACTACATATTAACACTTTTCACATTTTCTCGTGTTACGTGGCTGCCAGTCCTCGGTTCATGCAAAATCTTAAGGTCCTCGGTCATGTCCAAGGCACCAAACCGACCAATAATTCAATAATCGATAACTAAAACTATAAATGTAGCTCTTCTTACTGGGCGATTGCATCAACTTAGATGCTTCTCCTGTGTTCTACTGTGCTGCTTGTATTGTCACCACATAACCCAGCACGCGACAAGGGCTGGCAGACCATAAATGTAACCGTTTCAGAGAGAAATGCGACCAATGTGACGATCTCGCGTTATATCGATTCGATGGTGAATGACGAAACACGGAGATTTTCTAAAGTTTTTACTACATATTAACACTTTTCACATTTTCTCGTGTTACGTGGCTGCCAGTCCTCGGTTCATGCAAAATCTTAAGGTCCTCGGTCATGTCCAAGGCACCAAACCGACCGATAATTCAATAATCGATAACTAAAACTATAAATGTAGCTCTTCTTACTGGGCGATTGCATCAACTTAGATGCTTCTCCTGTGTTCTACTGTGCTGCTTGTATTGTCCCCACATAACCCAGCACGCGACAAGGGCTGGCAGACCATAAATGTAACCGTTTCAGAGAGAAATGCGACCAATGTGACGATCTCGCGTTATATCGATTCGATGGTGAATGACGAAACACGGAGATTCTCTAAGGTTTTTACTACATATTAACACTTTTCACATTTTCTCGTGTTACGTGGCTGCCAGTCCTCGGTTCATGCAAAATCTTAAGGTCCTCGGTCATGTCCAAGGCACCAAACCGACCAATAATTCAATAATCGATAGCTAAAACTATAAATGTAGCTCTTCTTACTGGGCGATTGCATCAACTTAGATGCTTCTCCTGTGTTCTACTGTGCTGCTTGTATTGTCCCCACATACCGCAGCACGCGACAATGGCTGGCAGACCATAAATGTAACCGTTTCAGAGAGAAATGCGACCAATCTGACGATCTCGCGTTATATCGATTCGATGGTGAATGACGAAACACGGAGATTTTCTAAGGTTTTTACTACATATTAACACTTTTCACATTTTCTCGTGTTACGTGGCTGCCAGTCCTCGGTTCATGCAAAATCTTAAGGTCCTCGGTCATGTCCAAGGCACCAAACCGACCAATAATTCAATAGTCGATAGCTAAAACTATAAATGTAGCTCTTCTTACTGGGCGATTGCATCAACTTAGATGCTTCTCCTGTGTTCTACTGTGCTGCTTGTATTGTCCCCACATACCGCAGCACGCGACAAGGGCTGGCAGACCATAAATGTAACCGTTTCAGAGAGAAATGCGACCAATGTGACGATCTCGCGTTATATCGATTCGATGGTGAATGACGAAACACGGAGATTTTCTAAGGTTTTTAGTACATATTAACACTTTTCACATTTTCTCGTGTTACGTGGCTGCCAGTCCTCGGTTCATGCAAAATCTTAAGGTCCTCGGTCATGTCCCAGGCACCAAACCGACCAATAATTCAATAATCGATAACTAAAACTATAAATGTAGCTCTTCTTACTGGGCGATTGCATCAACTTAGATGCTTCTCCTGTGTTCTACTGTGCTGCTTGTATTGTCCCCACATACCGCAGCACGCGACAAGGGCTGGCAGACCATAAATGTAACCGTTTCAGAGAGAAATGCGACCAATGTGACGATCTCGCGTTATATCGATTCGATGGTGAATGACGAAACACGGAGATTTTCTAGGGTTTTTACTACATATTAACACTTTTCACATTTTCTCGTGTTACGTGGCTGCCAGTCCTCGGTTCATGCAAAATCTTAATGACGTCGGTCATGTCCAAGGCACCAAACCGACCAATAATTCAATAATCGATAACTAAAACTATAAATGTAGCTCTTCTTACTGGGCGATTGCATCAACTTAGATGCTTCTCCTGTGTTCTACTGTGAGCTTGTATTGTCCCCACATACCGCAGCACGCGACAAGGGCTGGCAGACCATAAATGTAACCGTTTCAGAGAGAAATGCGACCAATGTGACGATCTCGCGTTATATCGATTCGATGGTGAATGACGAAACACGGAGATTTTCTAAGGTTTTTACTACATATTAACACATTTCACATTTTCTCGTGTTACGTGGCTGCCAGTCCTCGGTTCATGCAAAATCTTAAGGTCCTCGGTCATGTCCAAGGCACCAAACCGACCAATAATTCAATAATCGATAACTAAAACTATAAATGTAGCTCTTCTTACTGGGCGATTGCATCAACTTAGATGCTTCTCCTGTGTTCTACTGTGCTGCTTGTATTGTCCCCACATACCGCAGCACGCGACAAGGGCTGGCAGACCATAAATGTAACCGTTTCAGAGAGAAATGCGACCAATGTGACGATCTCGCGTTATATCGATTCGATGGTGAATGACGAAACACGGAGATTTTCTAAGGTTTTTACTACATATTAACACTTTTCACATTTTCTCGTGTTACGTGGCTGCCAGTCCTCGGTTCATGCAAAATCTTAAGGTCCTCGGTCATGTCCAAGGCACCAAACCGACCAATAATTCAATAATCGATAACTAAAACTATAAATGTAGCTCTTCTTACTGGGCGATTGCATCAACTTAGATGCTTCTCCTGTGTTCTACTGTGCTGCTTGTATTGTCCCCACATACCGCAGAACGCGACAGGGGCTGGCAGACCATAAATGTAACCGTTTCAGAGAGAAATGCGACCAATGTGACGATCTCGCGTTTTATCGATTCGATGGTGAATGACGAAACACGGAGATTTTCTAAGGTTTTTACAACATATTAACACTTTTCACATTTTCTCGTGTTACGTGGCTGCCAGTCCTCGGTTCATGCAAAATCTTAAGGTCCTCGTTTATGTCCAAGGCACCAAACCGACCAATAATTCAATAATCGATAACTAAAACTATAAATGTAGCTCTTCTTACTGAGCGATTGCATCAACTTAGATGCTTCTCCTGTGTTCTACTGTGCTGCTTGTATTGTCCCCACATAACCCAGCACGCGACAAGGGCTGGCAGACCATAAATGTAACCGTTTCAGAGAGAAATGCGACCAATGTGACGATCTCGCGTTATATCGATTCGATGGTGAATGACGAAACACGGAGATTTTCTAAGGTTTTTACTACATATTAACACTTTTCACATTTTCTCGTGTTACGTGGGTACCAGTCCTCGATTCATGTAAAATCTTAAGGTCCTCGGTCATGTCCAAGGCACCAAACCGACCAATAATTCGATAATCGATAACTAAAACTATAAATGTAGCTCTTCTTACTGGGCGAATGCATCAACTAAGATGCTTCTCCTGTGTTCTACTGTGCTGCTTGTATTGTCCCCACATACCGCAGCACGCGACAAGGGCTGGCAGACCATAAATGTAACCGTTTCAGAGAGAAATGCGACCAATGTGACGATCTCGCGTTATATCGATTCGATGGTGAATGACGAAACACGGAGAATTTCTAAGGTTTTTACTACATATTAACACTTTTCACATTTTCTCGTGTTATGTGGCTGCCAGTCCTCGGTTCATGCAAAATCTTAAGGTCCTCGGTCATGTCCAAGGCACCAAACCGACCAATAATTCAATAATCGATAACTAAAACTATAAATGTAGCTCTTCTTACTGGGCGATTGCATCAACTTAGATGCTTCTCCTGTGTTCTACTGTGCTGCTTGTATTGTCCCCACATAACCCAGCACGCGACAAGGGCTGGCAGACCATAAATGTAACCGTTTCAGAGAGAAATGCGACCAATGTGACGATCTCGCGTTATATCGATTCGATGGTGAATGACGAAACACGGAGATTTTCTAAGGTATTTACTACATATTAACACTTTTCACATTTTCTCGTGTTACGTGGCTGCCAGTCCTCGGTTCATGCAAAATCTTAAGGTCCTCGGTCATGTCCAAGGCACCAAACCGACCAATAATTCAATAATCGATAACTAAAACTATAAATGTAGCTCTTCTTACTGGGCGATTGCATCAACTTAGATGCTTCTCCTGTGTTCTACTGTGCTGCTTGTATTGTCCCCACATAACCCAGCACGCGACAAGGGCTGGCAGACCATAAATGTAACCGTTTCAGAGAGAAATGCGACCAATGTGACGATCTCGCGTTATATCGATTCGATGGTGAATGACGAAACACGGAGATTTTCTAAAGTTTTTACTACATATTAACACTTTTCACATTTTCTCGTGTTACGTGGCTGCCAGTCCTCGGTTCATGCAAAATCTTAAGGTCCTCGGTCATGTCCAAGGCACCAAACCGACCAATAATTCAATAATCGATAACTAAAACTATAAATGTAGCTCTTCTTACTGGGCGATTGCATCAACTTAGATGCTTCTCCTGTGTTCTACTGTGCTGCTTGTATTGTCCCCACATACCGCAGCACGCGACAAGGGCTGGCAGACCATAAATGTAACCGTTTCAGAGAGAAATGCGACCAATGTGACGATCTCGCGTTATATCGATTCGATGGTGAATGACGAAACACGGAGATTCTCTAAGGTTTTTACTACATATTAACACTTTTCACATTTTCTCGTGTTACGTGGCTGCCAGTCCTCGGTTCATGCAAAATCTTAAGGTCCTCGGTCATGTCCAAGGCACCAAACCGACCAATAATTCAATAATCGATAGCTAAAACTATAAATGTAGCGCTTCTTACTGGGCGATTGCATCAACTTAGATGCTTCTCCTGTGTTCTACTGTGCTGCTTGTATTGTCCCCACATACCGCAGCACGCGACAATGGCTGGCAGACCATAAATGTAACCGTTTCAGAGAGAAATGCGACCAATCTGACGATCTCGCGTTATATCGATTCGATGGTGAATGACGAAACACGGAGATTTTCTAAGGTTTTTACTACATATTAACACTTTTCACATTTTCTCGTGTTACGTGGCTGCCAGTCCTCGGTTCATGCAAAATCTTAAGGTCCTCGGTCATGTCCAAGGCACCAAACCGACCAATAATTCAATAGTCGATAGCTAAAACTATAAATGTAGCTCTTCTTACTGGGCGATTGCATCAACTTAGATGCTTCTCCTGTGTTCTACTGTGCTGCTTGTATTGTCCCCACATACCGCAGCACGCGACAAGGGCTGGCAGACCATAAATATAACCGTTTCAGAGAGAAATGCGACCAATGTGACGATCTCGCGTTATATCGATTCGATGGTGAATGACGAAACACGGAGATTTTCTAAGGTTTTTACTACGTATTAACACTTTTCACATTTTCTCGTGTTACGTGGCTGCCAGTCCTCGGTTCATGCAAAATCTTAAGGTCCTCGGTCATGTCCAAGGCACCAAACCGACCAATAATTCAATAAACGATAGCTAAAACTATAAATGTAGCTCTTCTTACTGGGCGATTGCATCAACTGAGATGCTTCTCCTGTGTTCTACCGTGCTGCTTGTATTGTCCCCACATACCGCAGCACGGGACAAGGGCTGGCAGACCATAAATGTAACCGTTTCAGAGAGAAATGCGACCAATGTGACGATCTCGCGTTATATCGATTCGATGGTGAATGACGAAACACGGAGATTTTCTAAGGTTTTTACTACATATTAACACTTTTCACATTTTCTCGTGTTACGTGGCTGCCAGTCCTCGGTTCATGCAAAATCTTAAGGTCCTCGGTCATGTCCCAGGCACCAAACCGAACAATAATTCAATAATCGATAACTAAAACTATAAATGTAGCTCTTCTTACTGGGCGATTGCATCAACTTAGATGCTTCTCCTGTGTTCTACTGTGCTGCTTGTATTGTCCCCACATAACCCAGCACGCGACAAGGGCTGGCCGACCATAAATGTAACCGTTTCAGAGAGAAATGCGACCAATGTGACGATCTCGCGTTATATCGATTCGATGGTGAATGACGAAACACGGAGAATTTCTAAGGTTTTTACTACATATTAACACTTTTCACATTTTCTCGTGTTACGTGGGTACCAGTCCTCGGTTCATGCAAAATCTTAAGG
Organism: Schistocerca nitens; assembly: GCF_023898315.1. Taxonomy (NCBI): domain Eukaryota; kingdom Metazoa; phylum Arthropoda; class Insecta; order Orthoptera; family Acrididae; genus Schistocerca; species Schistocerca nitens. The sequence continues at coordinate 66,811,354 of NC_064625.1, forward strand.
TCCTCGGTCATGTCCAAGGCACCAAACGGACCAATAATTCAATAATCGATAACTAAAACTATAAATGTAGCTCTTCTTACTGGGCGATTGCATCAACTTAGATGCTTCTCCTGTGTTCTACTGTGCTGCTTGTTTTGTCCCCACATACCGCAGCACGCGACAAGGGCTGGCAGACCATAAATGTAACCGTTTCAGAGAGAAATGCGACCAATGTGACGATCTCGCGTTATATCGATTCGATGGTGAATGACGAAACACGGAGATTTTCTAAGGTTTTTACTACATATTAGCACTTTTCACATTTTCTCGTGTTACGTGGCTGCCAGTCCTCGGTTCATGCAAAATCTTAAGGTCCTCGGTCATGTCCAAGGCACCAAACCGACCAATAATTCAATAATCGATAACTAAAACTATAAATGTAGCTCTTCTTACTGGGCGATTGCATTAACTTAGATGCTTCTCCTGTGTTCTACTGTGCTGCTTGTATTGTCCCCACATACCGCAGCACGCGACAAGGGCTGGCAGACCATAAATGTAACCGTTTCAGAGAGAAATGCGACCAATGTGACGATCTCGCGTTATACCGATTCGATGGTGAATGACGAAACACGGAGATTTTCTAAGGTTTTTACTACATATTAACACTTTTCACATTTTCTCGTGTTACGTGGCTGCCAGTCCTCGGTTCATGCAAAATCTTAAGGTCCTCGGTCATGTCCAAGGCACCAAACCGACCAATAATTCAATAATCGATAACTAAAACTATAAATGTAGCTCTTCTTACTGGGCGATTGCATCAACTTAGATGCTTCTCCTGTGTTCTACTGTGCTGCTTGTATTGTCCCCGCATACCGCAGCACACGACAAGGGCTGGCAGACCATAAATGTAACCGTTTCAGAGAGAAATGCGACCAATGTGACGATCTCGCGTTATATCGATTCGATGGTGAATGACGAAACACGGAGATTTTCTAAGGTTTTTACTACATATTAACACTTTTCACATTTTCTCGTGTTACGTGGGTACCAGTCCTCGGTTCATGCAAAATCTTAAGGTCCTCGGCCATGTCCAAGGCACCAAACCGAACAATAATTCAATAATCGATAACTAAAACTATAAATGTAGCTCTTCTTACTGGGCGATTGCATCAACTTAGATGCTTCTCCTGTGTTCTACTGTGCTGCTTGTATTGTCCCCACATACCGCAGCACGCGACAAGGGCTGGCAGACCATAAATGTAACCATTTCAGAGAGAAATGCGACCAATGTGACGATCTCGCGTTATATCGATTCCATGGTGAATGACGAAAAACGGAGATTTTCTAAGGTTTTTACTACTATTAACACTTTTCACATTTTCTCGTGTTACGTGGCTGCCAGTCCTCGGTTCATGCAAAATCTTAAGGTCCTCCGTCAAGTCCAAGGCACCAAACCGACCAATAATTCAATAATCGATAACTAAAACTATAAATGTAGCTCTTCTTACTGGGCGATTGCATCAACTTAGATGCTTCTCCTGTGTTCTACTGTGCTGCTTGTATTGTCCCCACATAACCCAGCACGCGACAAGGGCTGGCAGACCATAAATGTAACCGTTTCAGAGAGAAATGCGACCAATGTGACGATCTCGCGTTATATCGATTCGATGGTGAATGACGAAACACGGAGATTTTCTAAGGTTTTTACTACATATTAACACTTTTCACATTTTCTCGTGTTACGTGGCTGCCAGTCCTCGGTTCATGCAAAATCTTAAGGTCCTCGGTCATGTCCAAGGCACCAAACCGACCAATAATTCAATAATCGATAGCTAAAACTATAAATGTAGCTCTTCTTACTGGGCGATTGCATCAACTTAGATGCTTCTCCTGTGTTCTACTGTGCTGCTTGTATTGTCCCCACATACCGCAGCACGCGACAAGGGCTGGCAGACCATAAATGTAACCGTTTCAGAGAGAAATGCGACCAATGTGACGATCTCGCGTTATATCGATTCGATGGTGAATGACGAAACACGGAGATTTTCTAAGGTTTTTACTACATATTAACACTTTTCACATTTTCTCGTGTTACGTGGCTGCCAGTCCTCGGTTCATGTAAAATCTTAAGGTCCTCGGTCATGTCCAAGGCACCAAACCGACCAATAATTCGATAATCGATAACTAAAACTATAAATGTAGCTCTTCTTACTGGGCGATTGCATCAACTAAGATGCTTCTCCTGTGTTCTACTGTGCTGCTTGTATTGTCCCCACATACCGCAGCACGCGACAAGGGCTGGCAGACCATAAATGTAACCGTTTCAGAGAGAAATGCGACCAATGTGACGATCTCGCGTTATATCGATTCGATGGTGAATGACGAAACACGGAGATTTTCTAAGGTTTTTACTACATATTAACACTTTTCACATTTTCTCGTGTTACGTGGCTGCCAGTCCTCGGTTCATGCAAAATCTTGAGGTCCTCGGTCATGTCCAAGGCACCAAACCGACCAATAATTCAATAATCGATAACTAAAACTATAAATGTAGCTCTTCTTACTGGGCGATTGCATCAACTTAGATGCTTCTCCTGTGTTGTACTGTGCTGCTTGTATTGTCCCCGGATACCGCAGCACACGACAAGGGCTGGCAGACCATAAATGTAACCGTTTCAGAGAGAAATGCGACCAATGTGACTATCTCGCGTTATATCGATTCGATGGTGAATGAAGAAACACGGAGATTTTCTAAGGTTTTTACTACATATTAACACTATTCACATTTTCTCTTGTTACGTGGCTGCCAGTCCACGGTTCATGTAAAATCTTAAGGTCCTCGGTCATGTCCAAGGCACCAAACCGACCAATAATTCGATAATCGATAACTAAAACTATAAATGTAGCTCTTCTTACTGGGCGATTGCATCAACTAAGATGCTTCTCCTGTGTTCTACTGTGCTGCTTGTATTGTCCCCACATACCGCAGCACGCGACAAGGGCTGGCAGACCATAAATGTAACCGTTTCAGAGAGAAATGCGACCAATGTGACGATCTCGCGTTATATCGATTCGATGGTGAATGACGAAACACGGAGATTTTCTAAGGTTTTTACTACATATTAACACTTTTCACATTTTCTCGTGTTACGTGGGTACCAGTCCTCGGTTCATGCAAAATCTTAAGGTCCTCGGTCATGTCCAAGGCACCAAACCGACCAATAATTCAATAATCGATAACTAAAACTATAAATGTAGCTCTTCTTACTGGGCGATTGCATCAACTTAGATGCTTCTCCTGTGTTCTACTGTGCTGCTTGTATTGTCCCCACATACCGCAGCACGCGACAAGGGCTGGCAGACCATAAATGTAACCGTTTCAGAGAGAAATGCGACCAATGTGACGATCTCGCGTTATATCGATTCGATGGTGAATGACGAAACACGGAGATTTTCTAAGGTTTTTACTACATATTAACACTTTTCACATTTTCTCGTGTTACGTGGCTGCCAGTCCTCGGTTCATGCAAAATCTTGAGGTCCTCGGTCATGTCCAAGGCACCAAACCGACCAATAATTCAATAATCGATAACTAAAACTATAAATGTAGCTCTTCTTACTGGGCGATTGCATCAACTTAGATGCTTCTCCTGTGTTGTACTGTGCTGCTTGTATTGTCCCCGCATACCGCAGCACACGACAAGGGCTGGCAGACCATAAATGTAACCGTTTCAGAGAGAAATGCGACCAATGTGACGATCTCGCGTTATATCGATTCGATGGTGAATGACGAAACACGGAGATTTTCTAAGGTTTTTACTACATATTAACACTATTCACATTTTCTCGTGTTACGTGGCTGCCAGTCCTCGGTTCATGTAAAATCTTAAAATCCTCGGTCATGTCCAATGCACCAAACCGACCAATAATTCGATAATCGATAACTAAAACTATAAATGTAGCTCTTCTTACTGGGCGATTGCATCAACTAAGATGCTTCTCCTGTGTTCTACTGTGCTGCTTGTATTGTCCCCACATACCGCAGCACGCGACAAGGGCTGGCAGACCATAAATGTAACCGTTTCAGAGAGAAATGCGACCAATGTGACGATCTCGCGTTATATCGATTCGATGGTGAATGACGAAACACGGAGATTTTCTAAGGTTTTTACTACATATTAACACTTTTCACATTTTCTCGTGTTACGTGGGTACCAGTCCTCGGTTCATGCAAAATCTTAAGGTCCTCGGTCATGTCCAAGGCACCAAACCGACCAATAATTCAATAATCGATAACTAAAACTATAAATGTAGCTCTTCTTACTGGGCGATTGCATCAACTTAGATGCTTCTCCTGTGTTCTACTGTGCTGCTTGTATTGTCCCCACATACCGCAGCACGCGACAAGGGCTGGCAGACCATAAATGTAACCATTTCAGAGAGAAATGCGACCAATGTGACGATCTCGCGTTATATCGATTCGATGGTGAATGAAGAAACACGGAGATTTTCTAAGGTTTTTACTACTATTAACATTTTTCACATTTTCTCGTGTTACGTGGCTGCCAGTCCTCGGTTCATGCAAAATCTTAAGGTCCTCGGTCATGTCCAAGGCACCAAACCGACCAATAATTCAATAATCGATAACTAAAACTATAAATGTAGCTCTTCTTACTGGGCGATTGCATCAACTTAGATGCTTCTCCTGTGTTCTACTGTGCTGCTTGTATTGTCCCCACATACCGCAGCACGCGACAAGGGCTGGCAGACCATAAATGTAACCATTTCAGAGAGAAATGCGACCAATGTGACGATCTCGCGTTATATCGATTCGATGGTGAATGACGAAACACGGAGATTTTCTAAGGTTTTTACTACATATTAACACTTTTCACATTTTCTCGTGTTACGTGGCTGCCAGTCCTCGGATCATGCAAAATCTTAAGGTCCTCGGTCATGTCCAAGGCACCAAACCGACCAATAATTCAATAATCGATAACTAAAACTATAAATGTAGCTCTTCTTACTGGGCGATTGCATCAACTTAGATGCTTCTCCTGTGTTCTACTGTGCATCTTGTATTGTCCCCACATAACCCAGCACGCGACAAGGGCTGGCAGACCATAAATGTAACCGTTTCAGAGAGAAATGCGACCAATGTGACGATCTCGCGTTATATCGATTCGATGGTGAATGACGAAACACGGAGATTTTCTAAGGTTTTTACTACATATTAACACTTTTCACATTTTCTCGTGTTACGTGGCTGCCAGTCTTCGTTTCATGCAAAATCTTGAGGTCCTCGGTCATGTCCAAGGCACCAAACCGACCAATAATTCAATAACGATAACTAAATCTATAAATGTAGCTCTTCTTACTGGGCGATTGCATCAACTTAGATGCTTCTCCTGTGTTGTACTGTGCTGCTTATATTGTCCCCGCATACCGCAGCACACGACAAGGGCTGGCAGACCATAAATGTAACCGTTTCAGAGAGAAATGCGACCAATGTGACGATCTCGCGTTATATCGATTCGATGGTGAATGACGAAACACGGAGATTTTCTAAGGTTTTTACTACATATTAACACTATTCACATTTTCTCGTGTTACGTGGCTGCCAGTCCTCGGTTCATGTAAAATCTTAAGGTCCTCGGTCATGTCCAAGGCACCAAACCAACCAATAATTCGATAATCGATAACTAAAACTATAAATGTAGCTCTTCTTACTGGGCGATTGCATCAACTAAGATGCTTCTCCTGTGTTCTACTGTGCTGCTTGTATTGTCCCCACATACCGCAGCACGCGACAAGGGCTGGCAGACCATAAATGTAACCGTTTCAGAGAGAAATGCGACCAATGTGACGATCTCGCGTTATATCGATTCGATGGTGAATGACGAAACACGGAGATTTTCTAAAGTTTTTACTACATATTAACACTTTTCACATTTTCTCGTGTTACGTGGGTACCAGTCCTCGGTTCATGCAAAATCTTAAGGTCCTCGGTCATGTCCAAGGCACCAAACCGACCAATAATTCAATAATCGATAACTAAAACTATAAATGTAGCTCTTCTTACTGGGCGATTGCATCAACTTAGATGCTTCTCCTGTGTTCTACTGTGCTGCTTGTATTGTCCCCACATACCGCAGCACGCGACAAGGGCTGGCAGACCATAAATGTAACCATTTCAGAGAGAAATGCGACCAATGTGACGATCTCGCGTTATATCGATTCGATGGTGAATGACGAAACACGGAGATTTTCTAAGGTTTTTACTACTATTAACATTTTTCACATTTTCTCGTGTTACGTGGCTGCCAGTCCTCGGTTCATGCAAAATCTTAAGGTCCTCGGTCATGTCCAAGGCACCAAACCGACCAATAATTCAATAATCGATAACTAAAACTATAAATGTAGCTCTTCTTACTGGGCGATTGCATCAACTTAGATGCTTCTCCTGTGTTCTACTGTGCTGCTTGTATTGTCCCCACATACCGCAGCACGCGACAAGGGCTGGCAGACCATAAATGTAACCGTTTCAGAGAGAAATGCGACCAATGTGACGATCTCGCGTTATATCGATTCGATGGTGAATGACGAAACACGGAGATTTTCTAAGGTTTTTACTACATATTAACACTTTTCACATTTTCTCGTGTTACGTGGCTGCCAGTCCTCGGTTCATGCAAAATCTTAAGGTCCTCGGTCATGTCCAAGGCACCAAACCGACCAATAATTCAATAATCGATAGCTAAAACTATAAATGTAGCTCTTCTTACTGGGCGATTGCATCAACTTAGATGCTTCTCCTGTGTTCTACTGTGCTGCTTGTATTGTCCCCACATACCGCAGCACGCGACAAGGGCTGGCAGACCATAAATGTAAGCGTTTCAGAGAGAAATGCGACCAATGTGACGATCTCGCGTTATATCGATTCGATGGTGAATGACGAAACACGGAGATTTTCTAAGGTTTTTACTACGTATTAACACTTTTCACATTTTCTCGTGTTACGTGGCTGCCAGTCCTCGGTTCATGCAAAATCTTGAGGTCCTCGGTCATGTCCAAGGCACCAAACCGACCAATAATTCAATAATCGATAACTAAAACTATAAATGTAGCTCTTCTTACTGGGCGATTGCATCAACTTAGATGCTTCTCCTGTGTTCTACTGTGCTGCTTGTATTGTCCCCGCATACCGCAGCACACGACAAGGGCTGGCAGACCATAAATGTAACCGTTTCAGTGAGAAATGCAAACAATGTACTATCTGGCGTTATATCGATTCGATGGTGAATGAAGAAACACGGAGATTTTCTAAGGTTTTTACTACATATTAACACTATTCACATTTTCTCTTGTTTCGTGGCTGCCAGTCCTCGGTTCATGTAAAATCTTAAGGTCCTCGGTCATGTCCAAGGCACCAAACCGACCAATAATTCGATAATCGATAACTAAAACTATAAATGTAGCTCTTCTTACTGGGCGATTGCATCAACTAAGATGCTTCTCCTGTGTTCTACTGTGCTGCTTGTATTGTCCCCACATACCGCAGCACGCGACAAGGGCTGGCAGACCATAAATGTAACCGTTTCAGAGAGAAATGCGACCAATGTGACGATCTCGCGTTATATCGATTCGATGGTGAATGACGAAACACGGAGATTTTCTAAGGTTTTTACTACATATTAACACTTTTCACATTTTCTCGTGTTACGTGGGTACCAGTCCTCGGTTCATGCAAAATCTTAAGGTCCTCGGTCATGTCCAAGGCACCAAACCGACCAATAATTCAATAATCGATAACTAAAACTATAAATGTAGATCTTCTTACTGGGCGATTGCATCAACTTAGATGCTTCTCCTGTGTTCTACTGTGCTGCTTGTATTGTCCCCACATACCGCAGCACGCGACAAGGGCTGGCAGACCATAAATGTAACCATTTCAGAGAGAAATGCGACCAATGTGACGATCTCGCGTTATATCGATTCGATGGTGAATGACGAAACACGGAGATTTTCTAAGGTTTTTACTACATATTAACACTTTTCACATTTTCTCGTGTTACGTGGCTGCCAGTCCTCGGTTCATGCAAAATCTTAAGGTCCTCGGTCATGTCCAAGGCACCAAACCGACCAATAATTCAATAATCGATAACTAAAACTATAAATGTAGCTCTTCTTACTGGGCGATTGCATCAACTTAGATGCTTCTCCTGTGTTCTACTGTGCTGCTTGTATTGTCCCCACATAACCCAGCACGCGACAAGGGCTGGCAGACCATAAATGTAACCGTTTCAGAGAGAAATGCGACCAATGTGACGATCTCGCGTTATATCGATTCGATGGTGAATGACGAAACACGGAGATTTTCTAAGGTTTTTACTACATATTAACACTTTTCACATTTTCTCGTGTTACGTGGCTGCCAGTCCTCGGTTCATGCAAAATCTTGAGGTCCTCGGTCATGTCCAAGGCACCAAACCGACCAATAATTCAATAACGATAACTAAATCTATAAATGTAGCTCTTCTTACTGGGCGATTGCATCAACTTAGATGCTTCTCCTGTGTTGTACTGTGCTGCTTGTATTGTCCCCGCATACCGCAGCACACGACAAGGGCTGGCAGACCATAAATGTAACCGTTTCAGAGAGAAATGCGACCAATGTGACGATCTCGCGTTATATCGATTCGATGGTGAATGACGAAACACGGAGATTTTCTAAGGTTTTTACTACATATTAACACTATTCACATTTTCTCGTGTTACGTGGCTGCCAGTCCTCGGTTCATGTAAAATCTTAAGGTCCTCGGTCATGTCCAAGGCACCAAACCGACCAATAATTCGATAATCGATAACTAAAACTATAAATGTAGCTCTTCTTACTGGGCGATTGCATCAACTAAGATGCTTCTCCTGTGTTCTACTGTGCTGCTTGTATTGTCCCCACATACCGCAGCACGCGACAAGGGCTGGCAGACCATAAATGTAACCGTTTCAGAGAGAAATGCGACCAATGTGACGATCTCGCGTTATATCGATTCGATGGTGAATGACGAAACACGGAGATTTTCTAAGGTTTTTACTACATATTAACACTTTTCACATTTTCTCGTGTTACGTGGGTACCAGTCCTCGGTTCATGCAAAATCTTAAGGTCCTCGGTCATGTCCAAGGCACCAAACCGACCAATAATTCAATAATCGATAACTAAAACTATAAATGTAGCTCTTCTTACTGGGCGATTGCATCAACTTAGATGCTTCTCCTGTGTTCTACTGTGCTGCTTGTATTGTCCCCACATACCGCAGCACGCGACAAGGGCTGGCAGACCATAAATGTAACCATTTCAGAGAGAAATGCGACCAATGTGACGATCTCGCGTTATATCGATTCGATGGTGAATGACGAAACACGGAGATTTTCTAAGGTTTTTACTACTATTAACATTTTCACATTTTCTCGTGTTACGTGGCTGCCAGTCCTCGGTTCATGTGAAATCTTAAGGTCCTCGGTCATGTCCAAGGCACCAAACCGACCAGTAATTCAATAATCGATAACTAAAACTATAAATGTAGCTCTTCTTACTGGGCGATTGCATCAACTTAGATGCTTCTCCTGTGTTCTACTGTGCTGCTTGTATTGTCCCCACATAACCCAGCACGCGACAAGGGCTGGCAGACCATAAATGTAACCGTTTCAGAGAGAGATGCGACCAATGTGACGATCTTGCGTTATATCGATTCGATGGTGAATGACGAAACACGGAGATTTTCTAAGGTTTTTACTACATATTAACACTTTTCACATTTTCTCGTGTTACGTGGCTGCCAGTCCTCGGTTCATGCAAAATCTTAAGGTCCTCGGTCATGTCCAAGGCACCAAACCGACCAATAATTCAATAATCGATAGCTAAAACTATAAATGTAGCTCTTCTTACTGGGCGATTGCATCAACTTAGATGCTTCTCCTGTGTTCTACTGTGCTGCTTGTATTGTCCCCACATTCCGGAGCACGCGACAAGGGCTGGCAGACCATAAATGTAACCGTTTCAGAGAGAAATGCGACCAATGTGACGATCTCGCGTTATATCGATTCGATGGTGAATGACGAAACACGGAGATTTTCTAAGGTTTTTACTACATATTAACACTTTTCACATTTTCTCGTGTTACGTGGCTGCCAGTCCTCGGTTCATGTAAAATCTTAAGGTCCTCGGTCATGTCCAAGGCACCAAACCGACCAATAATTCGATAATCGATAACTAAAACTATAAATGTAGCTCTTCTTACTGGGCGATTGCATCAACTAAGATGCTTCTCCTGTGTTCTACTGTGCTGCTTGTATTGTCCCCACATACCGCAGCACGCGACAAGGGCTGGCAGACCATAAATGTAACCGTTTCAGAGAGAAATGCAAACAATGTGACTATCTCGCGTTATATCGATTCGATGGTGAATGAAGAAACACGGAGATTTTCTAAGGTTTTTACTACATATTAACACTATTCACATTTTCTCTTGTTACGTGGCTGCCAGTCCTCGGTTCATGTAAAATCTTAAGGTCCTCGGTCATGTCCAAGGCACCAAACCGACCAATAATTCGATAATCGATAACTAAAACTATAAATGTAGCTCTTCTTACTGGGCGATTGCATCAACTAAGATGCTTCTCCTGTGTTCTACTGTGCTGCTTGTATTGTCCCCACATACCGCAGCACGCGACAAGGGCTGGCAGACCATAAATGTAACCGTTTCAGAGAGAAATGCGACCAATGTGACGATCTCGCGTTATATCGATTCGATGGTGAATGACGAAACACGGAGATTTTCTAAGGTTTTTACTACATATTAACACTTTTCACATTTTCTCGTGTTACGTGGGTACCAGTCCTCGGTACATGCAAAATCTTAAGGTTCTCGGTCATGTCCAAGGCACCAAACCGACCAATAATTCAATAATCGATAACAAAAACTATAAATGTAGCTCTTCTTACTGGGCGATTGCATCAACTTAGATGCTTCTCCTGTGTTCTACTGTGCTGCTTGTATTGTCCCCACATACCGCAGCACGCGACAAGGGCTGGCAGACCATAAATGTAACCATTTCAGAGAGAAATGCGACCAATGTGACGATCTCGCGTTATATCGATTCGATGGTGAATGACGAAACACGGAGATTTTCTAAGGTTTTTACTACATATTAACACTTTTCACATTTTCTCGTGTTACGTGGCTGCCAGTCCTCGGTTCATGCAAAATCTTAAGGTCCTCGGTCATCTCCAAGGCACCAAACCGACCAATAATTCAATAGTCGATAACTAAAACTATAAATGTAGCTCTTCTTACTGGGCGATTGCATCAACTTAGATGCTTCTCCTGTGTTCTACTGTGCTGCTTGTATTGTCCCCACATAACCCAGCACGCGACAAGGGCTGGCAGACCATAAATGTAACCGTTTCAGAGAGAAATGCGACCAATGTGACGATCTCGCGTTATATCGATTCGATGGTGAATGACGAAACACGGAGATTTTCTAAGGTTTTTACTACTATTAACACTTTTCACATTTTCTCGTGTTACGTGGCTGCCAGTCCTCGGTTCATGTAAAATCTTAAGGTCCTCGGTCATGTCCAAGGCACCAAACCGACCAATAATTCGATAATCGATAACTAAAACTATAAATGTAGCTCTTCTTACTGGGCGATTGCATCAACTAAGATGCTTCTCCTGTGTTCTACTGTGCTGCTTGTATTGTCCCCACATACCGCAGCACGCGACAAGGGCTGGCAGACCATAAATGTAACCGTTTCAGAGAGAAATGCAAACAATGTGACTATCTCGCGTTATATCGATTCGATGGTGAATGAAGAAACACGGAGATTTTCTAAGGTTTTTACTACATATTAACACTATTCACATTTTCTCTTGTTACGTGGCTGCCAGTCCTCGGTTCATGTAAAATCTTAAGGTCCTCGGTCATGTCCAAGGCACCAAACCGACCAATAATTCGATAATCGATAACTAAAACTATAAATGTAGCTCTTCTTACTGGGCGATTGCATCAACTAAGATGCTTCTCCTGTGTTCTACTGTGCTGCTTGTATTGTCCCCACATACCGCAGCACGCGACAAGGGCTGGCAGACCATAAATGTAACCGTTTCAGAGAGAAATGCGACCAATGTGACGATCTCGCGTTATATCGATTCGATGGTGAATGACGAAACACGGAGATTTTCTAAGGTTTTTACTACATATTAACACTTTTCACATTTTCTCGTGTTACGTGGCTGCCAGTCCTCGGTTCATGCAAAATCTTAAGGTCCTCGGTCATGTCCAAGGCACCAAACCGACCAATAATTCAATAATCGATAGCTAAAACTATAAATGTAGCTCTTCTTACTGGGCGATTGCATCAACTTAGATGCTTCTCCTGTGTTCTACTGTGCTGCTTGTATTGTCCCCACATTCCGGAGCACGCGACAAGGGCTGGCAGACCATAAATGTAACCGTTTCAGAGAGAAATGCGACCAATGTGACGATCTCGCGTTATATCGATTCGATGGTGAATGACGAAACACGGAGATTTTCTAAGGTTTTTACTACATATTAACACTTTTCACATTTTCTCGTGTTACGTGGCTGCCAGTCCTCGGTTCATGTAAAATCTTAAGGTCCTCGGTCATGTCCAAGGCACCAAACCGACCAATAATTCGATAATCGATAACTAAAACTATAAATGTAGCTCTTCTTACTGGGCGATTGCATCAACTAAGATGCTTCTCCTGTGTTCTACTGTGCTGCTTGTATTGTCCCCACATACCGCAGCACGCGACAAGGGCTGGCAGACCATAAATGTAACCGTTTCAGAGAGAAATGCAAACAATGTGACTATCTCGCGTTATATCGATTCGATGGTGAATGAAGAAACACGGAGATTTTCTAAGGTTTTTACTACATATTAACACTATTCACATTTTCTCTTGTTACGTGGCTGCCAGTCCTCGGTTCATGTAAAATCTTAAGGTCCTCGGTCATGTCCAAGGCACCAAACCGACCAATAATTCGATAATCGATAACTAAAACTATAAATGTAGCTCTTCTTACTGGGCGATTGCATCAACTAAGATGCTTCTCCTGTGTTCTACTGTGCTGCTTGTATTGTCCCCACATACCGCAGCACGCGACAAGGGCTGGCAGACCATAAATGTAACCGTTTCAGAGAGAAATGCGACCAATGTGACGATCTCGCGTTATATCGATTCGATGGTGAATGACGAAACACGGAGATTTTCTAAGGTTTTTACTACATATTAACACTTTTCACATTTTCTCGTGTTACGTGGGTACCAGTCCTCGGTACATGCAAAATCTTAAGGTTCTCGGTCATGTCCAAGGCACCAAACCGACCAATAATTCAATAATCGATAACAAAAACTATAAATGTAGCTCTTCTTACTGGGCGATTGCATCAACTTAGATGCTTCTCCTGTGTTCTACTGTGCTGCTTGTATTGTCCCCACATACCGCAGCACGCGACAAGGGCTGGCAGACCATAAATGTAACCATTTCAGAGAGAAATGCGACCAATGTGACGATCTCGCGTTATATCGATTCGATGGTGAATGACGAAACACGGAGATTTTCTAAGGTTTTTACTACATATTAACACTTTTCACATTTTCTCGTGTTACGTGGCTGCCAGTCCTCGGTTCATGCAAAATCTTAAGGTCCTCGGTCATCTCCAAGGCACCAAACCGACCAATAATTCAATAATCGATAACTAAAACTATAAATGTAGCTCTTCTTACTGGGCGATTGCATCAACTTAGATGCTTCTCCTGTGTTCTACTGTGCTGCTTGTATTGTCCCCACATAACCCAGCACGCGACAAGGGCTGGCAGACCATAAATGTAACCGTTTCAGAGAGAAATGCGACCAATGTGACGATCTCGCGTTATATCGATTCGATGGTGAATGACGAAACACGGAGATTTTCTAAGGTTTTTACTACTATTAACACTTTTCACATTTTCTCGTGTTACGTGGCTGCCAGTCCTCGGTTCATGTAAAATCTTAAGGTCCTCGGTCATGTCCAAGGCACCAAACCGACCAATAATTCGATAATCGATAACTAAAACTATAAATGTAGCTCTTCTTACTGGGCGATTGCATCAACTAAGATGCTTCTCCTGTGTTCTACTGTGCTGCTTGTATTGTCCCCACATACCGCAGCACGCGACAAGGGCTGGCAGACCATAAATGTAACCGTTTCAGAGAGAAATGCAAACAATGTGACTATCTCGCGTTATATCGATTCGATGGTGAATGAAGAAACACGGAGATTTTCTAAGGTTTTTACTACATATTAACACTATTCACATTTTCTCTTGTTACGTGGCTGCCAGTCCTCGGTTCATGTAAAATCTTAAGGTCCTCGGTCATGTCCAAGGCACCAAACCGACCAATAATTCGATAATCGATAACTAAAACTATAAATGTAGCTCTTCTTACTGGGCGATTGCATCAACTAAGATGCTTCTCCTGTGTTCTACTGTGCTGCTTGTATTGTCCCCACATACCGCAGCACGCGACAAGGGCTGGCAGACCATAAATGTAACCGTTTCAGAGAGAAATGCGACCAATGTGACGATCTCGCGTTATATCGATTCGATGGTGAATGACGAAACACGGAGATTTTCTAAGGTTTTTACTACATATTAACACTTTTCACATTTTCTCGTGTTACGTGGGTACCAGTCCTCGGTACATGCAAAATCTTAAGGTTCTCGGTCATGTCCAAGGCACCAAACCGACCAATAATTCAATAATCGATAACAAAAACTATAAATGTAGCTCTTCTTACTGGGCGATTGCATCAACTTAGATGCTTCTCCTGTGTTCTACTGTGCTGCTTGTATTGTCCCCACATACCGCAGCACGCGACAAGGGCTGGCAGACCATAAATGTAACCATTTCAGAGAGAAATGCGACCAATGTGACGATCTCGCGTTATATCGATTCGATGGTGAATGACGAAACACGGAGATTTTCTAAGGTTTTTACTACATATTAACACTTTTCACATTTTCTCGTGTTACGTGGCTGCCAGTCCTCGGTTCATGCAAAATCTTAAGGTCCTCGGTCATGTCCAAGGCACCAAACCGACCAATAATTCAATAATCGATAACTAAAACTATAAATGTAGCTCTTCTTACTGGGCGATTGCATCAACTTAGATGCTTCTCCTGTGTTCTACTGTGCTGCTTGTATTGTCCCCACATAACCCAGCACGCGACAAGGGCTGGCAGACCATAAATGTAACCGTTTCAGAGAGAAATGCGACCAATGTGACGATCTCGCGTTATATCGATTCGATGGTGAATGACGAAACACGGAGATTTTCTAAGGTTTTTACTACTATTAACACTTTTCACATTTTCTCGTGTTACGTGGCTGCCAGTCCTCGGTTCATGCAAAATCTTAAGGTCCTCGGTCATGTCCAAGGCACCAAACCGACCAATAATTCAATAATCGATAACTAAAACTATAAATGTAGCTCTTCTTACTGGGCGATTGCATCAACTAAGATGCTTCTCCTGTGTTCTACTGTGCTGCTTGTATTGTCCCCACATACCGCAGCACGCGACAAGGGCTGGCAGACCATAAATGTAACCGTTTCAGAGAGAAATGCGACCAATGTGACGATCTCGCGTTATATCGATTCGATGGTGAATGACGAAACACGGAGATTTTCTAAGGTTTTTACTACATATTAACACTTTTCACATTTTCTCGTGTTACGTGGGTACCAGTCCTCGGTTCATGCAAAACCTTAAGGTCCTCGGTCATGTCCAAGGCACCAAACCGACCAATAATTCAATAATCGATAACTAAAACTATAAATGTAGCTCTTCTTACTGGGCGATTGCATCAACTAAGATGCTTCTCCTGTGTTCTACTGTGCTGCTTGTATTGTCCCCACATACCGCAGCACGCGACAAGGGCTGGCAGACCATAAATGTAACCGTTTCAGAGAGAAATGCGACCAATGTGACGATCTCGCGTTATATCGATTCGATGGTGAATGCCGAAACACGGAGATTTTCTAAGGTTTTTACTACATATTAACACTTTTCACATTTTCTCGTGTTACGTGGGTACCAGTCCTCGGTACATGCAAAATCTTAAGGTTCTCGGTCATGTCCAAGGCACCAAACCGACCAATAATTCAATAATCGATAACAAAAACTATAAATGTAGCTCTTCTTACTGGGCGATTGCATCAACTTAGATGCTTCTCCTGTGTTCTACTGTGCTGCTTGTATTGTCCCCACATACCGCAGCACGCGACAAGGGCTGGCAGACCATAAATGTAACCATTTCAGAGAGAAATGCGACCAATGTGACGATCTCGCGTTATATCGATTCGATGGTGAATGACGAAACACGGAGATTTTCTAAGGTTTTTACTACATATTAACACTTTTCACATTTTCTCGTGTTACGTGGCTGCCAGTCCTCGGTTCATGCAAAATCTTAAGGTCCTCGGTCATGTCCAAGGCACCAAACCGACCAATAATTCAATAATCGATAACTAAAACTATAAATGTAGCTCTTCTTACTGGGCGATTGCATCAACTTAGATGCTTCTCCTGTGTTCTACTGTGCTGCTTGTATTGTCCCCACATAACCCAGCACGCGACAAGGGCTGGCAGACCATAAATGTAACCGTTTCAGAGAGAAATGCGACCAATGTGACGATCTCGCGTTATATCGATTCGATGGTGAATGACGAAACACGGAGATTTTCTAAGGTTTTTACTACTATTAACACTTTTCACATTTTCTCGTGTTACGTGGCTGCCAGTCCTCGGTTCATGCAAAATCTTAAGGTCCTCGGTCATGTCCAAGGCACCAAACCGACCAATAATTCAATAATCGATAACTAAAACTATAAATGTAGCTCTTCTTACTGGGCGATTGCATCAACTAAGATGCTTCTCCTGTGTTCTACTGTGCTGCTTGTATTGTCCCCACATACCGCAGCACGCGACAAGGGCTGGCAGGCCATAAATGTAACCGTTTCAGAGAGAAATGCGACCAATGTGACGATCTCGCGTTATATCGATTCGATGGTGAATGACGAAACACGGAGATTTTCTAAGGTTTTTACTACATATTAACACTTTTCACATTTTCTCGTGTTACGTGGGTACCAGTCCTCGGTTCATGCAAAACCTTAAGGTCCTCGGTCATGTCCAAGGCACCAAACCGACCAATAATTCGATAATCGATAACTAAAACTATAAATGTAGCTCTTCTTACTGGGCGATTGCATCAACTTAGATGCTTCTCCTGTGTTCTACTGTGCTGCTTGTATTGTCCCCACATAACCCAGCACGCGACAAGGGCTGGCAAACCATAAATGTAACCGTTTCAGAGAGAAATGCGACCAATGTGACGATCTCGCGTTATATCGATTCGATGGTGAATGACGAAACACGGACATTTTCTAAGGTTTTTACTACATATTAACACTTTTCACATTTTCTCGTGTTACGTGGCTGCCAGTCCTCGGTTCATGCAAAATCTTAAGGTCCTCGGTCATGTCCAAGGCACCAAACCGACCAATAATTCAATAATCGATAGCTAAAACTATAAATGTAGCTCTTCTTACTGGGCGATTGCATCAACTTAGATGCTTCTCCTGTGTTCTACTGTGCTGCTTGTATTGTCCCCACATACCGCAGCACGCGACAAGGGCTGGCAGACCATAAATGTAACCGTTTCAGAGAGAAATGCGACCAATGTGACGATCTCGCGTTATATCGATTCGATGGTGAATGACGAAACACGGAGATTTTCTAAGGTTTTTACTACATATTAACACTTTTCACATTTTCTCGTGTTACGTGGGTACCAGTCCTCGGTTCATGCAAAATCTTAAGGTCCTCGGTCATGTCCAAGGCACCAAACCGACCAATAATTCAATAATCGATAACTAAAACTATAAATGTAGCTCTTCTTACTGGGCGATTGCATCAACTTAGATGCTTCTCCTGTGTTCTACTGTGCTGCTTGTATTGTCCCCACATACCGCAGCACGCGACAAGGGCTGGCAGACCATAAATGTAACCGTTTCAGAGAGAAATGCGACCAATGTGACGATCTCGCGTTATATCGATTCGATGGTGAATGACGAAACACGGAGATTTTCTAAGGTTTTTACTACATATTAACACTTTTCACATTTTCTCGTGTTACGTGGCTGCCAGTCCTCGGTTCATGCAAAATCTTGAGATCCTCGGTCATGTCCAAGGCACCAAACCGACCAATAATTCAATAATCGATAACTAAAACTATAAATGTAGCTCTTCTTACTGGGCGATTGCATCAACTTAGATGCTTCTCCTGTGTTGTACTGTGCTGCTTGTATTGTCCCCGCATACCGCAGCACACGACAAGGGCTGGCAGACCATAAATGTAACCGTTTCAGAGAGAAATGCGACCAATGTGACGATCTCGCGTTATATCGATTCGATGGTGAATGACGAAACACGGAGATTTTCTAAGGTTTTTACTACATATTAACACTATTCACATTTTCTCGTGTTACGTGGCTGCCAGTCCTCGGTTCATGTAAAATCTTAAGGTCCTCGGTCATGTCCAAGGCACCAAACCGACCAATAATTCGATAATCGATAACTAAAACTATAAATGTAGCTCTTCTTACTGGGCGATTGCATCACTAAGATGCTTCTCCTGTGTTCTACTGTGCTGCATGTATTGTCCCCACATACCGCAGCACGCGACAAGGGCTGGCAGACCATAAATGTAACCGTTTCAGAGAGAAATGCGACCAATGTGACGATCTCGCGTTATATCGATTCGATGGTGAATGACGAAACACGGAGATTTTCTAAGGTTTTTACTACATATTAACACTTTTCACATTTTCTCGTGTTACGTGGGTACCAGTCCTCGGTTCATGCAAAATCTTAAGGTCCTCGGTCATGTCCAAGGCACCAAACCGACCAATAATTCAATAATCGATAACTAAAACTATAAATGTAGCTCTTCTTACTGGGCGATTGCATCAACTTAGATGCTTCTCCTGTGTTCTACTGTGCTGCTTGTATTGTCCCCAGTTACCGCAGCACGCGACAAGGGCTGGCAGACCATAAATGTAACCGTTTCAGAGAGAAACGCGACCAATGTGACGATCTCGCGTTATATCGATTCGATGGTGAATGACGAAACACGGAGATTTTCTAAGGTTTTTACTACATATTAACACTATTCACATTTTCTCGTGTTACGTGGCTGCCAGTCCTCGGTTCATGTAAAATCTTAAGGTCCTCGGTCATGTCCAAGGCACCAAACCGACCAATAATTCGATAATCGATAACTAAAACTATAAATGTAGCTCTTCTTACTGGGCGATTGCAGCAACTAAGATGCTTCTCCTGTGTTCTACTGTGCTGCTTGTATTGTCCCCACATACCGCAGCACGCGACAAGGGCTGGCAGACCATAAATGTAACCGTTTCAGAGAGAAATGCGACCAATGTGACGATCTCGCGTTACATCGATTCGATGGTGAATGACGAAACACGGAGATTTTCTAAGGTTTTTACTACATATTAACACTTTTCACATTTTCTCGTGTTACGTGGCTGCCAGTCCTCGGTTCATGCAAAATCTTGAGGTCCTCGGTCATGTCCAAGGCACCAAACCGACCAATAATTCAATAATCGATAACTAAAACTATAAATGTAGCTCTTCTTACTGGGCGATTGCATCAACTTAGATGCTTCTCCTGTGTTGTACTGTGCTGCTTGTATTGTCCCCGCATACCGCAGCACACGACAAGGGCTGGCAGACCATAAATGTAACCGTCAGAGAGAAATGCGACCAATGTGACGATCTCGCGTTATATCGATTCGATGGTGAATGACGAAACACGGAGATTTTCTAAGGTTTTTACTACATATTAACACTATTCACATTTTCTCGTGTTACGTGGCTGCCAGTCCTCGGTTCATGTAAAATCTTAAGGTCCTCGGTCATGTCCAAGGCACCAAACCGACCAATAATTCGATAATCGATAACTAAAACTATAAATGTAGCTCTTCTTACTGGGCGATTGCATCAACTAAGATGCTTCTCCTGTGTTCTACTGTGCTGCTTGTATTGTCCCCACATACCGCAGCACGCGGCAAGGGCTGGCAGACCATAAATGTAACCGTTTCAGAGAGAAATGCGACCAATGTGACGATCTCGCGTTATATCGATTCGATGGTGAATGACGAAACACGGAGATTTTCTAAGGTTTTTACTACATATTAACACTTTTCACATTTTCTCGTGTTACGTGGGTACCAGTCCTCGGTTCATGCAAAATCTTAAGGTCCTCGGTCATGTCCAAGGCACCAAACGGACCAATAATTCAATAATCGATAACTAAAACTATAAATGTAGCTCTTCTTACTGGGCGATTGCATCAACTTAGATGCTTCTCCTGTGTTGTACTGTGCTGCTTGTATTGTCCCCACATACCGCAGCACGCGACAAGGGCTGGCAGACCATAAATGTAACCATTTCAGGGAGAAATGCGACCAATGTGACGATCTCGCGTTATATCGATTCGATGGTGAATGACGAAACACGGAGATTTTCTAAGGTTTTTACTACTATTAACACTTTTCACATTTTCTCGTGTTACGTGGCTGCCAGTCCTCGGTTCATGCAAAATCTTAAGGTCCTCGGTCATGTCCAAGGCACCAAACCGACCAATAATTCAATAATCGATAACTAAAACTATAAATGTAGCTCTTCTTACTGGGCGATTGCATCAACTTAGATGCTTCTCCTGTGTTCTACTGTGCTGCTTGTATTGTCCCCACATAACCCAGCACGCGACAAGGGCTGGCAGACCATAAATGTAACCGTTTCAGAGAGAAATGCGACCAATGTGACGATCTCGCGTTATATCGATTCGATGGTGAATGACGAAACACGGAGATTTTCTAAGGTTTTTACTACATATTAACACTTTTCACATTTTCTCGTGTTACGTGGCTGCCAGTCCTCGGTTCATGCAAAATCTTAAGGTCCTCGGTCATGTCCAAGGCACCAAACAGACCAATAATTCAGTAATCGATAGCTAAAACTATAAATGTAGCTCTTCTTACTGGGCGATTGCATCAACTTAGATGCTTCTCCTGTGTTGTACTGTGCTGCTTGTATTGTCCCCACATACCGCAGCACGCGACAAGGGCTGGCAGACCATAAATGTAACCGTTTCAGAGAGAAATGCGACCAATGTGACGATCTCGCGTTATATCGATTCGATGGTGAATGACGAAACACGGAGATTTTCTAAGGTTTTTACTACATATTAACACTTTTCACATTTTCTCGTGTTACGTGGGTACCAGTCCTCGGTTCATGCAATATCTTAAGGTCCTCGGTCATGTCCAAGGCACCAAACCGACCAATAATTCAATAATCGATAACTAAAACTATAAATGTAGCTCTTCTTACTGGGCGATTGCATCAACTTAGATGCTTCTCCTGTGTTCTACTGTGCTGCTTGTATTGTCCCCACATACCGCAGCACGCGACAAGGGCTGGCAGACCATAAATGTAACCGTTTCAGAGAGAAATGCGACCAATGTGACGATCTCGCGTTATATCGATTCGATGGTGAATGACGAAACACGGAGATTTTCTAAGGTTTTTACTACATATTAACACTTTTCACATTTTCTCGTGTTACGTGGCTGCCAGTCCTCGGTTCATGCAAAATCTTGAGGTCCTCGGTCATGTCCAAGGCACCAAACCGACCAATAATTCAATAATCGATAACTAAAACTATAAATGTAGCTCTTCTTACTGGGCGATTGCATCAACTTAGATGCTTCTCCTGTGTTGTACTGTGCTGCTTGTATTGTCCCCGCATACCGCAGCACACGACAAGGGCTGGCAGACCATAAATGTAACCGTTTCAGAGAGAAATGCGACCAATGTGACGATCTCGCGTTATATCGATTCGATGGTGAATGACGAAACACGGAGATTTTCTAAGGTTTTTACTACATATTAACATTATTCGCATTTTCTCGTGTTACGTGGCTGCCAGTCCTCGGTTCATGTAAAATCATAAGGTCCTCGGTCATGTCCAAGGCACCAAACCGACCAATAATTCGATAATCGATAACTAAAACTATAAATGTAGCTCTTCTTACTGGGCGATTGCATCAACTAAGATGCTTCTCCTGTGTTCTACTGTGCTGCTTGTATTGTCCCCACATACCGCAGCACGCGACAAGGGCTGGCAGACCATAAATGTAACCGTTTCAGAGAGAAATGCGACCAATGTGACGATCTCGCGTTATATCGATTCGATGATGAATGACGAAACACGGAGATTTTCTAAGGTTTTTACTACATATTAACACTTTTCACATTTTCTCGTGTTACGTGGGTACCAGTCCTCGGTTCATGCAAAATCTTAAGGTCCTCGGTCATGTCCAAGGCACCAAACCGACCAATAATTCAATAATCGATAACTAAAACTATAAATGTAGCTCTTCTTACTGGGCGATTGCATCAACTTAGATGCTTCTCCTGTGTTCTACTGTGCTGCTTGCATTGTCCCCACATACCGCAGCACGCGACAAGGGCTGGCAGACCATAAATGTAACCATTTCAGAGAGAAATGCGACCAATGTGACGATCTCGCGTTATATCGATTCGATGGTGAATGACGAAACACGGAGATTTTCTAAGGTTTTTACTACTATTAACACTTTTCACATTTTCTCGTGTTACGTGGCTGCCAGTCCTCGGTTCATGCAAAATCTTAAGGTCCTCGGTCATGTCCAAGGCACCAAACCGACCAATAATTCAATAATCGATAACTAAAACTATAAATGTAGCTCTTCTTACTGGGCGATTGCATCAACTTAGATGCTTCTCCTGTGTTCTACTGTGCTGCTTGTATTGTCCCCACATAACCCAGCACGCGACAAGGGCTGGCAGACCATAAATGTAACCGTTTCAGAGAGAAATGCGACCAATGTGACGATCTCGCGTTATATCGATTCGATGGTGAATGACGAAACACGGAGATTTTCTAAGGTTTTTACTACATATTAACACTTTTCACATTTTCTCGTGTTACGTGGCTGCCAGTCCTCGGTTCATGCAAAATCTTAAGGTCCTCGGTCATGTCCAAGGCACCAAACCGACCAATAATTCAATAATCGATAGCTAAAACTATAAATGTAGCTCTTCTTACTGGGCGATTGCATCAACTTAGATGCTTCTCCTGTGTTCTACTGTGCTGCTTGTATTGTCCCCACATACCGCAGCACGCGACAAGGGCTGGCAGACCATAAATGTAACCGTTTCAGAGAGAAATGCGACCAATGTGACGATCTCGCGTTATATCGATTCGATGGTGAATGACGAAACACGGAGATTTTCTAAGGTTTTTACTACATATTAACACTATTCACATTTTCTCGTGTTACGTGGCTGCCAGTCCTCGGTTCATGTAAAATCTTAAGGTCCTCGGTCATGTCCAAGGCACCAAACCGACCAATAATTCGATAATCGATAACTAAAACAATAAATGTAGCTCTTCTTACTGGGCGATTGCATCAACTAAGATGCTTCTCCTGTGTTCTACTGTGCTGCTTGTATTGTCCCCACATACCGCAGCACGCGACAAGGGCTGGCAGACCATAAATGTAACCGTTTCAGAGAGAAATGCGACCAATGTGACGATCTCGCGTTATATCGATTCGATGGTGAATGACGAAACACGGAGATTTTCTAAGGTTTTTACTACATATTAACACTTTTCACATTTTCTCGTGTTACGTGGCTGCCAGTCCACGGTTCATGCAAAATCTTGAGGTCCTCGGTCATGTCCAAGGCACCAAACCGACCAATAATTCAATAATCGATAACTAAAACTATAAATGTAGCTCTTCTTACTGGGCGATTGCATCAACTTAGATGCTTCTCCTGTGTTGTACTGTGCTGCTTGTATTGTCCCCGCATACCGCAGCACACGACAAGGGCTGGCAGACCATAAATGTAACCGTTTCAGAGAGAAATGCGACCAATGTGACGATCTCGCGTTATATCGATTCGATGGTGAATGACGAAACACGGAGATTTTCTAAGGTTTTTACTACATATTAACACTATTCACATTTTCTCGTGTTACGTGGCTGCCAGTCCTCGGTTCATGTAAAATCTTAAGGTCCTCGGTCATGTCCAAGGCACCAAACCGACCAATAATTCGATATTCGATAACTAAAACTATAAATGTAGCTCTTCTTACTGGGTGATTGCATCAACTAAGATGCTTCTCCTGTGTTCTACTGTGCTGCTTGTATTGTCCCCACATACCGCAGCACGCGACAAGGGCTGGCAGACCATAAATGTAACCGTTTCAGAGAGAAATGCGACCAATGTGACGATCTCGCGTTATATCGATTCGATGGTGAATGACGAAACACGGAGATTTTCTAAGGTTTTTACTACATATTAACACTTTTCACATTTTCTCGTGTTACGTGGGTACCAGTCCTCGGTTCATGCAAAATCTTAAGGTCCTCGGTCATGTCCAAGGCACCAAACCGACCAATAATTCAATAATCGATAACTAAAACTATAAATGTAGCTCTTCTTACTGGGCGATTGCATCAACTTAGATGCTTCTCCTGTGTTCTACTGTGCTGCTTGTATTGTCCCCACATACCGCAGCACGCGACAAGGGCTGGCAGACCATAAATGTAACCATTTCAGAGAGAAATGCGACCAATGTGACGATCTCGCGTTATATCGATTCGATGGTGAATGACGAAACACGGAGATTTTCTAAGGTTTTTACTACTAATAACACTTTTCACATTTTCTCGTGTTACGTGGCTGCCAGTCCGCGGTTCATGCAAAATCTTAAGGTCCTCGGTCATGTCCAAGGCACCAAACCGACCAATAATTCAATAATCGATAACTAAAACTATAAATGTAGCTCTTCTTACTGGGCGATTGCATCAACTTAGATGCTTCTCCTGTGTTCTACTGTGCTGCTTGTATTGTCCCCACATAACCCAGCACGCGACAAGGGCTGGCAGACCATAAATGTAACCGTTTCAGAGAGAAATGCGACCAATGTGACGATCTCGCGTTATATCGATTCGATGGTGAATGACGAAACACGGAGATTTTCTAAGGTTTTTACTACATATTAACACTTTTCACATTTTCTCGTGTTACGTGGCTGCCAGTCCTCGGTTCATGTAAAATCTTAAGGTCCTCGGTCATGTCCAAGGCACCAAACCGACCAATAATTCGATAATCGATAACTAAAACTATAAATGTAGCTCTTCTTACTGGGCGATTGCATCAACTTAGATGCTTCTCCTGTGTTCTACTGTGCTGCTTGTATTGTCCCCACATACCGCAGCACGCGACAAGGGCTGGCAGACCATAAATGTAACCGTTTCAGAGAGAAATGCGACCAATGTGACGATCTCGCGCTATATCGATTCGATGGTGAATGACGAAACACGGAGATTTTCTAAGGTTTTTACTACATATTAACACTTTTCACATTTTCTCGTGTTACGTGGCTGCCAGTCCTCGGTTCATGCAAAATCTTGAGGTCCTCGGTCATGTCCAAGGCACCAAACCGACCAATAATTCAATAATCGATAACTAAAACTATAAATGTAGCTCTTCTTACTGGGCGATTGCATCAACTTAGATGCTTCTCCTGTGTTGTACTGTGCTGCTTGTATTGTCCCCGCATACCGCAGCACACGACAAGGGCTGGCAGACCATAAATGTAACCGTTTCAGAGAGAAATGCGACCAATGTGACGATCTCGCGTTATATCGATTCGATGGTGAATGACGAAACACGGAGATTTTCTTAGGTTTTTACTACATATTAACACTATTCACATTTTCTCGTGTTACGTGGCTGCCAGTCCTCGGTTCATGTAAAATCTTAAGGTCCTCGGTCATGTCCAAGGCACCAAACCGACCAATAATTCGATAATCGATAACTAAAACTATAAATGTAGCTCTTCTTACTGGGTGATTGCATCAACTAAGATGCTTCTCCTGTGTTCTACTGTGCTGCTTGTATTGTCCCCACATACCGCAGCACGCGACAAGGGCTGGCAGACCATAAATGTAACCGTTTCAGAGAGAAATGCGACCAATGTGACGATCTCGCGTTATATCGATTCGATGGTGAATGACGAAACACGGAGATTTTCTAAGGTTTTTACTACATATTAAGACTTTTCACATATTCTCGTGTTACGTGGGTACCAGTCCTCGGTTCATGCAAAATCTTAAGGTCCTCGGTCATGTCCAAGGCACCAAACCGACCAATAATTCAATAATCGATAACTAAAACTATAAATGTAGCTCTTCTTACTGGGCGATTGCATCAACTTAGATGCTTCTCCTGTGTTCTACTGTGCTGCTTGTATTGTCCCCACATAACCCAGCACGCGACAAGGGCTGGCAGACCATAAATGTAACCGTTTCAGAGAGAAATGCGACCAATGTGACGATCTCGCGTTATACCGATTCGATGGTGAATGACGAAACACGGAGATTTTCTAAGGTTTTTACTACATATTAACACTTTTCACATTTTCTCGTGTTACGTGGCTGCCAGTCCTCGGTTCATGCAAAATCTTAAGGTCCTCGGTCATGTCCAAGGCACCAAACCGACCAATAATTCAATAATCGGTAGCTAAAACTATAAATGTAGCTCTTCTTACTGGGCGATTGCATCAACTTAGATGCTTCTCCTGTGTTGTACTGTGCTGCTTGTATTGTCCCCACATACCGCAGCACGCGACAAGGGCTGGCAGACCATAAATGTAACCGTTTCAGAGAGAAATGCGACCAATGTGACGATCTCGCGTTATATCGATTCGATGGTGAATGACGAAACACGGAGATTTTCTAAGGTTTTTACTACATATTAACACTTTTCACATTTTCTCGTGTTACGTGGGTACCAGTCCTCGGTTCATGCAAAATCTTAAGGTCCTCGGTCATGTCCAAGGCACCAAACCGACCAATAATTCAATAATCGATAACTAAAACTATAAATGTAGCTCTTCTTACTGGGCGATTGCATCAACTTAGATGCTTCTCCTGTGTTCTACTGTGCTGCTTGTATTGTCCCCACATACCGCAGCACGCGACAAGGGCTGGCAGACCATAAATGTAACCGTTTCAGAGAGAAATGCGACCAATGTGACGATCTCGCGTTATATCGATTCGATGGTGAATGACGAAACACGGAGATTTTCTAAGGTTTTTACTACATATTAACACTTTTCACATTTTCTCGTGTTACGTGGCTGCCAGTCCTCGGTTCATGCAAAATCTTGAGGTCCTCGGTCATGTCCAAGGCACCAAACCGACCAATAATTCAATAATCGATAACTAAAACTATAAATGTAGCTCTTCTTACTGGGCGATTGCATCAACTTAGATGCTTCTCCTGTGTTGTACTGTGCTGCTTGTATTGTCCCCGCATACCGCAGCACACGACAAGGGCTGGCAGACCATAAATGTAACCGTTTCAGAGAGAAATGCGACCAATGTGACGATCTCGCGTTATATCGATTCGATGGTGAATGACGAAACACGGAGATTTTCTAAGGTTTTTACTACATATTAACACTTTTCACATTTTCTCGTGTTACGTGGCTGCCAGTCCTCGGTTCATGCAAAATCTTAAGGTCCTCGGTCATGTCCAAGGCACCAAACCGACCAATAATTCAATAATCGATAACTAAAACTATAAATGTAGCTCTTCTTACTGGGCGATTGCATCAACTTAGATGCTTCTCCTGTGTTCTACTGTGCTGCTTGTATTGTCCCCACATACCGCAGCACGCGACAAGGGCTGGCAGACCATAAATGTAACCGTTTCAGAGAGAAATGCGACCAATGTGACGATCTCGCGTTATATCGATTCGATGGTGAATGACGAAACACGGAGATTTTCTAAGGTTTTTACTACATATTAACACTTTTCACATTTTCTCGTGTTACGTGGCTGCCAGTCCTCGGTTCATGCAAAATCTTAAGGTCCTCGGTCATGTCCAAGGCACCAAACCGACCAATAATTCAATAATCGATAACTAAAACTATAAATGTAGCTCTTCTTACTGGGCGATTGCATCAACTTAGATGCTTCTCCTGTGTTCTGCTGTGCTGCTTGTATTGTCCCCACATAACCCAGCACGCGACAAGGGCTGGCAGACAATAAATGTAACCGTTTCAGAGAGAAATGCGACCAATGTGACGATCTCGCGTTATATCGATTCGATGGTGAATGACGAAACACGGAGATTTTCTAAGGTTTTTACTACATATTAACACTTTTCACATTTTCTCGTGTTACGTGGCTGCCAGTCCTCGGTTCACGTAAAATCTTAAGGTCCTCGGTTATGTCCAAGGCACCAAACCGACCAATAATTCAATAATCGATAACTAAAACTATAAAGGTAGCTCTCCTTACTGGGCGATTGCATCAACTTAGATGCTTCTCCTGTGTTCTACTGTGCTGCTTGTATTGTCCCCACATACCGCAGCACGCGACAAGGGCTGGCAGACCATAAATGTAACCGTTTCAGAGAGAAATGCGACCAATGTGACGATCTCGCGTTATATCGATTCGATGGTGAATGACGAAACACGGAGATTTTCTAAGGTTTTTACTACATATTAACACTTTTCACATTGTCTCGTGTTACGTGGCTGCCAGTCCTGGGTTCATGCAAAATCCTTAGGTCCTCGGTCATGTCCAAGGCACCAAACCGACCAATAATTCAATAATCGATAACTAAAACTATAAATGTAGCTTTTCTTACTGGGCGATTGCATCAACTTAGATGCTTCTCCTGTGTTCTACTGTGCTGCTTGTATTGTCCCCACATAACCCAGCACGCGACAAGGGCTGGCAGACCATAAATGTAACCGTTTCAGAGAGAAATGCGACCAATGTGACGATCTCGCGTTATATCGATTCGATGGTGAATGACGAAACACGGAGATTTTCTAAGGTTTTTACTACATATTAACACTTTTCACATTTTCTCGTGTTACGTGGGTACCAGTCCTCGGTTCATGCAAAATCTTAAGGTCCTCGGTCATGTCCAAGGCACCAAACCGACCAATAATTCAATAATCGATAACTAAAACTATAAATGTAGCTCTTCTTACTGGGCGATTGCATCAACTTAGATGCTTCTCCTGTGTTCTACTGTGCTGCTTGTATTGTCCCCACATACCGCAGCACGCGACAAGAGCTGGCAGACCATAAATGTAACCGTTTCAGAGAGAAATGCGACCAATGTGACGATCTCGCGTTATATCGATTCGATGGTGAATGACGAAACACGGAGATTTTCTAAGGTTTTTACTACATATTAACACTTTTCACATTTTCTCGTGTTACGTGGCTGCCAGTCCTCGGTTCATGCAAAATCTTAAGGTCCTAGGTCATGTCCAAGGCACCAAACCGACCAATAATTCAATAATCGATAACTAAAACTATAAATGTAGCTCTTCTTTCTGGGCGATTGCATCAACTTATATGCTTCTCCTGTGTTCTACTGTGCTGCTTGTATTGTCCCCACATAACCCAACACGCGACAAGGGCTGGCAGACCATAAATGTAACCGTTTCAGAGAGAAATGCGACCAATGTGACGATCTCGCGTTATATCGATTCGATGGTGAATGACGAAACACGGAGATTTTCTAAGGTTTTTACTACATATTAACACTTTTCACATTTTCTCGTGTTACGTGGCTGCCAGTCCTCGGTTCATGCAAAATCTTAAGGTCCTCGGTCATGTCCAAGGCACCAAACCGACCAATAATTCAATAATCGATAACTAAAACTATAAATGTAGCTCTTCTTACTGGGCGATTGCATCAACTTAGATGCTTCTCCTGTGTTCTACTGTGCTGCTTGTATTGTCCCCACATACCGCAGCACGCGACAAGGGCTGGCAGACCATAAATGTAACCGTTTCAGAGAGAAATGCGACCAATGTGACGATCTCGCGTTATATCGATTCGATGATGAATGACGAAACACGGTGATTTTCTAAGGTTTTTACTACATATTAACACTTTTCACATTTTCTCGTGTTACGTGGGTACCAGTCCTCGGTTCATGCAAAATCTTAAGGTCCTCGGTCATGTCCAAGGCACCAAACCGACCAATAATTCAATAATCGATAACTAAAACTATAAATGTAGCTCTTCTTACTGGGCGATTGCATCAACTTAGATGCTTCTCCTGTGTTCTACTGTGCTGCTTGCATTGTCCCCACATACCGCAGCACGCGACAAGGGCTGGCAGACCATAAATGTAACCATTTCAGAGAGAAATGCGACCAATGTGACGATCTCGCGTTATATCGATTCGATGGTGAATGACGAAACACGGAGATTTTCTAAGGTTTTTACTACTATTAACACTTTTCACATTTTCTCGTGTTACGTGGCTGCCAGTCCTCGGTTCATGTAAAATCTTAAGGTCCTCGGTCATGTCCAAGGCACCAAACCGACCAATAATTCAATAATCGATAACTAAAACTATAAATGTAGCTCTTCTTACTGGGCGATTGCATCAACTTAGATGCTTCTCCTGTGTTCTACTGTGCTGCTTGTATTGTCCCCACATAACCCAGCACGCGACAAGGGCTGGCAGACCATAAATGTAACCGTTTCAGAGAGAAATGCGACCAATGTGACGATCTCGCGTTATATCGATTCGATGGTGAATGACGAAACACGGAGATTTTCTAAGGTTTTTACTACATATTAACACTTTTCACATTTTCTCGTGTTACGTGGCTGCCAGTCCTCGGTTCATGCAAAATCTTAAGGTCCTCGGTCATGTCCAAGGCACCAAACCGACCAATAATTCAATAATCGATAGCTAAAACTATAAATGTAGCTCTTCTTACTGGGCGATTGCATCAACTTAGATTCTTCTCCTGTGTTCTACTGTGCTGCTTGTATTGTCCCCACATACCGCAGCACGCGACAAGGGCTGGCAGACCATAAATGTAACCGTTTCAGAGAGAAATGCGACCAATGTGACGATCTCGCGTTATATCGATTCGATGGTGAATGACGAAACACGGAGATTTTCTAAGGTTTTTACTACATATTAACACTATTCACATTTTCTCGTGTTACGTGGCTGCCAGTCCTCGGTTCATGTAAAATCTTAAGGTCCTCGGTCATGTCCAAGGCACCAAACCGACCAATAATTCGATAATCGATAACTAAAACTATAAATGTAGCTCTTCTTACTGGGCGATTGCATCAACTAAGATGCTTCTCCTGTGTTCTACTGTGCTGCTTGTATTGTCCCCACATACCGCAGCACGCGACAAGGGCTGGCAGACCATAAATGTAACCGTTTCAGAGAGAAATGCGACCAATGTGACGATCTCGCGTTATATCGATTCGATGGTGAATGACGAAACACGGAGATTTTCTAAGGTTTTTACTACATATTAACACTTTTCACATTTTCTCGTGTTACGTGGCTGCCAGTCCACGGTTCATGCAAAATCTTGAGGTCCTCGGTCATGTCCAAGGCACCAAACCGACCAATAATTCAATAATCGATAACTAAAACTATAAATGTAGCTCTTCTTACTGGGCGATTGCATCAACTTAGATGCTTCTCCTGTGTTGTACTGTGCTGCTTGTATTGTCCCCGCATACCGCAGCACACGACAAGGGCTGGCAGACCATAAATGTAACCGTTTCAGAGAGAAATGCGACCAATGTGACGATCTCGCGTTATATCGATTCGATGGTGAATGACGAAACACGGAGATTTTCTAAGGTTTTTACTACATATTAACACTATTCACATTTTCTCGTGTTACGTGGCTGCCAGTCCTCGGTTCATGTAAAATCTTAAGGTCCTCGGTCATGTCCAAGGCACCAAACCGACCAATAATTCGATAATCGATAACTAAAACTATAAATGTAGCTCTACTTACTGGGTGATTGCATCAACTAAGATGCTTCTCCTGTGTTCTACTGTGCTGCTTGTATTGTCCCCACATACCGCAGCACGCGACAAGGGCTGGCAGACCATAAATGTAACCGTTTCAGAGAGAAATGCGACCAATGTGACGATCTCGCGTTATATCGATTCGATGGTGAATGACGAAACACGGAGATTTTCTAAGGTTTTTACTACATATTAACACTTTTCACATTTTCTCGTGTTACGTGGGTACCAGTCCTCGGTTCATGCAAAATCTTAAGGTCCTCGGTCATGTCCAAGGCACCAAACCGACCAATAATTCAATAATCGATAACTAAAACTATAAATGTAGCTCTTCTTACTGGGCGATTGCATCAACTTAGATGCTTCTCCTGTGTTGTACTGTGCTGCTTGTATTGTCCCCACATACCGCAGCACGCGACAAGGGCTGGCAGACCATAAATGTAACCATTTCAGAGAGAAATGCGACCAATGTGACGATCTCGCGTTATATCGATTCGATGGTGAATGACGAAACACGGAGATTTTCTAAGGTTTTTACTACTATTAACACTTTTCACATTTTCTCGTGTTACGTGGCTGCCAGTCCGCGGTTCATGCAAAATCTTAAGGTCCTCGGTCATGTCCAAGGCACCAAACCGACCAATAATTCAATAATCGATAACTAAAACTATAAATGTAGCTCTTCTTACTGGGCGATTGCATCAACTTAAATGCTTCTCCTGTGTTCTACTGTGCTGCTTGTATTGTCCCCACATAACCCAGCACGCGACAAGGGCTGGCAGACCATAAATGTAACCGTTTCAGAGAGAAATGCGACCAATGTGACGATCTCGCGTTATATCGATTCGATGGTGAATGACGAAACACGGAGATTTTCTAAGGTTTTTACTACATATTAACACTTTTCACATTTTCTCGTGTTACGTGGCTGCCAGTCCTCGGTTCATGTAAAATCTTAAGGTCCTCGGTCATGTCCAAGGCACCAAACCGACCAATAATTCGATAATCGATAACTAAAACTATAAATGTAGCTCTTCTTACTGGGCGATTGCATCAACTTAGATGCTTCTCCTGTGTTCTACTGTGCTGCTTGTATTGTCCCCACATAACCCAGCACGCGACAAGGGCTGGCAGACCATAAATGTAACCGTTTCAGAGAGAAATGCGACCAATGTGACGATCTCGCGTTATATCGATTCGATGGTGAATGACGAAACACGGAGATTTTCTAAGGTTTTTACTACATATTAACACTTTTCACATTTTCTCGTGTTACGTGGCTGCCAGTCCTCGGTTCATGTAAAATCTTATGGTCCTCGGTCATGTCCAAGGCACCAAACCGACCAATAATTCGATAATCGATAACTAAAACTATAAATGTAGCTCTTCTTACTGGGCGATTGCATCAACTAAGATGCTTCTCCTGTGTTCTACTGTGCTGCTTGTATTGTCCCCACATACCGCAGCACGCGACAAGGGCTGGCAGACCATAAATGTAACCGTTTCAGAGAGAAATGCGACCAATGTGACGATCTCGCGCTATATCGATTCGATGGTGAATGACGAAACACGGAGATTTTCTAAGGTTTTTACTACATATTAACACTTTTCACATTTTCTCGTGTTACGTGGCTGCCAGTCCTCGGTTCATGCAAAATCTTGAGGTCCTCGGTCATGTCCAAGGCACCAAACCGACCAATAATTCAATAATCGATAACTAAAACTATAAATGTAGCTCTTCTTACTGGGCGATTGCATCAACTTAGATGCTTCTCCTGTGTTGTACTGTGCTGCTTGTATTGTCCCCGCATACCGCAGCACACGACAAGGGCTGGCAGACCATAAATGTAACCGTTTCAGAGAGAAATGCGACCAATGTGACGATCTCGCGTTATATCGATTCGATGGTGAATGACGAAACACGGAGATTTTCTAAGGTTTTTACTACATATTAACACTATTCACATTTTCTCGTGTTACGTGGCTGCCAGTCCTCGGTTCATGTAAAATCTTAAGGTCCTCGGTCATGTCCAAGGCACCAAACCGACCAATAATTCGATATTCGATAACTAAAACTATAAATGTAGCTCTTCTTACTGGGTGATTGCATCAACTAAGATGCTTCTCCTGTGTTCTACTGTGCTGCTTGTATTGTCCCCACATACCGCAGCACGCGACAAGGGCTGGCAGACCATAAATGTAACCGTTTCAGAGAGAAATGCGACCAATGTGACGATCTCGCGTTATATCGATTCGATGGTGAATGACGAAACACGGAGATTTTCTAAGGTTTTTACTACATATTAACACTTTTCACATATTCTCGTGTTACGTGGGTACCAGTCCTCGGTTCATGCAAAATCTTAAGGTCCTCGGTCATGTCCAAGGCACCAAACCGACCAATAATTCAATAATCGATAACTAAAACTATAAATGTAGCTCTTCTTACTGGGCGATTGCATCAACTTAGATGCTTCTCCTGTGTTCTACTGTGCTGCTTGTATTGTCCCCACATACCGCAGCACGCGACAAGGGCTGGCAGACCATAAATGTAACCATTTCAGAGAGAAATGCGACCAATGTGACGATCTCGCGTTATATCGATTCTATGGTGAATGACGAAACACGTAGATTTTCTAAGGTTTTTACTACTATTAACACTTTTCACATTTTCTCGTGTTACGTGGCTGCCAGTCCGCGGTTCATGCAAAATCTTAAGGTCCTCGGTCATGTCCAAGGCACCAAACCGACCAATAATTCAATAATCGATAACTAAAACTATAAATGTAGCTCTTCTTACTGGGCGATTGCATCAACTTAGATGCTTCTCCTGTGTTCTACTGTGCTGCTTGTATTGTCCCCACATAACCTAGCACGCGACAAGGGCTGGCAGACCATAAATGTAACCGTTTCAGAGAGAAATGCGACCAATGTGACGATCTCGCGTTATATCGATTCGATGGTGAATGACGAAACACGGAGATTTTCTAAGGTTTTTACTACATATTAACACTTTTCACATTTTCTCGTGTTACGTGGCTGCCAGTCCTCGGTTCATGCAAAATCTTAAGGTCCTCGGTCATGTCCAAGGCACCAAACCGACCAATAATTCAATAATCGATAACTAAAACT
This sequence comes from Schistocerca nitens, assembly GCF_023898315.1. NCBI lineage: Eukaryota > Metazoa > Arthropoda > Insecta > Orthoptera > Acrididae > Schistocerca > Schistocerca nitens. The sequence continues at coordinate 66,846,593 of NC_064625.1, forward strand.
ATAAATGTAGCTCTTCTTACTGGGCGATTGCATCAACTTAGATGCTTCTCCTGTGTTCTACTGTGCTGCTTGTATTGTCCCCACATACCGCAGCACGCGACAAGGGCTGGCAGACCATAAATGTAACCATTTCAGAGAGAAATGCGACCAATGTGACGATCTCGCGTTATATCGATTCGATGGTGAATGACGAAACACGGAGATTTTCTAAGGTTTTTACTACATATTAACACTTTTCACATTTTCTCGTGTTACGTGGCTGCCACTCCTCGGTTCATGCAAAATCTTAAGGTCCTCGGTCATGTCCAAGGCACCAAACCGACCAATAATTCAATAATCGATAACTAAAACTATAAATGTAGCTCTTCTTACTGGGCGATTGCATCAACTTAGATGCTTCTCCTGTGTTCTACTGTGCTGCTTGTATTGTCCCCACATACCGCAGCACGCGACAAGGGCTGGCAGACCATAAATGTAACCGTTTCAGAGAGAAATGCGACCAATGTGACGATCTCGCGTTATATCGATTCGATGGTGAATGACGAAACACGGAGATTTTCTAAGGTTTTTACTACATATTAACACTTTTCACATTTTCTCGTGTTAGGTGGCTGCCAGTCCTCGGTTCATGCAAAATCTTAAGGTCCTCGGTCATGTCCAAGGCACCAAACCGACCAATAATTCAATAATCGATAGCTAAAACTATAAATGTAGCTCTTCTTACTGGGCGATTGCATCAACTTAGATGCTTCTCCTGTGTTCTACTGTGCTGCTTGTATTGTCCCCACATACCGCAGCACGCGACAAGGGCTGGCAGACCATAAATGTAACCGTTTCAGAGAGAAATGCGACCAATGTGACGATCTCGCGTTATATCGATTCGATGGTGAATGACGAAACACGGAGATTTTCTAAGGTTTTTACTACATATTAACACTTTTCACATTTTCTCGTGTTACGTGGCTGCCAGTCCTCGGTTCATGCAAAATCTTAAGGTCCTCGGTCATGTCCAAAGCACCAAACCGACCAATAATTCAATAATCGATAGCTAAATCTATAAATGTAGCTCTTCTTACTGGGCGATTGCATCAACTTAGATGCTTCTCCTGTGTTGTACTGTGCTGCTTGTATTGTCCCCACATACCGCAGCACGCGACAAGGGCTGGCAGACCATAAATGTAACCGTTTCAGAGAGAAATGCGACCAATGTGACGATCTCGCGTTATATCGATTCGATGGTGAATGACGAAACACGGAGATTTTCTAAGGTTTTTACTACATATTAACACTTTTCACGTTTTCTCGTGTTACGTGGCTGCCAGTCCTCGGTTCATGCAAAATCTTAAGGTCCTCGGTCATGTCCAAGGCACCAAACCGACCAATAATTCAATAATCGATAACTAAAACTATAAATGTAGCTCTTCTTACTGGGCGATTGCATCAACTTAGATGCTTCTCCTGTGTTGTACTGTGCTGCTTGTATTGTCCCCACATACCGCAGCACGCGACAAGGGCTGGCAGACCATAAATGTAACCGTTTCAGAGAGAAATGCGACCAATGTGACGATCTCGCGTTATATCGATTCGATGGTGAATGACGAAACACGGAGATTTTCTAAGGTTTTTACTACATATTAACACTTTTCACATTTTCTCGTGTTACGTGGCTGCCAGTCCTCGGTTCATGCAAAATCTTAAGGTCCTCGGTCATGTCCAAGGCACCAAACCGACCAATAATTCAATAATCGATAGCTAAAACTATAAATGTAGCTCTTCTTACTGGGCGATTGCATCAACTTAGATGCTTCTCCTGTGTTCTACTGTGCTGCTTGTATTGTCCCCATATACCGCAGCACGCGACAAGGGCTGGCAGACCATAAATGTAACCGTTTCAGAGAGAAATGCGACCAATGTGACGATCTCGCGTTATATCGATTCGATGGTGAATGACGAAACACGGAGATTTTCTAAGGTTTTTACTACATATTAACACTTTTCACATTTTCTCGTGTTACGTGGCTGCCAGTCCTCGGTTCATGCGAAATCTTAAGGTCCTCGGTCATGTCCAAGGCACCAAACCGACCAATAATTCAATAATCCATATCTAAAACTATAAATGTAGCTCTTCTTACTGGGCGATTGCATCAACTTAGATGCTTCTCCTGTGTTCTACTGTGCTGCTTGTATTGTCCCCACATAACCCAGCACGCGACAAGGGCTGGCAGACCATAAATGTAACCGTTTCAGAGATAAATGCGACCAATGTGACGATCTCGCGTTATATCGATTCGATGGTGAATGACGAAACACGGAGATTTTCTAAGGTTTTTACTACATATTAACACTTTTCACATTTTCTCGTGTTACGTGGCTGCCAGTCCTTGGTTCATGCAAAATCTTAAGGTCCTCGGTCATGTCCAAGGCACCAACCAACCAATAATTCAATAATCGATAACTAAAACTATAAATGTAGCTCTTCTTACTGGGCGATTGCATCAACTTAGATGCTTCTCCTGTGTTCTACTGTGCTGCTTGTATTGTCCCCACATACCGCAGCACGCGACAAGGGCTGGCAGACCATAAATGTAACCGTTTCAGAGAGAAATGCGACCAATGTGACGATCTCGCGTTATATCGATTCGATGGTGAATGACGAAACACGGAGAATTTCTAAAGTTTTTACTACATATTAACACTTTTCACATTTTCTCGTGTTACGTGGCTGCCAGTCCTCGGTTCATGCAAAATCTTAAGGTCCTCGGTCATGTCCAAGGCACCAAACCGACCAATAATTCAATAATCGATAACTAAAACTATAAATGTAGCTCTTCTTACTGGGCGATTGCATCAACTTAAATGCTTCTCCTGTGTTCTACTGTGCCGCTTGTATTGTCCCCACATACCGCAGCACGCGACAGGGGCTGGCAGACCATAAATGTAACCGTTTCAGAGAGAAATGCGACCAATGTGACGATCTCGCGTTATATCGATTCGATGGTGAATGACGAAACACGGAGATTTTCTAAGGTTTTTAATACATATTAACACTTTTCACATTTTCTCGTGTTACGTGGCTGCCAGTCCTCGGTTCATGCAAAATCTTAAGGTCCTCGGTCATGTCCAAGGCACCAAACCGACCAATAATTCAATAATCGATAACTAAAACTATAAATGTAGCTCTTCTTACTGGGCGATTGCATCAACTTAGATGCTTCTCCTGTGTTGTACTGTGCTGCTTGTATTGTCCCCGCATACCGCAGCACGCGACAAGGGCTGGCAGACCATAAATGTAACCGTTTCAGAGAGAAATGCGACCAATGTGACGATCTCGCGTTATATCGATTCGATGGTGAATGACGAAACACGGAGATTTTCTAAGGTTTTTACTACATATTAACACTTTTCACATTTTCTCGTGTTAGGTGGCTGCCAGTCCTCGGTTCATGCAAAATCTTAAGGTCCTCGGTCATGTCCAAGGCACCAAACCGACCAATAATTCAATAATCGATAGCTAAAACTATAAATGTAGCTCTTCTTACTGGGCGATTGCATCAACTTAGATGCTTCTCCTGTGTTCTACTGTGCTGCTTGTATTGTCCCCACATACCGCAGCACGCGACAAGGGCTGGCAGACCATAAATGTAACCGTTTCAGAGAGAAATGCGACCAATGTGACGATCTCGCGTTATATCGATTCGATGGTGAATGACGAAACACGGAGATTTTCTAAGGTTTTTACTACATATTAACACTTTTCACATTTTCTCGTGTTACGTGGCTGCCAGTCCTCGGTTCATGCAAAATCTTAAGGTCCTCGGTCATGTCCAAAGCACCAAACCGACCAATAATTCAATAATCGATAGCTAAATCTATAAATGTAGCTCTTCTTACTGGGCGATTGCATCAACTTAGATGCTTCTCCTGTGTTGTACTGTGCTGCTTGTATTGTCCCCACATACCGCAGCACGCGACAAGGGCTGGCAGACCATAAATGTAACCGTTTCAGAGAGAAATGCGACCAATGTGACGATCTCGCGTTATATCGATTCGATGGTGAATGACGAAACACGGAGATTTTCTAAGGTTTTTACTACATATTAACACTTTTCACGTTTTCTCGTGTTACGTGGCTGCCAGTCCTCGGTTCATGCAAAATCTTAAGGTCCTCGGTCATGTCCAAGGCACCAAACCGACCAATAATTCAATAATCGATAACTAAAACTATAAATGTAGCTCTTCTTACTGGGCGATTGCATCAACTTAGATGCTTCTCCTGTGTTGTACTGTGCTGCTTGTATTGTCCCCACATACCGCAGCACGCGACAAGGGCTGGCAGACCATAAATGTAACCGTTTCAGAGAGAAATGCGACCAATGTGACGATCTCGCGTTATATCGATTCGATGGTGAATGACGAAACACGGAGATTTTCTAAGGTTTTTACTACATATTAACACTTTTCACATTTTCTCGTGTTACGTGGCTGCCAGTCCTCGGTTCATGCAAAATCTTAAGGTCCTCGGTCATGTCCAAGGCACCAAACCGACCAATAATTCAATAATCGATAGCTAAAACTATAAATGTAGCTCTTCTTACTGGGCGATTGCATCAACTTAGATGCTTCTCCTGTGTTCTACTGTGCTGCTTGTATTGTCCCCATATACCGCAGCACGCGACAAGGGCTGGCAGACCATAAATGTAACCGTTTCAGAGAGAAATGCGACCAATGTGACGATCTCGCGTTATATCGATTCGATGGTGAATGACGAAACACGGAGATTTTCTAAGGTTTTTACTACATATTAACACTTTTCACATTTTCTCGTGTTACGTGGCTGCCAGTCCTCGGTTCATGCGAAATCTTAAGGTCCTCGGTCATGTCCAAGGCACCAAACCGACCAATAATTCAATAATCCATATCTAAAACTATAAATGTAGCTCTTCTTACTGGGCGATTGCATCAACTTAGATGCTTCTCCTGTGTTCTACTGTGCTGCTTGTATTGTCCCCACATAACCCAGCACGCGACAAGGGCTGGCAGACCATAAATGTAACCGTTTCAGAGATAAATGCGACCAATGTGACGATCTCGCGTTATATCGATTCGATGGTGAATGACGAAACACGGAGATTTTCTAAGGTTTTTACTACATATTAACACTTTTCACATTTTCTCGTGTTACGTGGCTGCCAGTCCTTGGTTCATGCAAAATCTTAAGGTCCTCGGTCATGTCCAAGGCACCAACCAACCAATAATTCAATAATCGATAACTAAAACTATAAATGTAGCTCTTCTTACTGGGCGATTGCATCAACTTAGATGCTTCTCCTGTGTTCTACTGTGCTGCTTGTATTGTCCCCACATACCGCAGCACGCGACAAGGGCTGGCAGACCATAAATGTAACCGTTTCAGAGAGAAATGCGACCAATGTGACGATCTCGCGTTATATCGATTCGATGGTGAATGACGAAACACGGAGAATTTCTAAAGTTTTTACTACATATTAACACTTTTCACATTTTCTCGTGTTACGTGGCTGCCAGTCCTCGGTTCATGCAAAATCTTAAGGTCCTCGGTCATGTCCAAGGCACCAAACCGACCAATAATTCAATAATCGATAACTAAAACTATAAATGTAGCTCTTCTTACTGGGCGATTGCATCAACTTAAATGCTTCTCCTGTGTTCTACTGTGCCGCTTGTATTGTCCCCACATACCGCAGCACGCGACAGGGGCTGGCAGACCATAAATGTAACCGTTTCAGAGAGAAATGCGACCAATGTGACGATCTCGCGTTATATCGATTCGATGGTGAATGACGAAACACGGAGATTTTCTAAGGTTTTTAATACATATTAACACTTTTCACATTTTCTCGTGTTACGTGGCTGCCAGTCCTCGGTTCATGCAAAATCTTAAGGTCCTCGGTCATGTCCAAGGCACCAAACCGACCAATAATTCAATAATCGATAACTAAAACTATAAATGTAGCTCTTCTTACTGGGCGATTGCATCAACTTAGATGCTTCTCCTGTGTTGTACTGTGCTGCTTGTATTGTCCCCGCATACCGCAGCACGCGACAAGGGCTGGCAGACCATAAATGTAACCGTTTCAGAGAGAAATGCGACCAATGTGACGATCTCGCGTTATATCGATTCGATGGTGAATGACGAAACACGGAGATTTTCTAAGGTTTTTACTACATATTAACACTATTCTCATTTTCTCGTGTTACGTGGCTGCCAGTCCTCGGTTCATGTAAAATCTTAAGGTCCTCGGTCATGTCCAAGGCACCAAACCGACCAATAATTCGATAATCGATAACTAAAACTATAAATGTAGCTCTTCTTACTGGGCGATTGCATCAACTAAGATGCTTCTCCTGTGTTCTACTGTGCTGCTTGTATTGTCCCCACATACCGCAGCACGCGACAAGGGCTGGCAGACCATAAATGTAACCGTTTCAGAGAGAAATGCGACCAATGTGACGATCTCGCGTTATATCGATTCGATGGTGAATGACGAAACACGGAGATTTTCTAAGGTTTTTACTACATATTAACACTTTTCACATTTTCTCGTGTTACGTGGGTACCAGTCCTCGATTCATGCAGAATCTTAAGGTCCTCGGTCATGTCCAAGGCACCAAACCGACCAATAATTCAATAATCGATAACTAAAACTATAAATGTAGCTCTTCTTACTGGGCGATTGCATCAACTTAGATGCTTCTCCTGTGTTCTACTGTGCTGCTTGTATTGTCCCCACATACCGCAGCACGCGACAAGGGCTGGCAGACCATAAATGTAACCGTTTCAGAGAGAAATGCGACCAATGTGACGATCTCGCGTTATATCGAATCGATGGTGAATGACGAAACACGGAGATTTACTAAGGTTTTTACTACATATTAACACTTTTCACATTTTCTCGTGTTACGTGGCTGCCAGTCCTCGGTTCATGCAAAATCTTAAGGTCCTCGGTCATGTCCAAGGCACCAAACCGACCAATAATTCAATAATCGATAACTAAAACTATAAATGTAGCTCTTCTTACTGGGCGATTGCATCAACTTAGATGCTTCTCCTGTGTTCTACTGTGCCGCTTGTATTGTCCCCACATACCGCAGCACGCGACAAGGGCTGGCAGACCATAAATGTAACCGTTTCAGAGAGAAATGCGACCAATGTGACGATCTCGCGTTATATCGATTCGATGGTGAATGACGAAACACGGAGATTTTTAAAGGTTTTTAATACATATTAACACTTTTCACATTTTCTCGTGTTACGTGGCTGCCAGTCCTCGGTTCATGCAAAATCTTAAGGTCCTCGGTCATGTCCAAGGCACCAAAGCGACCAATAATTCAATAATCGATAACTAAAACTATAAATGTAGCTCTTCTTACTGGGCGATTGCATCAACTTAGATGCTTCTCCTGTGTTGTACTGTGCTGCTTGCATTGTCCCCGCATACCGCAGCACGCGACAAGGGCTGGCAGACCATAAATGTAACCGTTTCAGAGAGAAATGCGACCAATGTGACGGTCTCGCGTTATATCGATTCGATGGTGAATGACGAAACACGGAGATTTTCTAAGGTTTTTACTACATATTAACACTATTCACATTTTCTCGTGTTACGTGGCTGCCAGTCCTCGGTTCATGTAAAATCTTAAGGTCCTCGGTCATGTCCAAGGCACCAAACCGACCAATAATTCGATAATCGATAACTAAAGCTATAAATCTAGCTCTTCTTCCTGGGCGATTGCATCAACTAAGATGCTTCTCCTGTGTTCTACTGTGCTGCTTGTATTGTCGCCACATACCGCAGCACGCGACAAGGGCTGGCAGACCATAAATGTAACCGTTTCAGAGAGAAATGCGACCAATGTGACGATCTCGCGTTATATCGATTCGATGGTGAATGACGAAACACGGACATTTTCTAAGGTTTTTACTACATATTAAGACTTTTCACATTTTCTCGTGTTACGTGGGTACCAGTCCTCGGTTCATGCAAAATCTTAAGGTCCTCGGTCATGTCCAAGGCACCAAACCGACCAATAATTCAATAATCGATAGCTAAAACTATAAATGTAGCTCTTCTTACTGGGCGATTGCATCAACTTAGATGCTTCTCCTGTGTTGTACTGTGCTGCTTGTATTGTCCCCACATACCGCAGCACGCGACAAGGGCTGGCAGACCATAAATGTAACCGTTTCAGAGAGAAATGCGACCAATGTGACGATCTCGCGTTATATCGATTCGATGGTGAATGACGAAACACGGAGATTTTCTAAGGTTTTTACTACATATTAACACTTTTCACATTTTCTCGTGTTACGTGGCTGCCAGTCCTCGGTTCATGCAAAATCTTAAGGTCCTCGGTCATGTCCAAGGCACCAAACCGACCAATAATTCAGTAATCGATAACTAAAACTATAAATGTAGCTCTTCTTACTGGGCGATTGCATCAACTTAGATGCTTCTCCTGTGTTGTACTGTGCTGCTTGTATTGTCCCCACATACCGCAGCACGCGACAAGGGCTGGCAGACCATAAATGTAACCGTTTCAGAGAGAAATGCGACGAATGTGACGATCTCGCGTTATATCGATTCGATGGTGAATGACGAAACACGGAGATTTTCTAAGGTTTTTACTACATATTAACACTTTTCACATTTTCTCGTGTTACGTGGCTGCCAGTCCTCGGTTCATGCAAAATCTTAAGGTCCTCGGTCATGTCCAAGGCACCAAACCGACCAATAATTCAATAATTGATAGCTAAAACTATAAATGTAGCTCTTCTTACTGGGCGATTGCATCAACTTAGATGCTTCTCCTGTGTTCTACTGTGCTGCTTGTATTGTCCCCACATACCGCAGCACGCGACAAGGGCTGGCAGACCATAAATGTAACCGTTTCAGAGAGAAATGCGACCAATGTGACGATCTCGCGTTATATCGATTCGATGGTGAATGACGAAACATGGAGATTTTCTAAGGTTTTTACTACATATTAACACTTTTCACATTTTCTCGTGTTACGTGGCTGCCAGTCCTCGGTTCATGCAAAATCTTAAGGTCCTCGGTCATGTCCAAGGCACCAAACCGACCAATAATTCAATAATCGATAACTAAAACTATAAATGTAGCTCTTCTTACTGGGCGATTGCATCAACTTAGATGCTTCTCCTGTGTTCTACTGTGCTGCTTGTATTGTCCCCAAATACCGCAGCACGCGACAAGGGCTGGCAGACCATAAATGTAACCGTTTCAGAGAGAAATGCGACCAATGTGACGATCTCGCGTTATATCGATTCGATGGTGAATGACGAAACACGGAGGTTTTCTAAGGTTTTTACTACATATTAACACTTTTCACATTTTCTCGTGTTAGGTGGCTGCCAGTCCTCGGTTCATGCATAATCTTAAGGTCCTCGGTCATGTCCAAGGCACCAAACCGACCAATAATTAAATAATCGATAACTAAAACTATAAATGTAGCTCTTCTTACTGGGCGATGGCATCAACTTAGATGCTTCTCCTGTGTTGTACTGAGCTGCTTGTATTGTCCCCACATACCGCAGCACGCGACAAGGGCTGGCAGACCATAAATGTAACCGTTTCAGAGAGAAATGCGACCAATGTGACGATCTCGCGTTATATCGATTCGATGGTGAATGACGAAACACGGAGATTTTCTAAGGTTTTTACTACATATTAACACTTTTCACATTTTCTCGTGTTACGTGGCTGCCAGTCCTCGGTTCATGCAAAATCTTAAGGTCCTCGGTCATGTCCAAGGCACCAAACCGACCAATAATTCAATAATCGATAGCTAAAACTATAAATGTAGCTCTTCTTACTGGGCGATTGCATCAACTTAGATGCTTCTCCTGTGTTCTACTGTGCTGCTTGTATTGTCCCCACATACCGCAGCTCCCGACAAGGGCTGGCAGACCATAAATGTAACCGTTTCAGAGAGAAATGCGACCAATGTGACGATCTCGCGTTATATCGAATCGATGGTGAATGACGAAACACGGAGATTTACTAAGGTTTTTACTACATATTAACACTTTTCACATTTTCTCGTGTTACGTGGCTGCCAGTCCTCGGTTCATGCAAAATCTTAAGGTCCTCGGTCATGTCCAAGGCACCAAACCGACCAATAATTCAATAATCGATAACTAAAACATTAAATGTAGCTCTTCTTACTGGGCGATTGCATCAACTTAGATGCTTCTCCTGTGTTCTACTGTGCCGCTTGTATTGTCCCCACATACCGCAGCACGCGACAAGGGCTGGCAGACCATAAATGTAACCGTTTCAGAGAGAAATGCGACCAATGTGACGATCTCGCGTTATATCGATTCGATGGTGAATGACGAAACACGGAGATTTTCTAAGGTTTTTAATACATATTAACACTTTTCACATTTTCTCGTGTTACGTGGCTGCCAGTCCTCGGTTCATGCAAAATCTTAAGGTCCTCGGTCATGTCCAAGGCACCAAAGCGACCAATAATTCAATAATCGATAACTAAAACTATAAATGTAGCTCTTCTTACTGGGCGATTGCATCAACTTAGATGCTTCTCCTGTGTTGTACTGTGCTGCTTGCATTGTCCCCGCATACCGCAGCACGCGACAAGGGCTGGCAGACCATAAATGTAACCGTTTCAGAGAGAAATGCGACCAATGTGACGGTCTCGCGTTATATCGATTCGATGGTGAATGACGAAACACGGAGATTTTCTAAGGTTTTTACTACATATTAACACTATTCACATTTTCTCGTGTTACGTGGCTGCCAGTCCTCGGTTCATGTAAAATCTTAAGGTCCTCGGTCATGTCCAAGGCACCAAACCGACCAATAATTCAATAATCGATAGCTAAAACTATAAATGTAGCTCTTCTTACTGGGCGATTGCATCAACTTAGATGCTTCTCCTGTGTTGTACTGTGCTGCTTGTATTGTCCCCACATACCGCAGCACGCGACAAGGGCTGGCAGACCATAAATGTAACCGTTTCAGAGAGAAATGCGACCAATGTGACGATCTCGCGTTATATCGATTCGATGGTGAAACACGGAGATTTTCTAAGGTTTTTACTACATATTAACACTTTTCACATTTTCTCGTGTTACGTGGCTGCCAGTCCTCGGTTCATGCAAAATCTTAAGGTCCTCGGTCATGTCCAAGGCACCAAACCGACCAATAATTCAGTAATCGATAACTAAAACTATAAATGTAGCTCTTCTTACTGGGCGATTGCATCAACTTAGATGCTTCTCCTGTGTTGTACTGTGCTGCTTGTATTGTCCCCACATACCGCAGCACGCGACAAGGGCTGGCAGACCATAAATGTAACCGTTTCAGAGAGAAATGCGACGAATGTGACGATCTCGCGTTATATCGATTCGATGGTGAATGACGAAACACGGAGATTTTCTAAGGTTTTTACTACATATTAACACTTTTCACATTTTCTCGTGTTACGTGGCTGCCAGTCCTCGGTTCATGCAAAATCTTAAGGTCCTCGGTCATGTCCAAGGCACCAAACCGACCAATAATTCAATAATTGATAGCTAAAACTATAAATGTAGCTCTTCTTACTGGGCGATTGCATCAACTTAGATGCTTCTCCTGTGTTCTACTGTGCTGCTTGTATTGTCCCCACATACCGCAGCACGCGACAAGGGCTGGCAGACCATAAATGTAACCGTTTCAGAGAGAAATGCGACCAATGTGACGATCTCGCGTTATATCGATTCGATGGTGAATGACGAAACATGGAGATTTTCTAAGGTTTTTACTACATATTAACACTTTTCACATTTTCTCGTGTTACGTGGCTGCCAGTCCTCGGTTCATGCAAAATCTTAAGGTCCTCGGTCATGTCCAAGGCACCAAACCGACCAATAATTCAATAATCGATAACTAAAACTATAAATGTAGCTCTTCTTACTGGGCGATTGCATCAACTTAGATGCTTCTCCTGTGTTCTACTGTGCTGCTTGTATTGTCCCCACATACCGCTGCACGCGACAAGGGCTGGCAGACCATAAATGTAACCGTTTCAGAGAGAAATGCGACCAATGTGACGATCTCGCGTTATATCGATTCGATGGTGAATGACGAAACACGGAGGTTTTCTAAGGTTTTTACTACATATTAACACTTTTCACATTTTCTCGTGTTAGGTGGCTGCCAGTCCTCGGTTCATGCATAATCTTAAGGTCCTCGGTCATGTCCAAGGCACCAAACCGACCAATAATTAAATAATCGATAACTAAAACTATAAATGTAGCTCTTCTTACTGGGCGATGGCATCAACTTAGATGCTTCTCCTGTGTTGTACTGAGCTGCTTGTATTGTCCCCACATACCGCAGCACGCGACAAGGGCTGGCAGACCATAAATGTAACCGTTTCAGAGAGAAATGCGACCAATGTGACGATCTCGCGTTATATCGATTCGATGGTGAATGACGAAACACGGAGATTTTCTAAGGTTTTTACTACATATTAACACTTTTCACATTTTCTCGTGTTACGTGGCTGCCAGTCCTCGGTTCATGCAAAATCTTAAGGTCCTCGGTCATGTCCAAGGCACCAAACCGACCAATAATTCAATAATCGATAACTAAAACTATAAATGTAGCTCTTCTTACTGGGCGATTGCATCAATTTAGATGCTTCTCCTGTGTTCTACTGTGCTGCTTGTATTGTCCCCACATACCGCAGCTCCCGACAAGGGCTGGCAGACCATAAATGTAACCGTTTCAGAGAGAAATGCGACCAATGTGACGATCTCGCGTTATATCGATTCGATGGTGAATGACGAAACACGGAGATTTTCTAAGGTTTTTACTACATATTAACACTTTTCACATTTTCTCGTGTTACGTGGCTGCCAGTCCTCGGTTCATGCGAAATCTTAAGGTCCTCGGTCATGTCCAAGGCACCAAACCGACCAATAATTAAATAATCGATAACTAAAACTATAAATGTAGCTCTTCTTACTGGGCGATTGCATCAACTTAGATGCTTCTCCTGTGTTCTACTGTGAGCTTGTATTGTCCCCACATACCGCAGCACGCGACAAGGGCTGGCAGACCATAAATGTAACCGTTTCAGAGAGAAATGCGACCAATGTGACGATCTCGCGTTATATCGATTCGATGGTGAATGACCAAACACGGAGATTTTCTAAGGTTTTTACTACATATTAACACTTTTCACATTTTCTCGTGTTACGTGGCTGCCAGTCCTTGGTTCATGGAAAATCTTAAGGTCCTCGGTCATGTCCAAGGCACCAAACCAACCAATAATACAATAATCGATAACTAAAACTATAAATGTAGCTCTTCTTACTGGGCGATTGCATCAACTTAGATGCTTCTCCTGTGTTCTACTGTGCTGCTTGTATTGTCCCCACATACCGCAGCACGCGACAAGGGCTGGCAGACCATAAATGTAACCGTTTCAGAGAGAGATGTGAGCAATGTGACGATCTCGCGTTATATCGATTCGATGGTGAATGACGAAACACGGAGATTTTCTAAGGTTTTTACTACATATTAACACTTTTCACATTTTCTCGTGTTACGTGGGTACCAGTCCTCGGTTCATGCAAAATCTTAAGGTCCTCGGTCATGTCCAAGGCAACAAACCGACCAATAATTCAATAATCGATAACTAAAACTATAAATGTAGCTCTTCTTACTGGGCGATTGCAACAACTAAGATGCTTCTCCTGTGTTCTACTGTGCTGCTTGTATTGTCCCCACATACCGCAGCACGCGACAAGGGCTGGCAGACCATAAATGTAACCGTTTCAGAGAGAAATGCGACCAATGTGACGATCTCGCGTTATATCGATTCGATGGTGAATGACGAAACACGGAGATTTTCTAAGGTTTTTACTACATATTAACACTTTTCACATTTTCTCGTGTTACGTGGCTGCCAGTCCTCGGTTCATGCAAAATCTTAAGGTCCTCGGTCATGTCCAAGGCACCAAACCGACCAATAATTCAATAATCGATAACTAAAACTATAAATGTAGCTCTTCTTACTGGGCGATTGCATCAACTTAGATGCTTCTCCTGTGTTCTACTGTGCCGCTTGTATTGTCCCCACATACCGCAGCACGCGACAAGGGCTGGCAGACCATAAATGTAACCGTTTCAGAGAGAAATGCGACCAATGTGACGATCTCGCGTTATATCGATTCGATGGTGAATGACGAAACACGGAGATTTTCTAAGGTTTTTAATACATATTAACACTTTTCACATTTTCTCGTGTTACGTGGCTGCCAGTCCTCGGTTCATGCAAAATCTTAAGGTCCTCGGTCATGTCCAAGGCACCAAACCGACCAATAATTCAATAATCGATAACTAAAACTATAAATGTAGCTCTTCTTACTGGGCGATTGCATCAACTTAGATGCTTCTCCTGTGTTGTACTGTGCTGCTTGTATTGTCCCCGCATACCGCAGCACGCGACAAGGGCTGGCAGACCATAAATGTAACCGTTTCAGAGAGAAATGCGACCAATGTGACGATCTCGCGTTATATCGATTCGATGGTGAATGACGAAACACGGAGATTTTCTTCGGTTTTTACTACATATTAACACTATTCACATTTTCTCGTGTTACGTGGCTGCCAGTCCTCGGTTCATGTAAAATCTTAAGGTCCTCGGTCATGTCCAAGGCACCAAACCGACCAATAATTCGATAATCGATAACTAAAACTATAAATGTAGCTCTTCTTACTGGGCGATTGCATCAACTAAGATGCTTCTCCTGTGTTCTACTGTGCTGCTTGTATTGTCCCCACATACCGCAGCACGCGACAAGGGCTGGCAGACCATAAATGTAACCGTTTCAGAGAGAAATGCGAACAATGTGACGATCTCGCGTTATATCGATTCGATGGTGAATGACGAAACACGGAGATTTTCTAAGGTTTTTAATACATATTAACACTTTTCACATTTTCTCGTGTTACGTGGCTGTCAGTCCTCGGTTCATGCAAAATCTTAAGGTCCTCGGTCATGTCCAAGGCACCAAACCGACCAATAATTCTATAATCGATAACTAAAACTATAAATGTAGCTCTTCTTACTGGGCGATTGCATCAACTTAGATGCTTCTCCTGTGTTCTACTGTGCTGCTTGTATTGTCCCCACATACCGCAGCACATGACAAGGGCTGGCAGACCATAAATGTAACCGTTTCAGTGAGAAATGCGAACAATGTGACGATCTCGCGTTATATCGATTCGATGGTGAATGACGAAACACGGAGATTTTCTAAGGTTTTTACTACATATTAACACTTTTCACATTTTCTCGTGTTACGTGGGTACCAGTCCTCGGTTCATGCAAAATCTTAAGGTCCTCGGTCATGTCCAAGGCACCAAACCGACCAATAATTCAATAATCGATAACTAAAACTATAAATGTAGCTCTTCTTACTGGGCGATTGCATCAACTTAGATGCTTCTCCTGTGTTCTACTGTGCTGCTTGTATTGTCCCAACATACCGCAGCACGCGACAAGGGCTGGCAGACCATAAATGTAACCGTTTCAGAGAGAAATGCGACCAATGTGACGATCTCGCGTTATATCGATTCGATGGTGAATGACGAAACACGGAGATTTACTAAGGTTTTTACTACATATTAACACTTTTCACATTTTCTCGTGTTACGTGGCTGCCAGTCCTCGGTTCATGCAAAATCTTAAGGTCCTCGGTCATGTCCAAGGCACCAAACCGACCAATAATTCAATAATCGATAACTAAAACTATAAATGTAGCTCTTCTTACTGGGCGATTGCATCAACTTAGATGCTTCTCCTGTGTTCTACTGTGCCGCTTGTATTGTCCCCACATACCGCAGCACGCGACAAGGGCTGGCAGACCATAAATGTAACCGTTTCAGAGAGAAATGCGACCAATGTGACGATCTCGCGTTATATCGATTCGATGGTGAATGACGAAACACGGAGATTTTCTAAGGTTTTTACTACATATTAACACTATTCACATTTTCTCGTGTTACGTGGCTGCCAGTCCTCGGTTCATGTAAAATCTTAAGGTCCTCGGTCATGTCCAAGGCACCAAACCGACCAATAATTCGATAATCGATAACTAAAACTTTAAATGTAGCTCTTCTTACTGGGCGATTGCATCAACTAAGATGCTTCTCCTGTGTTCTACTGTGCTGCTTGTATTGTCCCCACATACCGCAGCACGCGACAAGGGCTGGCAGACCATAAATGTAACCGTTTCAGAGAGAAATGCGAACAATGTGACGATCTCGCGTTATATCGATTCGATGGTGAATGACGAAACACGGAGATTTTCTAAGGTTTTTACTACATATTAACACTTTTCACATTTTCTCGTGTTACGTGGGTACCAGTCCTCGGTTCATGCAAAATCTTAAGGTCCTCGGTCATGTCCAAGGCACCAAACCGACCAATAATTCAATAATCGATAACTAAAACTATAAATGTAGCTCTTCTTACTGGGCGATTGCATCAACTTAGATGCTTCTCCTGTGTTCTACTGTGCTGCTTGTATTGTCCCCACATACCGCAGCACGCGACAAGGGCTGGCAGACCATAAATTTAACCGTTTCAGAGAGAAATGCGACCAATGTGACGATCTCGCGTTATATCGATTCGATGGTGAATGACGAAACACGGAGATTTTCTAAGGTTTTTACTACATATTAACACTTTTCACATTTTCTCGTGTTACGTGGCTGCCAGTCCTCGGTTCATGCAAAATCTTAAGGTCCTCGGTCATGTCCAAGGCACCAAACCGACCAATAATTCAATAATCGATAACTAAAACTATAAATGTAGCTCTTCTTACTGGGCGATTGCATCAACTTAGATGCTTCTCCTGTGTTCTACTGTGCCGCTTGTATTGTCCCCACATACCGCAGCACGCGACAAGGGCTGGCAGACCATAAATGTAACCGTTTCAGAGAGAAATGCGACCAATGTGACGATCTCGCGTTATATCGATTCGATGGTGAATGACGAAACACGGAGATTTTCTAAGGTTTTTAATACATATTAACACTTTTCACATTTTCTCGTGTTACGTGGGTACCAGTCCTCGGTTCATGCAAAATCTTAAGGTCCTCGGTCATGTCCAAGGCACCAAACCGACCAATAATTCAATAATCGATAACTAAAACTATAAATGTAGCTCTTCTTACTGGGCGATTGCATCAACTTAGATGCTTCTCCTGTGTTCTACTGTGCTGCTTGTATTGTCCCCACATACCGCAGCACGCGACAAGGGCTGGCAGACCATAAATTTAACCGTTTCAGAGAGAAATGCGACCAATGTGACGATCTCGCGTTATATCGATTCGATGGTGAATGACGAAACACGGAGATTTTCTAAGGTTTTTACTACATATTAACACTTTTCACATTTTCTCGTGTTACGTGGCTGCCAGTCCTCGGTTCATGCAAAATCTTAAGGTCCTCGGTCATGTCCAAGGCACCAAACCGACCAATAATTCAATAATCGATAACTAAAACTATAAATGTAGCTCTTCTTACTGGGCGATTGCATCAACTTAGATGCTTCTCCTGTGTTCTACTGTGCCGCTTGTATTGTCCCCACATACCGCAGCACGCGACAAGGGCTGGCAGACCATAAATGTAACCGTTTCAGAGAGAAATGCGACCAATGTGACGATCTCGCGTTATATCGATTCGATGGTGAATGACGAAACACGGAGATTTTCTAAGGTTTTTAATACATATTAACACTTTTCACATTTTCTCGTGTTACGTGGCTGCCAGTCCTCGGTTCATGCAAAATCTTAAGGTCCTCGGTCATGTCCAAGGCAACAAACCGACCAATAATTCTATAATCGATAACTAAAACTATAAATGTAGCTCTTCTTACTGGGCGATTGCATGAACTTAGATGCTTCTCCTGTGTTGTACTGTGCTGCTTGTATTGTCCCCACATACCGCAGCACGCGACAAGGGCTGGCAGACCATAAATGTAACCGTTTCAGAGAGAAATGCGACCAATGTGACGGTCTCGCGTTATATCGATTCGATGGTGAATGACGAAACACGGACATTTTCTAAGGTTTTTACTACATATTAACACTATTCACATTTTCTCGTGTTACGTGGCTGCCAGTCCTCGGTTCATGTAAAATCTTAAGGTCCTCGGTCATGTCCAAGGCACCAAACCGACCAATAATTCGATAATCGATAACTAAAGCTATAAATGTAGCTCTTCTTACTGGGCGATTGCATCAACTAAGATGCCTCTCCTGTGTTCTACTGTGCCCCTTGTATTGTCGCCACATACCGCAGCACGCGACAAGGGCTGGCGGACCATAAATGTAACCGTTTCAGAGAGAAATGCGACCAATGTGACGATCTCGCGTTATATCGATTCGATGGTGAATGACGAAACACGGAGATTTTCTAAGGTTTTTAATACATATTAACACTTTTCACATTTTCTCGTGTTACGTGGCTGCCAGTCCTCGGTTCATGCAAAATCTTAAGGTCCTCGGTCATGTCCAAGGCACCAAACCGACCAATAATTCAATAATCGATAACTAAAACTATAAATGTAGCTCTTCTTACTGGGCGATTGCATCAACTTAGATGCTTCTCCTGTGTCGTACTGTGCTGCTTGTATTGTCCCCACATACCGCAGCACGCGACAAGGGCTGGCAGACCATAAATGTAACCGTTTCAGAGAGAAATGCGACCAATGTGACGGTCTCGCGTTATATCGATTCGATGGTGAATGACGAAACACGGAGATTTTCTAAGGTTTTTACTACATATTAACACTATTCACATTTTCTCGTGTTACGTGGCTGCCAGTCCTCGGTTCATGTAAAATCTTAAGGTCCTCGGTCATGTCCAAGGCACCAAACCGACCAATAATTCGATAATCGATAACTAAAGCTATAAATGTAGCTCTTCTTACTGGGCGATTGCATCAACTAAGATGCTTCTCCTGTGTTCTACTGTGCTGCTTGTATTGTCGCCACATACCGCAGCACGCGACAAGGGCTGGCAGACCATAAATGTAACCGTTTCAGAGAGAAATGCGACCAATGTGACGATCTCGCGTTATATCGATTCGATGGTGAATGACGAAACACGGACATTTTCTAAGGTTTTTACTACATCTTAACACTTTTCACATTTTCTCGTGTTACGTGGGTACCAGTCCTCGGTTCATGCAAAATCTTAAGGTCCTCGTTCATGTCCAAGGCACCAAACCGACCAATAATTCAATAATCGATAACTAAAACTATAAATGTAGCTCTTCTTACTGGGCGATTGCATCAACTTAGATGCTTCTCCTGTGTTCTACTGTGCTGCTTGTATTGTCCCCACATAACCCAGCACGCGACAAGGGCTGGCAGACCATAAATGTAACCATTTCAGAGAGAAATGCGACCAATGTGACGATCTCGCGTTATATCGATTCGATGGTGAATGACGAAACACGGAGATTTTCTAAGGTTTTTACTACTATTAACACTTTTCACATTTTCTCGTGTTACGTGGCTGCCATTCCGCGGTTCATGCAAAATCTTAAGGTCCTCGGTCATGTCCAAGGCACCAAACCGACCAATAATTCAATAATCGATAACTAAAACTATAAATGTAGCTCTTCTTACTGGGCGATTGCATCAACTTAGATGCTTCTCCTGTGTTCTACTGTGCTGCTTGTATTGTCCCCACATAACCCAGCACGCGACAAGGGCTGGCAGACCATAAATGTAACCGTTTCAGAGAGAAATGCGACCAATGTGACGATCTCGCGTTATATCGATTCGATGGTGAATGACGAAACACGGAGATTTTCTAAGGTTTTTACTACATATTAACACTTTTCACATTTTCTCGTGTTACGTGGGTACCAGTCCTCGGTTCATGCAAAATCTTAAGGTCCTCGGTCATGTCCAAGGCACCAAACCGACCAATAATTCAATAATCGATAACTAAAACTATAAATGTAGCTCTTCTTACTGGGCGATTGCATCAACTTAGATGCTTCTCCTGTGTTCTACTGTGCTGCTTGTATTGTCCCCACATACCGCAGCACGCGACAAGGGCTGGCAGACCATAAATGTAACCGTTTCAGAGAGAAATGCGACCAATGTGACGATCTCGCGTTATATCGTTTCGATGGTGAATGACGAAACACGGAGATTTTCTAAGGTTTTTACTACATATTAACACTTTTCACATTTTCTCGTGTTACGTGGCTGCCAGTCCTCGGTTCATGCAAAATCTTAAGGTCCTCGGTCATGTCCAAGGCACCAAACCGACCAATAATTCAATAATCGATAACTAAAACTATAAATGTAGCTCTTCTTACTGGGCGATTGCATCAACTTAGATGCTTCTCCTGTGTTCTACTGTGCCGCTTGTATTGTCCCCGCATACCGCAGCACGCGACAAGGGCTGGCAGACCATAAATGTAACCGTTTCAGAGAGAAATGCGACCAATGTGACGGTCTCGCGTTATATCGATTCGATGGTGAATGACGAAACACGGAGATTTTCTAAGGTTTTTACTACATATTAACACTATTCACATTTTCTCGTGTTACGTGGCTGCCAGTCCTCGGTTCATGTAAAATCTTAAGGTCCGCGGTCATGTCCAAGGCACCAAACCGACCAATAATTCGATAATCGATAACTAAAGCTATAAATGTAGCTCTTCTTACTGGGCGATTGCATCAACTTAGATGCTTCTCCTGTGTTCTACTGTGCTGCTTGTATTGTCGCCACATACCGCAGCACGCGACAAGGGCTGGCAGACCATAAATGTAACCGTTTCAGAGAGAAATGCGACCAATGTGACGATCTCGCGTTATATCGATTCGATGGTGAATGACGAAACACGGACATTTTCTAAGGTTTTTACTACATATTAACACTTTTCACATTTTCTCGTGTTACGTGGGTACCAGTCCTCGGTTCATGCAAAATCTTAAGGTCCTCGTTCATGTCCAAGGCACCAAACCGACCAATAATGCAATAATCGATAACTAAAACTATAAATGTAGCTCTTCTTACTGGGCGATTGCATCAACTTAGATGCTTCTCCTGTGTTCTACTGTGCTGCTTGTATTGTCCCCACATACCGCAGCACGCGACAAGGGCTGGCAGACCATAAATGTAACCGTTTCAGAGAGAAATGCGACCAATGTGACGATCTCGCGTTATATCGATTCGATGGTGAATGACGAAACACGGAGATTTTCTAAGGTTTTTACTACATATTAACACTTTTCACATTTTCTCGTGTTACGTGGCTGCCAGTCCTCGGTTCATGCAAAATCTTAAGGTCCTCGGTCATGTCCAAGGCACCAAACCGACCAATAATTCAGTAACCGATAACTAAAACTATAAATGTAGCTCTTCTTACTGGGCGATTGCATCAACTTAGATGCTTCTCCTGTGTTGTACTGTGCTGCTTGTATTGTCCCCACATACCGCAGCACGCGACAAGGGCTGGCAGACCATAAATGTAACCGTTTCAGAGAGAAATGCGACCAACGTGACGATCTCGCGTTATATCGATTCGATGGTGAATGACGAAACACGGAGATTTTCTAAGGTTTTTACTACATATTAACACTTTTCACATTTTCTCGTGTTACGTGGCTGCCAGTCCTCGGTTCATGCAAAATCTTAAGGTCCTCGTTCATGTCCAAGGCACCAAACCGACCAATAATTCAATAATCGATAACTAAAACTATGAATGTAGCTCTTCTTACTGGGCGATTGCATCAACTTAGATGCTTCTCCTGTGTTCTACTGTGCTGCTTGTATTGTCCCCACATACCGCAGCACGCGACAAGGGCTGGCAGACCATAAATGTAACCGTTTCAGAGAGAAATGCGACCAATGTAACGATCTCGCGTTATATCGATTCGATGGTGAATGACGAAACACGGAGATTTTCTAAGGTTTTTACTACATATTAACACTTTTCACATTTTCTCGTGTTACGTGGCTGCCAGTCCTCGGTTCATGCATAATCTTAAGGTCCTCGGTCATGTCCAAGGCACCAAACCGACCAATAATTCAATAATCGATAACTAAAACTGTAAATGTAGCTCTTCTTACTGGGCGATGGCATCAACTTAGATGCTTCTCCTGTGTTGTACTGTGCTGCTTGTATTGTCCCCACATACCGCAGCACGCGACAAGGGCTGGCAGACCATAAATGTAACCGTTTCAGAGAGAAATGCGACCAATGTGACGATCTCGCGTTATATCGATTCGATGGTGAATGACGAAACACGGAGATTTTCTAAGGTTTTTACTACATATTAACACTTTTCACATTTTCTCGTGTTACGTGGCTGCCAGTCCTCGGTTCATGCAAAATCTTAAGGTCCTCGGTCATGTCCAAGGCACCAAACCGACCAATAATTCAATAATCGATAACTAAAACTATAAATGTAGCTCTTCTTACTGGGCGATTGCATCAACTTAGATGCTTCTCCTGTGTTCTACTGTGCTGCTTGTATTGTCCCCACATACCGCAGCACGCGACAAGGGCTGGCAGACCATAAATGTAACCGTTTCAGAGAGAAATGCGACCAATGTGACGATCTCGCGTTATATCGATTCGATGGTGAATGACGAAACACGGAGATTTTCTAAGGTTTTTACTACATATTAACACTTTTCACATTTTCTCGTGTTACGTGGCTGCCAGTCCTCGGTTCATGCAAAATCTTAAGGTCCTCGGTCATGTCCAAGGCACCAAACCGACCAATCATTCAATAATCGATAACTAAAGCTATAAATGTAGCTCTTCTTACTGGGCGATTGCATCAACTAAGATGCTTCTCCTGTGTTCTACTGTGCTGCTTGTATTGTCGCCACATACCGCAGCACGCGACAAGGGCTGGCAGACCATAAATGTAACCGTTTCAGAGAGAAATGCGACCAATGTGACGATCTCGCGTTATATCGATTCGATGGTGAATGACGAAACACGGAGATTTTCTAAGGTTTTTACTACATATTAACACTTTTCACATTTTCTCGTGTTACGTGGCTGCCAGTCCTCGGTTCATGCAAAATCTTAAGGTCCTCGTTCATGTCCAAGGCACCAAACCGACCAATAATTCAATAATCGATAACTAAAGCTATAAATGTAGCTCTTCTTACTGGGCGATTGCATCAACTTAGATGCTTCTCCTGTGTTCTACTGTGCTGCTTGTATTGTCCCCACATACCGCAGCACATGACAAGGGCTGGCAGACCATAAATGTAACCGTTTCAGAGAGAAATGCGACCAATGTGACGATCTCGCGTTATATCGATTCGATGGTGAATGACGAAACACGGAGATTTTCTAAGGTTTTTACTACTATTAACACTTTTCACATTTTCTCGTGTTACGTGGCTGCCAGTCCTCGGTTCATGCAAAATCTTAAGGTCCTCGGTCATGTCCAAGGCACCAAACCGACCAATAATTCAATAATCGATAACTAAAACTATAAATGTAGCTCTGCTTACTGGGCGATTGCATCAACTTAGATGCTTCTCCTGTGTTCTACTGTGCTGCTTGTATTGTCCCCACATAACCCAGCACGCGACAAGGGCTGGCAGACCATAAATGTAACCGTTTCAGAGAGAAATGCGACCAATGTGACGATCTCGCGTTATATCGATTCGATGGTGAATGACGAAACACGGAGATTTTCTAAGGTTTTTACTACATATTAACACTTTTCACATTTTCTCGTGTTACGTGGCTGCCAGTCCTCGGTTCATGCAAAATCTTAAGGTCCTCGGTCATGTCCAAGGCACCAAACCGACCAATAATTCAATAATCGATAACTAAAACTATAAATGTAGCTCTTCTTACTGGGCGATTGCATCAACTTAGATGCTTCTCCTGTGTTGTACTGTGCTGCTTGTATTGTCCCCACATACCGCAGCACGCGACAAGGGCTGGCAGACCATAAATGTAACCGTTTCAGAGAGAAATGCGACCAATGTGACAATCTCGCGTTATATCGATTCGATGGTGAATGACGAAACACGGAGGTTTTCTCAGGTTTTTACTACCTATTAACACTTTTCATATTTTCTCGTGTTACGTGGCTGCCAGTCCTCGGTTCATGCAAAATCTTAAGGTCCTCGGTCATGTCCAAGGCACCAAACCGACCAATAATGCAATAATCGATAACTAAAACTATAAATGTAGCTCTTCTTACTGGGCGATTGCATCAACTTAGATGCTTCTCCTGTGTTCTACTGTGCTGCTTGTATTGTCCCCACATACCGCAGCACGCGACAAGGGCTGGCAGACCATAAACGTAACCGTTTCAGAGAGAAATGCGACCAATGTGACGATCTCGCGTTATATCGATTCGATGGTGAATGACGAAACACGGAGATTTTCTAAGGTTTTTACTACATATTAACACTTTTCACATTTTCTCGTGTTACGTGGCTGCCAGTCCTCGGTTCATGCAAAATCTTAAGGTCCTCGGTCATGTCCAAGGCACCAATCCGACCAATAATTCAGTAACCGATAACTAAAACTATAAATGTAGCTCTTCTTACTGGGCGATTGCATCAACTTAGATGCTTCTCCTGTGTTGTACTGTGCTGCTTGTATTGTCCCCACATACCGCAGCACGCGACAAGGGCTGGCAGACCATAAATGTAACCGTTTCAGAGAGAAATGCGACCAACGTGACGATCTCGCGTTATATCGATTCGATGGTGAATGACGAAACACGGAGATTTTCTAAGGTTTTTACTACATATTAACACTTTTCACATTTTCTCGTGTTACGTGGCTGCCAGTCCTCGGTTCATGCAAAATCTTAAGGTCCTCGTTCATGTCCAAGGCACCAAACCGACCAATAATTCAATAATCGATAACTAAAACTATGAATGTAGCTCTTCTTACTGGGCGATTGCATCAACTTAGATGCTTCTCCTGTGTTCTACTGTGCTGCTTGTATTGTCCCCACATACCGCAGCACGCGACAAGGGCTGGCAGACCATAAATGTAACCGTTTCAGAGAGAAATGCGACCAATGTGACGATCTCGCGTTATATCGATTCGACGGTGAATGACGAAACACGGAGATTTTCTAAGGTTTTTACTACATATTAACACTTTTCACATTTTCTCGTGTTACGTGGCTGCCAGTCCTCGGTTCATGCATAATCTTAAGGTCCTCGGTCATGTCCAAGGCACCAAACCGACCAATAATTCAATAATCGATAACTAAAACTGTAAATGTAGCTCTTCTTACTGGGCGATGGCATCAACTTAGATGCTTCTCCTGTGTTGTACTGTGCTGCTTGTATTGTCCCCACATACCGCAGCACGCGACAAGGGCTGGCAGACCGTAAATGTAACCGTTTCAGAGAGAAATGCGACCAATGTGACGATCTCGCGTTATATCGATTCGATGGTGAATGACGAAACACGGAGATTTTCTAAGGTTTTTACTACATATTAACACTTTTCACATTTTCTCGTGTTACGTGGCTGCCAGTCCTCGGTTCATGCAAAATCTTAAGGTCCTCGGTCATGTCCAAGGCACCAAACCGACCAATAATTCAATAATCGATAACTAAAACTATAAATGTAGCTCTTCTTACTGGGCGATTGCATCAACTTAGATGCTTCTCCTGTGTTCTACTGTGCTGCTTGTATTGTCCCCACATACCGCAGCACGCGACAAGGGCTGGCAGACCATAAATGTAACCGTTTCAGAGAGAAATGCGACCAATGTGACGATCTCGCGTTATATCGATTCGATGGTGAATGACGAAACACGGAGATTTTCTAAGGTTTTTACTACATATTAACACTTTTCACATTTTCTCGTGTTACGTGGCTGCCAGTCCTCGGTTCATGCAAAATCTTAAGGTCCTCGGTCATGTCCAAGGCATCAAACCGACCAATAATTCAATAATCGATAACTAAAACTATAAATGTAGCTCTTCTTACTGGGCGATTGCATCAACTTAGATGCTTCTCCTGTGTTCTACTGTGTGCTTGTATTGTCCCCACATACCGCAGCACGCGACAAGGGCTGGCAGACCATAAATGTAACCGTTTCAGAGAGAAATGCGACCAATGTGACGATCTCGCGTTATATCGATTCGATGGTGAATGACGAAACACGGAGATTTTCTAAGGTTTTTACTACATATTAACACTTTTCACATTTTCTCGTGTTACGTGGCTGCCAGTCCTCGGTTCATGCAAAATCTTAAGGACCTCGGTCATGTCCAAGGCACCAAACCGACCAATAATACAATAATCGATAACTAAAACTATAAATGTAGCTCTTCTTACTGGGCGATTGCATCAACTTAGATGCTTCTCCTGTGTTGTACTGTGCTGCTTGTATTGTCCCCGCATACCGCAGCACGCGACAAGGGCTGGCAGACCATAGATGTAACCGTTTCAGAGAGAAATGCGACCAATGTGACGGTCTCGCGTTATATCGATTCGATGGTAAATGACGAAACACGGAGATTTTCTAAGGTTTTTACTACATATTAACACTATTCACATTTTCTCGTGTTACGTGGCTGCCAGTCCTCGGTTCATGTAAAATCTTAAGGTCCTCGGTCATGTCCAAGGCACCAAACCGACCAATAATTCGATAATCGATAACTAAAGCTATAAATGTAGCTCTTCTTACTGGGCGATTGCATCAACTAAGATGCTTCTCCTGTGTTCTACTGTGCTGCTTGTATTGTCGCCACATACCGCAGCACGCGACAAGGGCTGGCAGACCATAAATGTAACCGTTTCAGAGAGAAATGGGACCAATGTGACGATCTCGCGTTATATCGATTCGATGGTGAATGACGAAACACGGAGATTTTCTAAGGTTTTTACTACATATTAACACTTTTCACATTTTCTCGTGTTACGTGGCTGCCAGTCCTCGGTTCATGCAAAATCTTAAGGTCCTCGTTCATGTCCAAGGCACCAAACCGACCAATAATTCAATAATCGATAACTAAAACTATAAATGTAGCTCTTCTTACTGGGCGATTGCATCAACTTAGATGCTTCTCCTGTGTTCTACTGTGCTGCTTGTATTGTCCCCACATACCGCAGCACATGACAAGGGCTGGCAGACCATAAATGTAACCGTTTCAGAGAGAAATGCGACCAATGTGACGATCTCGCGTTATATCGATTCGATGGTGAATGACGAAACACGGAGATTTTCTAAGGTTTTTACTACTATTAACACTTTTCACATTTTCTCGTGTTACGTGGCTGCCAGTCCTCGGTTCATGCAAAATCTTAAGGTCCTCGGTCATGTCCAAGGCACCAAACCGACCAATAATTCAATAATCGATAACTAAAACTATAAATGTAGCTCTGCTTACTGGACGATTGCATCAACTTAGATGCTTCTCCTGTGTTCTACTGTGCTGCTTGTATTGTCCCCACATAACCCAGCACGCGACAAGGGCTGACAGACCATAAATGTAACCGTTTCAGAGAGAAATGCGACTAATGTGACGATCTCGCGTTATATCGATTCGATGGTGAATGACGAAACACGGAGATTTTCTAAGGTTTTTACTACATATTAACACTTTTCACATTTTCTCGTGTTACGTGGCTGCCAGTCCTCGGTTCATGCAAAATCTTAAGGTCCTCGGTCATGTCCAAGGCACCAAACCGACCAATAATGCAATAATCGATAACTAAAACTATAAATGTAGCTCTTCTTACTGGGCGATTGCATCAACTTAGATGCTTCTCCTGTGTTCTACTGTGCTGCTTGTATTGTCCCCACATACCGCAGCACGCGACAAGGGCTGGCAGACCATAAACGTAACCGTTTCAGAGAGAAATGCGACCAATGTGACGATCTCGCGTTATATCGATTCGATGGTGAATGACGAAACACGGAGATTTTCTAAGGTTTTTACTACATATTAACACTTTTCACATTTTCTCGTGTTACGTGGCTGCCAGTCCTCGGTTCATGCAAAATCTTAAGGTCCTCGGTCATATCCAAGGCACCAAACCGACCAATAATTCAGTAACCAATAACTAAAACTATAAATGTAGCTCTTCTTACTGGGCGATTGCATCAACTTAGATGCTTCTCCTGTGTTGTACTGTGCTGCTTGTATTGTCCCCACATACCGCAGCACGCGACAGGGCTGGCAGACCATAAATGTAACCGTTTCAGAGAGAAATGCGACCAACGTGACGATCTCGCGTTATATCGATTCGATGGTGAATGACGAAACACGGAGATTTTCTAAGGTTTTTACTACATATTAACACTTTTCACATTTTCTCGTGTTACGTGGCTGCCAGTCCTCGGTTCATGCAAAATCTTAAGGTCCTCGTTCATGTCCAAGGCACCAAACCGACCAATAATTCAATAATCGATAACTAAAACTATGAATGTAGCTCTTCTTACTGGGCGATTGCATCAACTTAGATGCTTCTCCTGTGTTCTACTGTGCTGCTTGTATTGTCCCCACATACCGCAGCACGCGACAAGGGCTGGCAGACCATAAATGTAACCGTTTCAGAGAGAAATGCGACCAATGTGACGATCTCGCGTTATATCGATTCGATGGTGAATGACGAAACACGGAGATTTTCTAAGGTTTTTACTACATATTAACACTTTTCACATTTTCTCGTGTTACGTGGCTGCCAGTCCTCGGTTCATGTAAAATCTTAAGGTCCTCGGTCATGTCCAAGGCACCAAACCGACCAATAATTCGATAATCGATAACTAAAGCTATAAATGTAGCTCTTCTTACTGGGCGATTGCATCAACTAAGATGCTTCTCCTGTGTTCTACTGTGCTGCTTGTATTGTCGCCACATACCGCAGCACGCGACAAGGGCTGGCAGACCATAAATGTAACCGTTTCAGAGAGAAATGGGACCAATGTGACGATCTCGCGTTATATCGATTCGATGGTGAATGACGAAACACGGAGATTTTCTAAGGTTTTTACTACATATTAACACTTTTCACATTTTCTCGTGTTACGTGGCTGCCAGTCCTCGGTTCATGCAAAATCTTAAGGTCCTCGTTCATGTCCAAGGCACCAAACCGACCAATAATTCAATAATCGATAACTAAAACTATAAATGTAGCTCTTCTTACTGGGCGATTGCATCAACTTAGATGCTTCTCCTGTGTTCTACTGTGCTGCTTGTATTGTCCCCACATACCGCAGCACATGACAAGGGCTGGCAGACCATAAATGTAACCGTTTCAGAGAGAAATGCGACCAATGTGACGATCTCGCGTTATATCGATTCGATGGTGAATGACGAAACACGGAGATTTTCTAAGGTTTTTACTACTATTAACACTTTTCACATTTTCTCGTGTTACGTGGCTGCCAGTCCTCGGTTCATGCAAAATCTTAAGGTCCTCGGTCATGTCCAAGGCACCAAACCGACCAATAATTCAATAATCGATAACTAAAACTATAAATGTAGCTCTGCTTACTGGGCGATTGCATCAACTTAGATGCTTCTCCTGTGTTCTACTGTGCTGCTTGTATTGTCCCCACATAACCCAGCACGCGACAAGGGCTGGCAGACCATAAATGTAACCGTTTCAGAGAGAAATGCGACCAATGTGACGATCTCGCGTTATATCGATTCGATGGTGAATGACGAAACACGGAGATTTTCTAAGGTTTTTACTACATATTAACACTTTTCACATTTTCTCGTGTTACGTGGCTGCCAGTCCTCGGTTCATGCAAAATCTTAAGGTCCTCGGTCATGTCCAAGGCACCAAACCGACCAATAATTCAATAATCGATAACTAAAACTATAAATTTAGCTCTTCTTACTGGGCGATTGCATCAACTTAGATGCTTCTCCTGTGTTCTACTGTGCTGCTTGTATTGTCCCCACATACCGCAGCACCCGACAAGGGCTGGCAGACCATAAATGTAACCGTTTCAGAGAGAAATGCGACCAATGTGACAATCTCGCGTTATATCGATTCGATGGTGAATGACGAAACACGGAGATTTTCTCAGGTTTTTACTACATATTAACACTTTTCACATTTTCTCGTGTTACGTGGCTGCCAGTCCTCGGTTCATGCAAAATCTTAAGGTCCTCGGTCATGTCCAAGGCACCAAACCGACCAATAATGCAATAATCGGTAACTAAAACTATAAATGTAGCTCTTCTTACTGGGCGATTGCATCAACTTAGATGCTTCTCCTGTGTTGTACTGTGCTGCTTGTATTGTCCCCACATACCGCAGCACGCGACAAGGGCTGGCAGACCATAAATGTAACCGTTTCAGAGAGAAATGCGGCCAATGTGACGATCTCGCGTTATATCGATTCGATGGTGAACGACGAAACACGGAGATTTTCTAAGGTTTTTACTACATATTAACACTTTTCACATTTTCTCGTGTTACGTGGCTGCCAGTCCTCGGTTCATGCAAAATCTTAAGGTCCTCGGTCATGTCCAAGGCACCAAACCGACCAATAATTCAGTAACCGATAACTAAAACTATAAATGTAGCTATTCTTACTGGGCGATTGCATCAACTTAGATGCTTCTCCTGTGTTGTACTGTGCTGCTTGTATTGTCCCCACATACCGCAGCACGCGACAAGGGCTGGCAGACCATAAATGTAACCGTTTCAGAGAGAAATGCGACCAACGTGACGATCTCGCGTTATATCGATTCGATGGTGAATGACGAAACACGGAGATTTTCTAAGGTTTTTACTACATATTAACACTTTTCACATTTTCTCGTGTTACGTGGCTGCCAGTCCTCGGTTCATGCAAAATCTTAAGGTCCTCGTTCATGTCCAAGGCACCAAACCGACCAATAATTCAATAATCGATAACTAAAACTATGAATGTAGCTCTTCTTACTGGGCGATTGCATCAACTTAGATGCTTCTCCTGTGTTCTACTGTGCTGCTTGTATTGTCCCCACATACCGCAGCACGCGACAAGGGCTGGCAGACCATAAATGTAACCGTTTCAGAGAGAAATGCGACCAATGTGACGATCTCGCGTTATATCGATTCGATGGTGAATGACGAAACACGGAGATTTTCTAAGGTTTTTACTACATATTAACACTTTTCACATTTTCTCGTGTTACGTGGCTGCCAGTCCTCGGTTCATGCAAAATCTTAAGGTCCTCGGTCATGTCCAAGGCACCAAACCGACCAATAATTCAATAATCGATAACTAAAACTATAAATGTAGCTCTTCTTACTGGGCGATTGCATCAACTTAGATGCTTCTCCTGTGTTCTACTGTGTGCTTGTATTGTCCCCACATACCGCAGCACGCGTCAAGGGCTGGCAGACCATAAATGTAACCGTTTCAGAGAGAAATGCGACCAATGTGACGATCTCGCGTTATATCGATTCGATGGTGAATGACGAAACACGGAGATTTTCTAAGGTTTTTACTACATATTAACACTTTTCACATTTTCTCGTGTTACGTGGCTGCCAGTCCTCGGTTCATGCAAAATCTTAAGGACCTCGGTCATGTCCAAGGCACCAAACCGACCAATAATACAATAATCGATAACTAAAACTATAAATGTAGCTCTTCTTACTGGGCGATTGCATCAACTTAGATGCTTCTCCTGTGTTCTACTGTGCTGCTTGTATTGTCCCCACATACCGCAGCACGCGACAAGGGCTGGCAGACCATAAATGTAACCGTTTCAGAGAGAAATGCGACCAAAGTGACGATCTCGCGTTATATCGATTCGATGGTGAATGACGAAACACGGAGATTTTCTAAGGTTTTTACTACATATTAACACTTTTCACATTTTCTCGTGTTACGTGGCTGCCAGTCCTCGGTTCATGCAAAATCTTAAGGTCCTCGGTCATGTCCAAGGCACCAAACCGACCAATAATTCAGTAATCGATAACTAAAACTATAAATGTAGCTCTTCTTACTGGGCGATTGCATCAACTTAGATGCTTCTCCTGTGTTGTACTGTGCTGCTTGTATTGTCCCCACATACCGCAGCACGCGACAAGGGCTGGCAGACCATAAATGTAACCGTTTCAGAGAGAAATGCGACCAATGTGACGATCTCGCGTTATATCGATTCGATGGTGAATGACGAAACACGGAGATTTTCTAAGGTTTTTACTACATATTAACACTTCTCACATTTTCTCGTGTTACGTGGCTGCCAGTCCTCGGTTCATGCAAAATCTTAAGGTCCTCGGTCATGTCCAAGGCACCAAACCGACCAATAATTCAATAATCGATAACTAAAACTATAAATGTAGCTCTTCTTACTGGGCGATTGCATCAACTTAGATGCTTCTCCTGTGTTCTACTGTGCTGCTTGTATTGTCCCCACATACCGCAGCACGCGACAAGGGCTGGCAGACCATAAATGTAACCGTTTCAGAGAGAAATGCGACCAATGTGACGATCTCGCGTTATATCGATTCGATGGTGAATGACGAAACACGGAGATTTTCTAAGGTTTTTACTACATATTATCACTTTTCACATTTTCTCGTGTTACGTGGCTGCCAGTCCTCGGTTCATGCAAAATCTTAAGGTCCTCGGTCATGTCCGAGGCACCAAACCGACCAATAATTCAATAATCGATAACCAAAACTATGAATGTAGCTCTTCTTACTGGGCGATGGCATCAACTTAGATGCTTCTCCTGTGTTCTACTGTGCTGCTTGTATTGTCCCCACATACCGCAGCACGCGACAAGGGCTGGCAGACCATAAATGTAACCGTTTCAGAGAGAAATGCGACCAATGTGACGATCTCGCGTTATATCGATTCGATGGTGAATGACGAAACACGGAGATTTTCTAAGGTTTTTACTACTATTAACACTTTTCACATTTTCTCGTGTTACGTGGCTGCCAGTCCTCGGTTCATGCAAAATCTTAAAGTCCTCGGTCATGTCCAAGGCACCAAACCGACCAATAATTCAATAATCGATAACTAAAACTATAAATGTAGCTCTTCTTATTGGGCGATTGCATCAACTTAGATGCTTCTCCTGTGTTGTACTGTGCTGCTTGTATTGTCCCCACATACCGCAGCACGCGACAAGGGCTGGCAGACCATAAATGTAACCGTTTCAGAGAGAAATGCGACCAATGTGACGATCTCGCGTTATATCGATTCGATGGTGAATGACGAAACACGGAGATTTTCTAAGGTTTTTACTACATATTAACACTTTTCACATTTTCTCGTGTTACGTGGCTGCTAGTCCTCGGTTCATGCAAAATCTTAAGGTCCTCGGTCATGTCCAAGGCACCAAACCGACCAATAATTCAATAATCGATAGCTCAAACTATAAATGTAGCTCTTCTTACTGGGCGATTGCATCAACTTAGATGCTTCTCCTGTGTTCTACTGTGCTGCTTGTATTGTCCCCACATACCGCAGCACGCGACAAGGGCTGGCAGACCATAAATGTAACCGTTTCAGAGAGAAATGCGACCAATGTGACGATCTCGCGTTATATCGATTCGATGGTGAATGACGAAACACGGAGATTTTCTAAGGTTTTTACTACATATTAACACTTTTCACATTTTCTCGTGTTACGTGGCTGCCAGTCCTCGGTTCATGCAAAATCTTAAGGTCCTCGGTCATGTCCAAGGCACCAAACCGACCAATAATTCAATAATCGATAACTAAAACTATAAATGTAGCTCTTCTTACTGGGCGATTGCATCAACTTAGATGCTTCTCCTGTGTTGTACTGTGCTGCTTGTATTGTCCCCACATACCGCAGCACGCGACAAGGGCTGGCAGACCATAAATGTAACCGTTTCAGAGAGAAATGCGACCAATGTGACGATCTCGCGTTACATCGATTCGATGGTGAATGACGAAACACGGAGATTTTCTAAGGTTTTTACTACATATTAACACTTTTCACATTTTCTCGTGTTACGTGGCTGCCAGTCCTCGGTTCATGCAAAATCTTAAGGTCCGCGGTCATGTCCAAGGCACCAAACCGACCAATAATTCAATAATCGATAACTTAAACTATAAATGTAGCTCTTCTTACTGGGCGATTGCATCAACTTAGATGCTTCTCCTGTGTTGTACTGTGCTGCTTGTATTGTCCCCACATACCGCAGCACGCGACAAGGGCTGGCAGACCATAAATGTAACCGTTTCAGAGAGAAATGCGACCAATGTGACGATCTCGCGTTATATCGATTCGATGGTGAATGACGAAACACGGAGATTTTCTAAGGTTTTTACTACATATTAACAGTTTTCACATTTTCTCGTGTTACGTGGCTGCCAGTCCTCGGTTCATGCAAAATCTTAAGGTCCCCGGTCATGTCAAAGGCACGAAACCGACCAATAATTCAATAATCGATAACTAAAACTATAAATGTAGCTCTTCTTACTGGGCGATGGCATCAACTTAGATGCTTCTCCTGTGTTCTACTTTGCTGCTTGTATTGTCCCCACATACCGCAGCACGCGACAAGGGCTGGCAGACCATAAATGTAACCGTTTCAGAGAG
The DNA here is from genome assembly GCF_023898315.1 of Schistocerca nitens. Classification (NCBI taxonomy): domain Eukaryota; kingdom Metazoa; phylum Arthropoda; class Insecta; order Orthoptera; family Acrididae; genus Schistocerca; species Schistocerca nitens. Next base: position 66,881,210 of record NC_064625.1, read on the forward strand.
AAATGCGACCAATGTGACGATCTCGCGTTATATCGATTCGATGGTGAATGACGAAACACGGAGATTTTCTAAGGTTTTTACTACATATTAACACTTTTCACATTTTCTCGTGTTACGTGGCTGCCAGTCCTCGGTTCATGCTAAATCTTAAGGTCCTCGGTCATGTCCAAGGCACCAAACCGACCAATAATTCAATAATCGATAACTAAAACTATAAATGTAGCTCTTCTTACTGGGCGATTGCATCAACTTAGATGCTTCTCCTGTGTTCTACTGTGCTGCTTGTATTGTCCCCACATACCGCAGCACGCGACAAGGGCTGGCAGACCATAAATGTAACCGTTTCAGAGAGAAATGCGACCAATGTGACGATCTCGCGTTATATCGATTCGATGGTGAATGACGAAACACGGAGATTTTCTAAGGTTTTTACTACATATTAACACTTTTCACATTTTCTCGTGTTACGTGGCTGCCAGTCCTCGGTTCATGCAAAATCTTAAGGTCCTCGGTCATGTCCAAGGCACCAAACCGACCAATAATTCAATAATCGATAACTAAAACTATAAATGTAGCTCTTCTTACTGGGCGATTGCATCAACTTAGATGCTTCTCCTGTGTTCTACTGTGCTGCTTGTATTGTCCCCACATACCGCAGCACGCGACAAGGGCTGGCAGACCATAAATGTAACCGTTTCAGAGAGAAATGCGACCAATGTGACGATCTCGCGTTATATCGATTCGATGGTGAATGACGAAACACGGAGATTTTCTAAGGTTTTTACTACATATTAACACTTTTCACATTTTCTCGTGTTACGTGGCTGCCAGTCCTCGGTTCATGCAAAAACTTAAGGTCCTCGGTCATGTCCAAGGCACCAAACCGACCAATAATTCAATAATCGATAGCTAAAACTATAAATGTAGCTCTTCTTACTGGGCGATTGCATCAACTTAGATGCTTCTCCTGTGTTCTACTGTGCTGCTTGAATTGTCCCCACATACCGCAGCACGCGACAAGGGCTGGCAGACCATAAATGTAACCGTTTCAGAGAGAAATGCGACCAATGTGACGATCTCGCGTTATATCGATTCGATGGTGAATGACGAAACACGGAGATTTTCTAAGGTTTTTACTACATATTAACACTTTTCACATTTTCTCGTGTTACGTGGCTGCCAGTCCTCGGTTCATGCAAAATCTTAAGGTCCTCGGTCATGTCCAAGGCACCAAACCGACCAATAATTCAATAATCGATAACCAAAACTATAAATGTAGCTCTTCTTTCTGGGCGATTGCATCAACGTAGATGCTTCTCCTGTGTTCTACTGTGCTGCTTGTATTGTCCCCACATACCGCAGCACGCGACAAGGGCTGGCAGACCATAAATGTAACCGTTTCAGAGAGAAATGCGACCAATGTGACGATCTCGCGTTATATCGATTCGATGGTGAATGACGAAACACGGAGATTTTCTAAGGTTTTTACTACATATTAACACTTTTCACATTTTCTCGTGTTACGTGGCTGCCAGTCCTCGGTTCATGCAAAATCTTAAGGTCCCCGGTCATGTCAAAGGCACGAAACCGACCAATAATTCAATAATCGATAACTAAAACTATAAATGTAGCTCTTCTTACTGGGCGATGGCATCAACTTAGATGCTTCTCCTGTGTTCTACTTTGCTGCTTGTATTGTCCCCACATACCGCAGCACGCGACAAGGGCTGGCAGACCATAAATGTAACCGTTTCAGAGAGAAATGCGACCAATGTGACGATCTCGCGTTATATCGATTCGATGGTGAATGACGAAACACGGAGATTTTCTAAGGTTTTTACTACATATTAACACTTTTCACATTTTCTCGTGTTACGTGGCTGCCAGTCCTCGGTTCATGCAAAATCTTAAGGTCCTCGGTCATGTCCAAGGCACCAAACCGACCAATAATTCAATAATCTATAACTAAAACTATAAATGTAGCTCTTCTTACTGGGCGATTGCATCAACTTAGATGCTTCTCCTGTGTTCTACTGTGCTGCTTGTATTGTCCCCACATACCGCAGCACGCGACAAGGGCTGGCAGACCATAAATGTAACCGTTTCAGAGAGAAATGCGACCAATGTGACGATCTCGCGTTATATCGATTCGATGGTGAATGACGAAACACGGAGATTTTCTAAGGTTTTTACTACATATTAACACTTTTCACATTTTCTCGTGTTACGTGGCTGCCAGTCCTCGGTTCATGCAAAATCTTAAGGTCCTCGGTCATGTCTAAGGCACCAAACCGACCAATAATTCAATAATCGATAACTAAAACTATAAATGTAGCTCTTCTTACTGGGCGATTGCATCAACTTAGATGCTTCTCCTGTGTTGTACTGTGCTGCTTGTATTGTCCCCACATACCGCAGCACGCGACAAGGGCTGGCAGACCATAAATGTAACCGTTTCAGAGAGAAATGCGACCAATGTGACGATCTCGCGTTATATCGATTCGATGGTGAATGACGAAACACGGAGATTTTCTAAGGTTTTTACTACATATTAACACTTTTCACATTTTCTCGTGTTACGTGGCTGCCAGTCCTCGGTTCATGCAAAATCTTAAGGTCCTCGGTCATGTCCAAGGCACCAAACCGACCAATAATTCAATAATCGATAGCTAAAACTATAAATGTAGCTCTTCTTACTGGGCGATTGCATCAACTTAGATGCTTCTCCTGTGTTCTACTGTGCTGCTTGAATTGTCCCCACATACCGCAGCACGCGACAAGGGCTGGCAGACCATAAATGTAACCGTTTCAGAGAGAAATGCGACCAATGTGACGATCTCGCGTTATATCGATTCGATGGTGAATGACGAAACACGGAGATTTTCTAAGGTTTTTACTACATATTAACACTTTTCACATTTTCTCGTGTTACGTGGCTGCCAGTCCTCGGTTCATGCAAAATCTTAAGGTCCTCGGTCATGTCCAAGGCACCAAACCGACCAATAATTCAATAATCGATAACCAAAACTATAAATGTAGCTCTTCTTTCTGGGCGATTGCATCAACGTAGATGCTTCTCCTGTGTTCTACTGTGCTGCTTGTATTGTCCCCACATACCGCAGCACGCGACAAGGGCTGGCAGACCATAAATGTAACCGTTTCAGAGAGAAATGCGACCAATGTGACGATCTCGCGTTATATCGATTCGATGGTGAATGACGAAACACGGAGATTTTCTAAGGTTTTTACTACATATTAACACTTTTCACATTTTCTCGTGTTACGTGGCTGCCAGTCCTCGGTTCATGCAAAATCTTAAGGTCCCCGGTCATGTCAAAGGCACGAAACCGACCAATAATTCAATAATCGATAACTAAAACTATAAATGTAGCTCTTCTTACTGGGCGATGGCATCAACTTAGATGCTTCTCCTGTGTTCTACTTTGCTGCTTGTATTGTCCCCACATACCGCAGCACGCGACAAGGGCTGGCAGACCATAAATGTAACCGTTTCAGAGAGAAATGCGACCAATGTGACGATCTCGCGTTATATCGATTCGATGGTGAATGACGAAACACGGAGATTTTCTAAGGTTTTTACTACATATTAACACTTTTCACATTTTCTCGTGTTACGTGGCTGCCAGTCCTCGGTTCATGCAAAATCTTAAGGTCCTCGGTCATGTCCAAGGCACCAAACCGACCAATAATTCAATAATCTATAACTAAAACTATAAATGTAGCTCTTCTTACTGGGCGATTGCATCAACTTAGATGCTTCTCCTGTGTTCTACTGTGCTGCTTGTATTGTCCCCACATACCGCAGCACGCGACAAGGGCTGGCAGACCATAAATGTAACCGTTTCAGAGAGAAATGCGACCAATGTGACGATCTCGCGTTATATCGATTCGATGGTGAATGACGAAACACGGAGATTTTCTAAGGTTTTTACTACATATTAACACTTTTCACATTTTCTCGTGTTACGTGGCTGCCAGTCCTCGGTTCATGCAAAATCTTAAGGTCCTCGGTCATGTCTAAGGCACCAAACCGACCAATAATTCAATAATCGATAACTAAAACTATAAATGTAGCTCTTCTTACTGGGCGATTGCATCAACTTAGATGCTTCTCCTGTGTTGTACTGTGCTGCTTGTATTGTCCCCACATACCGCAGCACGCGACAAGGGCTGGCAGACCATAAATGTAACCGTTTCAGAGAGAAATGCGACCAATGTGACGATCTCGCGTTATATCGATTCGATGGTGAATGACGAAACACGGAGATTTTCTAAGGTTTTTACTACATATTAACACTTTTCACATTTTCTCGTGTTACGTGGCTGCCAGTCCTCGGTTCATGCAAAATCTTAAGGTCCTCGGTCATGTCCAAGGCACCAAACCGACCAATAATTCAATAATCGATAGCTAAAACTATAAATGTAGCTCTTCTTACTGGGCGATTGCATCAACTTAGATGCTTCTCCTGTGTTCTACTGTGCTGCTTGAATTGTCCCCACATACCGCAGCACGCGACAAGGGCTGGCAGACCATAAATGTAACCGTTTCAGAGAGAAATGCGACCAATGTGACGATCTCGCGTTATATCGATTCGATGGTGAATGACGAAACACGGAGATTTTCTAAGGTTTTTACTACATATTAACACTTTTCACATTTTCTCGTGTTACGTGGCTGCCAGTCCTCGGTTCATGCAAAATCTTAAGGTCCTCGGTCATGTCCAAGGCACCAAACCGACCAATAATTCAATAATCGATAACCAAAACTATAAATGTAGCTCTTCTTTCTGGGCGATTGCATCAACGTAGATGCTTCTCCTGTGTTCTACTGTGCTGCTTGTATTGTCCCCACATACCGCAGCACGCGACAAGGGCTGGCAGACCATAAATGTAACCGTTTCAGAGAGAAATGCGACCAATGTGACGATCTCGCGTTATATCGATTCGATGGTGAATGACGAAACACGGAGATTTTCTAAGGTTTTTACTACATATTAACACTTTTCACATTTTCTCGTGTTACGTGGCTGCAAGTCCTCGGTTCATGCAAAATCTTAAAGTCCTCGGTCATGTCCAAGGCACCAAACCGACCAATAATTCAATAATCGATAACTAAAAATATAAATGTAGCTCTTCTTACTGGGCGATTGCATCAACTTAGATGCTCCTCCTGTGTTCTACTGTGCTCCTTGTATTGTCCCCACATACCGCAGCACGCGACAAGGGCTGGCAGACCATAAATGTAACCGTTTCAGAGAGAAATGCGACCAATGTGACGATCTCGCGTTATATCGATTCGATGGTGAATGACGAAACACGGAGATTTTCTAAGGTTTTTACTACATATTAACACTTTTCACATTTTCTCGTGTTACGTGGCTGCCAGTCCTCGGTTCATGCAAAATCTTAAGGTCCTCGGTCATGTCCAAGGCACCAAACCGACCAATAATTCAATAATCGATAACTAAAACTATAAATGTAGCTCTTCTTACTGGGCGATTGCATCAACTTAGATGCTTCTCCTGTGTTCTACTGTGCTGCTTGTATTGTCCCCACATAACCCAGCACGCGACAAGGGCTGGCAGACCATAAATGTAACCGTTTCAGAGAGAAATGCGACCAATGTGACGATCTCGCGTTATATCGATTCGATGGTGAATGACGAAACACGGAGATTTTCTAAGATTTTTACTACATATTAACACTTTTCACATTTTCTCGTGTTACGTGGCTGCCAGTCCTTGGTTCATGCAAAATCTTAAGGTCCTCGGTCATGTCCAAGGCACCAAACCGACCAATAATTCAATAATCGATAACTAAAACTATAAATGTAGCTCTTCTTACTGGGCGATTGCATCAACTTAGATGCTTCTCCTGTGTTCTACTGTGCTGCTTGTATTGTCCCCACATACCGCAGCACGCGACAAGGGCTGGCAGACCATAAACGTAACCGTTTCAGAGAGAAATGCGACCAATGTGACGATCTCGCGTTATATCGATTCGATGGTGAATGACGAAACACGGAGATTTTCTAAGATTTTTACTACATATTAACACTTTTCACATTTTCTCGTGTTACGTGGCTGCCAGTCCTCGGTTCATGCAAAATCTTAAGGTCCTCGGTCATGTCCAAGGCACCAAACCGACCAATAATTCAATAATCGATAACTAAAACTATAAATGTAGCTCTTCTTACTGGGCGATTGCATCAACTTAGATGCTTCTCCTGTGTTGTACTGTGCTGCTTGTATTGTCCCCACATACCGCAGCACGCGACAAGGGCTGGCAGACCATAAATGTAACCGTTTCAGAGAGAAATGCGACCAATGTGACGATCTCGCGTTATATCGATTCGATGGTGAATGACGAAACACGGAGATTTTCTAAGGTTTTTACTACATATTAACACTTTTCACATTTTCTCGTGTTACGTGGCTACCAGTCCTCGGTTCATGCAAAATCTTAAGGTCCTCGGTCATGTCCAAGGCACCAAACCGACCAATAATTCAATAATCGATAGCTAAAACTATAAATGTAGCTCTTCTTACTGGGCGATTGCATCAACTTAGATGCTTCTCCTGTGTTCTACTGTGCTGCTTGAATTGTCCCCACATACCGCAGCACGCGACAAGGGCTGGCAGACCATAAATGTAACCGTTTCAGAGAGAAATGCGACCAATGTGACGATCTCGCGTTATATCGATTCGATGGTGAATGACGAAACACGGAGATTTTCTAAGGTTTTTACTACATATTAACACTTTTCACATTTTCTCGTGTTACGTGGCTGCCAGTCCTCGGTTCATGCAAAATCTTAAGGTCCTCGGTCATGTCCAAGGCACCAAACCGACCAATAATTCAATAATCGATAACCAAAACTATAAATGTAGCTCTTCTTTCTGGGCGATTGCATCAACTTAGATGCTTCTCCTGTGTTCTACTGTGCTGCTTGTATTGTCCCCACATACCGCTGCACGCGACAAGGGCTGGCAGACCATAAATGTAACCGTTTCAGAGAGAAATGCGACCAATGTGACGATCTCGCGTTATATCGATTCGATGGTGAATGACGAAACACGGAGATTTTCTAAGGTTTTTACTACATATTAACACTTTTCACATTTTCTCGTGTTACGTGGCTGCCAGTCCTCGGTTCATGCAAAATCTTAAGGTCCTCGGTCATGTCCAAGGCACCAAACCGACCAATAATTCAATAATCGATAACTAAAAATATAAATGTAGCTCTTCTTACTGGGCGATTGCATCAACTTAGATGCTTCTCCTGTGTTCTACTGTGCTGCTTGTATTGTCCCCACATACCGCAGCACGCGACAAGGGCTGGCAGACCATAAATGTAACCGTTTCAGAGAGAAATGCGACCAATGTGACGATCTCGCGTTATATCGATTCGATGGTGAATGACGAAACACGGAGATTTTCTAAGGTTTTTACTACATATTAACACTTTTCACATTTTCTCGTGTTACGTGGCTGCCAGTCCTCGGTTCATGCAAAATCTTAAGGTCCTCGGTCATGTCCAAGGCACCAAACCGACCAATAATTCAATAATCGATAACTAAAACTATAAATGTAGCTCTTCTTACTGGGCGATTGCATCAACTTAGATGCTTCTCCTGTGTTCTACTGTGCTGCTTGTATTGTCCCCACATACCGCAGCACGCGACAAGGGCTGGCAGACCATAAATGTAACCGTTTCAGAGAGAAATGCGACCAATGTGACGATCTCGCGTTATATCGATTCGATGGTGAATGACGAAACACGGAGATTTTCTAAGGTTCTTACTACATGTTAACACTTTTCACATTTTCTCGTGTTACGTGGCTGCCAGTCCTCGGTTCATGCAAAATCTTAAGGTCCTCGGTCATGTCCAAGGCACCAAACCGACCAATAATTCAATAATCGATAACTAAAACTATAAATGTAGCTCTTCTTACTGGGCGATGGCATCAACTTAGATGCTTCTCCTGTGTTCTACTGTGCTGCTTGTATTGTCCCCACATACCGCAGCACGCGACAAGGGCTGGCAGACCATAAATGTAACCGTTTCAGAGAGAAATGCGACCAATGTGACGATCTCGCGTTTATCGATTCGATGGTGAATGACGAAAGACGGAGATTTTCTAAGGTTTTTACTACATATTAACACTTTTCACATTTTCTCGTGTTACGTGGCTGCCAGTCCTCGGTTCATGCAAAATCTTAAGGTCCTCGGTCATGTCCAAGGCACCAAACCGACCAATAATTCAATAATCGATAACTAAAAATATAAATGTAGCTCTTCTTACTGGGCGATTGCATCAACTTAGATGCTTCTCCTGTGTTCTACTGTGCTGCTTGTATTGTCCCCACATACCGCAGCACGCGACAAGGGCTGGCAGACCATAAACGTAACCGATTCAGAGAGAAATGCGACCAATGTGACGATCTCGCGTTATATCGATTCGATGGTGAATGACGAAACACGGAGATTTTCTAAGATTTTTACTACATATTAACACTTTTCACATTTTCTCGTGTTACGTGGCTGCCAGTCCTCGGTTCATGCAAAATCTTAAGGTCCTCGGTCATGTCCAAGGCACCAAACCGACCAATAATTCAATAATCGATAGCTAAAACTATAAATGTAGCTCTTCTTACTGGGCGATTGCATCAACTTAGATGCTTCTCCTGTGTTCTACTGTGCTGCTTGAATTGTCCCCACATACCGCAGCACGCGACAAGGGCTGGCAGACCATAAATGTAACCGTTTCAGAGAGAAATGCGACCAATGTGACGATCTCGCGTTATATCGATTCGATGGTGAATGACGAAACACGGAGATTTTCTAAGGTTTTTACTACATATTAACACTTTTCACATTTTCTCGTGTTACGTGGCTGCCAGTCCTCGGTTCATGCAAAATCTTAAGGTCCTCGGTCATGTCCAAGGCACCAAACCGACCAATAATTCAATAATCGATAACCAAAACTATAAATGTAGCTCTTCTTTCTGGGCGATTGCATCAACTTAGATGCTTCTCCTGTGTTCTACTGTGCTGCTTGTATTGTCCCCACATACCGCTGCACGCGACAAGGGCTGGCAGACCATAAATGTAACCGTTTCAGAGAGAAATGCGACCAATGTGACGATCTCGCGTTATATCGATTCGATGGTGAATGACGAAACACGGAGATTTTCTAAGGTTTTTACTACATATTAACACTTTTCACATTTTCTCGTGTTACGTGGCTGCCAGTCCTCGGTTCATGCAAAATCTTAAGGTTCTCGGTCATGTCCAAGGCACCAAACCGACCAATAATTCAATAATCGATAACTAAAAATATAAATGTAGCTCTTCTTACTGGGCGATTGCATCAACTTAGATGCTTCTCCTGTGTTCTACTGTGCTGCTTGTATTGTCCCCACATACCGCAGCACGCGACAAGGGCTGGCAGACCATAAATGTAACCGTTTCAGAGAGAAATGCGACCAATGTGACGATCTCGCGTTATATCGATTCGATGGTGAATGACGAAACACGGAGATTTTCTAAGGTTTTTACTACATATTAACACTTTTCACATTTTCTCGTGTTACGTGGCTGCCAGTCCTCGGTTCATGCAAAATCTTAAGGTCCTCGGTCATGTCCAAGGCACCAAACCGACCAATAATTCAATAATCGATAACTAAAACTATAAATGTAGCTCTTCTTACTGGGCGATTGCATCAACTTAGATGCTTCTCCTGTGTTCTACTGTGCTGCTTGTATTGTCCCCACATACCGCAGCACGCGACAAGGGCTGGCAGACCATAAATGTAACCGTTTCAGAGAGAAATGCGACCAATGTGACGATCTCGCGTTATATCGATTCGATGGTGAATGACGAAACACGGAGATTTTAAAAGGTTCTTACTACATGTTAACACTTTTCACATTTTCTCGTGTTACGTGGCTGCCAGTCCTCGGTTCATGCAAAATCTTAAGGTCCTCGGTCATGTCCAAGGCACCAAACCGACCAATAATTCAATAATCGATAACTAAAACTATAAATGTAGCTCTTCTTACTGGGCGATGGCATCAACTTAGATGCTTCTCCTGTGTTCTACTGTGCTGCTTGTATTGTCCCCACATACCGCAGCACGCGACAAGGGCTGGCAGACCATAAATGTAACCGTTTCAGAGAGAAATGCGACCAATGTGACGATCTCGCGTTTATCGATTCGATGGTGAATGACGAAAGACGGAGATTTTCTAAGGTTTTTACTACATATTAACACTTTTCACATTTTCTCGTGTTACGTGGCTGCCAGTCCTCGGTTCATGTAAAATCTTAAGGTCCTCGGTCATGTCCAAGGCACCAAACCGACCAATAATTCAATAATCGATAACTAAAAATATAAATGTAGCTCTTCTTACTGGGCGATTGCATCAACTTAGATGCTTCTCCTGTGTTCTACTGTGCTGCTTGTATTGTCCCCACATACCGCAGCACGCGACAAGGGCTGGCAGACCATAAACGTAACCGTTTCAGAGAGAAATGCGACCAATGTGACGATCTCGCGTTATATCGATTCGATGGTGAATGACGAAACACGGAGATTTTCTAAGATTTTTACTACATATTAACACTTTTCACATTTTCTCGTGTTACGTGGCTGCCAGTCCTCGGTTCATGCAAAATCTTAAGGTCCTCGGTCATGTCCAAGGCACCAAACCGACAAATAATTCAATAATCGATAACTAAAACTATAAATGTAGCTCTTCTTACTGGGCTATTGCATCAACTTAGATGCTTCTCCTGTGTTGTACTGTGCTGCTTGTATTGTCACCACATACCGCAGCACGCGACAAGGGCTGGCAGACCATAAATGTAACCGTTTCAGAGAGAAATGGGACCAATTTGACGATCTCGCGTTATATCGATTCGATGGTGAATGACGAAACACGGAGACTTTCTAAGGTTTTTACTACATATTAACACTTTTCACATTTTCTCGTGTTACGTGGCTGCCAGTCCTCGGTTCATGCAAAATCTTAAGGTCCTCGGTCATGTCCAAGGCACCAAACCGACAAATAATTCAATAATCGATAACTAAAACTATAAATGTAGCTCTTCTTACTGGGCGATTGCATCAACTTAGATGCTTCTCCTGTGTTGTACTGTGCTGCTTGTATTGTCCCCACATACCGCAGCACGCGACAAGGGCTGGCAGACCATAAATGTAACCGTTTCAGAGAGAAATGGGACCAATGTGACGATCTCGCGTTATATCGATTCGATGGTGAATGACGAAACACGGAGATTTTCTAAGGTTTTTACTACATATTAACACTTTTCACATTTTCTCGTGTTACGTGGCTGCCAGTCCTCGGTTCATGCAAAATCTTAAGGTCCTCGGTCATGTCCAAGGCACCAAACCGCCCAATAATTCAATAATCGATAGCTAAAACTATAAATGTAGCTCTTCTTACTGGGCGATTGCATCAACTTAGATGCTTCTCCTGTGTTCTACTGTGCTGCTTGAATTGTCCCCACATACCGCAGCACGCGACAAGGGCTGGCAGACCATAAATGTAACCGTTTCAGAGAGAAATGCGACCAATGTGACGATCTCGCGTTATATCGATTCGATGGTGAATGACGAAACACGGAGATTTTCTAAGGTTTTTACTACATATTAACACTTTTCACATTTTCTCGTGTTACGTGGCTGCCAGTCCTCGGTTCATGCAAAATCTTAAGGTCCTCGGTCATGTCCAAGGCACCAAACCGACCAATAATTCAATAATCGATAACCAAAACTATAAATGTAGCTCTTCTTTCTGGGCGATTGCATCAACTTAGATGCTTCTCCTGTGTTCTACTGTGCTGCTTGTATTGTCCCCACATACCGCTGCACGCGACAAGGGCTGGCAGACCATAAATGTAACCGTTTCAGAGAGAAATGCGACCAATGTGACGATCTCGCGTTATATCGATTCGATGGTGAATGACGAAACACGGAGATTTTCTAAGGTTTTTACTACATATTAACACTTTTCACATTTTCTCGTGTTACGTGGCTGCCAGTCCTCGGTTCATGCAAAATCTTAAGGTCCTCGGTCATGTCCAAGGCACCAAACCGACCAATAATTCAATAATCGATAACTAAAAATATAAATGTAGCTCTTCTTACTGGGCGATTGCATCAACTTAGATGCTTCTCCTGTGTTCTACTGTGCTGCTTGTATTGTCCCCACATACCGCAGCACGCGACAAGGGCTGGCAGACCATAAATGTAACGGTTTCAGAGAGAAATGCGACCAATGTGACGATCTCGCGTTATATCGATTCGATGGTGAATGACGAAACACGGAGATTTTCTAAGGTTTTTACTACATATTAACACTTTTCACATTTTCTCGTGTTACGTGGCTGCCAGTCCTCGGTTCATGCAAAATCTTAAGGTCCTCGGTCATGTCCAAGGCACCAAACCGACCAATAATTCAATAATCGATAACTAAAACTATAAATGTAGCTCTTCTTACTGGGCGATTGCATCAACTTAGATGCTTCTCCTGTGTTCTACTGTGCTGCTTGTATTGTCCCCACATACCGCAGCACGCGACAAGGGCTGGCAGACCATAAATGTAACCGTTTCAGAGAGAAATGCGACCAATGTGACGATCTCGCGTTATATCGATTCGATGGTGAATGACGAAACACGGAGATTTTCTAAGGTTCTTACTACATGTTAACACTTTTCACATTTTCTCGTGTTACGTGGCTGCCAGTCCTCGGTTCATGCAAAATCTTAAGGTCCTCGGACATGTCCAAGGCACCAAACCGACCAATAATTCAATAATCGATAACTAAAACTATAAATGTAGCTCTTCTTACTGGGCGATGGCATCAACTTAGATGCTTCTCCTGTGTTCTACTGTGCTGCTTGTATTGTCCCCACATACCGCAGCACGCGACAAGGGCTGGCAGACCATAAATGTAACCGTTTCAGAGAGAAATGCGACCAATGTGACGATCTCGCGTTTATCGATTCGATGGTGAATGACGAAAGACGGAGATTTTCTAAGGTTTTTACTACATATTAACACTTTTCACATTTTCTCGTGTTACGTGGCTGCCAGTCCTCGGTTCATGTAAAATCTTAAGGTCCTCGGTCATGTCCAAGGCACCAAACCGACCAATAATTCAATAATCGATAACTAAAAATATAAATGTAGCTCTTCTTACTGGGCGATTGCATCAACTTAGATGCTTCTCCTGTGTTCTACTGTGCTGCTTGTATTGTCCCCACATACCGCAGCACGCGACAAGGGCTGGCAGACCATAAACGTAACCGTTTCAGAGAGAAATGCGACCAATGTGACGATCTCGCGTTATATCGATTCGATGGTGAATGACGAAACACGGAGATTTTCTAAGATTTTTACTACATATTAACACTTTTCACATTTTCTCGTGTTACGTGGCTGCCAGTCCTCGGTTCATGCAAAATCTTAAGGTCCTCGGTCATGTCCAAGGCACCAAACCGACAAATAATTCAATAATCGATAACTAAAACTATAAATGTAGCTCTTCTTACTGGGCGCTTGCATCAACTTAGATGCTTCTCCTGTGTTGTACTGTGCTGCTTGTATTGTCCCCACATACCGCAGCACGCGACAAGGGCTGGCAGACCATAAATGTAACCGTTTCAGAGAGAAATGGGACCAATGTGACGATCGCGCGTTATATCGATTCGATGGTGAATGACGAAACACGGAGATTTTCTAAGGTTTTTACTACATATTAACACTTTTCACATTTTCTCGTGTTACGTGGCTGCCAGTCCTCGGTTCATGCAAAATCTTAAGGTCCTCGGTCATGTCCAAGGCACCAAACCGACCAATAATTCAATAATCGATAGCTAAAACTATAAATGTAGCTCTTCTTACTGGGCGATTGCATCAACTTAGATGCTTCTCCTGTGTTCTACTGTGCTGCTTGCATTGTCCCCACATACCGCAGCACGCGACAAGGGCTGGCAGACCATAAATGTAACCGTTTCAGAGAGAAATGCGACCAATGTGACGATCTCGCGTTATATCGATTCGATGGTGAATGACGAAACACGGAGATTTTCTAAGGTTTTTACTACATATTAACACTTTTCACATTTTCTCGTGTTACGTGGCTGCCAGTCCTCGGTTCATGCAAAATCTTAAGGTCCTCGGTCATGTCCAAGGCACCAAACCGACCAATAATTCAATAATCGATAACTAAAAATATAAATGTAGCTCTTCTTACTGGGCGATTGCATCAACTTAGATGCTTCTCCTGTGTTCTACTGTGCTGCTTGTATTGTCCCCACATACCGCAGCACGCGACAAGGGCTGGCAGACCATAAATGTAACCGTTTCAGAGAGAAATGCGACCAATGTGACGATCTCGCGTTTATCGATTCGATGGTGAATGACGAAAGACGGAGATTTTCTAAGGTTTTTACTACATATTAACACTTTTCACATTTTCTCGTGTTACGTGGCTGCCAGTCCTCGGTTCATGCAAAATCTTAAGGTCCTCGGTCATGTCCAAGGCACCAAACCGACCAATAATTCAATAATCGATAACTAAAACTATAAATGTAGCTCTTCTTACTGGGCGATTGCATCAACTTAGATGCTTCTCCTGTGTTCTACTTTGCTGCTTGTATTGTCCCCACATACCGCAGCACGCGACAAGGGCTGGCAGACCATAAATGTAACCGTTTCAGAGAGAAATGCGACCAATGTGACGATCTCGCGTTATATCGATTCGATGGTGAATGACGAAACACGGAGATTTTCTAAGGGTTTACTACATATTAACACTTTTCACATTTTCTCGTGTTACGTGGCTGCCAGTCCTCGGTTCATGCAAAATCTTAAGGTCCTCGGTCATGTCCAAGGCACCAAACCGACCAATAATTCAATAATCGATAACTAAAACTATAAATGTAGCTCTTCTTACTGGGCGATTGCATCAACTTAGATGCTTCTCCTGTGTTCTACTGTGCTGCTTGTATTGTCCCCACATACCGCAGCACGCGACAAGGGCTGGCAGACCATAAATGTAACCGTTTCAGAGAGAAATGCGACCAATGTGACGATCTCGCGTTATATCGATTCGATGGTGAATGACGAAACACGGAGATTTTCTAAGGTTTTTACTACATGTTAACACTTTTCACATTTTCTCGTGTTACGTGGCTGCCAGTCCTCGGTTCATGCAAAATCTTAAGGTCCTCGGTCATGTCCAAGGCACCAAACCGACCAATAATTCAATAATCGATAACTAAAACTATAAATGTAGCTCTTCTTACTGGGCGATGGCATCAACTTAGATGCTTCTCCTGTGTTCTACTGTGCTGCTTGTATTGTCCCCACATACCGCAGCACGCGACAAGGGCTGACAGACCATAAATGTAACCGTTTCAGAGAGAAATGCGACCAATGTGACGATCTCGCGTTATATCGATTCGATGGTGAATGACGAAAGACGGAGATTTTCTAAGGTTTTTACTACATATTAACACTTTTCACATTTTCTCGTGTTACGTGGCTGCCAGTCCTCGGTTCATGCAAAATCTTAAGGTCCTCGGTCATGTCCAAGGCACCAAACCGACCAATAATTCAATAATCGATAACTAAAACTATAAATGTAGCTCTTCTTACTGGGCGATTGCATCAACTTAGATGCTTCTCCTGTGTTCTACTGTGCTGCTTGTATTGTCCCCACATACCGCAGCACGCGACAAGGGCTGGCAGACCATAAATGTAACCGTTTCAGAGAGAAATGCGACCAATGTGACGATCTCGCGTTATATCGATTCGATGGTGAATGACGAAAGACGGAGATTTTCTAAGATTTTTACTACATATTAACACTTTTCACATTTTCTCGTGTTACGTGGCTGCCAGTCCTCGGTTCATGCAAAATCTTAAGGTCCTCGGTCATGTCCAAGGCACCAAACCGACCAATAATTCAATAATCGATAACTAAAAATATAAATGTAGCTCTTCTTACTGGGCGATTGCATCAACTTAGATGCTTCTCCTGTGTTCTACTTTGCTGCTTGTATTGTCCCCACATACCGCAGCACGCGACAAGGGCTGGCAGACCATAAATGTAACCGTTTCAGAGATAAATGCGACCAATGTGACGATCTCGCGTTATATCGATTCGATGGTGAATGACGAAACACGGAGATTTTCTAAGGTTTTTACTACATATTAACACTTTTCACATTTTCTCGTGTTACGTGGCTGCCAGTCCTCGGTTCATGCAAAATCTTAAGGTCCTCGGTCATGTCCAAGGCACCAAACCGACCAATAATTGAATAATCGATAACTAAAACTATAAATGTAGCTCTTCTTACTGGGCGATTGCATCAACTTAGATGCTTCTCCTGTGTTCTACTGTGCTGCTTGTATTGTCCCCACATACCGCAGCACGAGACAAGGGCTGGCAGACCATAAACGTAACCGTTTCAGAGAGAAATGCGACCAATGTGACGATCTCGCGTTATATCGATTCGATGGTGAATGACGAAACACGGAGATTTTCTAAGATTTTTACTACATATTAACACTTTTCACATTTTCTCGTGTTACGTGCCTGCCAGTCCTCGGTTCATGCAAAATCTTAAGGTCCTCGGTCATGTCCAAGGCACCAAACCGACAAATAATTCAATAATCGATAACTAAAACTATAAATGTAGCTCTTCTTACTGGGCGATTGCATCAACTTAGATGCTTCTCCTGTGTTCTACTGTGCTGCTTGTATTGTCCCCACATACTGCAGCACGCGACAAGGGCTGGCAGACCATAAATGTAACCGTTTCAGAGAGAAATGCGACCAATGTGACGATCTCGCGTTATATCGATTCGATGGTGAATGACGAAACACGGAGATTTTCTAAGGTTTTTACTACATATTAACACTTTTCACATTTTCTCGTGTTACGTGGCTGCCAGTCCTCGGTTCATGCAAAATCTTAAGGTCCTCGGTCATGTCCAAGGCACCAAACCGACCAATAATTCAATAATCGATAGCTAAAACTATAAATGTAGCTCTTCTTACTGGGCGATTGCATTAACTTAGATGCTTCTCTTGTGTTCTACTGTGCTGCTTGTATTGTCCCCACATACCGCAGCACGCGACAAGGGCTGGCAGACCATAAATGTAACCGTTTCAGAGAGAAATGCGACCAATGTGACGATCTCGCGTTTATCGATTCGATGGTGAATGACGAAACACGGAGATTTTCTAAGGTTTTTACTACATATTAACACTTTTCACATTTTCTCGTGTTACGTGGCTGCCAGTCCTCGGTTCATGCAAAATCTTAAGGTCCTCGGTCATGTCCAAGGCACCAAACCGACCAATAATTCAATAATCGATAACCAAAACTATAAATGTAGCTCTTCTTTCTGGGCGATTGCATCAACTTAGATGCTTCTCCTGTGTTCTACTGTGCTGCTTGTATTGTCCCCACATACCGCTGCACGCGACAAGGGCTGGCAGACCATAATGTAACCGTTTCAGAGAGAAATGCGACCAATGTGACGATCTCGCGTTATATCGATTCGATGGTGAATGACGAAACACGGAGATTTTCTAAGGTTTTTACTACATATTAACACTTTTCACATTTTCTCGTGTTACGTGGCTGCCAGTCCTCGGTTCATGCAAAATCTTAAGGTCCTCGGTCATGTCCAAGGCACCAAACCGACCAATAATTCAATAATCGATAACTAAAACTATAAATGTAGCTCTTCTTACTGGGCGATTGCATCAACTTAGATGCTTCTCCTGTGTTCTACTGTGCTGCTTGTATTGTCCCCACATACCGCAGCACGCGACAAGGGCTGGCAGACCATAAATGTAACCGTTTCAGAGAGAAATGCGACCAATGTGACGATCTCGCGTTATATCGATTCGATGGTGAATGACGAAACACGGAGATTTTCTAAGGTTTTTACTACATATTAACACTTTTCACATTTTCTCGTGTTACGTGGCTGCCAGTCCTCGGTTCATGCAAAATCTTAAGGTCCTCGGTCATGTCCAAGGCACCAAACCGACCAATAATTCAATAATCGATAACTAAAACTATAAATGTAGCTCTTCTTACTGGGCGATTGCATCAACTTAGATGCTTCTCCTGTGTTGTACTGTGCTGCTTGTATTGTCCCCACATACCGCAGCACGCGACAAGGGCTGGCAGACCATAAATGTAACCGTTTCAGAGAGAAATGCGACCAATGTGACGATCTCGCGTTATATCGATTCGATGGTGAATGACGAAACACGGAGATTTTCTAAGGTTTTTACTACATATTAACACTTTTCACATTTTCTCGTGTTACGTGGCTGCCAGTCCTCGGTTCATGCAAAATCTTAAGGTCCTCGGTCATGTCCAAGGCACCAAACCGACCAATAATTCAATAATCGATAACTAAAACTATAAATGTAGCTCTTCTTACTGGGCGATGGCATCAACTTAGATGCTTCTCCTGTGTTCTACTGTGCTGCTTGTATTGTCCCCACATACCGCAGCACGCGACAAGGGCTGGCAGACCATAAATGTAACCGTTTCAGAGAGAAATGCGACCAATGTGACGATCTCGCGTTATATCGATTCGATGGTGAATGACGAAACACGGAGATTTTCTAAGGTTTTTACTACATATTAACACTTTTCACATTTTCTCGTGTTACGTGGCTGCCAGTCCTCGGTTCATGCAAAATCTTAAGGTCCTCGGTCATGTCCAAGGCACCAAACCGACCAATAATTCAATAATCGATAACTAAAACTATAAATGTAGCTCTTCTTACTGGGCGATTGCATCAACTTAGATGCTTCTCCTGTGTTCTACTGTGCTGCTTGTATTGTCCCCACATAACCCAGCACGCGACAAGGGCTGGCAGACCATAAATGTAACCGTTTCAGAGAGAAATGCGACCAATGTGACGATCTCGCGTTATATCGATTCGATGGTGAATGACGAAACACGGAGATTTTCTAAGGTTTTTACTACATATTAACACTTTTCACATTTTCTCGTGTTACGTGGCTGCCAGTCCTCGGTTCATGCAAAATCTTAAGGTCCTAGGTCATGTCCAAGGCACCAAACCGACCAATAATTCAAAAATCGATAGCTAAAACTATAAATGTAGCTCTTCTTACTGGGCGATTGCATCAACTTAGATGCTTCTCCTGTGTTCTACTGTGCTGCTTGTATTGTCCCCACATACCGCAGCACGCGACAAGGGCTGGCAGACCATAAATGTAACCGTTTCAGAGAGAAATGCGACCAATGTGACGATCTCGCGTTATATCGATTCGATGGTGAATGACGAAACACGGAGATTTTCTAAGGTTTTTACTACATATTAACACTTTTCACATTTTCTCGTGTTACGTGGCTGCCAGTCCTCGGTTCATGCAAAATCTTAAGGTCCTCGGTCATGTCCAAGGCACCAAACCGAACAATAATTCAATAATCGATAACTAAAACTATAAATGTAGCTCTTCTTACTGGGCGATTGCATCAACTTAGATGCTTCTCCTGTGTTCTACTGTGCTGCTTGAATTGTCCCCACATACCGCAGCACGCGACAAGGGCTGGCAGACCATAAATGTAACCGTTTCAGAGAGAAATGCGACCAATGTGACGATCTCGCGTTATATCGATTCGATGGTGAATGACGAAACACGGAGATTTTCTAAGGTTTTTACTACATATTAACACTTTTCACATTTTCTCGTGTTACGTGGCTGCCAGTCCTCGGTTCATGCAAAATCTTAAGGTCCTCGGTCATGTCCAAGGCACCAAACCGACCAATAATTCAATAATCGATAACTAAAACTATAAATGTAGCTCTTCTTACTGGGCGATTACATCAACTTAGATGCTTCTCCTGTGTTCTACTGTGCTGCTTGTATTGTCCCCACATAACCCAGCACGCGACAAGGGCTGGCAGACCATAAATGTAACCGTTTCAGAGAGAAATGCGACCAATGTGACGATCTCGCGTTATATCGATTCGATGGTGAATGACGAAACACGGAGATTTTCTAATGTTTTTACTACATATTAACACTTTTCACATTTTCTCGTGTTACGTGGGTACCAGTCCTCGGTTCATGCAAAATCTTAAGGTCCTAGGTCATGTCCAAGGCACCAAACCGACCAATAATTCAATAATCGATAACTAAAACTATAAATGTAGCTCTTCTTACTGGGCGATTGCATCAACTTAGATGCTTCTCCTGTGTTCTACTGTGCTGCTTGTATTGTCCCCACATAACCCAGCACGCGACAAGGGCTGGCAGACCATAAATGTAACCGTTTCAGAGAGAAATGCGACCAATGTGACGATGTCGCGTTATATCGATTCGATGGTGAATGACGAAACACGGAGATTTTCTAAGGTTTTTACTACATATTAACACTTTTCACATTTTCTCGTGTTACGTGGGTACCAGTCCTCGGTTCATGCAAAATCTTAAGGTCCTCGGTCATGTCCAAGGCACCAAACCGACCAATAATTCAATAATCGATAACTAAAACTATAAATGTAGCTCTTCTTACTGGGCGATTGCATCAACTTAGATGCTTCTCCTGTGTTGTACTGTGCTGCTTGTATTGTCCCCACATACTGCAGCACGCGACAAGGGCTGGCAGACCATAAATGTAACCGTTTCAGAGAGAAATGCGACCAATGTGACGATCTCGTGTTATATCGATTCGATGGTGAATGACGAAACACGGAGATTTTCTAAGGTTTTTACTACATATTAACACTTTTCTCATTTTCTCGTGTTACGTGGCTGCCAGTCCTCGGTTCATGCAAAATCTTAAGGTCCTCGGTCATGTCCAAGGCACCAAACCGACCAATAATTCCATAATCGATAACTAAAACTATAAATGTAGCTCTTCTTACTGGGCGATTGCATCAACTTAGATGCTTCTCCTGTGTTCTACTGTGCTGCTTGTATTGTCCCCACATACCGCAGCACGCGACAAGGGCTGGCAGACCATAAATGTAACCGTTTCAGAGAGAAATGCGACCAATGTGACGATCTCGCGTTATATCGATTCGATGGTGAATGACGAACACGGACATTTTCTAAGGTTTTTACTACATATTAACACTTTTCACATTTTCTCGTGTTACGTGGCTGCCAGTCCTCGGTTCATGCAAAATCTTAAGGTCCTCGGTCATGTCCAAGGCACCAAACCGACCAATAATTCAATAATCGATAACTAAAACTATAAATGTAGCTCTTCTTACTGGGCGATTGCATCAACTTAGATGCTTCTCCTGTGTTCTACTGTGCTGCTTGTATTGTCCCCACATAACCCAGCACGCGACAAGGGCTGGCAGACCATAAATGTAACCGTTTCAGAGAGAAATGCGACCAATGTGACGATCTCGCGTTATATCGATTCGATGGTGAACGACGAAACACGGAGATTTTCTAAGGTTTTTACTACATATTAACACTTTTCACATTTTCTCGTGTTACGTGGCTGCCAGTCCTCGGTTCATGCAAAATCTTAAGGTCCTAGGTCATGTCCAAGGCACCAAACCGACCAATAATTCAATAATCGATAACTAAAACTATAAATGTAGCTCTTCTTACTGGGCGATTGCATCAACTTAGATGCTTCTCCTGTGTTCTACTGTGCTGCTTGTATTGTCCCCACATACCGCAGCACGCGACAAGGGCTGGCAGACCATAAATGTAACCGTTTCAGAGAGAAATGCGACCAATGTGACGATCTCGCGTTATATCGATTCGGTGGTGAATGACGAAACACGGAGATTTTCTAAGGTTTTTACTACATATTAACACTTTTCACATTTTCTCGTGTTACGTGGCTGCCAGTCCTCGGTTCATGCAAAATCTTAAGGTCCTCGGTCATGTCCACGGCACCAAACCGACCAATAATTCAATAATCGATAACTAAAACTATAAATGTAGATCTGCTTACTGGGCGATTGCATCAACTTAGATGCTTCTCCTGTGTTCTACTGTGCCGCTTGTATTGTCCCCACATACCGCAGCACGCGACAAGGGCTGGCAGACCATAAATGTAACCGTTTCAGAGAGAAATGCGACCAATGTGACGATCTCGCGTTATATCGATTCGATGGTGAATGACGAAACACGGAGATTTTCTAAGGTTTTTACTACATATTAACACTTTTCACATTTTCTCGTGTTACGTGGCTGCCAGTCCTCGGTTCATGCAAAATCTTAAGGTCCTCGGTCATGTCCAAGGCACCAAACCGAACAATAATTCAATAATCGATAACTAAAACTATAAATGTAGCTCTTCTTACTGGGCGATTGCATCAACTTAGATGCTTCTCCTGTGTTCTACTGTGCTGCTTGAATTGTCCCCACATACCGCATTACGCGACAAGGGCTGGCAGACCATAAATGTAACCGTTTCAGAGAGAAATGCGACCAATGTGACGATCTCGCGTTATATCGATTCGATGGTGAATGACGAAACACGGAGATTTTCTAAGGTTTTTACTACATATTAACACTTTTCACATTTTCTCGTGTTACGTGGCTGCCAGTCCTCGGTTCATGCAAAATCTTAAGGTCCTCGGTCATGTCCAAGGCACCAAACCGACCAATAATTCAATAATCGATAACTAAAACTATAAATGTAGCTCTTCTTACTGGGCGATGGCATCAACTTAGATGCTTCTCCTGTGTTCTACTGTGCTGCTTGTATTGTCCCCACATACCGCAGCACGCGACAAGGGCTGGCAGACCATAAATGTAACCGTTTCAGAGAGAAATGCGACCAATGTGACGATCTCGCGTTATATCGATTCGATGGTGAATGACGAAACACGGAGATTTTCTAATGTTTTTACTACATATTAACACTTTTCACATTTTCTAGTGGCTCAAATGGCTCTGAGCACTATGGGACTCAACTGCTGAGGTCATTAGTCCCCTAGAACTTAGAACTAATTAAACCTAACTAACCTAAGGACATCACAAACATCCATGCCCGAGGCAGGATTCGAACCTGCGACCGTAGCGGTCTTGCGGTTCCAGGCTGCAGCGCCTTTAACCGCACGGCCACTTCGGCCGGCCACATTTTCTAGTGTTACGTGGGTACCAGTCCTCATTTCATGCAAAATCTTAAGGTCCTAGGTCATGTCCAAGGCACCAAACCGACCAATAATTCAATAATCGATAACTAAAACTATAAATGTAGCTCTTCTTACTGGGCGATTGCATCAACTTAGATGCTTCTCCTGTGTTGTACTGTGCTGCTTGTATTGTCCCCACATACTGCAGCACGCGACAAGGGCTGGCAGACCATAAATGTAACCGTTTCAGAGAGAAATGCGACCAATGTGACGATCTCGCGTTATATCGATTCGATGGTGAATGACGAAACACGGAGATTTTCTAAGGTTTTTACTACATATTAACACTTTTCTCATTTTCTCCTGTTACGTGGCTGCCAGTCCTCGGTTCATGCAAAATCTTAAGGTCCTCGGTCATGTCCAAGGCACCAAACCGACCAATAATTCAATAATCGATAACTAAAACTATAAATGTAGCTCTTCTTACTGGGCGATTGCATCAACTTAGATGCTTCTCCTGTGTTCTACTGTGCTGCTTGTATTGTCCCCACATACCGCAGCACGCGACAAGGGCTGGCAGACCATAAATGTAACCGTTTCAGAGAGAAATGCGACCAATGTGACGATCTCGCGTTATATCGATTCGATGGTGAATGACGAAACACGGAGATTTTCTAAGGTTTTTACTACATATTAACACTTTTCACATTTTCTCGTGTTACGTGGCTGCCAGTCCTCGGTTCATGCAAAATCTTAAGGTCCTCGGTCATGTCCAAGGCACCAAACCGACCAATAATTCAATAATCGATAACTAAAACTATAAATGTAGCTCTTCTTACTGGGCGATTGCATCAACTTAGATGCTTCTCCTGTGTTCTACTGTGCTGCTTGTATTGTCCCCACATAACCCAGCACGCGACAAGGGCTGGCAGACCATAAATGTAACCGTTTCAGAGAGAAATGCGACCGATGTGACGATCTCGCGTTATATCGATTCGATGGTGAATGACGAAACACGGAGATTTTCTAAGGTTTTTACTACATATTAACACTTTTCACATTTTCTCGTGTTACGTGGCTGCCAGTCCTCGGTCCATGCAAAATCTTAAGGTCCTCGGTCATGTCCAAGGCACCAAACCGACCAATAATTCAATAATCGATAACTAAAACTATAAATGTAGCTCTTCTTACTGGGCGATTGCATCAACTTAGATGCTTCTCCTGTGTTCTACTGTGCTGCTTGTATTGTCCCCACATACCGCAGCACGCGACAAGGGCTGGCAGACCATAAATGTAACCGTTTCAGAGAGAAATGCGACCAATGTGACGATCTCGCGTTATATCGATTCGATGGTGAATGACGAAACACGGAGATTTTCTAAGGTTTTTACTACATATTAACACTTTTCACATTTTCTCGTGTTACGTGGCTGCCAGTCCTCGGTTCATGCAAAATCTTAAGGTCCTCGGTCATGTCCAAGGCACCAAACCGACCAATAATTCAATAATCGATAACTAAAACTATAAATGTAGCTCTTCTTACTGGGCGATTGCATCAACTTAGATGCTTCTCCTGTGTTGTACTGTGCTGCTTGTATTGTCCCCACATACCGCAGCACGCGACAAGGGCTGGCAGACCATAAATGTAACCGTTTCAGAGAGAAATGCGACCAATGTGACGATCTCGCGTTATATCGATTCGATGGTGAATGACGAAACACGGAGATTTTCTAAGGTTTTTACTACATATTAACACTTTTCACATTTTCTCGTGTTACGTGGCTGCCAGTCCTCGGTTCATGCAAAATCTTAAGGTCCTCGGTCATGTCCAAGGCACCAAACCGACCAATAATTCAATAATCGATAGCTAAAACTATAAATGTAGCTCTTCTTACTGGGCGATTGCATCAACTTAGATGCTTCTCCTGTGTTCTACTGTGCTGCTTGTATTGTCCCCACATACCGCAGCACGCGACAAGGGCTCGCAGACCATAAATGTAACCGTTTCAGAGAGAAATGCGACCAATGTGACGATCTCGCGTTATATCGATTCGATGGTGAATGACGAAACACGGAGATTTTCTAAGGTTTTTACTACATATTAACACTTTTCACATTTTCTCGTGTTACGTGGCTGCCAGTCCTCGGTTCATGCAAAATCTTAAGGTCCTCGGTCATGTCCAAGGCACCAAACCGACCAATAATTCAATAATCGATAACTAAAACTATAAATGTAGCTCTTCTTACTGGGCGATTGCATCAACTTAGATGCTTCTCCTGTGTTGTACTGTGCTGCTTGTATTGTCCCCACATACCGCAGCACGCGACAAGGGCTGGCAGACCATAAATGTAACCGTTTCAGAGAGAGATGCGACCAATGTGACGATCTCGCGTTATATCGATTCGATGGTGAATGACGAAACACGGAGATTTTCTAAGGTTTTTACTACATATTAACACTTTTCACATTTTCTCGTGTTACGTGGCTGCCAGTCCTCGGTTCATGCAAAATCTTAAGGTCCTCGGTCATGTCCAAGGCACCAAACCGACCAATAATTCAATAATCGATAGCTAAAACTATAAATGTAGCTCTTCTTACTGGGCGATTGCATCAACTTAGATGCTTCTCCTGTGTTCTACTGTGCTGCTTGTATTGTCCCCACATACCGCAGCACGCGACAAGGGCTCGCAGACCATAAATGTAACCGTTTCAGAGAGAAATGCGACCAATGTGACGATCTCGCGTTATATCGATTCGATGGTGAATGACGAAACACGGAGATTTTCTAAGGTTTTTACTACATATTAACACTTTTCACATTTTCTCGTGTTACGTGGCTGCCAGTCCTCGGTTCATGCAAAATCTTAAGGTCCTCGGTCATGTCCAAGGCACCAAACCGACCAATAATTCAATAATCGATAACTAAAACTATAAATGTAGCTCTTCTTACTGGGCGATTGCATCAACTTAGATGCTTCTCCTGTGTTCTACTGTGCTGCTTGTATTGTCCCCACATAACCCAGCACGCGACAAGGGCTGGCAGACCATAAATGTAACCGTTTCAGAGAGAAATGCGACCAATGTGACGATGTCGCGTTATATCGATTCGATGGTGAATGACGAAACACGGAGATTTTCTAAGGTTTTTACTACATATTAACACTTTTCACATTTTCTCGTGTTACGTGGGTACCAGTCCTCGGTTCATGCAAAATCTTAAGGTCCTCGGTCATTTCCAAGGCACCAAACCGACCAATAATTCAATAATCGATAACTAAAACTATAAATGTAGCTCTTCTTACTGGGCGATTGCATCAACTTAGATGCTTCTCCTGTGTTGTACTGTGCTGCTTGTATTGTCCCCACATACTGCAGCACGCGACAAGGGCTGGCAGACTGTGGTGTCACCGCTAGACACCACACTTGCTAGGTGGTAACTTAAATCGGCCGCGGTCCTGTAGTACATGTCGGACCCGCGTGTCGCCACTGTGTATTCGCAAACGTAGCGCCACCACAGGGCAGGTCACAAGACACGGACTTGACCTCGCCCCAGTTGTACGGACGACATAGCTTGCGACTAGACCTACCAAGTATTCCTCTCATTTGCCGAGAGACAGATTAAATAGCCTTCAGCTAGTCCATCGCTACTACCTAGCAAGGCGCCATGTGTATCATTGCTAATTGCTTACTACTATGCAAGAGATGTATTTCAACAAGAACAAGACTACATTAAAGTTAAGTATATTAATATCTCTCTTCTTTTCTTTATAGTTTTCATCCAGTCTCCTGTTTCAGAATTTACGCCCGTCTGCGTTAGTTTCGCGTGCACCTAGCCACTCATTGTGTCGAGACCTTAGGGAATCGACACAACAATATTTTGGCGACGAGGATGGGATGCCGCGCCCACGTTGCAGTCTTTGTGTTCTATTTGCTCTAATTTGCTTGTGTCATGGCTTCGCCGCATTCTCCAGATGTACTGTCCGAATTTTTTCGCTTGCAGAATCAGCAGACGCAGGCGTTATTGGAAGCCCTTGGACAGCTCGTCCAGGGTCAACGTGCGCTGCAAACCGATGCGGCGGCAGCCGCTTCTTCGCTACCGCAGCCACACAACGCTGTCGCACCGCCATTTAGGCCCTTCGAGGCCACAACCGAAAGCTGGACTGAGTGGGCCGATCAGTTCAACTTCCACCTCACTGCTTATGGAATTCAAGGTAAAGAGCGGCAGCCGTTTTTGCTTTCTTGTGTCGGTGTGTCTACCTACCGGGTGATAGTGAAATTGTTTCCCCGACGCGACGTAGCAACTCTGACCTACGAGGAAATTTTGTCTGCTTTGGATGCCTATTTCAAAGAAACAGTAAATGTAGTTGCCAAACGGTATACGTTTTTTCGTACAAAACGTACGGCCGGTCAGACTAATAGGGAGTGGGTAGCAACTTTGCAAGGACTTACTAGAGACTGCGCGTTTGCCTGTGAATGTGGCCTCCCATATTCAGATACTATGGTGCGTGATGCAATTGCACAGAACGTTTCTGATGTTCGCATAAGGGAACAGATTTTGAAACTAGTTAATCCCTCCCTGCAACAAGTGATAGACATATTGGACAGGCAAGACACACTTGACTTTGCTCAGGAATCATTTGAAACTTCGCCAGCAGTGTGTCACATTAATCGGCCCGCCGGGCCCGCTGCACGGGACGCTCAGCGGCCCTCGCGCCCGACTTCGCTGCGGCCGCCTAGCTTGCAACCACGTGCGCCGCGTAAGCAAGCAAATGCAGTGAAATCTTGCCCGCGGTGTGCAACTAGACATTCGCGTGAAAATTGCCCGTCACGCCAAGCTATTTGCTTTTACTGTCAAAAGAAAGGACATGTACAAAGTGTTTGCCAGAAAAAGCTTAGATCAGACACTCGCAATAATTCCAGGCCTTTTGCTTCGCGCCGGAATCGAACCCAGGACAATCAGGCTCGTGGACCTTCGCCCATGGACATTCATGTCGTTCATGCCCACCCGTCCAGTGACACTTTAGCTACCAGTGACTGTGTTCGTCCCACCCAAAGTGTGCGTCGACGTCGCCGGAAATCCAGTAAAGTTGCAAGTGCTTCTGGACCTGTATCAGTTCAACTTGCACGAGACAGTCGCTCTTGTCGTCAACAAGACAATAAACTTTTTGTGGACTTAGACTTTGCAGGAAAAGTGATCCCATTCCAGCTCGATACCGGAGCTGCTGTTTCATTGCTCAATCACGACACGTACAAACAACTGGGCGCCCCGCCATTGCGTGCCGCACATGTTACGTTAACTAGTTACTCAGGACAGCATATACCTGTGTTAGGACAGTGCAGCCTTCTTGCCACATACAAGGGACAGACAAAACTTGTGTCATTTTATGTTCTTCGTTCCTCTAGTGCAGTGAACTTGTTTGGTTTAGATTTGTTTCAATTATTTAATATGTCTATTGTAAATCAGGTCCTATCAGTGAATCAGACTGTGCCTTCCGCCAGTGTTTCTAGTCTTTGTGAAGAATTTGCAGACATTTTTGCACCGGGCCTTGGTTGCGCTAAGAACTATGAAGCGCATTTGGAACTGAAAGACAACGCGCAACCGAAATTTTTCAGAGCGCGCAATGTTCCCCACGCATTGCGTGATGAGGTCGCACGAACATTAGCCGAATTAGAATCTCAAGGTGTCATTGAACGAGTGCAGGCTTCTCTCTGGGCCTCACCCTTAGTAATTTTGCCCAAACCTTCCGGAAAATTGAGACTTTGCGTGGACTTCAAGGCAACTGTGAATCCACAACTTGTGACTGCTACTTTTCCTTTGCCCCGCCCGGAAGATCTTTTTGACAAACTGTGCCCGGGAAAATATTTTTCAAAATTGGACCTAGCAGATGCGTACTTGCAACTACCTGTGGACGCAGAATCCCAGCGCGTCTTAGTGGTTAACACGCATCTTGGCTTGTATCGCTTCAAAAGACTGCCATTCGGGTGTGCATCCGCCCCTGCTTTATTTCAGCAATATTTACAAACTATTTGTGCGTCGGTCCCTACTGCTGCGAACTATCTGGACGATATTGTGATCTCAGGAAAGACAGAAGCCGAACATTTGCAGAATCTCCGGACCTTATTTCAGGTCTTGCGTCAGAATGGTCTTCGCTTGAGGAAGGACAAATGTGTGTTTTTTGCTCGTGACTTACCGTACCTGGGCCATGTCCTTAACGCCCAAGGTATACATCCGAGTCCAGAGCACCTTCGTGCCATTCAGGACTTGCCGTCCCCGCAGAACTTAAAACAGCTACAGCGTGTGCTGGGTAAGGTAAATTATTATCATCGGTTTGTGCGCAATGCTTCTTCCATTTCAGCTCCGCTTCATCGCTTACGCCGTAAAGGTGTTCCGTTCGTCTGGACGACGGAATGCGAACGCGCCTTTCGCCAGTTGAAATCGGCGTTACTTTCAAATACTTGCCTTACGCCATTCGATCCCCGAAAACCCCTTTTGTTGATGGTAGATGCCTCGGATTTCGGGATCGGTGCTGTGCTTGCGCACAAGGATGGCTCGCATGATCGCCCTATTGCCTTTGCGTCCAAATTGCTCTCATCTGCGCAAAGAAATTATTCACAAATAGAGAAAGAAGCTTTAGCTCTCGTGTTTGGTGTTACCAAGTTTCACGATTTCTTGTATGGTCGTCACTTTACCATCATCACGGACCACAAACCGTTGACATCACTTTTTCATCCGACCAAGCCTGTACCTCCACGTACGGCGCAGAAATTCATTCGCTGGTCACTTTTTCTCTCGCAGTACCGCTACGATATCTTGTATCGGTCCACTGCTAAGCACGGCAACGCTGATGCGTTGTCCCGTTTGCCTGTTGCTGAGGATAAAGCATTCGATTCTTCCGAACTTGCTTGCATGTTCATTGATTCGGAAGCCGATGACGTGGTCGCATCGTTTCCGATTGATTTTCGTCGTGTGGCTACTGCCACAGCTGCTGACCCTGTCCTTGCTACTGTTTTGCGTTTTGTTGCTACGCAATGGCCCTTGTCAAAGTCACGGATCGAGGATCCTTTGGTTCGCCGTTTTTTTGCTCACAAGGAGAGACTTTTTGTACGACGTGGTGTTTTGTTGTTGCGTTCCGATAATGATCAGTCCCGAGTCGTGGTCCCACGTTCGTTACAGTCCTCTGTCTTACGGCTTCTTCACCAAGGACATTGGGGTATAGTGCGAACGAAACAACTTGCTCGACAGCACTGTACTTGGTTCGGAATCGATGCTGCGATTGCGAATATGTGCTCCTCTTGCGTGGCGTGTGCCGAACAACAATCCGCACCGCCGCGGAAATTCTTTGCATGGCCGAAAGCCACTTCCCCTTGGCAACGCTTGCACATCGATTTTGCTGGTCCATTCTGGAATGCTCGATGGTTGGTTGTGGTCGATGCTTTCAGTAATTTTCCTTTTGTTGTCCGGATGTCTTCCACGACGTCTTCTGCCACAATCCAAGCCTTGTCTGCTATCTTTTGCATTGAGGGTCTTCCGCAGACTATTGTTTCCGACAATGGCCCACAATTCATGTCCGCAGAATTTCAGTCATTCTGCCAGGCCAATGGTATTCAACATCTGACATCCGCGCCGTTTTCGCCACAGTCCAACGGTGCCGCTGAACGATTGGTCCGGACGTTCAAGTCACAGATGTTGAAATTGAAAGAATCGCATTCTCGGGAGGACGCTTTGTTGCTCTTTTTGTCCTCCTATCGCTCTCAGCCCCGCGATGGTCGCTCGCCGGCTGAGTTGCTCCATGGTCGTCCTCATCGAACTCTGATGTCTTTGCTGCATCCGCCACATCAGGTTCCTGTGCAGCGGCAGACTCCTGCTTTTGCTCCTGGCGACGTTGTCTATTATCGCAACTATCGCGGTTCACAGCGTTGGCTCGCAGGGCGCATTCTTCGCTGCCTCGGCCGCGCGATGTATTTGGTTTTGGGGGCCTCTGGTGAGGTGCGTCGGCATCTCAATCAGCTGCGCCTCTGTCGTCGCCTGGGTTCTGCCGCTCCCCGTCTGCTTTCAGCGACGGAGCCGTCAGGTCAGCGCCCTGGGGACCCATCTACTGGCTCGCCTCATCCCCAGGTGTTACCGACGATGCCTTCCATTTTGCCTCATGGCGTCGCGCCGCCGCAGCCGCCGCCGGCGCCGCCAGCAGCGGACGCTTCGCTGCAGCCGCCTCGCGCCTCCCTGGGTCACGCGCCGCCGCTTGCTTCCCGTGACCAGCCGTCCTCCGCCATGGACCTCTTGCCCGCTCCGGACCAGATGTCGTCTTCGCCCGTCGGGTGCTCCGGCCACATGGAGGTCGACCCCGCGGCTCCTCTTATATCATTACGTGCGCAAACACCTCATGTTGACGTGCACCCTGGACTAGGTTTGCAGGCGTTTCCTAGCTCCCCTCGGACCGAATGGCCGGGTGCGGGTGGCACAGCCTCGCCTGTTGTTAGGCTCCCCACCTCATCGCATGCGTCAACATGGGGTCCTCCCCACGGCGGGCGGAAGCCTTATCTCACGACCGTTCGCCGATTTGCGGGGGAGGAATGTGGTGTCACCGCTAGACACCACACTTGCTAGGTGGTAACTTAAATCGGCCGCGGTCCTGTAGTACATGTCGGACCCGCGTGTCGCCACTGTGTATTCGCAAACGTAGCGCCACCACAGGGCAGGTCACAAGACACGGACTTGACCTCGCCCCAGTTGTACGGACGACATAGCTTGCGACTAGACCTACCAAGTATTCCTCTCATTTGCCGAGAGACAGATTAAATAGCCTTCAGCTAGTCCATCGCTACTACCTAGCAAGGCGCCATGTGTATCATTGCTAATTGCTTACTACTATGCAAGAGATGTATTTCAACAAGAACAAGACTACATTAAAGTTAAGTATATTAATATCTCTCTTCTTTTCTTTATAGTTTTCATCCAGTCTCCTGTTTCAGAATTTACGCCCGTCTGCGTTAGTTTCGCGTGCACCTAGCCACTCATTGTGTCGAGACCTTAGGGAATCGACACAACACAGACCATAAATGTAACCGTTTCAGAGAGAAATGCGACCAATGTGACGATCTCGCGTTATATCGATTCGATGGTGAATGACGAAACACGGAGATTTTCTAAGGTTTTTACTACATATTAACACTTTTCTCATTTTCTCCTGTTACGTGGCTGCCAGTCCTCGGTTCATGCAAAATCTTAAGGTCCTCGGTCATGTCCAAGGCACCAAACCGACCAATAATTCAATAATCGATAACTAAAACTATAAATGTAGCTCTTCTTACTGGGCGATTGCATCAACTTAGATGCTTCTCCTGTGTTCTACTGTGCTGCTTGTATTGTCCCCACATACCGCAGCACGCGACAAGGGCTGGCAGACCATAAATGTAACCGTTTCAGAGAGAAATGCGACCAATGTGACGATCTCGCGTTATATCGATTCGATGGTGAATGACGAAACACGGAGATTTTCTAAGGTTTTTACTACATATTAACACTTTTCACATTTTCTCGTGTTACGTGGCTGCCAGTCCTCGGTCCATGCAAAATCTTAAGGTCCTCGGTCATGTCCAAGGCACCAAACCGACCAATAATTCAATAATCGATAACTAAAACTATAAATGTAGCTCTTCTTACTGGGCGATTGCATCAACTTAGATGCTTCTCCTGTGTTCTACTGTGCTGCTTGTATTGTCCCCACATACCGCAGCACGCGACAAGGGCTGGCAGACCATAAATGTAACCGTTTCAGAGAGAAATGCGACCAATGTGACGATCTCGCGTTATATCGATTCGATGGTGAATGACGAAACACGGAGATTTTCTAAGGTTTTTACTACATATTAACACTTTTCACATTTTCTCGTGTTACGTGGCTGCCAGTCCTCGGTTCATGCAAAATCTTAAGGTCCTCGGTCATGTCCAAGGCACCAAACCGACCAATAATTCAATAATCGATAACTAAAACTATAAATGTAGCTCTTCTTACTGGGCGATTGCATCAACTTAGATGCTTCTCCTGTGTTGTACTGTGCTGCTTGTATTGTCCCCACATACCGCAGCACGCGACAAGGGCTGGCAGACCATAAATGTAACCGTTTCAGAGAGAAATGCGACCAATGTGACGATCTCGTGTTATATCGATTCGATGGTGAATGACGAAACACGGAGATTTTCTAAGGTTTTTACTACATATTAACACTTTTCACATTTTCTCGTGTTACGTGGCTGCCAGTCCTCGGTTCATGCAAAATCTTAAGGTCCTCGGTCATGTCCAAGGCACCAAACCGACCAATAATTCAATAATCGATAGCTAAAACTATAAATGTAGCTCTTCTTACTGGGCGATTGCATCAACTTAGATGCTTCTCCTGTGTTCTACTGTGCTGCTTGTATTGTCCCCACATACCGCAGCACGCGACAAGGGCTCGCAGACCATAAATGTAACCGTTTCAGAGAGAAATTCGACCAATGTGACGATCTCGCGTTATATCGATTCGATGGTGAATGACGAAACACGGAGATTTTCTAAGGTTTTTACTACATATTAACACTTTTCACATTTTCTCGTGTTACGTGGCTGCCAGTCCTCGGTTCATGCAAAATCTTAAGGTCCTCGGTCATGTCCAAGGCACCAAACCGACCAATAATTCAATAATCGATAACTAAAACTATAAATGTAGCTCTTCTTACTGGGCGATTGCATCAACTTAGATGCTTCTCCTGTGTTCTACTGTGCTGCTTGTATTGTCCCCACATAACCCAGCAGGCGACAAGGGCTGGCAGACCATAAATGTAACCGTTTCAGAGAGAAATGCGACCAATGTGACGATCTCGCGTTATATCGATTCGATGGTGAATGACGAAACACGGAGATTTTCTAAGGTTTTTACTACATATTAACACTTTTCACATTTTCTCGTGTTACGTGGCTGCCAGTCCTCGGTTCATGCAAAATCTTAAGGTCCTCGGTCATGTCCAAGGCACCAAACCGACCAATAATTCAATAATCGATAACTAAAACTATAAATGTAGCTCTTCTTACTGGGCGATTGCATCAACTTAGATGCTTCTCCTGTGTTCTACTGTGCTGCTTGTATTGTCCCCACATAACCCAGCACGCGACAAGGGCTGGCAGACCATAAATGTAACCGTTTCAGAGAGAAATGCGACCAATGTGACGATGTCGCGTTATATCGATTCGATGGTGAATGACGAAACACGGAGATTTTCTAAGGTTTTTACTACATATTAACACTTTTCACATTTTCTCGTGTTACGTGGGTACCAGTCCTCGGTTCATGCAAAATCTTAAGGTCCTCGGTCATTTCCAAGGCACCAAACCGACCAATAATTCAATAATCGATAACTAAAACTATAAATGTAGCTCTTCTTACTGGGCGATTGCATCAACTTAGATGCTTCTCCTGTGTTGTACTGTTCTGCTTGTATTGTCCCCACATACTGCAGCACGCGACAAGGGCTGGCAGACCATAAATGTAACCGTTTCAGAGAGAAATGCGACCAATGTGACGATCTCGCGTTATATCGATTCGATGGTGAATGACGAAACACGGAGATTTTCTAAGGTTTTTACTACATATTAACACTTTTCACATTTTCTCGTGTTACGTGGCTGCCAGTCCTCGGTTCATGCAAAATCTTAAGGTCCTCGGTCATGTCCAAGGCACCAAACCGACCAATAATTCAATAATCGATAGCTAAAACTATAAATGTAGCTCTTCTTACTGGGCGATTGCATCAACTTAGATGCTTCTCCTGTGTTCTACTGTGCTGCTTGTATTGTCCCCACATACCGCAGCACGCGACAAGGGCTCGCAGACCATAAATGTAACCGTTTCAGAGAGAAATTCGACCAATGTGACGATCTCGCGTTATATCGATTCGATGGTGAATGACGAAACACGGAGATTTTCTAAGGTTTTTACTACATATTAACACTTTTCACATTTTCTCGTGTTACGTGGCTGCCAGTCCTCGGTTCATGCAAAATCTTAAGGTCCTCGGTCATGTCCAAGGCACCAAACCGACCAATAATTCAATAATCGATAACTAAAACTATAAATGTAGCTCTTCTTACTGGGCGATTGCATCAACTTAGATGCTTCTCCTGTGTTCTACTGTGCTGCTTGTATTGTCCCCACATAACCCAGCAGGCGACAAGGGCTGGCAGACCATAAATGTAACCGTTTCAGAGAGAAATGCGACCAATGTGACGATCTCGCGTTATATCGATTCGATGGTGAATGACGAAACACGGAGATTTTCTAAGGTTTTTACTACATATTAACACTTTTCACATTTTCTCGTGTTACGTGGCTGCCAGTCCTCGGTCCATGCAAAATCTTAAGGTCCTCGGTCATGTCCAAGGCACCAAACCGACCAATAATTCAATAATCGATAACTAAAACTATAAATGTAGCTCTTCTTACTGGGCGATTGCATCAACTTAGATGCTTCTCCTGTGTTCTACTGTGCTGCTTGTATTGTCCCCACATACCGCAGCACGCGACAAGGGCTGGCAGACCATAAATGTAACCGTTTCAGAGAGAAATGCGACCAATGTGACGATCTCGCGTTATATCGATTCGATGGTGAATGACGAAACACGGAGATTTTCTAAGGTTTTTACTACATATTAACACTTTTCACATTTTCTCGTGTTACGTGGCTGCCAGTCCTCGGTTCATGCAAAATCTTAAGGTCCTCGGTCATGTCCAAGGCACCAAACCGACAAATAATTCAATAATCGATAACTAAAACTATAAATGTAGCTCTTCTTACTGGGCGATTGCATCAACTTAGATGCTTCTCCTGTGTTGTACTGTGCTGCTTGTATTGTCCCCACATACCGCAGCACGCGACAAGGGCTGGCAGACCATAAATGTAACCGTTTCAGAGAGAAATGCGACCAATGTGACGATCTCGCGTTATATCGATTCGATGGTGAATGACGAAACACGGAGATTTTCTAAGGTTTTTACTACATATTAACACTTTTCACATTTTCTCGTGTTACGTGGCTGCCAGTCCTCGGTTCATGCAAAATCTTAAGGTCCTCGGTCATGTCCAAGGCACCAAACCGACCAATAATTCAATAATCGATAGCTAAAACTATAAATGTAGCTCTTCTTACTGGGCGATTGCATCAACTTAGATGCTTCTCCTGTGTTCTACTGTGCTGCTTGTATTGTCCCCACATACCGCAGCACGCGACAAGGGCTCGCAGACCATAAATGTAACCGTTTCAGAGAGAAATTCGACCAATGTGACGATCTCGCGTTATATCGATTCGATGGTGAATGACGAAACACGGAGATTTTCTAAGGTTTTTACTACATATTAACACTTTTCACATTTTCTCGTGTTACGTGGCTGCCAGTCCTCGGTTCATGCAAAATCTTAAGGTCCTCGGTCATGTCCAAGGCACCAAACCGACCAATAATTCAATAATCGATAACTAAAACTATAAATGTAGCTCTTCTTACTGGGCGATTGCATCAACTTAGATGCTTCTCCTGTGTTCTACTGTGCTGCTTGTATTGTCCCCACATAACCCAGCAGGCGACAAGGGCTGGCAGACCATAAATGTAACCGTTTCAGAGAGAAATGCGACCAATGTGACGATCTCGCGTTATATCGATTCGATGGTGAATGACGAAACACGGAGATTTTCTAAGGTTTTTACTACATATTAACACTTTTCTCATTTTCTCGTGTTACGTGGCTGCCAGTCCTCGGTTCATGCAAAATCTTAAGGTCCTCGGTCATGTCCAAGGCACCAAACCGACCAATAATTCAATAATCGATAACTAAAACTATAAATGTAGCTCTTCTTACTGGGCGATGGCATCAACTTCGATGCTTCTCCTGTGTTCTACTGTGCTGCTTGTATTGTCCCCACATACCGCAGCACGCGACAAGGGCTGGCAGACCATAAATGTAACCGTTTCAGAGAGAAATGCGACCAATGTGACGATCTCGCGTTATATCGATTCGATGGTGAATGACGAAACACGGAGATTTTCTAAGGTTTTTACTACATATTAACACTTTTCACATTTTCTCGTGTTACGTGGCTGCCAGTCCTCGGTTCATGCAAAATCTTAAGGTCCTCGGTCATGTCCAAGGCACCAAACCGACCAATAATTCAATAATCGATAACTAAAACTATAAATGTAGCTCTTCTTACTGGGCGATTGCATCAACTTAGATGCTTCTCCTGTGTTCTACTGTGCTGCTTGTATTGTCCCCACATACCGCAGCACGCGACAAGGGCTCGCAGACCATAAATGTAACCGTTTCAGAGAGAAATGCGACCAATGTGACGATCTCGCGTTATATCGATTCGATGGTGAATGACGAAACACGGAGATTTTCTAAGGTTTTTACTACATATTAACACT
Source organism: Schistocerca nitens (assembly GCF_023898315.1). Taxonomy (NCBI): domain Eukaryota; kingdom Metazoa; phylum Arthropoda; class Insecta; order Orthoptera; family Acrididae; genus Schistocerca; species Schistocerca nitens. The sequence goes on from NC_064625.1 coordinate 66,918,840, forward strand.
TTTCACATTTTCTCGTGTTACGTGGCTGCCAGTCCTCGGTTCATGCAAAATCTTAAGGTCCTCGGTCATGTCCAAGGCACCAAACCGACCAATAATACAATAATCGATAACTAAAACTATAAATGTAGCTCTTCTTACTGGGCGATTGCATCAACTTAGATGCTTCTCCTGTGTTCTACTGTGCTGCTTGTATTGTCCCCACATACCGCAGCACGCGACAAGGGCTCGCAGACCATAAATGTAACCGTTTCAGAGAGAAATGCGACCAATGTGACGATCTCGCGTTATATCGATTCGATGGTGAATGACGAAACACGGAGATTTTCTAAGGTTTTTACTACATATTAACACTTTTCACATTTTCTCGTGTTACGTGGCTGCCAGTCCTCGGTTCATGCAAAATCTTAAGGTCCTCGGTCATGTCCAAGGCACCAAACCGACCAATAATTCAATAATCGATAACTAAAACTATAAATGTAGCTCTTCTTACTGGGCGATTGCATCAACTTAGATGCTTCTCCTGTGTTCTACTGTGCTGCTTGTATTGTCCCCACATAACCCAGCACGCGACACGGGCTGGCAGACCATAAATGTAACCGTTTCAGAGAGAAATGCGACCAATGTGACGATCTCGCGTTATATCGATTCGATGGTGAATGACGAAACACGGAGATTTTCTAAGGTTTTTACTACATATTAACACTTTTCACATTTTCTCGTGTTACGTGGGTACCAGTCCTCGGTTCATGCAAAATCTTAAGGTCCTCGGTCATGTCCAAGGCACCAAACCGACCAATAATTCAATAATCGATAACTAAAACTATAAATGTAGCTCTTCTTACTGGGCGATGGCATCAACTTCGATGCTTCTCCTGTGTTCTACTGTGCTGCTTGTATTGTCCCCACATACCGCATCACGCGACAAGGGCTGGCAGACCATAAATGTAACCGTTTCAGAGAGAAATGCGACCAATGTGACGATCTCGCGTTATATCGATTCGATGGTGAATGACGAAACACGGAGATTTTCTAAGGTTTTTACTACATATTAACACTTTTCACATTTTCTCGTGTTACGTGGCTGCCAGTCCTCGGTCCATGCAAAATCTTAAGGTCCTCGGTCATGTCCAAGGCACCAAACCGACCAATAATTCAATAATCGATAACTAAAACTATAAATGTAGCTCTTCTTACTGGGCGATTGCATCAACTTAGATGCTTCTCCTGTGTTCTACTGTGCTGCTTGTATTGTCCCCACATACCGCAGCACGCGACAAGGGCTCGCAGACCATAAATGTAACCGTTTCAGAGAGAAATGCGACCAATGTGACGATCTCGCGTTATATCGATTCGATGGTGAATGACGAAACACGGAGATTTTCTAAGGTTTTTACTACATATTAACACTTTTCACATTTTCTCGTGTTACGTGGCTGCCAGTCCTCGGTTCATGCAAAATCTTAAGGTCCTCGGTCATGTCCAAGGCACCAAACCGACCAATAATTCAATAATCGATAACTAAAACTATAAATGTAGCTCTTCTTACTGGGCGATTGCATCAACTTAGATGCTTCTCCTGTGTTCTACTGTGCTGCTTGTATTGTCCCCACATACCGCAGCACGCGACAAGGGCTGGCAGACCATAAATGTAACCGTTTCAGAGAGAAATGCGACCAATGTGACGATCTCGCGTTATATCGATTCGATGGTGAATGACGAAACACGGAGATTTTCTAAGGTTTTTACTACATATTAACACTTTCCACATTTTCTCGTGTTACGTGGCTGCCAGTCCTCGGTTCATGCAAAATCTTAAGGTCCTCGGTCATGTCCAAGGCACCAAACCGACCAATAATTCAATAATCGATAGCTAAAACTATAAATGTAGCTCTTCTTACTGGGCGATTGCATCAACTTAGATGCTTCTCCTGTGTTCTACTGTGCTGCTTGTATTGTCCCCACATACCGCAGCACGCGACAAGGGCTCGCAGACCATAAATGTAACCGTTTCAGAGAGAAATGCGACCAATGTGACGATCTCGCGTTATATCGATTCGATGGTGAATGACGAAACACGGAGATTTTCTAAGGTTTTTACTACATATTAACACTTTTCACATTTTCTCGTGTTACGTGGCTGCCAGTCCTCGGTTCATGCAAAATCTTAAGGTCCTCGGTCATGTCCAAGGCACCAAACCGACCAATAATTCAATAATCGATAACTAAAACAATAAATGTAGCTCTTCTTACTGGGCGATTGCATCAACTTAGATGCTTCTCCTGTGTTCTACTGTGCTGCTTGTATTGTCCCCACATACCGCAGCACGCGACAAGGGCTGGCAGACCATAAATGTAACCGTTTCAGAGAGAAATGCGACCAATGTGACGATCTCGCGTTATATCGATTCGATGGTGAATGACGAAACACGGAGATTTTCTAAGGTTTTTACTACATATTAACACTTTTCACATTTTCTCGTGTTACGTGGCTGCCAGTCCTCGGTTCATGCAAAATCTTAAGGTCCTCGGTCATGTCCAAGGCACCAAACCGACCAATAATTCAATAATCGATAACTAAAACTATAAATGTAGCTCTTCTTACTGGGCGATTGCATCAACTTAGATGCTTCTCCTGTGTTCTACTGTGCTGCTTGTATTGTCCCCACATACCGCAGCACGCGACAAGGGCTGGCAGACCATAAATGTAACCGTTTCAGAGAGAAATGCGACCAATGTGACGATCTCGCGTTATATCGATTCGATGGTGAATGACGAAACACGGAGATTTTCTAAGGTTTTTACTACATATTAACACTTTTCACATTTTCTCGTGTTACGTGGGTACCAGTCCTCGGTTCATGCAAAATCTTAAGGTCCTCGGTCATGTCCAAGGCACCAAACCGACCAATAATTCAATAATCGATAACTAAAACTATAAATGTAGCTCTTCTTACTGGGCGATGGCATCAACTTCGATGCTTCTCCTGTGTTCTACTGTGCTGCTTGTATTGTCCCCACATACCGCATCACGCGACAAGGGCTGGCAGACCATAAATGTAACCGTTTCAGAGAGAAATGCGACCAATGTGACGATCTCGCGTTATATCGATTCGATGGTGAATGACGAAACACGGAGATTTTCTAAGGTTTTTACTACATATTAACACTTTTCACATTTTCTCGTGTTACGTGGCTGCCAGTCCTCGGTCCATGCAAAATCTTAAGGTCCTCGGTCATGTCCAAGGCACCAAACCGACCAATAATTCAATAATCGATAACTAAAACTATAAATGTAGCTCTTCTTACTGGGCGATTGCATCAACTTAGATGCTTCTCCTGTGTTCTACTGTGCTGCTTGTATTGTCCCCACATACCGCAGCACGCGACAAGGGCTCGCAGACCATAAATGTAACCGTTTCAGAGAGAAATGCGACCAATGTGACGATCTCGCGTTATATCGATTCGATGGTGAATGACGAAACACGGAGATTTTCTAAGGTTTTTACTACATATTAACACTTTTCACATTTTCTCGTGTTACGTGGCTGCCAGTCCTCGGTTCATGCAAAATCTTAAGGTCCTCGGTCATGTCCAAGGCACCAAACCGACCAATAATTCAATAATCGATAACTAAAACTATAAATGTAGCTCTTCTTACTGGGCGATTGCATCAACTTAGATGCTTCTCCTGTGTTCTACTGTGCTGCTTGTATTGTCCCCACATACCGCAGCACGCGACAAGGGCTGGCAGACCATAAATGTAACCGTTTCAGAGAGAAATGCGACCAATGTGACGATCTCGCGTTATATCGATTCGATGGTGAATGACGAAACACGGAGATTTTCTAAGGTTTTTACTACATATTAACACTTTTCACATTTTCTCGTGTTACGTGGCTGCCAGTCCTCGGTTCATGCAAAATCTTAAGGTCCTCGGTCATGTCCAAGGCACCAAACCGACCAATAATTCAATAATCGATAGCTAAAACTATAAATGTAGCTCTTCTTACTGGGCGATTGCATCAACTTAGATGCTTCTCCTGTGTTCTACTGTGCTGCTTGTATTGTCCCCACATACCGCAGCACGCGACAAGGGCTGGCAGACCATAAATGTAACCGTTTCAGAGAGAAATGCGACCAATGTGACGATCTCGCGTTATATCGATTCGATGGTGAATGACGAAACACGGAGATTTTCTAAGGTTTTTACTACATATTAACACTTTTCACATTTTCTCGTGTTACGTGGCTGCCAGTCCTCGGTTCATGCAAAATCTTAAGGTCCTCGGTCATGTCCAAGGCACCAAACCGACCAATAATTCAATAATCGATAACTAAAACAATAAATGTAGCTCTTCTTACTGGGCGATTGCATCAACTTAGATGCTTCTCCTGTGTTCTACTGTGCTGCTTGTATTGTCCCCACATACCGCAGCACGCGACAAGGGCTGGCAGACCATAAATGTAACCGTTTCAGAGAGAAATGCGACCAATGTGACGATCTCGCGTTATATCGATTCGATGGTGAATGACGAAACACGGAGATTTTCTAAGGTTTTTACTACATATTAACACTTTTCACATTTTCTCGTGTTACGTGGCTGCCAGTCCTCGGTTCATGCAAAATCTTAAGGTCCTCGGTCATGTCCAAGGCACCAAACCGACCAATAATTCAATAATCGATAACTAAAACTATAAATGTAGCTCTTCTTACTGGGCGATTGCATCAACTTAGATGCTTCTCCTGTGTTCTACTGTGCTGCTTGTATTGTCCCCACATACCGCAGCACGCGACAAGGGCTGGCAGACCATAAATGTAACCGTTTCAGAGAGAAATGCGACCAATGTGACGATCTCGCGTTATATCGATTCGATGGTGAATGAGGAAACACGGAGATTTTCTAAGGTTTTCACTACATATTAACACTTTTCACATTTTCTCGTGTTACGTGGCTGCCAGTCCTCGGTTCATGCAAAATCTTAAGGTCCTCGGTCATGTCCAAGGCACCAAACCGACCAATAATTCAATAATCGATAACTAAAACTATAAATGTAGCTCTTCTTACTGGGCGATTGCATCAACTTAGATGCTTCTCCTGTGTTCTACTGTGCTGCTTGTATTGTCCCCACATACCGCAGCACGCGACAAGGGCTGGCAGACCATAAATGTAACCGTTTCAGAGAGAAATGCGACCAATGTGACGATCTCGCGTTATATCGATTCGATGGTGAATGACGAAACACGGAGATTTTCTAAGGTTTTTACTACATATTAACACTTTTCACATTTTCTCGTGTTACGTGGGTACCAGTCCTCGGTTCATGCAAAATCTTAAGGTCCTCGGTCATGTCCAAGGCACCAAACCGACCAATAATTCAATAATCGATAACTAAAACTATAAATGTAGCTCTTCTTACTGGGCGATGGCATCAACTTCGATGCTTCTCCTGTGTTCTACTGTGCTGCTTGTATTGTCCCCACATACCGCAGCACGCGACAAGGGCTGGCAGACCATAAATGTAACCGTTTCAGAGAGAAATGCGACCAATGTGACGATCTCGCGTTATATCGATTCGATGGTGAATGACGAAACACGGAGATTTTCTAAGGTTTTTACTACATATTAACACTTTTCACATTTTCTCGTGTTACGTGGCTGCCAGTCCTCGGTTCATGCGAAATCTTAAGGTCCTCGGTCATGTCCAAGGCACCAAACCGACCAATAATTCAATAATCGATAACTAAAACTATAAATGTAGCTCTTCTTACTGGGCGATTGCATCAACTTAGATGCTTCTCCTGTGTTCTACTGTGCTGCTTGTATTGTCCCCACATACCGCAGCACGCGACAAGGGCTGGCAGACCATAAATGTAACCGTTTCAGAGAGAAATGCGACCAATGTGACGATCTCGCGTTATATCGATTCGATGGTGAATGACGAAACACGGAGATTTTCTAAGGTTTTTACTACATATTAACACTTTTCACATTTTCTCGTGTTACGTGGCTGCCAGTCCTCGGTTCATGCAAAATCTTAAGGTCCTCGGTCATGTCCAAGGCACCAAACCGACCAATAATTCAATAATCGATAACTAAAACTATAAATGTAGCTCTTCTTACTGGGCGATTGCATCAACTTAGATGCTTCCCCTGTGTTCTACTGTGCTGCTTGTATTGTCCCCACATAACCCTGCACGCGACAAGGGCTGGCAGACCATAAATGTAACCGTTTCAGAGAGAAATGCGACCAATGTGACGATCTCGCGTTATATCGATTCGATGGTGAATGACGAAACACGGAGATTTTCTAAGGTTTTTACCACATATTAACACTTTTCACATTTTCTCGTGTTACGTGGCTGCCAGTCCTCGGTTCATGCAAAATCTTAAGGTCCTCGGTCATGTCCAAGGCACCAAACCGACCAATAATTCAATAATCGATAACTAAAACTATAAATGTAGCTCTTCTTACTGGGCGATTGCATCAACTTAGATGCTTCTCCTGTGTTCTACTGTGCTGCTTGTATTGTCCCCACATACCGCAGCACGCGACAAGGGCTGGCAGACCATAAATGTAACCGTTTCAGAGAGAAATGCGACCAATGTGACGATCTCGCGTTATATCGATTCGATGGTGAATGACGAAACACGGAGATTTTCTAAGGTTTTTACTACATATTAACACTTTTCATATTTTCTTGTGTTACGTGGCTGCCAGTCCTCGGTTCATGCATAATCTTAAGGTCCTCGGTCATGTCCAAGGCACCAAACCGACCAATAATTCAATAATCGATAACTAAAACTATAAATGTAGCTCTTCTTACTGGGCGATGGCATCAACTTAGATGCATCTCCTGTGTTCTACTGTGCTGCTTGTATTGTCCCCACATACCGCAGCACGCGACAAGGGCTGGCAGACCATAAATGTAACCGTTTCAGAGAGAAATGCGACCAATGTGACGATCTCGCGTTATATCGATTCGATGGTGAATGACGAAACACGGAGATTTTCTAAGGTTTTTACTACATATTAACACTTTTCACATTTTCTCGTGTTACGTGGCTGCCAGTCCTCGGTTCATGCAAAATCTTAAGGTCCTCGGTCATGTCCAAGGCACCAAACCGACCAATAATTCAATAATCGATAACTAAAACTATAAATGTAGCTCTTCTTACTGGGCGATTGCATCAACTTAGATGCTTCTCCTGTGTTCTACTGTGCTGCTTGTATTGTCCCCACATACCGCAGCACGCGACAAGGGCTCGCAGACCATAAATGTAACCGTTTCAGAGAGAAATGCGACCAATGTGACGATCTCGCGTTATATCGATTCGATGGTGAATGACGAAACACGGAGATTTTCTAAGGTTTTTACTACATATTAACACTTTTCACATTTTCTCGTGTTACGTGGCTGCCAGTCCTCGGTTCATGCAAAATCTTAAGGTCCTAGGTCATGTCCAAGGCACCAAACCGACCAATAATTCAATAATCGATAACTAAAACTACACTCCTGGAAATTGAAATAAGAACACCGTGAATTCATTGTCCCAGGAAGGGGAAACTTTATTGACACATTCCTGGGGTCAGATACATCACATGATCACACTGACAGAACCACAGGCACATAGACACAGGCAACAGAGCATGCACAATGTCGGCACTAGTACAGTGTATATCCACCTTTCGCAGCAATACAGGCTGCTATTCTCCCATGGAGACAATCGTAGAGATGCTGGATGTAGTCCTGTGGAACGGCTTGCCATGCCATTTCCACCTGGCGCCTCAGTTGGACCAGCGTTCGTGCTGGACGTGCAGACCGCGTGAGACGATGCTTCATCCAGTCCCAAACATGCTCAATGGAGGACAGATCCGGAGATCTTGCTGGCCAGGGTAGTTGACTTACACCTTCTAGAGCACGTTGGGTGGCATGGGATACATGCGGACGTGCATTGTCCTGTTGGAAGAGCAAGTTCCCTTGCCGGTCTAGGAATGGTAGAACGATGGGTTCGATGACGGTTTGGATGTACTGTGCACTATTCAGTGTCCCCTCGACGATCACCAGTGGTGTACGGCCAGTGTAGGAGATCGGTCCCCACACCATGATGCCGGGTGTTGGCCCTGTGTGCCTCGGTCGTATGCAGTCCTGATTGTGGCGCTCACCTGCACGGCGCCAAACACGCATACGACCATCATTGGCACCAAGGCAGAAGCGACTCTCATCGCTGAAGACTACACGTCTCCATTCGTCCCTCCATTCACGCCTGTCGCGACACCACTGGAGGCGGGCTGCACGATGTTGGGGCGTGAGCGGAAGACGGCCTAACGGTGTGCGGGACCGTAGCCCAGCTTCATGGAGACGGTTGCAAATGGTCCTCGCCGATACCCCAGGAGCAACAGTGTCCCCAATTTGCTGGGAAGTGGCGGTGCGGTCCCCTATGGCACTGCGTAGGATCCTACGGTCTTGGCGTGCATCCGTGCGTCGCTGCGGTCCGGTCCCAGGTCGACGGGCACGTGCACCTTCTGCCGACCACTGGCGACAACATCGATGTACTGTGGAGACCTCACGCCCCACGTGTTGAGCAATTCGGCGGTACGTCCACCCGGCCTCCCGCATGCCCACTATACGCCCTCGCTCAAAGTCCGTCAACTGCACATACGGTTCACGTCCAAGCTGTTGTGGCATGCTACCAGTGTTAAAGACTGCGATGGAGCTCCGTATGCCACGGCAAACTGGCTGACACTGACGGCGGCGGTGCACAAATGCTGCGCAGCTAGCGCCATTCGACGGCCAACACCGCGGTTCCTGGTGTGTCCGCTGTGCCGTGCGTGTGATCATTGCTTGTACAGCCCTCTCACAGTGTCTGGAGCAAGTATGGTGGGTCTGACACACCGGTGTCAATGTGTTCTTTTTTCCATTTCCAGGAGTGTATAAATGTAGCTCTTCTTACTGGGCGATTGCATCAACTTAGATGCTTCTCCTGTGTTCTACTGTGCTGCTTGTATTGTCCCCACATACCGCAGCACGCGACAAGGGCTGGCAGACCATAAATGTAACCGTTTCAGAGAGAAATGCGACCAATGTGACGATCTCGCGTTATATCGATTCGATGGTGAATGACGAAACACGGAGATTTTCTAAGGTTTTTACTACATATTAACACTTTTCACATTTTCTCGTGTTACGTGGGTACCAGTCCTCGGTTCATGCAAAATCTTAAGGTCCTCGGTCATGTCCAAGGCACCAAACCGACCAATAATTCAATAATCGATAACTAAAACTATAAATGCAGCTCTTCTTACTGGGCGATTGCATCAACTTAGATGCTTCTCCTGTGTTCTACTGTGCTGCTTGTATTGTCCCCACGTACCGCAGCACACGACAAGGGCTCGCAGACTATAAATGTAACCGTTTCAGAGAGAAATGCGACCAATGTGACGATCTCGCGTTATATCGATTCGATGGTGAATGACGAAACACGGAGATTTTCTAAGGTTTTTACTACATATTAACACTTTTCACATTTTCTCGTGTTACGTGGCTGCCAGTCCTCGGTTCATGCAAAATCTTAAGGTCCTCGGTCATGTCCAAGGCACCAAACCGACCAATAATTCAATAATCGATAACTAAAACAATAAATGTAGCTCTTCTTACTGAGCGATTGCATCAACTTAGATGCTTCTCCTGTGTTCTACTGTGCTGCTTGTATTGTCCCCACATACCGCAGCACGCGACTAGGGCTGGCAGACCATAAATGTAACCGTTTCAGAGAGAAATGCGACCAATGTGACGATCTCGCGTTATATCGATTCGATGGTGAATGACGAAACACGGAGATTTTCTAAGGTTTTTACTACATATTAACACTTTTCACATTTTCTCGTGTTACGCGGCTGCCAGTCCTCGGTTCATGCAAAATCTTAAGGTCCTCGGTCATGTCCAAGGCACCAAACCGACCAATAATTCAATAATCGATAACTAAAACTATAAATGTAGCTCTTCTTACTGGGCGATTGCATCAACTTAGATGCTTCTCCTGTGTTCTACTGTGCTGCTTGTATTGTCCCCACATAACCCAGCACGCGACAAGGGCAGGCAGACCATAAATGTAACCGTTTCAGAGAGAAATGCGACCAATGTGACGATCTCGCGTTATATCGATTCGATGGTGAATGACGAAACACGGAGATTTTCTAAGGTTTTTACTACATATTAACACTTTTCACATTTTCTCGTGTTACGTGGGTACCAGTCCTCGGTTCATGCAAAATCTTAAGGTCCTCGGTCATGTCCAAGGCACCAAACCGACCAATAATTCAATAATCGATAACTAAAACTATAAATGTAGCTCTTCTTACTGGGCGATGGCATCAACTTCGATGCTTCTCCTGTGTTCTAGTGTGCTGCTTGTATTGTCCCCACATACCGCATCACGCGACAAGGGCTGGCAGACCATAAATGTAACCGTTTCAGAGAGAAATGCGACCAATGTGACGATCTCGCGTTATATCGATTCGATGATGAATGACGAAACACGGAGATTTTCTAAGGTTTTTACTACATATTAACACTTTTCACATTTTCTCGTGTTACGTGGCTGCCAGTCCTCGGTTCATGCAAAATCTTAAGGTCCTCGGTCATGTCCAAGGCACCAAACCGACCAATAATTCAATAATCGATAACTAAAACTATAAATGTAGCTCATCTTACTGGGCGATTGCATCAACTTAGATGCTTCTCCTGTGTTCTACTGTGCTGCTTGTATTGTCCCCACATACCGCAGCACGCGACAAGGGCTGGCAGACCATAAATGTAACCGTTTCAGAGAGAAATGCGACCAATGTGACGATCTCGCGTTATATCGATTCGATGGTGAATGACGAAACACGGAGATTTTCTAAGGTTTTTACTACATATTAACACTTTTCACATTTTCTCGTGTTACGTGGCTGCCAGTCCTCGGTTCATGCAAAATCTTAAGGTCCTCGGTCATGTCCAAGGCACCAAACCGACCAATAATTCAATAATCGATAGCTAAAACTATAAATGTAGCTCTTCTTACTGGGTGATTGCATCAACTTAGATGCTTCTCCTGTGTTCTACTGTGCTGCTTGTATTGTCCCCACATACCGCAGCACGCGACAAGGGCTGGCAGACCATAAATGTAACCGTTTCAGAGAGAAATGCGACCAATGTGACGATCTCGCGTTATATCGATTCGATGGTGAATGACGAAACACGGAGATTTTCTAAGGTTTTTACTACATATTAACACTTTTCACATTTTCTCGTGTTACGTGGCTGCCAGTCCTCGGTTCATGCAAAATCTTAAGGTCCTCGGTCATGTCCCAGGCACCAAACCGACCAATAATTCAATAATCGATAGCTAAAACTATAAATGTAGCTCTTCTTACTGGGCGATTGCATCAACTTAGATGCTTCTCCTGTGTTCTACTGTGCTGCTTGTATTGTCCCCACATAACCCAGCACGCGACAAGGGCTGGCAGACCATAAATGTAACCGTTTCAGAGAGAAATGCGACCAATGTGACGATCTCGCGTTATATCGATTCGATGGTGAATGACGAAACACGGAGATTTTCTAAGGTTTTTACTACATATTAACACTTTTCACATTTTCTCGTGTTACGTGGGTACCAGTCCTCGGTTCATGCAAAATCTTAAGGTCCTCGGTCATGTCCAAGGCACCAAACCGACCAATAATTCAATAATCGATAACTAAAACTATAAATGTAGCTCTTCTTACTGGGCGATTGCATCAACTTAGATGCTTCTCCTGTGTTCTACTGTGCTGCTTGTATTGTCCCCACATACCGCAGCACGCGACAAGGGCTGGCAGACCATAAATGTAACCGTTTCAGAGAGAAATGCGACCAATGTGACGATCTCGCGTTATATCGATTCGATGGTGAATGACGAAACACGGAGATTTTCTAAGGTTTTTACTACATATTAACACTTTTCACATTTTCTCGTGTTACGTGGCTGCCAGTCCTCGGTTCATGCAAAATCTTAAGGTCCTCGGTCATGTCCAAGGCACCAAACCGACCAATAATTCAATAATCGATAACTAAAACTATAAATGTAGCTCTTCTTACTGGGCGATTGCATCAACTTAGATGCTTCTCCTGTGTTCTACTGTGCTGCTTGTATTGTCCCCACATACCGCAGCACGCGACAAGGGCTGGCAGACCATAAATGTAACCGTTTCAGAGAGAAATGCGACCAATGTGACGATCTCGCGTTATATCGATTCGATGGTGAATGACGAAAAACGGAGATTTTCTAAGGTTTTTACTACATATTAACACTTTTCACATTTTCTCGTGTTACGTGGCTGCCAGTCCTCGGTTCATGCAAAATCTTAATTTCCTCGGTCATGTCCAAGGCACCAAACCGACCAATAATTCAATAATCGATAACTAAAACTATAAATGTAGCTCTTCTTACTGGGCGATTGCATCAACTTAGATGCTTCCCCTGTGTTCTACTGTGCTGCTTGTATTGTCCCCACATAACCCAGCACGCGACAAGGGCTGGCAGACCATAAATGTAACCGTTTCAGAGAGAAATGCGACCAATGTGACGATCTCGCGTTATATCGATTCGATGGTGAATGACGAAACACGGAGATTTTCTAAGGTTTTTACTACATATTAACACTTTTCACATTTTCTCGTGTTACGTGGGTACCAGTCCTCGGTTCATGCAAAATCTTAAGGTCCTCGGTCATGTCCAAGGCACCAAACCGACCAATAATTCAATAATCGATAACTAAAACTATAAATGTAGCTCTTCTTACTGGGCGATTGCATCAACTTAGATGCTTCTCCTGTGTTCTACTGTGCTGCTTGTATTGTCCCCACATACCGCAGCACGCGACAAGGGCTGGCAGACCATAAATGTAACCGTTTCAGAGAGAAATGCGACCAATGTGACGATCTCGCGTTATATCGATTCGATGGTGAATGACGAAACACGGAGATTTTCTAAGGTTTTTACTACATATTAACACTTTTCACATTTTCTCGTGTTACGTGGCTGCCAGTCCTCGGTTCATGCAAAATCTTAAGGTCCTCGGTCATGTCCAAGGCACCAAACCGACCAATAATTCAATAATCGATAACTAAAACTATAAATGTAGCTCTTCTTACTGGGCGATGGCATCAACTTAGATGCATCTCCTGTGTTCTACTGTGCTGCTTGTATTGTCCCCACATACCGCAGCACGCGACAAGGGCTGGCAGACCATAAATGTAACCGTTTCAGAGAGAAATGCGACCAATGTGACGATCTCGCGTTATATCGATTCGATGGTGAATGACGAAACACGGAGATTTTCTAAGGTTTTTACTACATATTAACACTTTTCACATTTTCTCGTGTTACGTGGCTGCCAGGCCTCGGTTCATGCAAAATCTTAAGGTCCTCGGTCATGTCCAAGGCACCAAACCGACCAATAATTCAATAATCGATAACTAAAACTATAAATGTAGCTCTTCTTACTGGGCGATTGCATCAACTTAGATGCTTCTCCTGTGTTCCACTGTGCTGCTTGTATTGTCCCCACATACCGCAGCACGCGACAAGGGCTGGCAGACCATAAATGTAACCGTTTCAGAGAGAAATGCGACCAATGTGACGATCTCGCGTTATATCGATTCGATGGTGAATGACGAAACACGGAGATTTTCTAAGGTTTTTACTACATATTAACACGTTTCACATTTTCTCGTGTTACGTGGCTGCCAGTCCTCGGTTCAAGCAAAATCTTAAGGTCCTCGGTCATGTCCAAGGCACCAAACCGACCAATAATTCAATAATCGATAACTAAAACTATAAATGTAGCTCTTCTTACTGGGCGATTGCATCAACTTAGATGCTTCTCCTGTGTTCTACTGTGCTGCTTGTATTGTCCCCACATAACCCAGCACGCGACAAGGGCTGGCAGACCATAAATGTAACCGTTTCAGAGAGAAATGCGACCAATGTGACGATCTCGCGTTATATCGATTCGATGGTGAATGACGAAAAACGGAGATTTTCTAAGGTTTTTACTACATATTAACACTTTTCACATTTTCTCGTGTTACGTGGCTGCCAGTCCTCGGTTCATGCAAAATCTTAATTTCCTCGGTCATGTCCAAGGCACCAAACCGACCAATAATTCAATAATCGATAACTAAAACTATAAATGTAGCTCTTCTTACTGGGCGATTGCATCAACTTAGATGCTTCCCCTGTGTTCTACTGTGCTGCTTGTATTGTCCCCACATAACCCAGCACGCGACAAGGGCTGGCAGACCATAAATGTAACCGTTTCAGAGAGAAATGCGACCAATGTGACGATCTCGCGTTATATCGATTCGATGGTGAATGACGAAACACGGAGATTTTCTAAGGTTTTTACTACATATTAACACTTTTCACATTTTCTCGTGTTACGTGGGTACCAGTCCTCGGTTCATGCAAAATCTTAAGGTCCTCGGTCATGTCCAAGGCACCAAACCGACCAATAATTCAATAATCGATAACTAAAACTATAAATGTAGCTCTTCTTACTGGGCGATTGCATCAACTTAGATGCTTCTCCTGTGTTCTACTGTGCTGCTTGTATTGTCCCCACATACCGCAGCACGCGACAAGGGCTGGCAGACCATAAATGTAACCGTTTCAGAGAGAAATGCGACCAATGTGACGATCTCGCGTTATATCGATTCGATGGTGAATGACGAAACACGGAGATTTTCTAAGGTTTTTACTACATATTAACACTTTTCACATTTTCTCGTGTTACGTGGCTGCCAGTCCTCGGTTCATGCAAAATCTTAAGGTCCTCGGTCATGTCCAAGGCACCAAACCGACCAATAATTCAATAATCGATAACTAAAACTATAAATGTAGCTCTTCTTACTGGGCGATGGCATCAACTTAGATGCATCTCCTGTGTTCTACTGTGCTGCTTGTATTGTCCCCACATACCGCAGCACGCGACAAGGGCTGGCAGACCATAAATGTAACCGTTTCAGAGAGAAATGCGACCAATGTGACGATCTCGCGTTATATCGATTCGATGGTGAATGACGAAACACGGAGATTTTCTAAGGTTTTTACTACATATTAACACTTTTCACATTTTCTCGTGTTACGTGGCTGCCAGGCCTCGGTTCATGCAAAATCTTAAGGTCCTCGGTCATGTCCAAGGCACCAAACCGACCAATAATTCAATAATCGATAACTAAAACTATAAATGTAGCTCTTCTTACTGGGCGATTGCATCAACTTAGATGCTTCTCCTGTGTTCCACTGTGCTGCTTGTATTGTCCCCACATACCGCAGCACGCGACAAGGGCTGGCAGACCATAAATGTAACCGTTTCAGAGAGAAATGCGACCAATGTGACGATCTCGCGTTATATCGATTCGATGGTGAATGACGAAACACGGAGATTTTCTAAGGTTTTTACTACATATTAACACGTTTCACATTTTCTCGTGTTACGTGGCTGCCAGTCCTCGGTTCAAGCAAAATCTTAAGGTCCTCGGTCATGTCCAAGGCACCAAACCGACCAATAATTCAATAATCGATAACTAAAACTATAAATGTAGCTCTTCTTACTGGGCGATTGCATCAACTTAGATGCTTCTCCTGTGTTCTACTGTGCTGCTTGTATTGTCCCCACATAACCCAGCACGCGACAAGGGCTGGCAGACCATAAATGTAACCGTTTCAGAGAGAAATGCGACCAATGTGACGATCTCGCGTTATATCGATTCGATGGTGAATGACGAAACACGGAGATTTTCTAAGGTTTTTACTACATATTAACACTTTTCACATTTTCTCGTGTTACGTGGGTACCAGTCCTCGGTTCATGCAAAATCTTAATGTCCTCGGTCATGTCCAAGGCACCAAACCGACCAATAATTCAATAATCGATAACTAAAACTATAAATGTAGCTCTTCTTACTGGGCGATGGCATCAACTTCGATACTTCTCCTGTGTTCTACTGTGCTGCTTGTATTGTCCCCACATACCGCATCACGCGACAAGGGCTGGCAGACCATAAATGTAACCGTTTCAGAGAGAAATGCGACCAATGTGACGATCTCGCGTTATATCGATTCGATGGTGAATGACGAAACACGGAGATTTTCTAAGGTTTTTACTACATATTAACGCTTTTCACATTTTCTCGTGTTACGTGGCTGCCAGTCCTCGGTTCATGCAAAATCTTAAGGTCCTCGGTCATGTCCAAGGCACCAAACCGACCAATAATTCAATAATCGATAACTAAAACTATAAATGTAGCTCTTCTTACTGGGCGATGGCATCAACTTAGATGCTTCTCCTGTGTTCTACTGTGCTGCTTGTATTGTCCCCACATACCGCAGCACGCGACTAGGGCTGGCAGACCATAAATGTAACCGTTTCAGAGAGAAATGCGACCAATGTGACGATCTCGCGTTATATCGATTCGATGGTGAATGACGAAACACGGAGATTTTCTGAGGTTTTTACTACATATTAACACTTTTCACATTTTCTCGTGTTACGTGGCTGCCAGTCCTCGGTTCATGCAAAATCTTAAGGACTTCGGTCATGTCCAAGGCACCAAACCGACCAATAATTCAATAATCGATAGCTAAAACTATAAATGTAGCTCTTCTTACTGGGCGATTGCATCAACTTAGATGCTTCCCCTGTGTTCTACTGTGCTGCTTGTATTGTCCCCACATAACCCAGCACGCGACAAGGGCTGGCAGACCATAAATGTAACCGTTTCAGAGAGAAATGCGACCAATGTGACGATCTCGCGTTATATCGATTCGATGGTGAATGACGAAACACGGAGATTTTCTAAGGTTTTTACTACATATTAACACTTTTCATATTTTCTCGTGTTACGTGGGTACCAGTCCTCGGTTCATGCAAAATCTTAAGGTCCTCGGTCATGTCCAAGGCACCAAACCGACCAATAATTCAATAATCGATAACTAAAACTATAAATGTAGCTCTTCTTACTGGGCGATTGCATCAACTTAGATGCTTCTCCTGTGTTCTACTGTGCTGCTTGTATTGTCCCCACATACCGCAGCACGCGACAAGGGCTGGCAGACCATAAATGTAACCGTTTCAGAGAGAAATGCGACCAATGTGACGATCTCGCGTTATATCGATTCGATGGTGAATGACGAAACACGGAGATTTTCTAAGGTTTTTACTACATATTAACACTTTTCACATTTTCTCGTGTTACGTGGCTGCCAGTCCTCGGTTCATGCAAAATCTTAAGGTCCTCGGTCATGTCCAAGGCACCAAACCGACCAATAATTCAATAATCGATAACTAAAACTATAAATGTCGCTCTTCTTACTGGGCGATGGCATCAACTTAGATGCATCTCCTGTGTTCTACTGTGCTGCTTGTATTGTCCCCACATACCGCAGCACGCGACAAGGGCTGGCAGACCATAAATGTAACCGTTTCAGAGAGAAATGCGACCAATGTGACGATCTCGCGTTATATCGATTCGATGGTGAATGACGAAACACGGAGATTTTCTAAGGTTTTTACTACATATTAACACTTTTCACATTTTCTCGTGTTACGTGGCTGCCAGTCCTCGGTTCATGCAAAATCTTAAGGTCCTCGGTCATGTCCAAGGCACCAAACCGACCAATAATTCAATAATCGATAACTAAAACTATAAATGTAGCTCTTCTTACTGGGCGATTGCATCAACTTAGATGCTTCTCCTGTGTTCTACTGTGCTGCTTGTATTGTCCCTACATACCGCAGCACGCGACAAGGGCTGGCAGACCATAAATGTAACCGTTTCAGAGAGAAATGCGACCAATGTGACGATCTCGCGTTATATCGATTCGATGGTGAATGACGAAACACGGAGATTTTCTAAGGTTTTTACTACATATTAACACTTTTCACATTTTCTCGTGTTACGTGGTTGCCAGTCCTCGGTTCATGCAAAATCTTAAGGTCCTCGGTCATGTCCAAGGCACCAAACCGACCAATAATTCAATAATCGATAGCTAAAACTATAAATGTAGCTCTTCTTACTGGGCGATTGCATCAACTTAGATGCTTCCCCTGTGTTCTACTGTGCTGCTTGTATTGTCCCCACATAACCCAGCACGCGACAAGGGCTGGCAGACCATAAATGTAACCGTTTCAGAGAGAAATGCGACCAATGTGACGATCTCGCGTTATATCGATTCGATGGTGAATGACGAAACACGGAGATTTTCTAAGGTTTTTACTACATATTAACACTTTTCATATTTTCTCGTGTTACGTGGGTACCAGTCCTCGGTTCATGCAAAATCTTAAGGTCCTCGGTCATGTCCAAGGCACCAAACCGACCAATAATTCAATAATCGATAGCTAAAACTATAAATGTAGCTCTTCTTACTGGGCGATTGCATCAACTTAGATGCTTCTCCTGTGTTCTACTGTGCTGCTTGTATTGTCCCCACATACCGCAGCACGCGACAAGGGCTGGCAGACCATAAATGTAACCGTTTCAGAGAGAAATGCGACCAATGTGACGATCTCGCGTTATATCGATTCGATGGTGAATGACGAAACACGGAGATTTTCTAAGGTTTTTACTACATATTAACACTTTTCACATTTTCTCGTGTTACGTGGCTGCCAGTCCTCGGTTCATGCAAAATCTTAAGGTCCTCGGTCATGTCCAAGGCACCAAACCGACCAATAATTCAATAATCGATAACTAAAACTATAAATGTAGCTCTTCTTACTGGGCGATGGCATCAACTTAGATGCATCTCCTGTGTTCTACTGTGCTGCTTGTATTGTCCCCACATACCGCAGCACGCGACAAGGGCTGGCAGACCATAAATGTAACCGTTTCAGAGAGAAATGCGACCAATGTGACGATCTCGCGTTATATCGATTCGATGGTGAATGACGAAACACGGAGATTTTCTAAGGTTTTTACTACATATTAACACTTTTCACATTTTCTCGTGTTACGTGGCTGCCAGTCCTCGGTTCATGCAAAATCTTAAGGTCCTCGGTCATGTCCAAGGCACCAAACCGACCAATAATTCAATAATCGATAACTAAAACTATAAATGTAGCTCTTCTTACTGGGCGATTGCATCAACTTAGATGCTTCTCCTGTGTTCTACTGTGCTGCTTGTATTGTCCCCACATAACCCAGCAGGCGACAAGGGCTGGCAGACCATAAATGTAACCGTTTCAGAGAGAAATGCGACCAATGTGACGATCTCGCGTTATATCGATTCGATGGTGAATGACGAAACACGGAGATTTTCTAAGGTTTTTACTACATATTAACACTTTTCACATTTTCTCGTGTTACGTGGCTGCCAGTCCTCGGTTCATGCAAAATCTTAAGGTCCTCGGTCATGTCCAAGGCACCAAACCGACCAATAATTCAATAATCGATAACTAAAACTATAAATGTAGCTCTTCTTACTGGGCGATTGCATCAACTTAGATGCTTCTCCTGTGTTCTACTGTGCTGCTTGTATTGTCCCCACATACCGCAGCACGCGACAAGGGCTGGCAGACCATAAATGTAACCGTTTCAGAGAGAAATGCGACCAATGTGACGATCTCGCGTTGTATCGATTCGATGGTGAATGACGAAACACGGAGATTTTCTAAGGTTTTTACTACATATTAACACTTTTCACATTTTCTCGTGTTACGTGGGTACCAGTCCTCGGTTCATGCAAAATCTTAAGGTCCTCGGTCTTGTCCAAAGCACCAAGCCGACCAATAATTCAATAATCGATAACTAAAACTATAAATGTAGCTCTTCTTACTGGTCGATTGCATCAACTTAGATGCTTCTCCTGTGTTCTACTGTGCTGCTTGTATTGTCCCCACATACCGCAGCACGCGACTAGGGCTGGCAGACCATAAATGTAACCGTTTCAGAGAGAAATGCGACCAATGTGACAATCTCGCGTTATATCGATTCGATGGTGAATGACGAAACACGGAGATTTTCTAAGGTTTTTACTACATATTAACACTTTTCACATTTTCTCGTGTTACGTGGCTGCCAGTCCTCGGTTCATGCAAAATCTTAAGGTCCTCGGTCATGTCCAAGGCACCAAACCGACCAATAATTCAATAATCGATAACTAAAACTATAAATGTAGCTCTTCTTACTGGGCGATTGCATCAACTTAGATGCTTCTCCTGTGTTCTACTGTGCTGCTTGTATTGTCCCCACATACCGCAGCACGCGACAAGGGCTGGCAGACCATAAATGTAACCGTTTCAGAGAGAACTGCGACCAATGTGACGATCTCGCGTTATATCGATTCGATGGTGAATGACGAAACACGGAGATGTTCTAAGGTTTTTACTACATATTAACACTTTTCACATTTTCTCGTGTTACGTGGCTGCCAGTCCTCGGTTCATGCAAAATCTTAAGGTCCTCGGTCATGTCCAAGGCACCAAACCGACCAATAATTCAATAATCGATAACTAAAACTATAAATGTAGCTCTTCTTACTGGGCGATTGCATCAACTTAGATGCTTCTCCTGTGTTCTACTGTGCTGCTTGTATTGTCCCCACATACCGCAGCACGCGACAAGGGCTGGCAGACCATAAATGTAACCGTTTCAGAGAGAAATGCGACCAATGTGACGATCTCGCGTTATATCGATTCGATGGTGAATGACGAAACACGGAGATTTTCTAATGTTTTTACTACATATTAACACTTTTCACATTTTCTCGTGTTACGTGGGTACCAGTCCTCGGATCATGCAAAATCTTAAGGTCCTAGGTCATGTCCAAGGAACCAAACCGACCAATAATTCAATAATCGATAACTAAAACTATTAATGTAGCTCTTCTTACTGGGCGATTGCATCAACTTAGATGCTTCTCCTGTGTTCTACTGTGCTGCTTGTATTGTCCCCACATACCGCAGCACGCGACAAGGGCTGGCAGACCATAAATGTAACCGTTTCAGAGAGAAATGCGACCAATGTGACGATCTCGCGTTATATCGATTCGATGGTGAATGACGAAACACGGAGATTTTCTAAGGTTTTTACTACATATTAACACTTTTCACATTTTCTCGTGTTACGTGGCTGCCAGTCCTCGGTTCATGCAAAATCTTAAGGTCCTCGGTCATGTCCAAGGCACCAAACCGACCAATAATTCAATAATCGATAGCTAAAACTATAAATGTAGCTCTTCTTACTGGACGATTGCATCAACTTAGATGCTTCTCCTGTGTTCTACTGTGCTGCTTGTATTGTCCACACATACCGCAGCACGCGACAAGGACTGGCAGACCATAAATGTAACCGTTTCAGAGAGAAATGCGACCAATGTGACGATCTCGCGTTATATCGATTCGATGGTGAATGACGAAACACGGAGATTTTCTAAGGTTTTTACTACATATTAACACTTTTCACATTTTCTCGTGTTACGTGGCTGCCAGTCCTCGGTTCATGCAAAATCTTAAGGTCCTCGGTCATGTCCAAGGCACCAAACCGACCAATAATTCAATAATCGATAACTAAAACTATAAATGTAGCTCTTCTTACTGGGCGATTGCATCAACTTAGATGCTTCTCCTGTGTTCTACTGTGCTGCTTGTATTGTCCCCACAGAACCCAGCATGCGACAAGGGCTGGCAGACCATAAATGTAACCGTTTCAGAGAGAAATGCGACCAATGTGACGATCTCGCGTTATATCGATTCGATGGTGAATGACGAAACACGGAGATTTTCTAAGGTTTTTACTACATATTAACACTTTTCACATTTTCTCGTGTTACGTGGGTACCAGTCCTCGGTTCATGCAAAATCTTAAGGTCCTCGGTCTTGTCCAAGGCACCAAGCTGACCAATAATTCAATAATCGATAACTAAAACTATAAATGTAGCTCTTCTTACTGGGCGATTGCATCAACTTAGATGCTTCTCCTGTGTTCTACTGTGCTGCTTGTATTGTCCCCACATACCGCAGCACGCGACTAGGGCTGTCAGACCATAAATGTAACCGTTTCAGAGAGAAATGCGACCAATGTGACGATCTCGCGTTATATCGATTCGATGGTGAATGACGAAACACGGAGATTTTCTAAGGTTTTTACTACATATTAACACTTTTCACATTTTCTCGTGTTACGTGGCTGCCAGTCCTCGGTTCATGCAAAATCTTAAGGTCCTCGGTCATGTCCAAGGCACCAAACCGACCAATAATTCAATAATCGATAACTAAAACTATAAATGTAGCTCTT
Source organism: Schistocerca nitens (assembly GCF_023898315.1). Taxonomy (NCBI): domain Eukaryota; kingdom Metazoa; phylum Arthropoda; class Insecta; order Orthoptera; family Acrididae; genus Schistocerca; species Schistocerca nitens. Next base: position 66,941,165 of record NC_064625.1, read on the forward strand.
CTTACTGGGCGATTGCATCAACTTACATGCTTCTCCTGTGTTCTACTGTGCTGCTTGTATTGTCCCCACATACCGCAGCACGCGACAAGGGCTGGCAGACCATAAATGTAACCGTTTCAGAGAGAACTGCGACCAATGTGACGATCTCGCGTTATATCGATTCGATGGTGAATGACGAAACACGGAGATTTTCTAAGGTTTTTACTACATATTAACACTTTTCACATTTTCTCGTGTTACGTGGCTGCCAGTCCTCGGTTCATGCAAAATCTTAAGGTCCTCGGTCATGTCCAAGGCACCAAACCGACCAATAATTCAATAATCGATAACTAAAACTATAAATGTAGCTCTTCTTACTGGGCGATTGCATCAACTTAGATGCTTCTCCTGTGTTCTACTGTGCTGCTTGTATTGTCCCCACATACCGCAGCACGCGACAAGGGCTGGCAGACCATAAATGTAACCGTTTCAGAGAGAAATGCGACCAATGTGACGATCTCGCGTTATATCGATTCGATGGTGAATGACGAAACACGGAGATTTTCTAAGGTTTTTACTACATATTAACACTTTTCACATTTTCTCGTGTTACGTGGCTGCCAGTCCTCGGTTCATGCAAAATCTTAAGGTCCTCGGTCATGTCCAAGGCACCAAACCGACCAATAATTCAATAATCGATAACTAAAACTATAAATGTCGCTCTTCTTACTGGGCGATGGCATCAACTTAGATGCATCTCCTGTGTTCTACTGTGCTGCTTGTATTGTCCCCACATACCGCAGCACGCGACAAGGGCTGGCAGACCATAAATGTAACCGTTTCAGAGAGAAATGCGACCAATGTGACGATCTCGCGTTATATCGATTCGATGGTGAATGACGAAACACGGAGATTTTCTAAGGTTTTTACTACATATTAACACTTTTCACATTTTCTCGTGTTACGTGGCTGCCAGTCCTCGGTTCATGCAAAATCTTAAGGTCCTCGGTCATGTCCAAGGCACCAAACCGACCAATAATTCAATAATCGATAACTAAAACTATAAATGTAGCTCTTCTTACTGGGCGATTGCATCAACTTAGATGCTTCTCCTGTGTTCTACTGTGCTGCTTGTATTGTCCCCACATAACCCAGCAGGCGACAAGGGCTGGCAGACCATAAATGTAACCGTTTCAGAGAGAAATGCGACCAATGTGACGATCTCGCGTTATATCGATTCGATGGTGAATGACGAAACACGGAGATTTTCTAAGGTTTTTACTACATATTAACACTTTTCACATTTTCTCGTGTTACGTGGCTGCCAGTCCTCGGTTCATGCAAAATCTTAAGGTCCTAGGTCATGTCCAAGGCACCAAACCGACCAATAATTCAATAATCGATAACTAAAACTATAAATGTAGCTCTTCTTACTGGGCGATTGCATCAACTTAGATGCTTCTCCTGTGTTCTACTGTGCTGCTTGTATTGTCCCCACATACCGCAGCACGCGACAAGGGCTGGCAGACCATAAATGTAACCGTTTCAGAGAGAAATGCGACCAATGTGACGATCTCGCGTTGTATCGATTCGATGGTGAATGACGAAACACGGAGATTTTCTAAGGTTTTTACTACATATTAACACTTTTCACATTTTCTCGTGTTACGTGGGTACCAGTCCTCGGTTCATGCAAAATCTTAAGGTCCTCGGTCTTGTCCAAAGCACCAAGCCGACCAATAATTCAATAATCGATAACTAAAACTATAAATGTAGCTCTTCTTACTGGTCGATTGCATCAACTTAGATGCTTCTCCTGTGTTCTACTGTGCTGCTTGTATTGTCCCCACATACCGCAGCACGCGACTAGGGCTGGCAGACCATAAATGTAACCGTTTCAGAGAGAAATGCGACCAATGTGACAATCTCGCGTTATATCGATTCGATGGTGAATGACGAAACACGGAGATTTTCTAAGGTTTTTACTACATATTAACACTTTTCACATTTTCTCGTGTTACGTGGCTGCCAGTCCTCGGTTCATGCAAAATCTTAAGGTCCTCGGTCATGTCCAAGGCACCAAACCGACCAATAATTCAATAATCGATAACTAAAACTATAAATGTAGCTCTTCTTACTGGGCGATTGCATCAACTTAGATGCTTCTCCTGTGTTCTACTGTGCTGCTTGTATTGTCCCCACATACCGCAGCACGCGACAAGGGCTGGCAGACCATAAATGTAACCGTTTCAGAGAGAACTGCGACCAATGTGACGATCTCGCGTTATATCGATTCGATGGTGAATGACGAAACACGGAGATGTTCTAAGGTTTTTACTACATATTAACACTTTTCACATTTTCTCGTGTTACGTGGCTGCCAGTCCTCGGTTCATGCAAAATCTTAAGGTCCTCGGTCATGTCCAAGGCACCAAACCGACCAATAATTCAATAATCGATAACTAAAACTATAAATGTAGCTCTTCTTACTGGGCGATTGCATCAACTTAGATGCTTCTCCTGTGTTCTACTGTGCTGCTTGTATTGTCCCCACATACCGCAGCACGCGACAAGGGCTGGCAGACCATAAATGTAACCGTTTCAGAGAGAAATGCGACCAATGTGACGATCTCGCGTTATATCGATTCGATGGTGAATGACGAAACACGGAGATTTTCTAATGTTTTTACTACATATTAACACTTTTCACATTTTCTCGTGTTACGTGGGTACCAGTCCTCGGATCATGCAAAATCTTAAGGTCCTAGGTCATGTCCAAGGAACCAAACCGACCAATAATTCAATAATCGATAACTAAAACTATTAATGTAGCTCTTCTTACTGGGCGATTGCATCAACTTAGATGCTTCTCCTGTGTTCTACTGTGCTGCTTGTATTGTCCCCACATACCGCAGCACGCGACAAGGGCTGGCAGACCATAAATGTAACCGTTTCAGAGAGAAATGCGACCAATGTGACGATCTCGCGTTATATCGATTCGATGGTGAATGACGAAACACGGAGATTTTCTAAGTTTTTTACTACATATTAACACTTTTCACATTTTCTCGTGTTACGTGGCTGCCAGTCCTCGGTTCATGCAAAATCTTAAGGTCCTCGGTCATGTCCAAGGCACCAAACCGACCAATAATTCAATAATCGATAGCTAAAACTATAAATGTAGCTCTTCTTACTGGACGATTGCATCAACTTAGATGCTTCTCCTGTGTTCTACTGTGCTGCTTGTATTGTCCACACATACCGCAGCACGCGACAAGGACTGGCAGACCATAAATGTAACCGTTTCAGAGAGAAATGCGACCAATGTGACGATCTCGCGTTATATCGATTCGATGGTGAATGACGAAACACGGAGATTTTCTAAGGTTTTTACTACATATTAACACTTTTCACATTTTCTCGTGTTACGTGGCTGCCAGTCCTCGGTTCATGCAAAATCTTAAGGTCCTCGGTCATGTCCAAGGCACCAAACCGACCAATAATTCAATAATCGATAACTAAAACTATAAATGTAGCTCTTCTTACTGGGCGATTGCATCAACTTAGATGCTTCTCCTGTGTTCTACTGTGCTGCTTGTATTGTCCCCACAGAACCCAGCATGCGACAAGGGCTGGCAGACCATAAATGTAACCGTTTCAGAGAGAAATGCGACCAATGTGACGATCTCGCGTTATATCGATTCGATGGTGAATGACGAAACACGGAGATTTTCTAAGGTTTTTACTACATATTAACACTTTTCACATTTTCTCGTGTTACGTGGGTACCAGTCCTCGGTTCATGCAAAATCTTAAGGTCCTCGGTCTTGTCCAAGGCACCAAGCTGACCAATAATTCAATAATCGATAACTAAAACTATAAATGTAGCTCTTCTTACTGGGCGATTGCATCAACTTAGATGCTTCTCCTGTGTTCTACTGTGCTGCTTGTATTGTCCCCACATACCGCAGCACGCGACTAGGGCTGTCAGACCATAAATGTAACCGTTTCAGAGAGAAATGCGACCAATGTGACGATCTCGCGTTATATCGATTCGATGGTGAATGACGAAACACGGAGATTTTCTAAGGTTTTTACTACATATTAACACTTTTCACATTTTCTCGTGTTACGTGGCTGCCAGTCCTCGGTTCATGCAAAATCTTAAGGTCCTCGGTCATGTCCAAGGCACCAAACCGACCAATAATTCAATAATCGATAACTAAAACTATAAATGTAGCTCTTCTTACTGGGCGATTGCATCAACTTACATGCTTCTCCTGTGTTCTACTGTGCTGCTTGTATTGTCCCCACATACCGCAGCACGCGACAAGGGCTGGCAGACCATAAATGTAACCGTTTCAGAGAGAACTGCGACCAATGTGACGATCTCGCGTTATATCGATTCGATGGTGAATGACGAAACACGGAGATTTTCTAAGGTTTTTACTACATATTAACACTTTTCACATTTTCTCGTGTTACGTGGCTGCCAGTCCTCGGTTCATGCAAAATCTTAAGGTCCTCGGTCATGTCCAAGGCACCAAACCGACCAATAATTCAATAATCGATAACTAAAACTATAAATGTAGCTCTTCTTACTGGGCGATTGCATCAACTTAGATGCTTCTCCTGTGTTCTACTGTGCTGCTTGTATTGTCCCCACATACCGCAGCACGCGACAAGGTCTGGCAGACCATAAATGTAACCGTTTCAGAGAGAAATGCGACCAATGTGACGATCTCGCGTTATATCGATTCGATGGTGAATGACGAAACACGGAGATTTTCTAAGGTTTTTACTACATATTAACACTTTTCACATTTTCTCGTGTTACGTGGGTACCAGTCCTCGGTTCATGCAAAATCTTAAGGTCCTCGGTCATGTCCAAGGCACCAAACCGACCAATAATTCAATAATCGATAGCTAAAACTATAAATGTAGCTCTTCTTACTGGGCGATTGCATCAACTTAGATGCTTCTCCTGTGTTCTACTGTGCTGCTTGTATTGTCCCCACATACCGCAGCACGCGACAAGGGCTGGCAGACCATAAATGTAACCGTTTCAGAGAGAAATGCGACCAATGTGACGATCTCGCGTTATATCGATTCGATGGTGAATGACGAAACACGGAAATTTTCTAAGGTTTTTACTACATTTTAACACTTTTCACATTTTCTCGTGTTACGTGGCTGCCAGTCCTCGGTTCATGCAAAATCTTAAGGTCCTCGGTCATGTCCAAGGCACCAAACCGACCAATAATTCAATAATCGATAACTAAAACTATAAATGTAGCTCTTCTTACTGGGCGATTGCATCAACTTAGATGCTTCTCCTGTGTTCTACTGTGCTGCTTGCATTGTCCCCACATACCGCAGCACGCGACAAGGGCTGGCAGACCATAAATGTAACCGTTTCAGAGAGAAATGCGACCAATGTGACGATCTCGCGTTATATCGATTCGATGGTGAATGACGAAACAAGGAGATTTTCTAAGGTTTTTACTACATATTAACACTTTTCACATTTTCTCGTGTTACGTGGCTGCCAGTCCTCGGATCATGCAAAATCTTAAGGTCCTCGGTCATGTCCAAGGCACCAAACCGACCAATAATTCAATAATCGATAACTAAAACTATAAATGTAGCTCTTCTTACTGGGCGATTGCATCAACGTAGATGCTTCCCCTGTGTTCTACTGTGCTGCTTGTATTGTCCCCACATAACCCAGCACGCGACAAGGGCTGGCAGACCATAAATGTAACCGTTTCAGAGAGAAATGCGACCAATGTGACGATCTCGCGTTATATCGATTCGATGGTGAATGACGAAACACGAAGTTTTTCTAAGGTTTTTACTACATATTAACACTTTTCACATTTTCTCGTGTTACGTGGGTACCAGTCCTCGGTTCATGCAAAATCTTAAGGTCCTCGGTCATGTCCAAGGCACCAAACCGACCAATAATTCAATAATCGATAACTAAAACTATAAATGTAGCTCTTCTTACTGGGCGATTGCATCAACTTAGATGCTTCTCCTGTGTTCTACTGTGCTGCTTGTATTGTCCCCACATACCGCAGCACGCGACAAGGGCTGGCAGACCATAAATGTAACCGTTTCAGAGAGAAATGCGACCAATGTGACGATCTCGCGTTATATCGATTCGATGGTGAATGACGAAACACGGAAATTTTCTAAGGTTTTTACTACATTTTAACACTTTTCACATTTTCTCGTGTTACGTGGCTGCCAGTCCTCGGTTCATGCAAAATCTTAAGGTCCTCGGTCATGTCCAAGGCACCAAACCGACCAATAATTCAATAATCGATAACTAAAACTATAAATGTAGCTCTTCTTACTGGGCGATTGCATCAACTTAGATGCTTCTCCTGTGTTCTACTGTGCTGCTTGCATTGTCCCCACATACCGCAGCACGCGACAAGGGCTGGCAGACCATAAATGTAACCGTTTCAGAGAGAAATGCGACCAATGTGACGATCTCGCGTTATATCGATTCGATGGTGAATGACGAAACAAGGAGATTTTCTAAGGTTTTTACTACATATTAACACTTTTCACATTTTCTCGTGTTACGTGGCTGCCAGTCCTCGGATCATGCAAAATCTTAAGGTCCTCGGTCATGTCCAAGGCACCAAACCGACCAATAATTCAATAATCGATAACTAAAACTATAAATGTAGCTCTTCTTACTGGGCGATTGCATCAACGTAGATGCTTCCCCTGTGTTCTACTGTGCTGCTTGTATTGTCCCCACATAACCCAGCACGCGACAAGGGCTGGCAGACCATAAATGTAACCGTTTCAGAGAGAAATGCGACCAATGTGACGATCTCGCGTTATATCGATTCGATGGTGAATGACGAAACACGAAGTTTTTCTAAGGTTTTTACTACATATTAACACTTTTCACATTTTCTCGTGTTACGTGGGTACCAGTCCTCGGTTCATGCAAAATCTTAAGGTCCTCGGTCATGTCCAAGGCACCAAACCGACCAATAATTCAATAATCGATAACTAAAACTATAAATGTAGCTCTTCTTACTGGGCGATTGCATCAACTTAGATGCTTCTCCTGTGTTCTACTGTGCTGCTTGTATTGTCCCCACATACCGCAGCACGCGACAAGGGCTGGCAGACCATAAATGTAACCGTTTCAGAGAGAAATGCGACCAATGTGACGATCTCGCGTTATACCGATTCGATGGTGAATGACGAAACACGGAGATTTTCTAAGGTTTTTACTACATATTAACACTTTTCACATTTTCTCGTGTTACGTGGGTACCAGTCCTCGGTTCATGCAAAATCTTAAGGTCCTCGGTCATGTCCAAGGCACCAAACCGACCAATAATTCAATAATCGATAACTAAAACTATAAATGTAGCTCTTCTTACTGGGCGATTGCATCAACTTAGATGCTTCTCCCGTGTTCTACTGTGCTGCTTGTATTGTCCCCACATACCGCAGCACGCGACAAGGGCTGGCAGACTATAAATGTAAACGTTTCAGAGAGAAATGCGACCAATGTGACGATCTCGCGTTATATCGATTCGATGGTGAATGACGAAACACGGAGATTTTCTAAGGTTTTTACTACATATTAACACTTTTCACATTTTCTCGTGTTACGTGGCTACCAGTCCTCGGTTCATGCAAAATCTTAAGGTCCTCGGTCATGTCCAAGGCACCAAACCGACCAATAATTCAATAATCGATAACTAAAACTATAAATGTAGCTCTTCTTACTGGGCGATTGCATCAACTTAGATGCTTCTCCTGTTTTCTACTGTGCTGCTTGTATTGTCCCCACATAACCCAGCACGCGACAAGGGCTGGCAGACCATAAATGTAACCGTTTCAGAGAGAAATGCGACCAATGTGACGATCTCGCGTTATATCGATTCGATGGTGAATGACGAAACACGGAGATTTTCTAAGGTTTTTACTACATATTAACACTTTTCACATTTTCTCGTGTTACGTGGCTGCCAGTCCTCGGTTCATGCAAAATCTTAAGGTCCTCGGTCATGTCCAAGGCACCAAACCGACCAATAATTCAATAATCGATAACTAAAACTATAAATGTAGCTCTTCTTACTGGGCGATTGCATCAACTTAGATGCTTCTCCTGTGTTCTACTGTGCTGCTTGTATTGTCCACACATACCGCAGCACGCGACAAGGACTGGCAGACCATAAATGTAACCGTTTCAGAGAGAAATGCGACCAATGTGACGATCTCGCGTTATATCGATTCGATGGTGAATGACGAAACACGAAGTTTTTCTAAGGTTTTTACTACATATTAACACTTTTCACATTTTCTCGTGTTACGTGGGTACCAGTCCTCGGTTCATGCAAAATCTTAAGGTCCTCGGTCATGTCCAAGGCACCAAACCGACCAATAATTCAATAATCGATAACTAAAACTATAAATGTAGCTCTTCTTACTGGGCGATTGCATCAACTTAGATGCTTCTCCTGTGTTCTACTGTGCTGCTTGCATTGTCCCCACATACCGCAGCACGCGACAAGGGCTGGCAGACCATAAATGTAACCGTTTCAGAGAGAAATGCGACCAATGTGACGATCTCGCGTTATATCGATTCGATGGTGAATGACGAAACAAGGAGATTTTCTAAGGTTTTTACTACATATTAACACTTTTCACATTTTCTCGTGTTACGTGGCTGCCAGTCCTCGGATCATGCAAAATCTTAAGGTCCTCGGTCATGTCCAAGGCACCAAACCGACCAATAATTCAATAATCGATAACTAAAACTATAAATGTAGCTCTTCTTACTGGGCGATTGCATCAACGTAGATGCTTCCCCTGTGTTCTACTGTGCTGCTTGTATTGTCCCCACATAACCCAGCACGCGACAAGGGCTGGCAGACCATAAATGTAACCGTTTCAGAGAGAAATGCGACCAATGTGACGATCTCGCGTTATATCGATTCGATGGTGAATGACGAAACACGAAGTTTTTCTAAGGTTTTTACTACATATTAACACTTTTCACATTTTCTCGTGTTACGTGGGTACCAGTCCTCGGTTCATGCAAAATCTTAAGGTCCTCGGTCATGTCCAAGGCACCAAACCGACCAATAATTCAATAATCGATAACTAAAACTATAAATGTAGCTCTTCTTACTGGGCGATTGCATCAACTTAGATGCTTCTCCTGTGTTCTACTGTGCTGCTTGTATTGTCCCCACATACCGCAGCACGCGACAAGGGCTGGCAGACCATAAATGTAACCGTTTCAGAGAGAAATGCGACCAATGTGACGATCTCGCGTTATATCGATTCGATGGTGAATGACGAAACACGGAAATTTTCTAAGGTTTTTACTACATTTTAACACTTTTCACATTTTCTCGTGTTACGTGGCTGCCAGTCCTCGGTTCATGCAAAATCTTAAGGTCCTCGGTCATGTCCAAGGCACCAAACCGACCAATAATTCAATAATCGATAACTAAAACTATAAATGTAGCTCTTCTTACTGGGCGATTGCATCAACTTAGATGCTTCTCCTGTGTTCTACTGTGCTGCTTGCATTGTCCCCACATACCGCAGCACGCGACAAGGGCTGGCAGACCATAAATGTAACCGTTTCAGAGAGAAATGCGACCAATGTGACGATCTCGCGTTATATCGATTCGATGGTGAATGACGAAACAAGGAGATTTTCTAAGGTTTTTACTACATATTAACACTTTTCACATTTTCTCGTGTTACGTGGCTGCCAGTCCTCGGATCATGCAAAATCTTAAGGTCCTCGGTCATGTCCAAGGCACCAAACCGACCAATAATTCAATAATCGATAACTAAAACTATAAATGTAGCTCTTCTTACTGGGCGATTGCATCAACGTAGATGCTTCCCCTGTGTTCTACTGTGCTGCTTGTATTGTCCCCACATAACCCAGCACGCGACAAGGGCTGGCAGACCATAAATGTAACCGTTTCAGAGAGAAATGCGACCAATGTGACGATCTCGCGTTATATCGATTCGATGGTGAATGACGAAACACGAAGTTTTTCTAAGGTTTTTACTACATATTAACACTTTTCACATTTTCTCGTGTTACGTGGGTACCAGTCCTCGGTTCATGCAAAATCTTAAGGTCCTCGGTCATGTCCAAGGCACCAAACCGACCAATAATTCAATAATCGATAACTAAAACTATAAATGTAGCTCTTCTTACTGGGCGATTGCATCAACTTAGATGCTTCTCCTGTGTTCTACTGTGCTGCTTGTATTGTCCCCACATACCGCAGCACGCGACAAGGGCTGGCAGACCATAAATGTAACCGTTTCAGAGAGAAATGCGACCAATGTGACGATCTCGCGTTATACCGATTCGATGGTGAATGACGAAACACGGAGATTTTCTAAGGTTTTTACTACATATTAACACTTTTCACATTTTCTCGTGTTACGTGGGTACCAGTCCTCGGTTCATGCAAAATCTTAAGGTCCTCGGTCATGTCCAAGGCACCAAACCGACCAATAATTCAATAATCGATAACTAAAACTATAAATGTAGCTCTTCTTACTGGGCGATTGCATCAACTTAGATGCTTCTCCCGTGTTCTACTGTGCTGCTTGTATTGTCCCCACATACCGCAGCACGCGACAAGGGCTGGCAGACTATAAATGTAAACGTTTCAGAGAGAAATGCGACCAATGTGACGATCTCGCGTTATATCGATTCGATGGTGAATGACGAAACACGGAGATTTTCTAAGGTTTTTACTACATATTAACACTTTTCACATTTTCTCGTGTTACGTGGCTACCAGTCCTCGGTTCATGCAAAATCTTAAGGTCCTCGGTCATGTCCAAGGCACCAAACCGACCAATAATTCAATAATCGATAACTAAAACTATAAATGTAGCTCTTCTTACTGGGCGATTGCATCAACTTAGATGCTTCTCCTGTTTTCTACTGTGCTGCTTGTATTGTCCCCACATAACCCAGCACGCGACAAGGGCTGGCAGACCATAAATGTAACCGTTTCAGAGAGAAATGCGACCAATGTGACGATCTCGCGTTATATCGATTCGATGGTGAATGACGAAACACGGAGATTTTCTAAGGTTTTTACTACATATTAACACTTTTCACATTTTCTCGTGTTACGTGGCTGCCAGTCCTCGGTTCATGCAAAATCTTAAGGTCCTCGGTCATGTCCAAGGCACCAAACCGACCAATAATTCAATAATCGATAACTAAAACTATAAATGTAGCTCTTCTTACTGGGCGATTGCATCAACTTAGATGCTTCTCCTGTGTTCTACTGTGCTGCTTGTATTGTCCACACATACCGCAGCACGCGACAAGGACTGGCAGACCATAAATGTAACCGTTTCAGAGAGAAATGCGACCAATGTGACGATCTCGCGTTATATCGATTCGATGGTGAATGACGAAACACGGAGATTTCCTAAGGTTTTTACTACATATTAACACTTTTCACATTTTCTCGTGTTACGTGGCTGCCAGTCCTCGGTTCATGCAAAATCTTAAGGTCCTCGGTCATGTCCAAGGCACCAAACCGACCAATAATTCAATAATCGATAACTAAAACTATAAATGTAGCTCTTCTTACTGGGCGATTGCATCAACTTAGATGCTTCTCCTGTGTCCTACTGTGCTGCTTGTATTGTCCCCACATAACCCAGCACGCGACAAGGGCTGGCAGACCATAAATGTAACCGTTTCAGAGAGAAATGCGACCAATGTGACGATCTCGCGCTATATCGATTCGATGGTGAATGACGAAACACGGAGATTTTCTAAGGTTTTTACTACATATTAACACTTTTCACATTTTCTCGTGTTACGTGGGTACCAGTCCTCGGTTCATGCAAAATCTTAAGGTCCTCGGTCATGTCCAAGGCACCAAACCGTCCAATAATTCAATAATCGATAACTAAAACTATAAATGTGGCTCTTCTTACTGGGCGATTGCATCAACTTAGATGCTTCTCCTGTGTTCTACTGTGCTGCTTGTATTGTCCCCACATACCGCAGCACGCGACAAGGGCTGGCAGACCATAAATGTAACCGTTTCAGAGAGAAATGCGACCAATGTGACGATCTCGCGTTATATCGATTCGATGGTGAATGACGAAACACGGAGATTTTCTAAGGTTTTTACTACATATTAACACTTTTCACATTTTCTCGTGTTACGTGGCTGCTAGTCCTCGGTTCATGCAAAATCTTAAGGTCCTCGGTCATGTCCAAGGCACCAAACCGACCAATAATTCAATAATCGATAACTAAAACTATAAATGTAGCTCTTCTTACTGGGCGATGGCATCAACTTAGATGCTTCTCCTGTGTTCTACTGTGCTGCTTGTATTGTCCCCACATACCGCAGCACGCGACTAGGGCTGGCAGACCATAAATGTAACCGTTTCAGAGAGAAATGCGACCAATGTGACGATCTCGCGTTATATCGATTCGATGGTGAATGACGAAACACGGAGATTTTCTAAGGTTTTTACTACATATTAACACTTTTCACATTTTCTCGTGTTACGTGGCTGCCAGTCCTCGGTTCATGCAAAATCTTAAGGTCCTCGGTCATGTCCAAGGCACCAAACCGACCAATAATTCAATAATCGATAACTAAAACTATAAATGTAGCTCTTCTTCCTGGGCGATTACATCAACTTAGATGCTTCTCCTGTCTTCTACTGTGCTGCTTGTATTGTCCCCACATACCGCAGCACGCGACAAGGGCTGGCAGACCATAAATGTAACCGTTTCAGAGAGAACTGCGACCAATGTGACGATCTCGCGTTATATCGATTCGATGGTGAATGACGAAACACGGAGATTTTCTAAGGTTTTTACTACATATTAACACTTTTCACATTTTCTCGTGTTACGTGGCTGCCAGTCCTCGGTTCATGCAAAATCTTAAGGTCCTCGGTCATGTCCAAGGCACCATACCGACCAATAATTCAATAATCGATAGCTAAAACTATAAATGTAGCTCTTCTTACTGGGCGATTGCGTCAACTTAGATGCTTCTCCTGTGTTCTACTGTGCTGCCTGTATTGTCCCCACATACCGCAGCACGCGACAAGGGCTGGCAGACCATAAGTGTAACCGTTTCAGAGAGAAATGCGACCAATGTGACGATCTCGCGTTATATCGATTCGATGGTGAATGACGAAACACGGAGATTTTCTAAGGTTTTTACTACATATTAACACTTTTCACATTTTCTCGTGTTACGTGGCTGCCAGTCCTCGGTTCATGCAAAATCTTAAGGTCCTCGGTCATGTCCAAGGCACCAAACCGACCAATAATTCAATAATCGATAACTAAAACTATAAATGTAGCTCTTCTTACTGGGCGATTGCATCAACTTAGATGCTTCTCCTGTGTTCTACTGTGCTGCTTGTATTGTCCCCACATACCGCAGCACGCGACAAGGGCTGGCAGACCATAAATGTAACCGTTTCAGAGAGAAATGCGACCAATGTGACGATCTCGCGTTATATCGATTCGATGGTGAATGACGAAACACGGAGATTTTCTAAGGTTTTTACTACATATTAACACTTTTCACATTTTCTCGTGTTACGTGGCTGCCAGTCCTCGGTTCATGCAAAATCTTAAGGTCCTCGGTCATGTCCAAGGCACCAAACCGACCAATAATTCAATAATCGATAACTAAAACTATAAATGTAGCTCTTCTTACTGGGCGATTGCATCAACTTAGATGCTTCCCCTGTGTTCTACTGTGCTGCTTGTATTGTCCCCACATAACCCAGCAGGCGACAAGGGCTGGCAGACCATAAATGTAACCGTTTCAGAGAGAAATGCGACCAATGTGACGATCTCGCGTTATATCGATTCGATGGTGAATGACGAAACACGGAGATTTTCTAAGGTTTTTACTACATATTAACACTTTTCACATTTTCTCGTGTTACGTGGGTACCAGTCCTCGGTTCATGCAAAATCTTAAGGTCCTCGGTCATGTCCAAGGCACCAAACCGACCAATAATTCAATAATCGATAACTAAAACTATAAATGTAGCTCTTCTTACTGGGCGATGGCATCAACTTAGATGCTTCTCCTGTGTTCTACTGTGCTGCTTGTATTGTCCCCACATACCGCAGCACGCGACAAGGGCTGGCAGACCATAAATGTAACCGTTTCAGAGAGAAATGCGACCAATGTGACGATCTCGCGTTATATCGATTCGATGGTGAATGACGAAACACGGAGATTTTCTAAGGTTTTTACTACATATTAACACTTTTCACATTTTCTCGTGTTACGTGGGTACCAGTCCTCGGTTCATGCAAAATCTTAAGGTCCTCGGTCATGTCCAAGGCACCAAACCGACCAGTAATTCAATAATCGATAACTAAAACTATATATGTAGCTCTTCTTACTGGGCGATTGCATCAACTTAGATGCTTCTCCTGTGTTCTACTGTGCTGCTTGTATTGTCCCCACATACCGCAGCACGCGACAAGGGCTGGCAGACTATAAATGTAACCGTTTCAGAGAGAAATGCGACCAATGTGACGATCTCGCGTTATATCGATTCGATGGTGAATGACGAAACACGGAGATTTTCTAAGGTTTTTAATACATATTAACACTTTTCACATTTTCTCGTGTTACGTGGCTGCCAGTCCTCGGTTCATGCAAAATCTTAAGGTCCTCGGTCATGTCCAAGGCACCAAACCGACCAATAATTCAATAATCGATAACTAAAACTATAAATGTAGCTCTTCTTACTGGGCGATTGCATCAACTTAGATGCTTCTCCTGTGTTCTACTGTGCTGCTTGTATTGTCCCCACATACCGCAGCACGCGACAAGGGCTGGCAGACCATAAATGTAACCGTTTCAGAGAGAAATGCGACCAATGTGACGATCTCGCGTTATATCGATTCGATGGTGAATGACGAAACACGGAGATTTTCTAAGGTTTTTACTACATATTAACACTTTTCACATTTTCTCGTGTTACGTGGGTACCAGTCCTCGGTTCATGCAAAATCTTAAGGTCCTCGGTCATGTCCAAGGCACCAAACCGACCAATAATTCAATAATCGATAACTAAAACTATAAATGTAGCTCTTCTTACTGGGCGATTGCATCAACTTAGATGCTTCTCCTGTGTTCTACTGTGCTGCTTGTATTGTCCCCACATACCGCAGCACGCGACAAGGGCTGGCAGACTATAAATGTAACCGTTTCAGACAGAAATGCGACCAATGTGACGATCTCGCGTTATATCGATTCGATGGTGAATGACGAAACACGGAGATTTTCTAAGGTTTTCACTACATATTAACACTTTTCACATTTTGTCGTGTTACGTGGCTGCCAGTCCTCGGTTCATGCAAAATCTTAAGGTCCTCGGTCATGTCCAAGGCACCAAACCGACCAATAATTCAATAATCGATAACTAAAACTATAAATGTAGCTCTGCTTACTGGGCGATTGCATCTACTTAGATGCTTCTCCTGTGTTCTACTGTGCCGCTTGTATTGTCCCCACATACCGCAGCACGCGACAAGTGCTGGCAGACTATAAATGTAACCGTTTCAGAGAGAAATGCGACCAATGTGACGATCTCGCGTTATATCGATTCGATGGTGAATGACGAAACACGGAGATTTTCTAAGGTTTTTACTACATATTAACACTTTTCACATTTTCTCGTGTTACGTGGCTGCCAGTCCTCGGTTCATGTAAAATCTTAAGGTCCTCGGTCATGTCCAAGGCACCAAACCGAACAATAATTCGATAATCGATAACTAAAACTATAAATGTAGCTCTTTTTACTGGGCGATTGCATCAACTAAGATGCTTCTCCTGTGTTCTACTGTGCTGCTTGTATTGTCCCTACATACCGCAGCACGCGACAAGGGCTGGCAGACCATAAATGTAACCGTTTCAGAGAGAAATGCGACCAATGTGACGATCTCACGTTATATCGATTCGATGGTGAATGACGAAACACGGAGATTTTCTAAGGTTTTTACTACATATTAACACTTTTCACATTTTCTCGTGTTACGTGGCTGCCAGTCCTCGGTTCATGCAAAATCTTAAGGTCCTAGGTCATGTCCAAGGCACCAAACCGACCAATAATTCAATAATCGATAACTAAAACTATAAATGTAGCTCTTCTTACTGGGCGATTGCATCAACTTAGATGCTTCTCCTGTGTTCTACTGTGCTGCTTGTATTGTCCCCACATAACCCAGCACGCGACAAGGGCTGGCAGACCATAAATGTAACCGTTTCAGAGAGAAATGCGACCAATGTGACGATCTCGCGTTTTATCGATTCGATGGTGAATGACGAAACACGGAGATTTTCTAAGGTTTTTACTACATATTAACACTTTTCACATTTTCTCGTGTTACGTGGCTGCCAGTCCTCGGTTCATGCAAAATCTTAAGGTCCTCGGTCATGTCCAAGGCACCAAACCGACCAATAATTCAATAATCGATAACTAAAACTATAAATGTAGCTCTTCTTACTGGGCGATTGCATCAACTTAGATGCTTCTCCTGTGTTCTACTGTGCTGCTTGTATTGTCCCCACATACCGCAGCACGCGACAAGGGCTGGCAGACCATAAATGTAACCGTTTCAGAGTGAAATGCGACCAATGTGACGATCTCGCGTTATATCGATTCGATGGTGAATGACGAAACACGGAGATTTTCTAAGGTTTTTACTACATATTAACACTTTTCACATTTTCTCGTGTTACGTGGCTGCCAGTCCTCGGTTCATGTAAAATCTTAAAGTCCTCGGTCATGTCCAAGGCACCAAACCGACCAATAATTCGATAATCGATAACTAAAACTATAAATGTAGCTCTTCTTAGTGGGCGATGGCATCAACTTAGATGCTTCTCCTGTGTTCTACTGTGCTGCTTGTATTGACCCCACATACCGCAGCACGCGACTAGGGCTGGCAGACCATAAATGTAACCGTTTCAGAGAGAAATGCGACCAATGTGACGATCTCGCGTTATATCGATTCGATGGTGAATGATGAAACACGGAGATTTTCTAAGGTTTTTAATACATATTAACACTTTTCACATTTTCTCGTGTTACGTGGCTGCCAGTCCTCGGTTCATGCAAAATCTTAAGGTCCTCGGTCATGTCCAAGGCACCAAACCGACCAATAATTCAATAATCGATAACTAAAACTATAAATGTAGCTCTTCTTACTGGGCGATTGCATCAACTTAGATGCTTCTCCTGTGTTCTACTGTGCTGCTTGTATTGTCCCCACATACCGCAGCACGCGACAAGGGCTGGCAGACCATAAATGTAACCGTTTCAGAGAGAAATGCGACCAATGTGACGATCTCGCGTTATATCGATTCGATGGTGAATGCCGAAACACGGAGATTTTCTAAGGTTTTTACTACATATTAACACTTTTCACATTTTCTCGTGTTACGTGGCTGCCAGTCTTCGGTTCATGCATTATCTTAAGGTCCTCGGTCATGTCCAAGGCACCAAACCGACCAATAATTCAATAATTGATAACTAAAACTATAAATGTAGCTCTTCTTACTGGGCGATTGCATCAACTTAGATGCTTCTCCTGTGTTCTACTGTGCTGCTTGTATTGTCCCCACATAACCCAGCACGCGACAAGTTCTGGCAGACCATAAATCGTTTCAGAGAGAAATGCGACCAATGTGACGATCTCGCGTTATATCGATTCGACGGTGAATGACGAAACACGGAGATTTTCTAAGGTTTTTAGTACATATTAACACTTTTCACATTTTCTCGTGTTACGTGGCTGCCAGTCCTCGGTTCATGCAAAATCTTAAGGTCCTCGGTCATGTCCAAGGCACCAAACCGACCAATAATTCAATAATCGATAACTAAAACTATAAATGTAGCTCTTCTTACTGGGCGATTGCATCAACTTAGATGCTTCTCCTGTGTTCTACTGTGCTGCTTGTATTGTCCCCACATACCGCAGCACGCGACAAGGGCTGGCAGACCATAAATGTAACCGTTTCAGAGAGAAATGCGACCAATGTGACGATCTCGCGTTATATCGATTCGATGGTGAATGACGAAACACGGAGATTTTCTAAGGTTTTTACTACATATTAACACTTTTCACATTTTCTCGTGTTACGTGGCTGCCAGTCCTCGGTTCATGCAAAATCTTGAGGTCCTCGGTCATGTCCAAGGCACCAAACCGACCAATAATTCAATAATCGATAACTAAAACTATAAATGTAGCTCTTCTTACTGGGCGATGGCATCAACTTAGATGCTTCTCCTGTGTTCTACTGTGCTGCTTGTATTGTCCCCACATACCGCAGCACGCGACTAGGGCTGGCAGACCATAAATGTAACCGTTTCAGAGAGAAATGCGACCAATGTGACGATCTCGCGTTATATCGATTCGATGGTGAATGAAAAAACACGGAGATTTTCTAAGGTTTTTACTACATATTAACACTTTTCACATTTTCTCGTGTTACGTGGCTGCCAGTCCTCGGTTCATGCAAAATCTTAAGGTCCTCGGTCATGTTCAAGGCACCAAACCGACCAATAATGCAATAATCGATAACTAAAACTATAAATGTAGCTCTTCTTACTGGGCGATTGCATCAACTAAGATGCTTCTCCTGTGTCCTACTGTGCTGCTTGTATTGTCCCCACATACCGCAGCACGCGACAAGGGCTGGCAGACCATAAATGTAACCGTTTCAGAGAGAAATGCGACCAATGTGACGATCTCGCGTTATATCGAATCGATGGTGAATGACGAAACACGGAGATTTTCCAAGGTTTTTACTACATATTAACACTTTTCACATTTTCTCGTGTTACGTGGCTGCCAGTCCTCGGTTCATGCAAAATCTTAAGGTCCTCGGTCATGTCCAAGGCACCAAACCGACCAATAATTCAATAATCGATAACTAAAACTATAAATGTAGCTCTTCTTACTGGGCGATTGCATCAACTTAGATGCTTCTCCTGTGTTCTACTGTGCTGCTTGTATTGTCCCCACATAACCCAGCACGCGACAAGGGCTGGCAGACCATAAATGTAACCGTTTCAGAGAGAAATGCGACCAATGTGACGATCTCGCGTTATATCGATTCGATGGTGAATGACGAAACACGGAGATTTTCTAAGGTTTTTACTACATATTAACACTTTTCACATTTTCTCGTGTTACGTGGCTGCCAGTCCTCGGTTCATGCAAAATCTTAAGGTCCTCGGTCATCTCCAAGGCACCAAACCGACCAATAATTCAATAATCGATAACTAAAACTATAAATGTAGCTCTTCTTACTGGGCGATTGCATCAGCTTAGATGCTTCTCCTGTGTTCTACTGTGCTGCTTGTATTGTCCCCACATAACCCAGCACGCGACATGCGCTGGCAGACCATAAATGTAACCGTTTCAGAGAGAAATGCGACCAATGTGACGATCTCGCGTTATATCGATTCGATGGTGAATGACGAAACACGGAGATTTTCTAAGGTTTTTACTACATATTAACACTTTTCACATTTTCTCGTGTTACGTGGCTGCCAGTCCTCGGTTCATGCAAAATCTTAAGGTCCTCGGTCATGTCCAAGGCACCAAACCGACCAATAATTCAATAATCGATAACTAAAACTATAAATGTAGCTCTTCTTACTGGGCGATTGCATCAACTTAGATGCTTCTCCTGTGTTCTACTGCGCTGCTTGTATTGTCCCCACATACCGCAGCACGCGACAAGGGCTGGCAGACCATAAATGTAACCGTTTCAGAAAGAAATGCGACCAATGTGACGATCTCGCGTTATATCGATTCGATGGTGAATGACGAAACACGGAGATTTTCTAAGGTTTTTACTACATATTAACACTTTTCACATTTTCTCGTGTTACGTGGCTGCCAGTCCTCGGTTCATGCAAAATCTTAAGGTCCTCGGTCATGTCCAAGGCACCAAACCGACCAATAATTCAATAATCGATAACTAAAACTATAAATGTAGCTCTTCTTACTGGGCGATGGCATCAACTTAGATGCTTCTCCTGTGTTCTACTGTGCTGCTTGTATTGTCCCCACATACCGGAGCACGCGACTAGGGCTGGCAGACCATAAATGTAACCGTTTCAGAGAGAAATGCGACCAATGTGACGATCTCGCGTTATATCGATTCGATGGTGAATGACGAAACACGGAGATTTTCTAAGGTTTTTACTACATATTAACACTTTTCACATTTTCTCGTGTTACGTGGCTGCCAGTCCTCGGTTCATGCAAAATCTTAAGGTCCTCGGTCATGTCCAAGGCACCAAACAGACCAATAATTCAATAACCGATAACTAAAACTATAAATGTAGCTCTTCTTACTGGGCGATTGCATCAACTTAGATGCTTCTCCTGTGTTCTACTGTACTGCTTGTATTGTCCCCACATACCGCAGCACGCGACAAGGGCTGGCAGACCATAAATGTAACCGTTTCAGAGAGAAATGCGACCAATGTGACGATCTCGCGTTATATCGATTCGATGGTGAATGACGAAACACGGAGATTTTCTAAGGTTTTTACTACATATTAACACTTTTCACATTTTCTCGTGTTACGTGGCTGCCAGTCCTCGGTTCATGCAAAATCTTAAGGTCCTCGGTCTTGTCCAAGGCACCAAGCCAACCAATAATTCAATAATCGATAACTAAAACTATAAATGTAGCTCTTCTTACTGGGCGATTGCATCAACTTAGATGCTTCTCCTGTGTTCTACTGTGCTGCTTGTATTGTCCCCACATAACCCAGCACGCGACAAGGGCTGGCAGACCATAAATGTAACCGTTTCAGAGAGAAATGCGACCAATGTGACGATCTCGCGTTATATCGATTCGATGGTGAATGACGAAACACGGAGATTTTCTAAGGTTTTTACTACATATAAACATTTTTCACATTTTCTCTTGTTACGTGGCTGCCAGTCCTCGGTTCATGCAAAATCTTAAGGTCCTCGGTCATGTCCAAGGCACCAAACCGACCAATAATTCAACAATCGATAACTAAAACTATAAATGTAGCTCTTCTTACTGGGCGATTGCATCAACTTAGATGCTTCTCCTGTGTTCTACTGTGCTGCTTGTATTGTCCCCACATAACCCAGCACGCGACAAGGGCTGGCAGACCATAAATGTAACCGTTTCAGAGAGAAATGCGACCAATGTGACGATCTCGCGTTATATCGATTCGATGGTGAATGACGAAACACGGAGATTTTCTAAGGTTTTTACTACATATTAACACTTTTCTCATTTTCTCGTGTTACGTGGCTGCCAGTCCTCGGTTCATGCAAAATCTTAAGGTCCTCGGTCATGTCCAAGGCACCAAACCGACCAATAATTCAATAATCGATAACTAAAACTATAAATGTAGCTCTTCTTACTGGGCGATTGCATCAACTTCGATGCTTCTCCTGTGTTCTACTGTGCTGCTTGTATTGTCCCCACATACCGCAGCACGCGACAAGGGCTGGCAGACCATAAATGTAACCGTTTCAGAGAGAAATGCGACCAATGTGACGATCTCGCGTTACATCGATTCGATGGTGAATGACGAAACACGGAGATTTTCTAAGGTTTTTACTACATATTAACACTTTTCACATTTTCTTGTGTTACGTGGCTGCCAGTCCTCGGTTCATGCAAAATCTTAAGGTCCTCGGTCATGTCCAAGGCACCAAACCGACCAATAATTCAATAATCGATAACTAAAACTATAAATGTAGCTCTTCTTACTGGGCGATTGCATCAACTTAGATGCTTCTCCTGTGTTCTACTGTGCTGCTTGTATTGTCCCCACATAACCCAGCACGCGACAAGGGCTGGCAGACCATAAATGTAACCGTTTCAGAGAGAAATGCGACCAATGTGACGATCTCGCGTTATATCGATTCGATGGTGAATGACGAAACACGGAGATTTTCTAAGGTTGTTACTACATATTAACACTTTTCACATTTTCTCGTGTTACGTGGCTGCCAGTCCTCGGTTCATGGAAAATCTTAAGGTCCTCGGTCATGTCCAAGGCACCAAGCCGACCAATAATTCAATAATCGATAACTAAAACTATAAATGTAGCTCTTCTTACTGGGCGATTGCATCAACTTAGATGCTTCTCCTGTGTTCTACTGTGCTGCTTGTATTGTCCCCACATACCGCAGCACGCGACTAGGGCTGGCAGACCATAAATGTAACCGTTTCAGAGAGAAATGCGACCAATGTGACGATCTCGCGTTATATCGATTCGATGGTGAATGACGAAACACGGAGATTTTCTAAGGTTTTTACTACATATTAACACTTTTCACATTTTCTCGTGTTACGTGGCTGCCAGTCCTCGGTTCATGCAAAATCTTAAGGTCCTCGGTCATGTCCAAGGCACCAAACCGACCAATAATTCAATAATCGATAACTAAAACTATAAATGTAGCTCTTCTTACTGGGCGATTGCATCAACTTAGATGCTTCTCCTGTGTTCTACTGTGCTGCTTGTATTGTCCCCACATACCGCAGCACGCGACAAGGGCTGGCAGACCATAAATGTAACCGTTTCAGAGAGAAATGCGACCAATGTGACGATCTCGCGTTATATCGATTCGATGGTGAATGACGAAACACGGAGATTTTCTAAGGTTTTTACTACATATTAACACTTTTCACATTTTCTCGTGTTACGTGGCTGCCAGTCCTCGGTTCATGTAAAATCTTAAGGTCCTCGGTCATGTCCAAGGCACCAAACCGACCAATAATTCGACAATCGGTAACTAAAACTATAAATGTAGCTCTTCTTACTGGGCGATTGCATCAACTAAGATGCTTCTCCTGTGTCCTACTGTGCTGCTTATATTGTCCCCACATACCGCAGCACGCGACAAGGGCTGGCAGACCATAAATGTAACCGTTTCAGAGAGAAATGCGACCAATGTGACATTCTCGCGTTATATCGAATCGATGGTGAATGACGAAACACGGAGATTTTCCAAGGTTTTTACTACATATTAACACTTTTCATATTTTCTCGTGTTACGTGGCTGCCAGTCCTCGGTTCATGCAAAATCTTAAGGTCCTCGGTCTTGTCCAAGGCACCAAACCGACCAATAATTCAATAATCGATAACTAAAACTATAAATGTAGCTCTTCTTACTGGGCGATTGCATCAACTTAGATGCTTCTCCTGTGTTCTACTGTGCTGCTTGTATTGTCCCCACATAACCCAGCACGCGACAAGGGCTGGCAGACCATAAATGTAACCGTTTCAGAGAGAAATGCGACCAATGTGACGATCTCGCGTTATATCGATTCGATGGTGAATGACGAAACACGGAGATTTTCTAAGGTTTTTACTACATATTAACACTTTTCACATTTTCTCGTGTTACGTGGCTGCCAGTCCTCGGTTCATGCAAAATCTTAAGGTCCTCAGTCATGTCCAAGGCACCAAGCCGACCAATAATTCAATAATCGATAACTAAAACTATAAATGTAGCTCTTCTTACTGGGCGATTGCATCAACTTAGATGCTTCTCCTGTGTTCTACTGTGCTGCTTGTATTGTCCCCACATAACCCAGCACGCGACAAGGGCTGGCAGACCATAAATGTAACCGTTTCAGAGAGAAATGCGACCAATGTGACGATCTCGCGTTATAACGATTCGATGGTGAATGACGAAACACGGAGATTTTCTAAGGTTTTTACTACATATTAACACTTTTCACATTTTCTCGTGTTACGTGGCTGCCAGTCCTCGGTTCATGCAAAATCTTAAGGTCCTCGGTCATGTCCAAGGCACCAAACCGACCAATAATTCAACAATCGATAACTAAAACTATAAATGTAGCTCTTCTTACTGGGCGATTGCATCAACTTAGATGCTTCTCCTGTGTTCTAGTGTGCTGCTTGTATTGTCCCCACATACCGCAGCACGCGACAAGGGCTGGCAGACCATAAATGTAACCGTTTCAGAGAGAAATGCGACCAATGTGACGATCTCGCGTTATATCGATTCGATGGTGAATGACGAAACACGGAGATTTTCTAAGGTTTTTACTACATATTAACACTTTTCACATTTTCTCGTGTTACGTGGCTGCCAGTCCTCGGTTCATGCAAAATCTTAAGGTCCTCGGTCATGTCCAAGGCACCAAACCGACCAATAATTCGATAATCGATAACTAAAACTATAAATGTAGCTCTTCTTACTGGGCGATTGCATCAACTTAGATGCTTCTCCTGTGTTCTACTGTGCTGCTTGTATTGTCCCCACATACCGCAGCACGCGACAAGGGCTGGCAGACCATAAATGTAACCGTTTCAGAGAGAAATGCGACCAATGTGACGATCTCTCGTTATATCGATTCGATGGTGAATGACGAAACACGGAGATTTTCTAAGGTTTTTACTACATATTAACACTTTTCACATTTTCTCGTGTTACGTGGCTGCCAGTCCTCGGTTCATGCAAAATCTTAAGGTCCTCGGTCATGTCCAAGGCACCAAACCGACCAATAATTCAATAATCGATAACTAAAACTATAAATGTAGCTCTTCTTACTGGGCGATGGCATCAACTTAGATGCTTCTCCTGTGTTCTACTGTGCTGCTTGTATTGTCCCCACATACCGCAGCACGCGACTAGGGCTGGCAGACCATAAATGTAACCGTTTCAGAGAGAAATGCGACCAATGTGACGATCTCGCGTTATATCGATTCGATGGTCAATGACGAAACACGGAGATTTTCTAAGGTTTTTACTACATATTAACACTTTTCACATTTTCTCGTGTTTCGTGGGTGCCAGTCCTCGGTTCATGTAAAATCTTAAGGTCCTCGGTCATGTCCAAGGCACCAAACCGACCAATAATTCGACAATCGATAACTAAAACTATAAATGTAGCTCTTCTTACTGGGCGATTGCATCAACTAAGATGCTTCTCCTGTGTCCTACTGTGCTGCTTGTATTGTCCTCTCATACCGCAGCACGCGACAAGGGCTGGCAGACCATAAATGTAACCGTTTCAGAGAGAAATGCGACCAATGTGACATTCTCGCGTTATATCGAATCGATGGTGAATGACGAAACACGGAGATTTTCCAAGGTTTTTACTACATATTAACACTTTTCACATTTTCTCGTGTTACGTGGCTGCCAGTCCTCGGTTCATGCAAAATCTTAAGGTCCTCGGTCATGTCCAAGGCACCAAACCGACCAATAATTCAATAATCGATAACTAAAACTATAAATGTAGCTCTTCTTACTGGGCGATTGCATCAACTTAGATGCTTCTCCTGTGTTCTACTGTGCTGCTTGTATTGTCCCCACATAACCCAGCACGCGACAAGGGCTGGCAGACCATAAATGTAACCGTTTCAGAGAGAAATGCGACCAATGTGACGATCTCGCGTTATATCGATTCGATGGTGAATGACGAAACACGGAGATTTTCTAAGGTTTTTACTACATATTAACACTTTTCACATTTTCTCGTGTTACGTGGCTGCCAGTCCTCGGTTCATGCAAAATCTTAAGGTCCTCAGTCATGTCCAAGGCACCAAGCCGACCAATAATTCAATAATCGATAACTAAAACTATAAATGTAGCTCTTCTTACTGGGCGATTGCATCAACTTAGATGCTTCTCCTGTGTTCTACTGTGCTGCTTGTATTGTCCCCACATAACCCAGCACGCGACAAGGGCTGGCAGACCATAAATGTAACCGTTTCAGAGAGAAATGCGACCAATGTGACGATCTCGCGTTATATCGATTCGATGGTGAATGACGAAACACGGAGATTTTCTAAGGTTTTTACTACATATTAACACTTTTCACATTTTCTCGTGTTACGTGGCTGCCAGTCCTCGGTTCATGCAAAATCTTAAGGTCCTCGGTCATGTCCAAGGCACCAAACCGACCAATAATTCAACAATCGATAACTAAAACTATAAATGTAGCTCTTCTTACTGGGCGATTGCATCAACTTAGATGCTTCTCCTGTGTTCTACTGTGCTGCTTGTATTGTCCCCACATACCGCAGCACGCGACAAGGGCTGGCAGACCATAAATGTAACCGTTTCAGAGAGAAATGCGACCAATGTGACGATCTCGCGTTATATCGATTCGATGGTGAATGACGAAACACGGAGATTTTCTAAGGTTTTTACTACATATTAACACTTTTCACATTTTCTCGTGTTACGTGGCTGCCAGTCCTCGGTTCATGCAAAATCTTAAGGTCCTCGGTCATGTCCAAGGCACCAAACCGACCAATAATTCGATAATCGATAACTAAAACTATAAATGTAGCTCTTCTTACTGGGCGATTGCATCAACTTAGATGCTTCTCCTGTGTTCTACTGTGCTGCTTGTATTGTCCCCACATACCGCAGCACGCGACAAGGGCTGGCAGACCATAAATGTAACCGTTTCAGAGAGAAATGCGACCAATGTGACGATCTCGCGTTATATCGATTCGATGGTGAATGACGAAACACGGAGATTTTCTAAGGTTTTTACTACATATTAACACTTTTCACATTTTCTCGTGTTACGTGGCTGCCAGTCCTCGGTTCATGCAAAATCTTAAGGTCCTCGGTCATGTCCAAGGCACCAAACCGACCAATAATTCAATAATCGATAACTAAAACTAAAAATGTAGCTCTTCTTACTGGGCGATGGCATCAACTTAGATGCTTCTCCTGTGTTCTACTGTGCTGCTTGTATTGTCCCCACATACCGCAGCACGCGACTAGGGCTGGCAGACCATAAATGTAACCGTTTCAGAGAGAAATGCGACCAATGTGACGATATCGCGTTATATCGATTCGATGGTCAATGACGAAACACGGAGATTTTCTAAGGTTTTTACTACATATTAACACTTTTCACATTTTCTCGTGTTACGTGGCTGCCAGTCCTCGGTTCATGCAAAATCTTAAGGTCCTCGGTCATGTCCAAGGCACCAAACCGACCAATAATTCAATAATCGATAACTAAAACTATAAATGTAGCTCTTCTTACTGGGCGATTGCATCAACTTAGATGCTTCTCCTGTGTTCTACTGTGCTGCTTGTATTGTCCCCACATACCGCAGCACGCGACAAGGGCTGGCAGACCATAAATGTAACCGTTTCAGAGAGAAATGCGACCAATGTGACGATCTCGCGTTATATCGATTCGATAGTGAATGACGAAACACGGAGATTTTCTAAGGTTTTTACTACATATTAACACTTTTCACATTTTCTCGTGTTACGTGGCTGCCAGTCCTCGGTTCATGCAAAATCTTAAGGTCCTCGGTCATGTCCAAGGCACCAAACCGACCAATAATTCAATAATCGATAACTAAAACTATAAATGTAGCTCTTCTTACTGGGCGATTGCATCAACTTAGATGCTTCTCCTGTGTTCTACTGTGCTGCTTGTATTGTCCCCACATACCGCAGCACGCGACAAGGTCTGGCAGACCATAAATGTAACCGTTTCAGAGAGAAATGCGACCAATGTGACGATCTCGCGTTATATCGATTCGATGGTGAATGACGAAACACGGAGATTTTCTAAGGTTTTTACTACATTTTAACACTTTTCACATTTTCTCGTGTTACGTGGGTACCAGTCCTCGGTTCATGCAAAATCTTAAGGTCCTCGGTCATGTCCAAGGCACCAAACCGACCAATAATGCAATAATCGATAACTAAAACTATAAATGTAGCTCTTCTTACTGGGCGATTGCATCAACTTAGATGCTTCTCCAGTGTTCTACTGTGCTGCTTGTATTGTCCCCACATACCGCAGCACGCGACAAGGGCTGGCAGACCATAAATGTAACCTTTTCAGAGAGAAATGCGACCAATGTGACGATCTCGCGTTATATCGATTCGATGGTGAATGACGAAACACGGAGATTTTCTAAGGTTTTTACTACATATTAACACTTTTCACATTTTCTCGTGTTACGTGGCTGCCAGTCCTCGGTTCATGTAAAATCTTAAGGTCCTCGGTCATGTCCAATGCACCATACCGACCGATAATTCGATAATCGATAACTAAAACTATAAATGTAGCTCTTCTTACTGGGCGATTGCATCAACTAAGATGCTTCTCCTGTGTCCTACTGTGCTGCTTGTATTGTCCCCACATACCGCAGCACGCGACAAGGGCTGGCAGACCATAAATGTAACCGTTTCAGAGAGAAATGCGACCAATGTGACGATCTCGCGTTAAATCGAATCGATGGTGAATGACGAAACACGGAGATTTTCCAAGGTTTTTACTACATATAAACACTTTTCACATTTTCTCGTGTTACGTACTGCCAGTCCTCGGTTCATGCAAAATCTTAAGGTCCTCGGTCATGTCCAAGGCACCAAACCGACCAATAATTCAATAATCGATAAGTAAAACTATAAATGTAGCTCTTCTTACTGGGCGATTGCATCAACTTAGATGCTTCTCCTGTGTTCTACTGTGCTGCTTGTATTGTCCCCACATAACCCAGCACGCGACAAGGTCTGGCAGACCATAAATGTAACCGTTTCAGAGAGAAATGCGACCACTGTGACGATCTCGCGTTATATCGATTCGATGGTGAATGACGAAACACGGAGATTTTCTAAGGTTTTTACTACATATTAACACTTTTCACATTTTCTCGTGTTACGTGGCTGCCAGTCCTCGGTTCATGCAAAATCTTAAGGTCCTCGGTCATGTCCAAGGCACCAAGCTGACCAATAATTCAATAATCGATAACTAAAACTATAAATGTAGCTCTTCTTACTGGGCGATTGCATCAACTTAGATGCTTCTCCTGTGTTCTACTGTGCTGCTTGTATTGTCCCCACATACCGCAGCACGCGACAAGGGCTGGCAGACCATAAATGTAACCGTTTCAGAGAGAAATGCGACCAATGTGACGATCTCGCGTTATATCGATTCGATGGTGAATGACGAAACACGGAGATTTTCTAAGGTTTTTACTACATATTAACACTTTTCAAATTTTCTCGTGTTACGTGGCTGCCAGTCGTCGGTTCATGCAAAATCTTAAGGTCCTCGGTCATGTCCAAGGCACCAAGCCGACCAATAATTCAATAATCGATAACTAAAACTATAAATGTAGCTCTTCTTACTGGGCGATTGCATCAACTTAGATGCTTCTCCTGTGTTCTACTGTGCTGCTTGTATTGTCCCCACATACCGCAGCACGCGACAAGGGCTGGCAGACCATAAATGTAACCGTTTCAGAGAGAAATGCGACCAATGTGACGATCTCGCGTTATATCGATTCGATGGTGAATGACGAAACACGGAGATTTTCTAAGGTTTTTACTACATATTAACACTTTTCACATTTTCTCGTGTTACGTGGCTGCCAGTCCTCGGTTCATGCAAAATCTTAAGGTCCTCGGTCATGTCCAAGGCACCAAACCGACCAATAATTCAATAATCGATAACTAAAACTAAAAATGTAGCTCTTCTTACTGGGCGATTGCATCAACTTAGATGCTTCTCCTGTGTTCTACTGTGCTGCTTGTATTGTCCCCACATACCGCAGCACGCGACAAGGGCTGGCAGACCATAAATGTAACCGTTTCAGAGAGAAATGCGACCAATGTGACGATCTCGCGTTATATCGATTCGATGGTGAATGACGAAACACGGAGATTTTCTAAGGTTTTTACTACATATTAACACTTTTCACATTTTCTCGTGTTACGTGGCTGCCAGTCCTCGGTTCATGCAAAATCTTAAGGTCCTCGGTCATGTCCAAGGCACCAAACCGACCAATAATTCAACAATCGATAACTAAAACCATAAATGTAGCTCTTCTTACTGGGCGATTGCATCAACTTAGATGCTTTTCCTGTGTTCTACTGTGCTGCTTGTATTGTCCCCACATACCGCAGCACGCGACAAGGTCTGGCAGACCATAAATGTAACCGTTTCAGAGAGAAATGCGACCAATGTGACGATCTTGCGTTATATCGAATCGATGGTGAATGACGAAACACGGAGATTTTCTAAGGGTTTTACTACATATTAACACTTTTCACATTTTCTCGTGTTACGTGGCTGCCAGTCCTCGGTTCATGCAAAATCTTAAGGTCCTCGGTCATGTCCAAGGCACCAAACCGACCAATAATTCAATAATCGATAACTAAAACTATAAATGTAGCTCTTCTTACTGGGCGATTGCATCAACTTAGATGCTTCTCCTGTGTTCTACTGTGCTGCTTGTATTGTCCCCACATACCGCAGCACGCGACAAGGGCTGGCAGACCATAAATGTAACCGTTTCAGAGAGAAATGCGACCAATGTGACGATCTCGCGTTATATCGATTCGATGGTGAATGACGAAACACGGAGATTTTCTAAGGTTTTTACTACATATTAACACTTTTCACATTTTCTCGTGTTACGTGGCTGCCAGTCCTCGGTTCATGCAAAATCTTAAGGTCCTCGGTCATGTCCAAGGCACCAAACCGACCAATAATTCAATAATCGATAACTAAAACTATAAATGTAGCTCTTCTTACTGGGCGATTGCATCAACTTAGATGCTTCTCCTGTGTTCTACTGTGCTGCTTGTATTGTCCCCACATACCGCAGCACGCGACAAGGGATGGCAGACCATAAATGTAACCGTTTCAGAGAGAAATGCGACCAATGTGACGATCTCGCGTTATATCGATTCGATGGTGAATGACGAAACACGGAGATTTTCTAAGGTTTTTACTACATATTAACACTTTTCACATTTTCTCGTGTTACGTGGCTGCCAGTCCTCGGTTCATGCAAAATCTTAAGGTCCTCGGTCATGTCCAAGGCACCAAACCGACCAATAATTCAATAATCGATAACTAAAACTATAAATGTAGCTCTTCTTACTGGGCGATTGCATCAACTTAGATGCTTCTCCTGTGTTCTACTGTGCTGCTTGTATTGTCCCCACATACCGCAGCACGCGACAAGGGCTGGCAGACCATAAATGTAACCGTTTCAGAGAGAAATGCGACCAATGTGACGATCTCGCGTTATATCGATTCGATGGTGAATGACGAAACACGGAGATTTTCTAAGGTTTTTACTACATATTAACACATTTCACATTTTCTCGTGTTACGTGGCTGCCAGTCCTCGGTTCATGCAAAATCTTAAGGTCCTCGGTCATGTCCAAGGCACCAAACCGACCAATAATTCAATAATCGATAACTAAAACTATAAATGTAGCTCTTCTTACTGGGCGATGGCATCAACTTAGATGCTTCTCCTGTGTTCTACTGTGCTGCTTGTATTGTCCCCACATACCGCAGCACGCGACAGGGGCTGGCAGACCATAAATGTAACCGTTTCAGAGAGAAATGCGACCAATGTGACGATCTCGCGTTATATCGATTCGATGGTGAATGACGAAACACGGAGATTTTCTAAGGTTTTTACTACATATTAACACTTTTCACATTTTCTCGTGTTACGTGGCTGCCAGTCCTCGGTTCATGCAAAATCTTAAGGTCCTCGGTCATGTCCAAGGCACCAAACCGACCAATAATTCAATAATCGATAACTAAAACTAAAAATGTAGCTCTTCTTACTGGGCGATTGCATCAACTTAGATGCTTCTCCTGTGTTCTACTGTGCTGCTTGTATTGTCCCCACATAACCCAGCACGCGACAAGGGCTGGCAGACCATAAATGTAACCGTTTCAGAGAGAAATGCGACCAATGTGACGATCTCGCGTTATATCGATTCGATGGTGAATGACGAAACACGGAGATTTTCTAAGGTTTTTACTACATATTAACACTTTTCACATTTTCTCGTGTTACGTGGCTGCCAGTCCTCGGTTCATGCAAAATCTTAAGGTCCTCGGTCATGTCCAAGGCACCAAACCGACCAATAATTCAACAATCGATAACTAAAACCATAAATGTAGCTCTTCTTACTGGGCGATTGCATCAACTTAGATGCTTTTCCTGTGTTCTACTGTGCTGCTTGTATTGTCCCCACATACCGCAGCACGCGACAAGGTCTGGCAGACCATAAATGTAACCGTTTCAGAGAGAAATGCGACCAATGTGACGATCTTGCGTTATATCGAATCGATGGTGAATGACGAAACACGGAGATTTTCTAAGGGTTTTACTACATATTAACACTTTTCACATTTTCTCGTGTTACGTGGCTGCCAGTCCTCGGTTCATGCAAAATCTTAAGGTCCTCGGTCATGTCCAAGGCACCAAACCGACCAATAATTCAATAATCGATAACTAAAACTATAAATGTAGCTCTTCTTACTGGGCGATTGCATCAACTTAGATGCTTCTCCTGTGTTCTACTGTGCTGCTTGTATTGTCCCCACATACCGCAGCACGCGACAAGGGCTGGCAGACCATAAATGTAACCGTTTCAGAGAGAAATGCGACCAATGTGACGATCTCGCGTTATATCGATTCGATGGTGAATGACGAAACACGGAGATTTTCTAAGGTTTTTACTACATATTAACACTTTTCACATTTTCTCGTGTTACGTGGCTGCCAGTCCTCGGTTCATGCAAAATCTTAAGGTCCTCGGTCATGTCCAAGGCACCAAACCGACCAATAATTCAATAATCGATAACTAAAACTATAAATGTAGCTCTTCTTACTGGGCGATTGCATCAACTTAGATGCTTCTCCTGTGTTCTACTGTGCTGCTTGTATTGTCCCCACATACCGCAGCACGCGACAAGGGCTGGCAGACCATAAATGTAACCGTTTCAGAGAGAAATGCGACCAATGTGACGATCTCGCGTTATATCGATTCGATGGTGAATGACGAAACACGGAGATTTTCTAAGGTTTTTACTACATATTAACACTTTTCACATTTTCTCGTGTTACGTGGCTGCCAGTCCTCGGTTCATGCAAAATCTTAAGGTCCTCGGTCATGTCCAAGGCACCAAACCGACCAATAATTCAATAATCGATAACTAAAACTATAAATGTAGCTCTTCTTACTGGGCGATTGCATCAACTTAGATGCTTCTCCTGTGTTCTACTGTGCTGCTTGTATTGTCCCCACATACCGCAGCACGCGACAAGGGCTGGCAGACCATAAATGTAACCGTTTCAGAGAGAAATGCGACCAATGTGACGATCTCGCGTTATATCGATTCGATGGTGAATGACGAAACACGGAGATTTTCTAAGGTTTTTACTACATATTAACACATTTCACATTTTCTCGTGTTACGTGGCTGCCAGTCCTCGGTTCATGCAAAATCTTAAGGTCCTCGGTCATGTCCAAGGCACCAAACCGACCAATAATTCAATAATCGATAACTAAAACTATAAATGTAGCTCTTCTTACTGGGCGATGGCATCAACTTAGATGCTTCTCCTGTGTTCTACTGTGCTGCTTGTATTGTCCCCACATACCGCAGCACGCGACAGGGGCTGGCAGACCATAAATGTAACCGTTTCAGAGAGAAATGCGACCAATGTGACGATCTCGCGTTATATCGATTCGATGGTGAATGACGAAACACGGAGATTTTCTAAGGTTTTTACTACATATTAACACTTTTCACATTTTCTCGTGTTACGTGGCTGCCAGTCCTCGGTTCATGCAAAATCTTAAGGTCCTCGGTCATGTCCAAGGCACCAAACCGACCAATAATTCAATAATCGATAACTAAAACTATAAATGTAGCTCTTCTTACTGGGCGATTGCATCAACTTAGATGCTTCTCCTGTGTTCTACTGTGCTGCTTGTATTGTCCCCACAGAACCCAGCACGCGACAAGGGCTGGCAGACCATAAATGTAACCGTTTCAGAGAGAAATGCGACCAATGTGACGATCTCTCGTTATATCGATTCGATGGTGAATGACGAAACACGGAGATTTTCTAAGGTTTTTACTACATATTAACACTTTTCACATTTTCTCGTGTTACGTGGCTGCCAGTCCTCGGTTCATGCAAAATCTTAAGGTCCTAGGTCATGTCCAAGGCACCAAACCGACCAATAATTCAATAATCGATAACTAAAACTATAAATGTAGCTCTTCTTACTGGGCGATTGCATCAACTTAGATGCTTCTCCTGTGTTCTACTGTGCTGCTTGTATTGTCCCCACATACCGCAGCACGCGACAAGGGCTGGCAGACCATAAATGTAACCGTTTCAGAGAGAAATGCGACCAATGTGACGATCTCTCGTTATATCGGTTCGATGGTGAATGACGAAACACGGAGATTTTCTAAGGTTTTTACTACATATTAACACTTTTCACATTTTCTCGTGTTACGTGGCTGCCAGTCCTCGGTTCATGCAAAATCTTAAGGTCCTCGGTCATGTCGAAGGCACCAAACCGACCAATAATTCAATAATCGATAACTAAAACTATAAATGTAGCTCTTCTTACTGGGCGATTGCATCAACTTAGATGCTTCTCCTGTGTTCTACTGTGCTGCTTGTATTGTCCCCACATACCGCAGCACGAGACAAGGGCTGGCAGACCATAAATGTAACCGTTTCAGAGAGAAATGCGACCAATGTGACGATCTCGCGTTATATCGATTCGATGGTGAATGACGAAACACGGAGATTTTCTAAGGTTTTTACTACATATTAACACTTTTCACATTTTCTCGTGTTACGTGGCTGCCAGTCCTCGGTTCATTCAAAATCTTAAGGTCCTCGGTCATGTCCAAGGCACCAAACCGACCAATAATTCGATAATCGATAACTAAAACTATAAATGTAGCTCTTCTTACTGGGCGATTGCATCAACTAAGATGCTTCTCCTGTGTCCTACTGTGCTGCTTGTATTGTCCCCACATACCGCAGCACGCGGCAAGGGCTGGCAGATCATAAATGTAACCGTTTCAGAGAGAAATGCGACCAATGTGACGATCTCGCGTTATATCGAATCGATGGTGAATGACGAAACACGGAGATTTTCTAAGGTTTTTACTACATATTAACACGTTTCACATTTTCTCGTGTTACGTGGCTGCCAGTCCTCGGTTCATGCAAAATCTTAAGGTCCTCGGTCATGTCCAAGGCACCAAACCGACCAATAATTCAATAATCGATAACTAAAACTATAAATGTAGCTCTTCTTACTGGGCGATTGCATCAACTTAGATGCTTCTCCTGTGTTCTACTGTGTTGCTTGTATTGTCCCCACATAACCCAGCACGCGACAAGGGCTGGCAGACCATAAATGTAACCGTTTCAGAGAGAAATGCGACCAATGTGACGATCTCGCGTTATATCGATTCGATGGTGAATGACGAAACACGGAGATTTTCTAAGGTTTTTACTACATATTAACACTTTTCACATTTTCTCGTGTTACGTGGCTGCCAGTCCTCGGTTCATGCAAAATCTTAAGGTCCTCGGTCATGTCCAAGGCACCAAACCGACCAATAATTCAACAATCGATAACTAAAACTATAAATGTAGCTCTTCTTACTGGGCGATTGCATCAACTTAGATGCTTCTCCTGTGTTCTACTGTGCTGCTTGTATTGTCCCCACATACCGCAGCACGCGACAAGGTCTGGCAGACCATAAATGTAACCGTTTCAGAGAGAAATGCGACCAATGTGACGATCTCGCGTTATATCGAATCGATGGTGAATGACGAAACACGGAGATTTTCTAAGGGTTTTACTACATATTAACACTTTTCACATTTTCTCGTGTTACGTGGCTGCCAGTCCTCGGTTCATGCAAAATCTTAAGGTCCTCGGTCATGTCCAAGGCACCAAACCGACCAATAATTCAATAATCGATAACTAAAACTATAAATGTAGCTCTTCTTACTGGGCGATTGCATCAACTTAGATGCTTCTCCTGTGTTCTACTGTGGTGCTTGTATTGTCCCCACATAACCCAGCACGCGACAAGGGCTGGCAGACCATAAATGTAACCGTTTCAGAGAGAAATGCGACCAATGTGACGATCTGGCGTTATATCGATTCGATGGTGAATGACGAAACACGGAGATTTTCTAAGGTTTTTACTACATATTAACACTTTTCACATTTTCTCGTGTTACGTGGCTGCCAGTCCTCGGTTCATGCAAAATCTTAAGGTCCTCGGTCATGTCCAAGGCACCAAACCGACCAATAATTCAATAATCGATAACTAAAACTATAAATGTAGCTCTTCTTACTGGGCGATTGCATCAACTTAGATGCTTCTCCTGTGTTCTACTGTGCTGCTTGTATTGTCCCCACATACCGCAGCACGCGACAAGGGATGGCAGACCATAAATGTAACCGTTTCAGAGAGAAATGCGACCAATGTGACGATCTCGCGTTATATCGATTCGATGGTGAATGACGAAACACGGAGATTTTCTAAGGTTTTTACTACATATTAACACTTTTCACATTTTCTCGTGTTACGTGGCTGCCAGTCCTCGGTTCATGCAAAATCTTAAGGTCCTCGGTCATGTCCAAGGCACCAAACCGACCAATAATTCAATAATCGATAACTAAAACTATAAATGTAGCTCTTCTTACTGGGCGATTGCATCAACTTAGATGCTTCTCCTGTGTTCTACTGTGCTGCTTGTATTGTCCCCACATACCGCAGCACGCGACAAGGTCTGGCAGACCATAAATGTAACCGTTTCAGAGAGAAATGCGACCAATGTGACGATCTCGCGTTATATCGATTCGATGGTGAATGACGAAACACGGAGATTTTCTAAGGTTTTTACTACATATTAACACTTTTCACATTTTCTCGTGTTACGTGGCTGCCAGTCCTCGGTTCATGCAAAATCTTAAGGTCCTCGGTAATGTCCAAGGCACCAAACCGACCAATAATTCAATAATCGATAACTAAAACTATAAATGTAGCTCTTCTTACTGGGCGATTGCATCAACTTAGATGCTTCTCCTGTGTTCTACTGTGCTGCTTGTATTGTCCCCACATACCGCAGCACGCGACAAGGGCTGGCAGACCATAAATGTAACCGTTTCAGAGAGAAATGCGACCAATGTGACGATCTCGCGTTATATCGATTCGATGGTGAATGACGAAACACGGATATCTTCTAAGGTTTTTACTACATATTAACACTTCTCACATTTTCTCGTGTTACGTGGCTGCCAGTCCTCGGTTCATGCAAAATCTTAAGGTCCTCGGTCATGTCCAAGGCACCAAACCGACCAATAATTCAATAATCGATAACTAAAACTATAAATGTAGCTCTTCTTACTGGGCGATTGCATCAACTTAGATGCTTCTCCTGTGTTCTACTGTGCTGCTTGTATTGTCCCCACATACCGCAGCACGCGACAAGGTCTGGCAGACCATAAATGTA
Source organism: Schistocerca nitens (assembly GCF_023898315.1). Classification (NCBI taxonomy): domain Eukaryota; kingdom Metazoa; phylum Arthropoda; class Insecta; order Orthoptera; family Acrididae; genus Schistocerca; species Schistocerca nitens. The sequence goes on from NC_064625.1 coordinate 66,978,581, forward strand.
ACCGTTTCAGAGAGAAATGCGACCAATGTGACGATCTCTCGTTATATCGATTCGATGGTGAATGACGAAACACGGAGATTTTCTAAGGTTTTTACTACATATTAACACTTTTCACATTTTCTCGTGTTACGTGGCTGCCAGTCCTCGGTTCATGCAAAATCTTAAGGTCCTCGGTCATGTCCAAGGCACCAAACCGACCAATAATTCAATAATCGATAACTAAAACTATAAATGTAGCTCTTCTTACTGGGCGATTGCATCAACTTAGATGCTTCTCCTGTGTTCTGCTGTGCTGCTTGTATTGTCCCCACATACCGCAGCACGCGACAAGGGCTGGCAGACCATAAATGTAACCGTTTCAGAGAGAAATGCGACCAATGTGACGATCTCGCTTTATATCGATTCGATGGTGAATGACGAAACACGGAGATTTTCTAAGGTTTTTACTACATATTAACACTTTTCACATTTTCTCGTGTTACGTCGCTGCCAGTCCTCGGTTCATGCAAAATCTTAAGGTCCTCGGTCATGTCCAAGGCACCAAACCGACCAATAATTCAATAATCGATAACTAAAACTATAAATGTAGCTCTTCTTACTGGGCGATTGCATCAACTTAGATGCTTCTCCTGTGTTCTACTGTGCTGCTTGTATTGTCCCCACATACCGCAGCACGCGACAAGGGCTGGCAGACCATAAATGTAACCGTTTCAGAGAGAAATGCGACCAATGTGACGATCTCGCGTTATATCGATTCGATGGTGAATGACGAAACACGGAGATTTTCTAAGGTTTTTACTACATATTAACACTTTTCACATTTTCTCGTGTTACGTGGCTGCCAGTCCTCGGTTCATGCAAAATCTTAAGGTCCTCGGTCATGTCCAAGGCACCAAACCAACCAATAATTCGATAATCGATAACTAAAACTATAAATGTAGCTCTTCTTACTGGGCGATTGCATCAACTAAGATGCTTCTCCTGTGTCCTACTGTGCTGCTTGTATTGTCCCCACATACCGCAGCACGCGACAAGGGCTGGCAGATCATAAATGTAACCGTTTCAGAGAGAAATGCGACCAATGTGACGATCTCGCGTTATATCGAATCGATGGTGAATGACGAAACACGGAGATTTTCTAAGGTTTTTACTACATATTAACACTTTTCACATTTTCTCATGTTACGTGGCTGCCAGTCCTCGGTTCATGCAAAATCTTAAGGTCCTCGGTCATGTCCAAGGCACCAAACCGACCAATAATTCAATAATCGATAACTAAAACTATAAATGTAGCTCTTCTTACTGGGCGATTGCATCAACTTAGATGCTTCTCCTGTGTTCTACTGTGCTGCTTGTATTGTCCCCACATAACCCAGCACGCGACAAGGGCTGGCAGACCATAAATGTAACCGTTTCAGAGAGAAATGCGACCAATGTGACGATCTCGCGTTATATCGATTCGATGGTGAATGACGAAACACGGAGATTTTCTAAGGTTTTTATTACATATTAACACTTTTCACATTTTCTCGTGTTACGTGGCTGCCAGTCCTCGGTTCATGCAAAATCTTAAGGTCCTCGGTCATGTCCAAGGCACCAAACCGACCAATAATTCAACAATCGATAACTAAAACTATAAATGTAGCTCTTCTTACTGGGCGATTGCATCAACTTAGATGCTTCTCCTGTATTTTCCTGTGCTGCTTGTATTGTCCCCACATACCGCAGCACGCGACAAGCGCTGGCAGACCATAAATGTAACCGTTTCAGAGAGAAATGCGACCAATGTGACGATCTCGCGTTATTTCGATTCGATGGTGAATGACGAAACACGGAGATTTTCTAAGGTTTTTACTACATATTAACACTTTTCACATTTTCTCGTGTTACGTGGCTGCCAGTCCTCGGTTCATGCAAAATCTTAAGGTCCTAGGTCATGTCCAAGGCACCAAACCGACCAATAATTCAATAATCGATAACTAAAACTATAAATGTAGCTCTTCTTACTGGGCGATTGCATCAATTTAGATGCTTCTCCTGTGTTCTACTGTGCTGCTTGTATTGACCCCACATACCGCAGCACGCGACAAGGGCTGGCAGACCATAAATGTAACCGTTTCAGAGAGAAATGCGACCAATGTGACGATCTCGCGTTATATCGATTCGATGGTGAATGACGAAACACGGAGATTTTCTAAGGTTTTTACTACATATTAACACTTTTCACATTTTCTCGTGTTACTTGGCTGCCAGTCCTCGGTTCATGCAAAATCTTAAGGTCCTCGGTCATGTCCAAGGCACCAAACCGACCAATAATTCAATAATTGATAACTAAAACTATAAATGTAGCTCTTCTTACTGGGCGATGGCATCAACTTAGATGCTACTCCTGTGTTCTACTGTGCTGCTTGTTTTGTCCCCACATACCGCAGCACGCGACAAGGGCTGGCAGACCATAAATGTAACCGTTTCAGAGAGAAATGCGACCAATGTGACGATCTCGCGTTATATCGATTCGATGGTGAATGACGAAACACGGAGATTTTCTAAGGTTTTTACTACATATTAACACTTTTCACATTTTCTCGTGTTACGTGGCTGCCAGTCCTCGGTTCATGCAAAATCTTAAGGTCCTCGGTCATGTCCAAGGCACCAAACCGACCAATAATTCAATAATCGATAACTAAAACTATAAATGTAGCTCCTCTTACTGGGCGATTGCATCAACTTAGATGCTTCTCCTGTGTTCTACTGTGCTGCTTGTATTGTCCCCACAGAACCCAGCACGCGACAAGGGCTGGCAGACCATAAATGTAACCGTTTCAGAGATAAATGCGACCAATGTGACGATCTCTCGTTATATCGATTCGATGGTGAATGACGAAACACGGAGATTTTCTAAGGTTTTTACTACATATTAACACTTTTCACATTTTCTCGTGTTACGTGGCTGCCAGTCCTCGGTTCATGCAAAATCTTAAGGTCCTCGGTCATGTCCAAGGCACCAAACCGACCAATAATTCAACAATCGATAACTAAAACTATAAATGTAGCTCTTCTTACTGGGCGATTGCATCAACTTAGATGCTTCTCCTGTGTTCTACTGTGCTGCTTGTATTGTCCCCACATACCGCAGCACGCGACAAGGGCTGGCAGACCATAAATGTAACCGTTTCAGAGAGAAATGCGACCAATGTGACGATCTCGCGTTATATCGATTCGATGGTAATTGACGAAACACGGAGATTTTCTAAGGTTTTTACTACATATTAACACTTTTCACATTTTCTCGTGTTACGTGGCTGCCAGTCCTCGGTTCATGCAAAATCTTAAGGTCCTAGGTCATGTCCAAGGCACCAAACTGACCAATAATTCAATAATCGATAACTAAAACTATAAATGTAGCTCTTCTTACTGGGCGATTGCATCAACTTAGATGCTTCTCCTGTGTTCTACTGTGCTGCTTGTATTGTCCCCACATAACCCAGCACGCGACAAGGGCTGGCAGACCATAAATGTAACCGTTTCAGAGAGAAATGCGACCAATGTGACGATCTCGCGTTATATCGATTCGATGGTGAATGACGAAACACGGAGATTTTCTAAGGTTTTTACTACATATTAACACTTTTCACATTTTCTCGTGTTACGTGACTGCCAGTCCTCGGTTCATGCAAAATCTTAAGGTCCTCGGTCATGTCCAAGGCACCAAACCGACCAATAATTCAATAATCGATAACTAAAACTATAAATGTAGCTCTTCTTACTGGGCGATGGCATCAACTTAGATGCTTCTCCTGTGTTCTACTGTGCTGCTTGTATTGTCCCCACATACCGCAGCACGCGACAAGGGCTGGCAGACCATAAATGTAACCGTTTCAGAGAGAAATGCGACCAATGTGACGATCTCGCGTTATATCGATTCGATGGTGAATGACGAAACACGGAGATTTTCTAAGGTTTTTGCTACATATTAACACTTTTCACATTTTCTCGTGTTACGTGGCTGCCAGTCCTCGGTTCATGCAAAATCTTAAGGTCCTCGGTCATGTCCAAGGCACCAAACCGACCAATAATTCAATAATCGATAACTAAAACTATAAATGTAGCTCTTCTTACTGGGCGATTGCATCAACTTAGATGCTTCTCCTGTGTTCTACTGTGCTGCTTGTATTGTCCCCACAGAACCCAGCACGCGACAAGGGCTGGCAGACCATAAATGTAACCGTTTCAGAGAGAAATGCGACCAATGTGACGATCTCTCGTTATATCGATTCGATGGTGAATGACGAAACACGGAGATTTTCTAAGGTTTTTACTACATATTAACACTTTTAACATTTTCTCGTGTTACGTGGCTGCCAGTCCTCGGTTCATGCAAAATCTTAAGGTCCTCGGTCATGTCCAAGGCACCAAACCGACCAATAATTCAATAATCGATAACTAAAACTATAAATGTAGCTCTTCTTACTGGGCGATTGCATCAACTTAGATGCTTCTCCTGTGTTCTGCTGTGCTGCTTGTATTGTCCCCACATACCGCAGCACGCGACAAGGGCTGGCAGACCATAAATGTAACCGTTTCAGAGAGAAATGCGACCAATGTGACGATCTCGCTTTATATCGATTCGATGGTGAATGACGAAACACGGAGATTTTCTAAGGTTTTTACTACATATTAACACTTTTCACATTTTCTCGTGTTACGTGGCTGCCAGTCCTCGGTTCATGCAAAATCTTAAGGTCCTCGGTCATGTCCAAGGCACCAAACCGACCAATAATTCAATAATCGATAACTAAAACTATAAATGTAGCTCTTCTTACTGGGCGATTGCATCAACTTAGATGCTTCTCCTGTGTTCTACTGTGCTGCTTGTATTGTCCCCACATACCGCAGCACGCGACAAGGGCTGGCAGACCATAAATGTAACCGTTTCAGAGAGAAATGCGACCAATGTGACGATCTCGCGTTATATCGATTCGATGGTGAATGACGAAACACGGAGATTTTCTAAGGTTTTTACTACATATTAACACTTTTCACATTTTCTCGTGTTACGTGGCTGCCAGTCCTCGGTTCATGCAAAATCTTAAGGTCCTCGGTCATGTCCAAGGCACCAAACCAACCAATAATTCGATAATCGATAACTAAAACTATAAATGTAGCTCTTCTTACTGGGCGATTGCATCAACTAAGATGCTTCTCCTGTGTCCTACTGTGCTGCTTGTATTGTCCCCACATACCGCAGCACGCGACAAGGGCTGGCAGATCATAAATGTAACCGTTTCAGAGAGAAATGCGACCAATGTGACGATCTCGCGTTATATCGAATCGATGGTGAATGACGAAACACGGAGATTTTCTAAGGTTTTTACTACATATTAACACTTTTCACATTTTCTCGTGTTACGTGGCTGCCAGTCCTCGGTTCATGCAAAATCTTAAGGTCCTCGGTCATGTCCAAGGCACCAAACCGACCAATAATTCAATAATCGATAACTAAAACTATAAATGTAGCTCTTCTTACTGGGCGATTGCATCAACTTAGATGCTTCTCCTGTGTTCTACTGTGCTGCTTGTATTGTCCCCACATAACCCAGCACGCGACAAGGGCTGGCAGACCATAAATGTAACCGTTTCAGAGAGAAATGCGACCAATGTGACGATCTCGCGTTATATCGATTCGATGGTGAATGACGAAACACGGAGATTTTCTAAGGTTTTTACTACATATTAACACTTTTCACATTTTCTCGTGTTACGTGGCTGCCAGTCCTCGGTTCATGCATAATCTTAAGGTCCTCGGTCATGTCCAAGGCACCAAACCGACCAATAATTCAACAATCGATAACTAAAACTATAAATGTAGCTCTTCTTACTGGGCGATTGCATCAACTTAGATGCTTCTCCTGTGTTCTACTGTGCTGCTTGTATTGTCCCCACATACCGCAGCACGCGACAAGCGCTGGCAGACCATAAATGTAACCGTTTCAGAGAGAAATGCGACCAATGTGACGATCTCGCGTTATATCGATTCGATGGTGAATGACGAAACACGGATATTTTCTAAGGTTTTTACTACATATTAACACTTTTCACATTTTCTCGTGTTACGTGGCTGCCAGTCCTCGGTTCATGCAAAATCTTAAGGTCCTAGGTCATGTCCAAGGCACCAAACCGACCAATAATTCAATAATCGATAACTAAAACTATAAATGTAGCTCTTCTTACTGGGCGATTGCATCAATTTAGATGCTTCTCCTGTGTTCTACTGTGCTGCTTGTATTGACCCCACATACCGCAGCACGCGACAAGGGCTGGCAGACCATAAATGTAACCGTTTCAGAGAGAAATGCGACCAATGTGACGATCTCGCGTTATATCGATTCGATGGTGAATGACGAAACACGGAGATTTTCTAAGGTTTTTACTACATATTAACACTTTTCACATTTTCTCGTGTTACTTGGCTGCCAGTCCTCGGTTCATGCAAAATCTTAAGGTCCTCGGTCATGTCCAAGGCACCAAACCGACCAATAATTCAATAATCGATAACTAAAACTATAAATGTAGCTCTTCTTACTGGGCGATGGCATCAACTTAGATGCTTCTCCTGTGTTCTACTGTGCTGCTTGTATTGTCCCCACATACCGCAGCACGCGACAAGGGCTGGCAGACCATAAATGTAACCGTTTCAGAGAGAAATGCGACCAATGTGACGATCTCGCGTTATATCGATTCGATGGTGAATGACGAAACACGGAGATTTTCTAAGGTTTTTACTACATATTAACACTTTTCACATTTTCTCGTGTTACGTGGCTGCCAGTCCTCGGTTCATGCAAAATCTTAAGGTCCTCGGTCATGTCCAAGGCACCAAACCGACCAATAATTCAATAATCGATAACTAAAACTATAAATGTAGCTCCTCTTACTGGGCGATTGCATCAACTTAGATGCTTCTCCTGTGTTCTACTGTGCTGCTTGTATTGTCCCCACAGAACCCAGCACGCGACAAGGGCTGGCAGACCATAAATGTAACCGTTTCAGAGAGAAATGCGACCAATGTGACGATCTCTCGTTATATCGATTCGATGGTGAATGACGAAACACGGAGATTTTCTAAGGTTTTTACTACATATTAACACTTTTCACATTTTCTCGTGTTACGTGGCTGCGAGTCCTCGGTTCATGCAAAATCTTAAGGTCCTCGGTCATGTCCAAGGCACCAAACCGACCAATAATTCAACAATCGATAACTAAAACTATAAATGTAGCTCTTCTTACTGGGCGATTGCATCAACTTAGATGCTTCTCCTGTGTTCTACTGTGCTGCTTGTATTGTCCCCACATACCGCAGCACGCGACAAGGGCTGGCAGACCATAAATGTAACCGTTTCAGAGAGAAATGCGACCAATGTGACGATCTCGCGTTATATCGATTCGATGGTAATTGACGAAACACGGAGATTTTCTAAGGTTTTTACTACATATTAACACTTTTCACATTTTCTCGTGTTACGTGGCTGCCAGTCCTCGGTTCATGCAAAATCTTAAGGTCCTAGGTCATGTCCAAGGCACCAAACCGACCAATAATTCAATAATCGATAACTAAAACTATAAATGTAGCTCTTCTTACTGGGCGATTGCATCAACTTAGATGCTTCTCCTGTGTTCTGCTGTGCTGCTTGTATTGTCCCCACATACCGCAGCACGCGACAAGGGCTGGCAGACCATAAATGTAACCGTTTCAGAGAGAAATGCGACCAATGTGACGATCTCGCGTTATATCGATTCGATGGTGAATGACGAAACACGGAGATTTTCTAAGGTTTTTACTACATATTAACACTTTTCACATTTTCTCGTGTTACGTGGCTGCCAGTCCTCGGTTCATGCAAAATCTTAAGGTCCTCGGTCATGTCCAAGGCACCAAACCGACCAATAATGCAATAATCGATAACTATAAATGTAGCTCTTCTTACTGGGCGATTGCATCAACTTAGATGCTTCTCCTGTGTTCTACTGTGCTGCTTGTATTGTCCCCACATACCGCAGCACGCGACAAGGGCTGGCAGACCATAAATGTAACCGTTTCAGAGAGAAATGCGACCAATGTGACGATCTCGCGTTATATCGATTCGATGGTGAATGACGAAACACGGAGATTTTCTAAGGTTTTTACTACATATTAACACTTTTCACATTTTCTCGTGTTACGTGGCTGCCAGTCCTCGGTTCATGCAAAATCTTAAGGTCCTCGGTCATGTCCAAGGCACCAAACCGACCAATACTTCAATAATCGATAACTAAAACTATAAATGTAGCTCTTCTTACTGGGCGATTGCATCAACTTAGATGCTTCTCCTGTGTTCTACTGTGCTGCTTGTATTGTCCCCACATACCGCAGCACGCGACAAGGGCTGGCAGACCGTAAATGTAACCGTTTCAGAGAGAAATGCGACCAATGTGACGATCTCGCGTTATATCGATTCGATGGTGAATGACGAAACACGGAGATTTTCTAAGGTTTTTACTACATATTAACACTTTTCACATTTTCTCGTGTTACGTGGCTGCCAGTCCTCGGTTCATGCAAAATCTTAAGGTCCTCGGTCATGTCCAAGGCACCAAACCGAGCAATAATTCAATAATCGATAACTAAAACTATAAATGTAGCTCTTCTTACTGGGCGATTGCATCAACTTAGATGCTTCTCCTGTGTTCTGCTGTGCTGCTAGTATTGTCCCCACATACCGCAGCACGCGACAAGGGCTGGCAGACCATAAATGTAACCGTTTCAGAGAGAAATGCGACCAATGTGACGATCTCGCGTTATGTCGAATCGATGGTGAATGACGAAACACGGAGATTTTCTACGGTTTTTACTACATATTAACACTTTTCACATTTTCTCGTGTTACGTGGCTGCCAGTCCACGGTTCATGCAAAATCTTAAGGTCCTAGGTCATGTCCAAGGCACCAAACCGACCAATAATTCAATAATCGATAACTATAAATGTAGCTCTTCTTACTGGGCGATTGCATCAACTTAGATGCTTCTCCTGTGTTCTACTGTGCTGCTTGTATTGTCCCCACATAACCCAGCATGCGACAAGGGCTGGCAGACCATAAATGTAACCGTTTCAGAGAGAAATGCGACCAATGTGACGATCTCGCGTTATATCGATTCGATGGTAATTGACGAAACACGGAGATTTTCTAAGGTTTTTACTACATATTAACGCTTTTCACATTTTCTCGTGTTACGTGGCTGCCAGTCCTCGGTTCATGCAAAATCTTAAGGTCCTAGGTCATGTCCAAGGCACCAAACCGACCAATAATTCAATAATCGATAACTATAAATGTAGCTCTTCTTACTGGGCGATTGCATCAACTTAGATGCTTCTCCTGTGTTCTACTGTGCTGCTTGTATTGTACCCACATAACCCAGCACGCGACAAGGGCTGGCAGACCATAAATGTAACCGTTTCAGAGAGAAATGCGACCAATGTGACGATCTCGCGTTATATCGATTCGATGGTGAATGACGAAACACGGAGATTTTCTAAGGTTTTTACTACATATTAACACATTTCACATTTTCTCGTGTTACGTGGCTGCCAGTCCTCGGTTCTTGCAAAATCTTAAGGTCCTCGGTCATGTCCAAGGCACCAAACCGACCAATAATTCAATAATCGATAACTAAAACTATAAATGTAGCTCTTCTTACTGGGCGATTGCATCAACTTAGATGCTTCTCCTGTGTTCTGCTGTGCTGCTAGTATTGTCCCCACATACCGCAGCACGCGACAAGGGCTGGCAGACCATAAATGTAACCGTTTCAGAGAGAAATGCGACCAATGTGACGATCTCGCGTTATATCGAATCGATGGTGAATGACGAAACACGGAGATTTTCTAAGGTTTTTACTACATATTAACACTTTTCACATTTTCTCGTGTTACGTGGCTGCCAGTCCACGGTTCATGCAAAATCTTAAGGTCCTAGGTCATGTCCAAGGCACCAAACCGACCAATAATTCAATAATCGATAACTATAAATGTAGCTCTTCTTACTGGGCGATTGCATCAACTTAGATGCTTCTCCTGTGTTCTACTGTGCTGCTTGTATTGTCCCCACATACCGCAGCACGCGACAAGGGCTGGCAGACCATAAATGTAACCGTTTCAGAGAGAAATGCGACCAATGTGACGATCTCGCGTTATATCGATTCGATGGTGAATGACGAAACACGGAGATTTTCTAAGGTTTTTACTACATATTAACACTTTTCACATTTTCTCGTGTTACGTGGCTGGCAGACCTCGGTTCATGCAAAATCTTAAGGTCCTAGGTCATGTCCAAGGCACCAAACCGACCAATAATTCAATAATCGATAACTATAAATGTAGCTCTTCTTACTGGGCGATTGCATCAACTTAGATGCTTCTCCTGTGTTCTACTGTGCTGCTTGTATTGTCCCCACATACCGCAGCACGCGACAAGGGCTGGCAGACCATAAATGTTACCGTTTCAGAGAGAAATACGACCAATGTGACGATCTCGCGTTATATCGATTCGATGGTGAATGACGAAACACGGAGATTTTCTAAGGTTTTTACTACATATTAACACTTTTCACATTTTCTCGTGTTACGTGGCTGCCAGTCCTCGGTTCATGCAAAATCTTAAGGTCCTAGGTCATGTCCAAGGCACCAAACCGACCAATAATTCAATAATCGATAACTATAAATGTAGCTCTTCTTACTGGGCGATTGCATCAACTTAGATGCTTCTCCTGTGTTCTACTGTGCTGCTTGTATTGTCCCCACATACCGCAGCACGCGACAAGGGCTGGCAGACCATAAATACAACCGTTTCAGAGAGAAATGCGACCAATGTGACGATCTCGCGTTATATCGATTCGATGGTGAATGACGAAACACGGAGATTTTCTAAGGTTTTTACTACATATTAACACTTTTCACATTTTCTCGTGTTACGTGGCTGCCAGTCCTCGGTTCATGCAAAATCTTAAGGTCCTCGGTCATGTCCAAGGCACCAAACCGACCAATAATTCAATAATCGATAACTAAAACTATAAATGTAGCTCTTCTTACTGGGCGATTGCATCAACTTAAATGCTTCTCCTGTGTTCTACTGTGCTGCTAGTATTGTCCCCACATACCGCAGCACGCGACAAGGGCTGGCAGACCATAAATGTAACCGTTTCAGAGAGAAATGCGACCAATGTGACGATCTCGCGTTATATCGATTCGATGGTCAATGACGAAACACGGAGATTTTCTAAGGTTTTTACTACATATTAACACTTTTCACATTTTCTCGTGTTACGTGGCTGCCAGTCCTCGGCTCATGTAAAATCTTAAGGTCCTCGGTCATGTCCAAGGCACCAAACCGACCAATAATTCGATAATCGATAACTAAAACTATAAATGTAGCTCTTCTTACTGGGCGATTGCATCAACTTAGATGCTTCTCCTGTGTTCTACTGTGCTGCTTGTATTGTCCCCACATACCGCAGCACGCGACAAGGGCTGGCAGACCATAAATGTAACCGTTTCAGAGAGAAATGCGACCAATGTGACGATCTCGCGTTATATCGATTCGATGGTGAATGACGAAACACGGAGATTTTCTAAGGTTTTTACTACATATTAACACTTTTCACATTTTCTCGTGTTACGTGGCTGCCAGTCCTCGGTTCATGCAAAATCTTAAGGTCCTAGGTCATGTCCAAGGCACCAAACCGACCAATAATTCAATAATCGATAACTAAAACTATAAATGTAGCTCTTCTTACTGGGCGATTGCATCAACTTAGATGCTTCTCCTGTGTTCTACTGTGCTGCTTGTATTGTCCACACATACCGCAGCTCGCGACAAGGGCTGGCAGACCATAAATGTTACCGTTTCAGAGAGAAATGCGACCAATGTGACGATCTCGCGTTATATCGATTCGATGGTGAATGACGAAACACGGAGATTTTCTAAGGTTATTACTACATATTATCACTTTTCACATTTTCTCGTGTTACGTGGCTGCCAGTCCTCGGTTCATGCAAAATCTTAAGGTCCTCGGTCATGTCCAAGGCACCAAACCGACCAATAATTCAATAATCGATAACTAAAACTATAAATGTAGCTCTTCTTACTGGGCGATTGCATCAACTTAGATGCTTCTCCTGTGTTCTACTGTGCTGCTTGTATTGTCCCCACATACCGCAGCACGCGACAAGGGCTGGCAGACCATAAATGTAACCGTTTCAGAGAGAAATGCGACCAATGTGACGATCTCGCGTTATATCGATTCGATGGTGAATGACGAAACACGGAGATTTTCTAAGGTTTTTACTACATATTAACACTTTTCACATTTTCTCGTGTTACGTGGCTGCCAGTCCTCGGTTCATGCAAAATCTTAAGGTCCTCGGTCATGTCCAAGGCACCAAACCGACCAATAATTCAATAATCGATAACTAAAACTATAAATGTAGCTCTTCTTACTGGGCGATTGCATCAACTTAGATGCTTCTCCTGTGTTCTACTGTGCTGCTTGTATTGTCCCCACATACCGCAGCACGCGACAAGGGCTGGCAGACCATAAATGTAACCGTTTCAGAGAGAAATGCGACCAATGTGACGATCTCGCGTTATATCGATTCGATGGTGAATGACGAAACACGGAGATTTTCTAAGGTTTTTACTACATATTAACACTTTTCACATTTTCTCGTGTTACGAGGCTGCCAGTCCTCGGTTCATGCAAAATCTTAAGGTCCTCGGTCATGTCCAAGGCACCAAACCGACCAATAATTCAATAATCGATAACTAAAACTATAAATGTAGCTCTTCTTACTGGGCGATTGCATCAACTTAGATGCTTCTCCTGTGTTCTACTGTGCTGCTTGTATTGTCCCCACATACCGCAGCACGCGACAAGGTCTGGCAGACCATAAATGAAACCGTTTCAGAGAGAAATGCGACCAATGTGACGATCTCGCGTTATATCGATTCGATGGTGAATGACGAAACACGGAGATTTTCTAAGGTTTTTACTACATATTAACACTTTTCACATTTTCTCGTGTTACGTGGCTGCCAGTCCTCGGTTCATGCAAAATCTTAAGGTCCTCGGTCATGTCCAAGGCACCAAACCGACCAATAATTCAATAATCGATAACTAAAACTATAAATGTAGCTCTTCTTACTGGGCGATTGCATCAACTTAGATGCTTCTCCTGTGTTCTACTGTGCTGCTTGTATTATCCCCACATACCGCAGCACGCGACAAGGGCTGGCAGACCATAAATGTAACCGTTTCAGAGAGAAATGCGACCAATGTGACGATCTCGCGTTATATCGATTCGATGGTGAATGACGAAACACGGAGATTTTCTAAGGTTTTTACTACATATTAACACTTTTCCCATTTTCTCGTGTTACGTGGCTGCTAGTCCTCGGTTCATGAAAAATCTTAAGGTCCTCGGTCATGTCCAAGGCACCAAACCGACCAATAATTCGATAATCGATAACAAAAACTATAAATGTAGCTCTTCTTACTGGGCGATTGCATCAACTAAGATGCTTCTCCTGTGTCCTACTGTGCTGCTTGTATTGTCCCCACATACCGCAGCACGCGACACGGGCTGGCAGATCATAAATGTAACCGTTTCAGAGAGAAATGCGACCAATGTGACGATCTCGCGTTATATCGAATCGATGGTGAATGACGAAACACGGAATTTTCTAAGGTTTTTACTACATATTAACACTTTTCACATTTTCTCGTGTTACGTGGCTGCCAGTCCTCGGTTCATGCAAAATCTTAAGGTCCTCGGTCATGTCCAAGGCATCAAACCGACCAATAATTCAATAATCGATAACTAAAACTATAAATGTATTTCTTCTTACTGGGCGATTGCATCAACTTAGATGCTTCTCCTGTGTTCTACTGTGCTGCTTGTATTGTCCCCACATAACCCAGCACGCGACAAGGGCTGGCAGACCATAAATGTAACCGTTTCAGAGAGAAATGCGACCAATGTGACGATCTCGCGTTATATCGATTGGATGGTGAATGACGAAACACGGAGTTTTCTAAGGTTTTTTTTACATATTAACACTTTTCACATTTTCTCGTGTTACGTGGCTGCCAGTCCTCGGTTCATGCAAAATCTTAAGGTCCTCGGTCATGTCCAAGGCACCAAACCGACCAATAATTCAATAATCGATAACTAAAACTATAAATGTAGCTCTTCTTACTGGGCGATTGCATCAACTTAGATGCTTCTCCTGTGTTCTACTGTGCTGCTTGTATTGTCCCCACATAACCCAGCACGCGACAAGGGCTGGCAGACCATAAATGTAACCGTTTCAGAGAGAAATGCGACCAATGTGACGATCTCGCGTTATATCGATTCGATGGTGAATGACGAAACACGGAGATTTTCTAAGGTTTTTACTACATATTAACACTTTTCACATTTTCTCGTGTTACGTGGCTGCCAGTCCTCGGTTCATGCAAAATCTTAAGGTCCTAGGTCATGTCCAAGGCACCAAACCGACCAATAATTCAATAATCGATAACTAAAACTATAAATGTAGCTCTTCTTACTGGGCGATTGCATCAACTTAGATGCTTCTCCTGTGTTCTACTGTGCTGCTTGTATTGTCCCCACATACCGCAGCACGCGACAAGGGCTGGCAGACCATAAATGTAACCGTTTCAGAGAGAAATGCGACCAATGTGACGATCTCGCGTTATATCGATTCGATGGTGAATGACGAAACACGGAGATTTTCTAAGGTTTTTACTACATATTAACACTTTTCACATTTTCTCGTGTTACCTGGCTGCCAGTCCTCGGTTCAGGCAAAATCTTAAGGTCCTCGGTCATGTCCAAGGCACTAAACCGACCAATAATTCAATAATCGATAACTAAAACTATAAATGTAGCTCTTCTTACTGGGCGATGGCATCAACTTAGATGCTTCTCCTGTGTTCTACTGTGCTGCTTGTATTGTCCCCACATACCGCAGCACGCGACAAGGGCTGGCAGACCATAAATGTAACCGTTTCAGAGAGAAATGCGACCAATGTGACGATCTCGCGTTATATCGATTCGATGGTGAATGACGAAACACGGAGATTTTCTAAGGTTTTTACTACATATTAACACTTTTCACATTTTCTCGTGTTACGTGGCTGCCAGTCCTCGGTTCATGCAAAATCTTAAGGTCCTCGGTCATGTCCAAGGCACCAAACCGACCAATAATTCAATAATCGATAACTAAAACTATAAATGTGCTCTTCTTACTGGGCGATTGCATCAACTTAGATGCTTCTCCTGTGTTCTACTGTGCTGCTTGTATTGTCCCCACAGAACCCAGCACGCGACAAGGGCTGGCAGACCATAAATGTAACCGTTTCAGAGAGAAATGCGACCAATGTGACGATCTCGCGTTATATCGATTCGATGGTGAATGACGAAACACGGAGATTTTCTAAGGTTTTTACTACATATTAACACTTTTCACATTTTCTCGTGTTACGTGGCTGCCAGTCCTCGGTTCATGCAAAATCTTAAGGTCCTCGGTCATGGCCAAGGCACCAAACCGACCAATAATTCAACAATCGATAACTAAAACTATAAATGTAGCTCTTCTTACTGGGCGATTGCATCAACTTAGATGCTTCTCCTGTGTTCTACTGTGCTGCTTGTATTGTCCCCACATACCGCAGCACGCGACAAGGGCTGGCAGACCATAAATGTAACCGTTTCAGAGAGAAATGCGACCAATGTGACGATTTCGCATTATATCGATTCGATGGTGAATGACGAAACACGGAGATTTTCTAAGGTTTTTACTACATATTAACACTTTTCACATTTTCTCGTGTTACGTGGCTGCCAGTCCTCGGTTCATGCAAAATCTTAAGGTCCTAGGTCATGTCCAAGGCACCAAACCGACCAATAATTCAATAATCGATAACTAAAACTATAAATGTAGCTCTTCTTACTGGGCGATTGCATCAACTTAGATGCTTCTCCTGTGTTCTACTGTGCTGCTTGTATTGTCCCCACATACCGCAGCACGCGACAAGGGCTGGCAGACCATAAATGTAACCGTTTCAGAGAGAAATGCGACCAATGTGACGATCTCGCGTAATATCGATTCGATGGTGAATGACGAAACACGGAGATTTTCTAAGGTTTTTACTACATATTAACACTTTTCACATTTTCTCGAGTTACGTGGCTGCCAGTCCTCGGTTCATGCAAAATCTTAAGGTCCTCGGTCATGTCCAAGGCACCAAACCGCCCAATAATTCAATAATCGATAACTAAAACTATAATGTAGCTCTTCTTATTGGGCGATTGCATCAACTTAGATGCTTCTCCTGTGTTCTACTGTGCTGCTTGTATTGTCCCCACATACCGCAGCACGCGACAAGGGCTGGCAGACCATAAATGTAACCGTTTCAGAGAGAAATGCGACCAATGTGACGATCTCGCGTTATATCGATTCGATGGTGAATGACGAAACACGGAGATTTTCTAAGGTTTTTACTACATATTAACACTTTTCACATTTTCTCGTGTTACGTGGATGCCAGTCCTCGGTTCATGTAAAATCTTAAGGTCCTCGGTCATGTCCAAGGCACCAAACCGACCAATAATTCGATAATCGATAACTAAAACTATAAATGTAGCTCTTCTTACTGGTCGATTGCAACAACTAAGATGCTTCTCCTGTGTCCTACTGTGCTGCTTGTATTGTCCCCACATACCGCAGCACGCGACAAGGGCTGGCAGACCATAAATGTAACCGTTTCAGAGAGAAATGCGACCAATGTGACGATATCGCGTTTTATCGAATCGATGGTGAATGACGAAACACGGAGATTTTCTAAGGTTTTTACTACATATTAACACTTTTCACATTTTCTCGTGTTACGTAGCTGCCAGTCCTCGGTTCATGCAAAATCTTAAGGTCCTAGGTCATGTCCAAGGCACCAAACCGACCAATAATTCAATAATCGATAACTAAAACTATAAATGTAGCTCTTCTTACTGGGCGATTGCATCAACTAAGATGCTTCTCCTGTGTCCTACTGTGCTGCTTGTATTGTCCCCACATACCGCAGCACGCGACAAGGGCTGGCAGACCATAAATGTAACCGTTTCAGAGATAAATGCGACCAATGTGACGATATCGCGTTTTATCGAATCGATGGTGAATGACGAAACACGGAGATTTTCTAAGGTTTTTACTACATATTAACACTTTTCACATTTTCTCGTGTTACGTAGCTGCCAGTCACCGTTTCATGCAAAATCTTAAGGTCCTAGGTCATGTCCAAGGCACCAAACCGACCAATAATTCAATAATCGATAACTAAAACTATAAATGTAGCTCTTCTTACTGGGCGATTGCATCAACTTAGATGCTTCTCCTGTGTTCTACTGTGCTGCTTGTATTGTCCCCACATACCGCAGCACGCGACAAGGGCTGGCAGACCATAAATGTAACCGTTTCAGAGAGAAATGCGACCAATGTGACGATCTCGCGTTATATCGATTCGATGGTGAATGACGAAACACGGAGATTTTCTAAGGTTTTTACTACATATTAACACTTTTCACATTTTCTCGTGTTACGTGGCTGCCAGTCCTCGGTTCATGCAAAATCTTAAGGTCCTCGGTCATGTCCAAGGCACCAAACCGACCAATACTTCAATAATCGATAACTAAAACTATAAATGTAGCTCTTCTTACTGGGCGATTGCATCAACTTAGATGCTTCTCCTGTGTTCTACTGTGCTGCTTGTATTGTCCCCACATAACCAAGCACGCGACAAGGGCTGGCGGACCATAAATGTAACCGTTTCAGAGAGAAATGCGACCAATGTGACGATCTCGCGTTATATCGATTCGATGGTGAATGACAAAATACGGAGATTTTCTAAGGTTTTTACTACATATTAACACTTTTCACATTTTCTCGTGTTACGTGGCTGCCAGTCCTCGGTTCATGCAAAATCTTAAGGTCCTCGGTCATGTCCAAGGCACCAAACCGACCAATAAATCAATAATCCATAACTAAAACTACAAATGTAGCTCTTCTTACTGGGCGATAGCATCAACTTAGATGCTTCTCCTGTGTTCTACTGTGCTGCTTGTATTGTCCCCACATACCGCAGCACGCGACAAGGGCTGGCAGACCATAAATGTAACCATTTCAGAGAGAAATGCGACCAATGTGACGATCTCGCGTTATATCGATTCGATGGTGAATGACGAAACACGGATATTTTCTAAGGTTTTTACTACATATTAACACTTTTCACATTTTCTCGTGTTACGTGGCTGCCAGTCCTCGGTTCATGCAAAATCTTAAGGTCCTCGGTCATGTCCAAGGCACCAAACCGACCAATAATTCAATAATCGATAACTAAAACTATAAATGTAGCTCTTCTTACTGGGCGATTGCATCGACTTAGATGCTTCTCCTATGCTCTACTGTGCTGCTTGTATTGTCCCCACATACCGCAGCACGCGACAAGGCCTGGCAGACCATAAATGTAACCGTTTCAGAGAGAAATGCGACCAATGTGACGATCTCGCGTTATATCGATTCGATGGTGAATGACGAAACACGGAGATTTTCTAAGGTTTTTACTACATATTAACACTTTTCACATTTTCTCGTGTTACGTGGCTGCCAGTCCTCGGTTCATGTAAAATCTTAAGGTCCTCGGTCATGTCCAAGGCACCAAACCGACCAATAATTCGATAATCGATAACTAAAACTATAAATGTAGCTCTTCTTACTGGGCGATTGCATCAACTAAGATGCTTCTCCTGTGTTCTACTGTGCTGCTTGTATTGTCCCCACATACCGCAGCACGCGACAAGGGCTGGCAGACCATAAATGTAACCGTTTCAGAGAGAAATGCGACCAATGTGACGATCTCGCGTTATATCGATTCGATGGTGAATGACGAAACACGGAGATTTTCTAAGGTTTTTACTACATATTAACACTTTTCACATTTTCTCGTGTTACGTGGCTGCCAGTCCTCGGTTCATGCAAAATCTTAAGGTCCTCGGTCATGTCCAAGGCACCAAACCGAGCAATAATTCAATAATCGATAACTAAAACTATAAATGTAGCTTTTCTTACTGGGCGATTGCATCAACTTAGATGCTTCTCCTGTGTTCTGCTGTGCTGCTAGTATTGTCCCCACATACCGCAGCACGCGACAAGGGCTGGCAGACCATAAATGTAACCGTTTCAGAGAGAAATGCGACCAATGTGACGATCTCGCGTTATATCGAATCGATGGTGAATGACGAAACACGGAGATTTTCTAAGGTTTTTACTACATATTAACACTTTTCACATTTTCTCGTGTTACGTGGCTGCCAGTCCTCGGTTCATGCAAAATCTTAAGGTCCTAGGTCATGTCCAAGGCACCAAACCGACCAATAATTCAATAATCGATAACTATAAATGTAGCTCTTCTTACTGGGCGATTGCATCAACTTAGATGCTTCTCCTGTGTTCTACTGTGCTGCTTGTATTGTCCCCACATAACCCAGCACGCGACAAGGGCTGGCAGACCATAAATGTAACCGTTTCAGAGAGAAATGCGACCAATGTGACGATCTCGCGTTATATCGATTCGATGGTGAATGACGAAACACGGAGATTTTCTAAGGTTTTTACTACATATTAACACTTTTCACATTTTCTCGTGTTACGTGGCTGCCAGTCCTCGGTTCATGTAAAATCTTAAGGTCCTCGGTCATGTCCAAGGCACCAAACCGACCAATATTTCGATAATCGATAACTAAAACTATAAATGTAGCTCTTCTTCCTGGGCGATTGCATCAACTAAGATGCTTCTCCTGTGTTCTACTGTGCTGCTTGTATTGTCCCCACATACCGCAGCACGCGACAAGGGCTGGCAGACCATAAATGTAACCGTTTCAGAGAGAAATGCGACCAATGTGACGATCTCGCGTTATATCGATTCGATGGTGAATGACGAAACACGGAGATTTTCTAAGGTTTTTACTACATATTAACACTTTTCACATTTTCTCGTGTTACGTGGCTGCCAGTCCTCGGTTCATGCAAAATCTTAAGGTCCTAGGTCATGTCCAAGGCACCAAACCGACCAATAATTCAATAATCGATAACTAAAACTATAAATGTAGCTCTTCTTACTGGGCGATTGCATCAACTTAGATGCTTCTCCTGTGTTCTACTGTGCTGCTTGTATTGTCCCCACATACCGCAGCACGCGACAAGGGCTGGCAGACCATAAATGTAACCGTTTCAGAGAGAAATGCGACCAATGTGACGATCTCGCGTAATATCGATTCGATGGTGAATGACGAAACACGGAGATTTTCTAAGGTTTTTACTACATATTAACACTTTTCACATTTTCTCGAGTTACGTGGCTGCCAGTCCTCGGTTCATGCAAAATCTTAAGGTCCTCGGTCATGTCCAAGGCACCAAACCGCCCAATAATTCAATAATCGATAACTAAAACTATAATGTAGCTCTTCTTATTGGGCGATTGCATCAACTTAGATGCTTCTCCTGTGTTCTACTGTGCTGCTTGTATTGTCCCCACATACCGCAGCACGCGACAAGGGCTGGCAGACCATAAATGTAACCGTTTCAGAGAGAAATGCGACCAATGTGACGATCTCGCGTTATATCGATTCGATGGTGAATGACGAAACACGGAGATTTTCTAAGGTTTTTACTACATATTAACACTTTTCACATTTTCTCGTGTTACGTGGATGCCAGTCCTCGGTTCATGTAAAATCTTAAGGTCCTCGGTCATGTCCAAGGCACCAAACCGACCAATAATTCGATAATCGATAACTAAAACTATAAATGTAGCTCTTCTTACTGGTCGATTGCAACAACTAAGATGCTTCTCCTGTGTCCTACTGTGCTGCTTGTATTGTCCCCACATACCGCAGCACGCGACAAGGGCTGGCAGACCATAAATGTAACCGTTTCAGAGAGAAATGCGACCAATGTGACGATATCGCGTTTTATCGAATCGATGGTGAATGACGAAACACGGAGATTTTCTAAGGTTTTTACTACATATTAACACTTTTCACATTTTCTCGTGTTACGTAGCTGCCAGTCCTCGGTTCATGCAAAATCTTAAGGTCCTAGGTCATGTCCAAGGCACCAAACCGACCAATAATTCAATAATCGATAACTAAAACTATAAATGTAGCTCTTCTTACTGGGCGATTGCATCAACTAAGATGCTTCTCCTGTGTCCTACTGTGCTGCTTGTATTGTCCCCACATACCGCAGCACGCGACAAGGGCTGGCAGACCATAAATGTAACCGTTTCAGAGATAAATGCGACCAATGTGACGATATCGCGTTTTATCGAATCGATGGTGAATGACGAAACACGGAGATTTTCTAAGGTTTTTACTACATATTAACACTTTTCACATTTTCTCGTGTTACGTAGCTGCCAGTCACCGTTTCATGCAAAATCTTAAGGTCCTAGGTCATGTCCAAGGCACCAAACCGACCAATAATTCAATAATCGATAACTAAAACTATAAATGTAGCTCTTCTTACTGGGCGATTGCATCAACTTAGATGCTTCTCCTGTGTTCTACTGTGCTGCTTGTATTGTCCCCACATACCGCAGCACGCGACAAGGGCTGGCAGACCATAAATGTAACCGTTTCAGAGAGAAATGCGACCAATGTGACGATCTCGCGTTATATCGATTCGATGGTGAATGACGAAACACGGAGATTTTCTAAGGTTTTTACTACATATTAACACTTTTCACATTTTCTCGTGTTACGTGGCTGCCAGTCCTCGGTTCATGCAAAATCTTAAGGTCCTCGGTCATGTCCAAGGCACCAAACCGACCAATACTTCAATAATCGATAACTAAAACTATAAATGTAGCTCTTCTTACTGGGCGATTGCATCAACTTAGATGCTTCTCCTGTGTTCTACTGTGCTGCTTGTATTGTCCCCACATAACCAAGCACGCGACAAGGGCTGGCGGACCATAAATGTAACCGTTTCAGAGAGAAATGCGACCAATGTGACGATCTCGCGTTATATCGATTCGATGGTGAATGACAAAATACGGAGATTTTCTAAGGTTTTTACTACATATTAACACTTTTCACATTTTCTCGTGTTACGTGGCTGCCAGTCCTCGGTTCATGCAAAATCTTAAGGTCCTCGGTCATGTCCAAGGCACCAAACCGACCAATAAATCAATAATCCATAACTAAAACTACAAATGTAGCTCTTCTTACTGGGCGATAGCATCAACTTAGATGCTTCTCCTGTGTTCTACTGTGCTGCTTGTATTGTCC
This sequence comes from Schistocerca nitens, assembly GCF_023898315.1. Classification (NCBI taxonomy): domain Eukaryota; kingdom Metazoa; phylum Arthropoda; class Insecta; order Orthoptera; family Acrididae; genus Schistocerca; species Schistocerca nitens. The sequence continues at coordinate 67,001,017 of NC_064625.1, forward strand.
CCACATACCGCAGCACGCGACAAGGGCTGGCAGACCATAAATGTAACCATTTCAGAGAGAAATGCGACCAATGTGACGATCTCGCGTTATATCGATTCGATGGTGAATGACGAAACACGGATATTTTCTAAGGTTTTTACTACATATTAACACTTTTCACATTTTCTCGTGTTACGTGGCTGCCAGTCCTCGGTTCATGCAAAATCTTAAGGTCCTCGGTCATGTCCAAGGCACCAAACCGACCAATAATTCAATAATCGATAACTAAAACTATAAATGTAGCTCTTCTTACTGGGCGATTGCATCGACTTAGATGCTTCTCCTATGCTCTACTGTGCTGCTTGTATTGTCCCCACATACCGCAGCACGCGACAAGGCCTGGCAGACCATAAATGTAACCGTTTCAGAGAGAAATGCGACCAATGTGACGATCTCGCGTTATATCGATTCGATGGTGAATGACGAAACACGGAGATTTTCTAAGGTTTTTACTACATATTAACACTTTTCACATTTTCTCGTGTTACGTGGCTGCCAGTCCTCGGTTCATGTAAAATCTTAAGGTCCTCGGTCATGTCCAAGGCACCAAACCGACCAATAATTCGATAATCGATAACTAAAACTATAAATGTAGCTCTTCTTACTGGGCGATTGCATCAACTAAGATGCTTCTCCTGTGTTCTACTGTGCTGCTTGTATTGTCCCCACATACCGCAGCACGCGACAAGGGCTGGCAGACCATAAATGTAACCGTTTCAGAGAGAAATGCGACCAATGTGACGATCTCGCGTTATATCGATTCGATGGTGAATGACGAAACACGGAGATTTTCTAAGGTTTTTACTACATATTAACACTTTTCACATTTTCTCGTGTTACGTGGCTGCCAGTCCTCGGTTCATGCAAAATCTTAAGGTCCTCGGTCATGTCCAAGGCACCAAACCGAGCAATAATTCAATAATCGATAACTAAAACTATAAATGTAGCTTTTCTTACTGGGCGATTGCATCAACTTAGATGCTTCTCCTGTGTTCTGCTGTGCTGCTAGTATTGTCCCCACATACCGCAGCACGCGACAAGGGCTGGCAGACCATAAATGTAACCGTTTCAGAGAGAAATGCGACCAATGTGACGATCTCGCGTTATATCGAATCGATGGTGAATGACGAAACACGGAGATTTTCTAAGGTTTTTACTACATATTAACACTTTTCACATTTTCTCGTGTTACGTGGCTGCCAGTCCTCGGTTCATGCAAAATCTTAAGGTCCTAGGTCATGTCCAAGGCACCAAACCGACCAATAATTCAATAATCGATAACTATAAATGTAGCTCTTCTTACTGGGCGATTGCATCAACTTAGATGCTTCTCCTGTGTTCTACTGTGCTGCTTGTATTGTCCCCACATAACCCAGCACGCGACAAGGGCTGGCAGACCATAAATGTAACCGTTTCAGAGAGAAATGCGACCAATGTGACGATCTCGCGTTATATCGATTCGATGGTGAATGACGAAACACGGAGATTTTCTAAGGTTTTTACTACATATTAACACTTTTCACATTTTCTCGTGTTACGTGGCTGCCAGTCCTCGGTTCATGTAAAATCTTAAGGTCCTCGGTCATGTCCAAGGCACCAAACCGACCAATATTTCGATAATCGATAACTAAAACTATAAATGTAGCTCTTCTTCCTGGGCGATTGCATCAACTAAGATGCTTCTCCTGTGTTCTACTGTGCTGCTTGTATTGTCCCCACATACCGCAGCACGCGACAAGGGCTGGCAGACCATAAATGTAACCGTTTCAGAGAGAAATGCGACCAATGTGACGATCTCGCGTTATATCGATTCGATGGTGAATGACGAAACACGGAGATTTTCTAAGGTTTTTACTACATATTAACACTTTTCACATTTTCTCGTGTTACGTGGCTGCCAGTCCTCGGTTCATGCAAAATCTTAAGGTCCTCGGTCATGTCTAAGGCACCAAACCGACCAATAATTCAATAATCGATAACTAAAACTATAAATGTAGCTCTTCTTACTGGGCGATTGCATCAACTTAGATGCTTCTCCTGTGTTCTGCTGTGCTGCTAGTATTGTCCCCACATACCGCAGCACGCGACAAGGGCTGGCAGACCATAAATGTAACCGTTTCAGAGAGAAATGCGACCAATGTGACGATCTCGCGTTATATCGAATCGATGGTGAATGACGAAACACGGAGATTTTCTAAGGTTTTTACTACATATTAACACTTTTCACATTTTCTCGTGTTACGTGGCTGCCAGTCCTCGGTTCATGCAAAATCTTAAGGTCCTAGGTCATGTCCAAGGCACCAAACCGACCAATAATTCAATAATCGATAACTATAAATGTAGCTCTTCTTACTGGGCGATTGCATCAACTTAGATGCTTCTCCTGTGTTCTACTGTGCTGCTTGTATTGTCCCCACATAACCCAGCACGCGACAATGGCTGGCAGACCATAAATGTAACCGTTTCAGAGAGAAATGCGACCAATGTGACGATCTCGCGTTATATCGATTCGATGGTGAATGACGAAACACGGAGATTTTCTAAGGTTTTTACTACATATTAACACTTTTCACATTTTCTCGTGTTACGTGGCTGCCAGTCCTCGGTTCATGCAAAATCTTAAGGTCCTCGGTCATGTCCAAGGCACCAAACCGACCAATAATTCAATAATCGATAACTAAAACTATAAATGTAGCTCTTCTTAGTGGGCGATTGCATCAACTTAGATGCTTCTCCTGTGCTCTACTGTGCTGCTTGTATTGTCCCCACATACCGCAACACGCGACAAGGGCTGGCAGACCATAAATGTAACCGTTTCAGAGAGAAATGCGACCAATGTGACGATCTCGCGTTATATCGATTCGATGGTGAATGACGAAACACGGAGATTTTCTAAGGTTTTTACTACATATTAACACTTTTCACATTTTCTCGTGTTACGTGGCTGCCAGGCCTCGGTTCATGCAAAATCTTAAGGTCCTAGGTCATGTCCAAGGCACCAAACCGACCAATAATTCAATAATCGATAACTATAAATGTAGCTCTTCTTACTGGGCGATTGCATCAACTTAGATGCTTCTCCTGTGTTCTACTGTGCTGCTTGTATTGTCCCCACATAACCCAGCACGCGACAAGGGCTGGCAGACCATAAATGTAACCGTTTCAGAGAGAAATGCGACCAATGTGACGATCTCGCGTTATATCGATTCGATGGTGAATGACGAAACACGGAGATTTTCTAAGGTTTTTACTACATATTAACACTTTTCACATTTTCTCGTGTTACGTGGCTGCCAGTCCTCGGTTCATGCAAAATCTTAAGGTCCTCGGTCATGTCCAAGGCACCAAACCGACCAATAATTCAATAATCGATAACTAAAACTATAAATGTAGCTCTTCTTACTGGGCGTTTGCATCAACTTAGATGCTTCTCCTGTGTTCTACTGTGCTGCTTGTATTATCCCCACATACCGCAGCACGCGACAAGGGCTGGCAGACCATAAATGTAACCGTTTCAGAGAGAAATGCGACCAATGTGACGATCTCGCGTTATATCGATTCGATGGTGAATGACGAAACACGGAGATTTTCTAAGGTTTTTACTACATATTAACACTTTTCCCATTTTCTCGTGTTACGTGGCTGCTAGTCCTCGGTTCATGAAAAATCTTAAGGTCCTCGGTCATGTCCAAGGCACCAAACCGACCAATAATTCGATAATCGATAACAAAAACTATAAATGTAGCTCTTCTTACTGGGCGATTGCATCAACTAAGATGCTTCTCCTGTGTCCTACTGTGCTGCTTGTATTGTCCCCACATACCGCAGCACGCGACACGGGCTGGCAGATCATAAATGTAACCGTTTCAGAGAGAAATGCGACCAATGTGACGATCTCGCGTTATATCGAATCGATGGTGAATGACGAAACACGGAGATTTTCTAAGGTTTTTACTACATATTAACACTTTTCACATTTTCTCGTGTTACGTGGCTGCCAGTCCTCGGTTCATGCAAAATCTTAAGGTCCTCGGTCATGTCCAAGGCACCAAACCGACCAATAATTCAATAATCGATAACTAAAACTATAAATGTATTTCTTCTTACTGGGCGATTGCATCAACTTAGATGCTTCTCCTGTGTTCTACTGTGCTGCTTGTATTGTCCCCACATAACCCAGCACGCGACAAGGGCTGGCAGACCATAAATGTAACCGTTTCAGAGAGAAATGCGACCAATGTGACGATCTCGCGTTATATCGATTCGATGGTGAATGACGAAACACGGAGATTTTCTAAGGTTTTTATTACATATTAACACTTTTCACATTTTCTCGTGTTACGTGGCTGCCAGTCCTCGGTTCATGCAAAATCTTAAGGTCCTCGGTCATGTCCAAGGCACCAAACCGACCAATAATTCAATAATCGATAACTAAAACTATAAATGTAGCTCTTCTTACTGGGCGATTGCATCAACTTAGATGCTTCTCCTGTGTTCTACTGTGCTGCTTGTATTGTCCCCACATAACCCAGCACGCGACAAGGGCTGGCAGACCATAAATGTAACCGTTTCAGAGAGAAATGCGACCAATGTGACGATCTCGCGTTATATCGATTCGATGGTGAATGACGAAACACGGAGATTTTCTAAGGTTTTTACTACATATTAACACTTTTCACATTTTCTCGTGTTACGTGGCTGCCAGTCCTCGGTTCATGCAAAATCTTAAGGTCCTAGGTCATGTCCAAGGCACCAAACCGACCAATAATTCAATAATCGATAACTATAAATGTAGCTCTTCTTACTGGGCGATTGCATCAACTTAGATGCTTCTCCTGTGTTCTACTGTGCTGCTTGTATTGTCCCCACATACCGCAGCACGCGACAAGGGCTGGCAGACCATAAATGTAACCGTTTCAGAGAGAAATGCGACCAATGTGACGATCTCGCGTTATATCGATTCGATGGTGAATGACGAAACACGGAGATTTTCTAAGGTTTTTACTACATATTAACACTTTTCACATTTTCTCGTGTTACCTGGCTGCCAGTCCTCGGTTCAGGCAAAATCTTAAGGTCCTCGGTCATGTCCAAGGCACTAAACCGACCAATAATTCAATAATCGATAACTAAAACTATAAATGTAGCTCTTCTTACTGGGCGATGGCATCAACTTAGATGCTTCTCCTGTGTTCTACTGTGCTGCTTGTATTGTCCCCACATACCGCAGCACGCGACAAGGGCTGGCAGACCATAAATGTAACCGTTTCAGAGAGAAATGCGACCAATGTGACGATCTCGCGTTATATCGATTCGATGGTGAATGACGAAACACGGAGATTTTCTAAGGTTTTTACTACATATTAACACTTTTCACATTTTCTCGTGTTACGTGGCTGCCAGTCCTCGGTTCATGCAAAATCTTAAGGTCCTCGGTCATGTCCAAGGCACCAAACCGACCAATAATTCAATAATCGATAACTAAAACTATAAATGTGCTCTTCTTACTGGGCGATTGCATCAACTTAGATGCTTCTCCTGTGTTCTACTGTGCTGCTTGTATTGTCCCCACAGAACCCAGCACGCGACAAGGGCTGGCAGACCATAAATGTAACCGTTTCAGAGAGAAATGCGACCAATGTGACGATCTCGCGTTATATCGATTCGATGGTGAATGACGAAACACGGAGATTTTCTAAGGTTTTTACTACATATTAACACTTTTCACATTTTCTCGTGTTACGTGGCTGCCAGTCCTCGGTTCATGCAAAATCTTAAGGTCCTCGGTCATGGCCAAGGCACCAAACCGACCAATAATTCAACAATCGATAACTAAAACTATAAATGTAGCTCTTCTTACTGGGCGATTGCATCAACTTAGATGCTTCTCCTGTGTTCTACTGTGCTGCTTGTATTGTCCCCACATACCGCAGCACGCGACAAGGGCTGGCAGACCATAAATGTAACCGTTTCAGAGAGAAATGCGACCAATGTGACGATTTCGCATTATATCGATTCGATGGTGAATGACGAAACACGGAGATTTTCTAAGGTTTTTACTACATATTAACACTTTTCACATTTTCTCGTGTTACGTGGCTGCCAGTCCTCGGTTCATGCAAAATCTTAAGGTCCTAGGTCATGTCCAAGGCACCAAACCGAGCAATAATTCAATAATCGATAACTAAAACTATAAATGTAGCTCTTCTTACTGGGCGATTGCATCAACTTAGATGCTTCTCCTGTGTTCTACTGTGCTGCTTGTATTGTCCCCACATACCGCAGCACGCGACAAGGGCTGGCAGACCATAAATGTAACCGTTTCAGAGAGAAATGCGACCAATGTGACGATCTCGCGTAATATCGATTCGATGGTGAATGACGAAACACGGAGATTTTCTAAGGTTTTTACTACATATTAACACTTTTCACATTTTCTCGAGTTACGTGGCTGCCAGTCCTCGGTTCATGCAAAATCTTAAGGTCCTCGGTCATGTCCAAGGCACCAAACCGACCAATAATTCGATAATCGATAACTAAAACTATAAATGTAGCTCTTCTTACTGGTCGATTGCAACAACTAAGATGCTTCTCCTGTGTCCTACTGTGCTGCTTGTATTGTCCCCACATACCGCAGCACGCGACAAGGGCTGGCAGACCATAAATGTAACCGTTTCAGAGAGAAATGCGACCAATGTGACGATATCGCGTTTTATCGAATCGATGGTGAATGACGAAACACGGAGATTTTCTAAGGTTTTTACTACATATTAACACTTTTCACATTTTCTCGTGTTACGTAGCTGCCAGTCCTCGGTTCATGCAAAATCTTAAGGTCCTAGGTCATGTCCAAGGCACCAAACCGACCAATAATTCAATAATCGATAACTAAAACTATAAATGTAGCTCTTCTTACTGGGCGATTGCATCAACTAAGATGCTTCTCCTGTGTCCTACTGTGCTGCTTGTATTGTCCCCACATACCGCAGCACGCGACAAGGGCTGGCAGACCATAAATGTAACCGTTTCAGAGATAAATGCGAACAATGTGACGATATCGCGTTTTATCGAATCGATGGTGAATGACGAAACACGGAGATTTTCTAAGGTTTTTACTACATATTAACACTTTTCACATTTTCTCGTGTTACGTAGCTGCCAGTCATCGTTTCATGCAAAATCTTAAGGTCCTAGGTCATGTCCAAGGCACCAAACCGACCAATAATTCAATAATCGATAACTAAAACTATAAATGTAGCTCTTCTTACTGGGCGATTGCATCAACTTAGATGCTTCTCCTGTGTTCTACTGTGCTGCTTGTATTGTCCCCACATACCGCAGCACGCGACAAGGGCTGGCAGACCATAAATGTAACCGTTTCAGAGAGAAATGCGACCAATGTGACGATCTCGCGTTATATCGATTCGATGGTGAATGACGAAACACGGAGATTTTCTAAGGTTTTTACTACATATTAACACTTTTCACATTTTCTCGTGTTACGTGGCTGCCAGTCCTCGGTTCATGCAAAATCTTAAGGTCCTCGGTCATGTCCAAGGCACCAAACCGACCAATACTTCAATAATCGATAACTAAAACTATAAATGTAGCTCTTCTTACTGGGCGATTGCATAAACTTAGATGCTTCTCCTGTGTTCTACTGTGCTGCTTGTATTGTCCCCACATAACCAAGCACGCGACAAGGGCTGGCGGACCATAAATGTAACCGTTTCAGAGAGAAATGCGACCAATGTGACGATCTCGCGTTATATCGATTCGATGGTGAATGACAAAATACGGAGATTTTCTAAGGTTTTTACTACATATTAACACTTTTCACATTTTCTCGTGTTACGTGGCTGCCAGTCCTCGGTTCATGCAAAATCTTAAGGTCCTCGGTCATGTCCAAGGCACCAAACCGACCAATAAATCAATAATCGATAACTAAAACTACAAATGTAGCTCTTCTTACTGGGCGATAGCATCAACTTAGATGCTTCTCCTGTGTTCTACTGTGCTGCTTGTATTGTCCCCACATACCGCAGCACGCGACAAGGGCTGGCAGACCATAAATGTAACCATTTCAGAGAGAAATGCGACCAATGTGACGATCTCGCGTTATATCGATTCGATGGTGAATGACGAAACACGGATATTTTCTAAGGTTTTTACTATATATTAACACTTTTCACATTTTCTCGTGTTACGTGGCTGCCAGTCCTCGGTTCATGCAAAATCTTAAGGTCCTAGGTCATGTCCAAGGCACCAAACCGACCAATAATTCAATAATCGATAACTAAAACTATAAATGTAGCTCTTCTTACTGGGCGATTGCATCAACTTAGATGCTTCTCCTGTGTTCTGCTGTGCTGCTAGTATTGTCCCCACATACCGCAGCACGCGACAAGGGCTGGCAGACCATAAATGTAACCGTTTCAGAGAGAAATGCGACCAATGTGACGATCTCGCGTTATATCGAATCGATGGTGAATGACGAAACACGGAGATTTTCTAAGGTTTTTACTACATATTAACACTTTTCACATTTTCTCGTGTTACGTGGCTGCCAGTCCTCGGTTCATGCAAAATCTTAAGGTCCTAGGTCATGTCCAAGGCACCAAACCGACCAATAATTCAATAATCGATAACTATAAATGTAGCTCTTCTTACTGGGCGATTGCATCAACTTAGATGCTTCTCCTGTGTTCTACTGTGCTGCTTGTATTGTCCCCACATAACCCAGCACGCGACAAGGGCTGGCAGACCATAAATGTAACCGTTTCAGAGAGAAATGCGACCAATGTGACGATCTCGCGTTATATCGATTCGATGGTGAATGACGAAACACGGAGATTTTCTAAGGTTTTTACTACATATTAACACTTTTCACATTTTCTCGTGTTACGTGGCTGCCAGTCCTCGGTTCATGTAAAATCTTAAGGTCCTCGGTCATGTCCAAGGCACCAAACCGACCAATATTTCGATAATCGATAACTAAAACTATAAATGTAGCTCTTCTTCCTGGGCGATTGCATCAACTAAGATGCTTCTCCTGTGTTCTACTGTGCTGCTTGTATTGTCCCCACATACCGCAGCACGCGACAAGGGCTGGCAGACCATAAATGTAACCGTTTCAGAGAGAAATGCGACCAATGTGACGATCTCGCGTTATATCGATTCGATGGTGAATGACGAAACACGGAGATTTTCTAAGGTTTTTACTACATATTAACACTTTTCACATTTTCTCGTGTTACGTGGCTGCCAGTCCTCGGTTCATGCAAAATCTTAAGGTCCTCGGTCATGTCTAAGGCACCAAACCGACCAATAATTCAATAATCGATAACTAAAACTATAAATGTAGCTCTTCTTACTGGGCGATTGCATCAACTTAGATGCTTCTCCTGTGTTCTGCTGTGCTGCTAGTATTGTCCCCACATACCGCAGCACGCGACAAGGGCTGGCAGACCATAAATGTAACCGTTTCAGAGAGAAATGCGGCCAATGTGACGATCTCGCGTTATATCCATTGGATGGTGAATGACGAAACACGGAGATTTTCTAAGGTTTTTACTACATATTAACACTTTTCACATTTTCTCGTGTTACGTGGCTGCCAGTCCTCGGTTCATGCAAAATCTTAAGGTCCTAGGTCATGTCCAAGGCACCAAACCGACCAATAATTCAATAATCGATAACTATAAATGTAGCTCTTCTTACTGGGCGATTGCATCAACTTAGATGCTTCTCCTGTGTTCTACTGTGCTGCTTGTATTGTCCCCACATAACCCAGCACGCGACAAGGGCTGGCAGACCATAAATGTAACCGTTTCAGAGAGAAATGCGACCAATGTGACGATCTCGCGTTATATCGATTCGATGGTGAATGACGAAACACGGAGATTTTCTAAGGTTTTTACTACATATTAACACTTTTCACATTTTCTCGTGTTACGTGGCTGCCAGTCCTCGGTTCATGCAAAATCTTAAGGTCCTCGGTCATGTCCAAGGCACCAAACCGACCAATAATTCAATAATCGATAACTAAAACTATAAATGTAGCTCTTCTTACTGGGCGATTGCATCAACTTAGATGCTTCTCCTGTGCTCTACTGTGCTGCTTGTATTGTCCCCACATACCGCAACACGCGACAAGGGCTGGCAGACCATAAATGTAACCGTTTCAGAGAGAAATGCGACCAATGTGACGATCTCGCGTTATATCGATTCGATGGTGAATGACGAAACACGGAGATTTTCTAAGGTTTTTACTACATATTAACACTTTTCACATTTTCTCGTGTTACGTGGCTGCCAGTCCTCGGTTCATGCAAAATCTTAAGGTCCTAGGTCATGTCCAAGGCACCAAACCGACCAATAATCGATAACTATAAATGTAGCTCTTCTTACTGGGCGATTGCATCAACTTAGATGCTTCTCCTGTGTTCTACTGTGCTGCTTGTATTGTCCCCACATAACCCAGCACGCGACAAGGGCTGGCAGACCATAAATGTAACCGTTTCAGAGAGAAATGCGACCAATGTGACGATCTCGCGTTATATCGATTCGATGGTGAATGACGAAACACGGAGATTTTCTAAGGTTTTTACTACATATTAACACTTTTCACATTTTCTCGTGTTACGTGGCTGCCAGTCCTCGGTTCATGCAAAATCTTAAGGTCCTCGGTCATGTCCAAGGCACCAAACCGACCAATAATTCAATAATCGATAACTAAAACTATAAATGTAGCTCTTCTTACTGGGCGATTGCATCAACTTAGATGCTTCTCCTGTGTTCTGCTGTGCTGCTAGTATTGTCCCCACATACCGCAGCACGCGACAAGGGCTGGCAGACCATAAATGTAACCGTTTCAGAGAGAAATGCGACCAATGTGACGATCTCGCGTTATATCGAATCGATGGTGAATGACGAAACACGGAGATTTTCTAAGGTTTTTACTACATATTAACACTTTTCACATTTTCTCGTGTTACGTGGCTGCCACTCCTGGGTTCATGCAAAATCTTAAGGTCCTAGGTCATGTCCAAGGCACCAAACCGACCAATAATTCAATAATCGATAACTATAAATGTAGCTCTTCTTAGTGGGCGATTGCATCAACTTAGATGCTTCTCCTGTGTTCTACTGTGCTGCTTGTATTGTCCCCACATACCGCAGCACGCGACAAGGGCTGGCAGACCGTAAATGTAACCGTTTCAGAGAGAAATGCGACCAATGTGACGATCTCGCGTTATATCGATTCGATGGTGAATGACGAAACACGGAGATTTTCTAAGTTTTTTACTACATATTAACACTTTTCACATTTTCTCGTGTTACGTGGCTGCCAGTCCTCGGTTCATGCAAAATCTTAAGGTCCTCGGTCATGTCCAAGGCACCAAACCGACCAATAATTCAATAATCGATAACTAAAACTATAAATGTAGCTCTTCTTACTGGGCGATTGCATCAACTTAGATGCTTCTCCTGTGTTCTGCTGTGCTGCTAGTATTGTCCCCACATACCGCAGCACGCGACAAGGGCTGGCAGACCATAAATGTAACCGTTTCAGAGAGAAATGCGACCAATGTGACGATCTCGCGTTATATCGAATCGATGGTGAATGACGAAACACGGAGATTTTCTAAGGTTTTTACTACATATTAACACTTTTCACATTTTCTCGTGTTACGTGGCTGCCAGTCCTCGGTTCATGCAAAATCTTAAGGTCCTAGGTCATGTCCAAGGCACCAAACCGACCAATAATTCAATAATCGATAACTATAAATGTAGCTCTTCTTACTGGGCGATTGCATCAACTTAGATGCTTCTCCTGTGTTCTACTGTGCTGCTTGTATTGTCCCCACATAACCCAGCACGCGACAAGGGCTGGCAGACCATAAATGTAACCGTTTCAGAGAGAAATGCGACCAATGTGACGATCTCGCGTTATATCGATTCGATGGTGAATGACGAAACACGGAGATTTTCTAAGTTTTTTACTACATATTAACACTTTTCACATTTTCTCGTGTTACGTGGCTGCCAGTCCTCGGTTCATGCAAAATCTTAAGGTCCTCGGTCATGTCCAAGGCACCAAACCGACCAATAATTCAATAATCGATAACTATAAATGTAGCTCTTCTTACTGGGCGATTGCATCAACTTAGATGCTTCTCCTGTGTTCTACTGTGCTGCTTGTATTGTCCCCACATAACCCAGCACGCGACAAGGGCTGGCAGACCATAAATGTAACCGTTTCAGAGAGAAATGCGACCAATGTGACGATCTCGCGTTATATCGATTCGATGGTGAATGACGAAACACGGAGATTTTCTAAGGTTTTTACTACATATTAACACTTTTCACATTTTCTCGTGTTACGTGGCTGCCAGTCCTCGGTTCATGCAAAATCTTAAGGTCCTCGGTCATGTCCAAGGCACCAAACCGACCAATAATTCAATAATCGATAACTAAAACTATAAATGTAGCTCTTCTTACTGGGCGATTGCATCAACTTAGATGCTTCTCCTGTGTTCTGCTGTGCTGCTAGTATTGTCCCCACATACCGCAGCACGCGACAAGGGCTGGCAGACCATAAATGTAACCGTTTCAGAGAGAAATGCGACCAATGTGACGATCTCGCGTTATATCGAATCGATGGTGAATGACGAAACACGGAGATTTTCTAAGGTTTTTACTACATATTAACACTTTTCACATTTTCTCGTGTTACGTGGCTGCCAGTCCTCGGTTCATGCAAAATCTTAAGGTCCTAGGTCATGTCCAAGGCACCAAACCGACCAATAATTCAATAATCGATAACTATAAATGTAGCTCTTCTTACTGGGCGATTGCATCAACTTAGATGCTTCTCCTGTGTTCTACTGTGCTGCTTGTATTGTCCCCACATAACCCAGCACGCGACAAGGGCTGGCAGACCATAAATGTAACCGTTTCAGAGAGAAATGCGACCAATGTGACGATCTCGCGTTATATCGATTCGATGGTGAATGACGAAACACGGAGATTTTCTAAGTTTTTTACTACATATTAACACTTTTCACATTTTCTCGTGTTACGTGGCTGCCAGTCCTCGGTTCATGCAAAATCTTAAGGTCCTCGGTCATGTCCAAGGCACCAAACCGACCAATAATTCAATAATCGATAACTATAAATGTAGCTCTTCTTACTGGGCGATTGCATCAACTTAGATGCTTCTCCTGTGTTCTACTGTGCTGCTTGTATTGTCCCCACATAACCCAGCACGCGACAAGGGCTGGCAGACCATAAATGTAACCGTTTCAGAGAGAAATGCGACCAATGTGACGATCTCGCGTTATATCGATTCGATGGTGAATGACGAAACACGGAGATTTTCTAAGGTTTTTACTACATATTAACACTTTTCACATTTTCTCGTGTTACGTGGCTGCCAGTCCTCGGTTCATGCAAAATCTTAAGGTCCTCGGTCATGTCCAAGGCACCAAACCGACCAATAATTCAATAATCGATAACTAAAACTATAAATGTAGCTCTTCTTACTGGGCGATTGCATCAACTTAGATGCTTCTCCTGTGTTCTGCTGTGCTGCTAGTATTGTCCCCACATACCGCAGCACGCGACAAGGGCTGGCAGACCATAAATGTAACCGTTTCAGAGAGAAATGCGACCAATGTGACGATCTCGCGTTATATCGAATCGATGGTGAATGACGAAACACGGAGATTTTCTAAGGTTTTTACTACATATTAACACTTTTCACATTTTCTCGTGTTACGTGGCTGCCAGTCCTCGGTTCATGCAAAATCTTAAGGTCCTAGGTCATGTCCAAGGCACCAAACCGACCAATAATTCAATAATCGATAACTATAAATGTAGCTCTTCTTACTGGGCGATTGCATCAACTTAGATGCTTCTCCTGTGTTCTACTGTGCTGCTTGTATTGTCCCCACATAACCCAGCACGCGCCAAGGGCTGGCAGACCATAAATACAACCGTTTCAGAGAGAAATGCGACCAATGTGACGATCTCGCGTTATATCGATTCGATGGTGAATGACGAAACACGGAGATTTTCTAAGGTTTTTACTACATATTAACACTTTTCACATTTTCTCGTGTTACGTGGCTGCCAGTCCTCGGTTCATGCAAAATCTTAAGGTCCTCGGTCATGTCCAAGGCACCAAACCGACCAATAATTCAATAATCGATAACTAAAACTATAAATGTAGCTCTTCTTACTGGGCGATTGCATCAACTTAGATGCTTCTCCTGTGTTCTACTGTGCTGCTAGTATGGTCCCCACATGCCGCAGCACGCGACAAGGGCTGGCAGACCATAAATGTAACCGTTTCAAAGAGAAATGCGACCAATGTGACGATCTCGCGTTATATCGATTCGATGGTGAATGACGAAACACGGAGATTTTCTAAGGTTTTTACTACATATTAACACTTTTCACATTTTCTCGTGTTACGTGGCTGCCAGTCCTCGGTTCATGCAAAATCTTAAGGTCCTCGGTCATGTCCAAGGCACCAAACCGACCAATAATTCAATAATCGATAACTAAAACTATAAATGTAGCTCTTCTTACTGGGCGATTGCATCAACTTAGATGCTTCTCCTGTGCTCTACTGTGCTGCTTGTATTGTCCCCACATACCGCAGCACGCGACAAGGGCTGGCAGACCATAAATGTAACCGTTTCAGAGAGAAATGCGACCAATGTGACGATCTCGCGTTATATCGATTCGATGGTGAATGACGAAACACGGAGATTTTCTAAGGTTTTTACTACATATTAACACTTTTCACATTTTCTCGTGTTACGTGGCTGCCAGTCCTCGGTTCATGCAAAATCTTAAGGTCCTAGGTCATGTCCAAGGCACCAAACCGACCAATAATTCAATAATCGATAACTATAAATGTAGCTCTTCTTACTGGGCGATTGCATCAACTTAGATGCTTCTCCTGTGTTCTACTGTGCTGCTTGTATTGTCCCCACATAACCCAGCACGCGACAAGGGCTGGCAGACCATAAATGTAACCGTTTCAGAGAGAAATGCGACCAATGTGACGATCTCGCGTTATATCGATTCGATGGTGAATGACGAAACACGGAGATTTTCTAAGGTTTTTACTACATATTAACACTTTTCACATTTTCTCGTGTTACGTGGCTGCCAGTCCTCGGTTCATGTAAAATCTTAAGGTCCTCGGTCATGTCCAAGGCACCAAACCGACCAATAATTCGATAATCGATAACTAAAACTATAAATGTAGCTCTTCTTCCTGGGCGATTGCATCAACTAAGATGCTTCTCCTGTGTTCTACTGTGCTGCTTGTATTGTCCCCACATACCGCAGCACGCGACAAGGGCTGGCAGACCATAAATGTAACCGTTTCAGAGAGAAATGCGACCAATGTGACGATCTCGCGTTATATCGATTCGATGGTGAATGACGAAACACGGAGATTTTCTAAGGTTTTTACTACATATTAACACTTTTCACATTTTCTCGTGTTACGTGGCTGCCAGTCCTCGGTTCATGCAAAATCTTAAGGTCCTCGGTCATGTCCAAGGCACCAAACCGACCAATAATTCAATAATCGATAACTAAAACTATAAATGTAGCTCTTCTTACTGGGCGATTGCATCAACTTAGATGCTTCTCCTGTGTTCTGCTGTGCTGCTAGTATTGTCCCCACATACCGCAGCACGCGACAAGGGCTGGCAGACCATAAATGTAACCGTTTCAGAGAGAAATGCGACCAATGTGACGATCTCGCGTTATATCGAATCGGTGGTGAATGACGAAACACGGAGATTTTCTAAGGTTTTTACTACATATTAACACTTTTCACATTTTCTCGTGTTACGTGGCTGCCAGTCCTCGGTTCATGCAAAATCTTAAGGTCCTCGGTCATGTCCAAGGCACCAAACCGACCAATAATTCAATAATCGATAACTAAAACTATAAATGTAGCTCTTCTTACTGGGCGATTGCATCAACTTAGATGCTTCTCCTGTGTTCTACTGTGCTGCTAGTATGGTCCCCACATGCCGCAGCACGCGACAAGGGCTGGCAGACCATAAATGTAACCGTTTCAAAGAGAAATGCGACCAATGTGACGATCTCGCGTTATATCGATTCGATGGTGAATGACGAAACACGGAGATTTTCTAAGGTTTTTACTACATATTAACACTTTTCACATTTTCTCGTGTTACGTGGCTGCCAGTCCTCGGTTCATGCAAAATCTTAAGGTCCTCGGTCATGTCCAAGGCACCAAACCGACCAATAATTCAATAATCGATAACTAAAACTATAAATGTAGCTCTTCTTACTGGGCGATTGCATCAACTTAGATGCTTCTCCTGTGCTCTACTGTGCTGCTTGTATTGTCCCCACATACCGCAGCACGCGACAAGGGCTGGCAGACCATAAATGTAACCGTTTCAGAGAGAAATGCGACCAATGTGACGATCTCGCGTTATATCGATTCGATGGTGAATGACGAAACACGGAGATTTTCTAAGGTTTTTACTACATATTAACACTTTTCACATTTTCTCGTGTTACGTGGCTGCCAGTCCTCGGTTCATGCAAAATCTTAAGGTCCTAGGTCATGTCCAAGGCACCAAACCGACCAATAATTCAATAATCGATAACTATAAATGTAGCTCTTCTTACTGGGCGATTGCATCAACTTAGATGCTTCTCCTGTGTTCTACTGTGCTGCTTGTATTGTCCCCACATAACCCAGCACGCGACAAGGGCTGGCAGACCATAAATGTAACCGTTTCAGAGAGAAATGCGACCAATGTGACGATCTCGCGTTATATCGATTCGATGGTGAATGACGAAACACGGAGATTTTCTAAGGTTTTTACTACATATTAACACTTTTCACATTTTCTCGTGTTACGTGGCTGCCAGTCCTCGGTTCATGTAAAATCTTAAGGTCCTCGGTCATGTCCAAGGCACCAAACCGACCAATAATTCGATAATCGATAACTAAAACTATAAATGTAGCTCTTCTTCCTGGGCGATTGCATCAACTAAGATGCTTCTCCTGTGTTCTACTGTGCTGCTTGTATTGTCCCCACATACCGCAGCACGCGACAAGGGCTGGCAGACCATAAATGTAACCGTTTCAGAGAGAAATGCGACCAATGTGACGATCTCGCGTTATATCGATTCGATGGTGAATGACGAAACACGGAGATTTTCTAAGGTTTTTACTACATATTAACACTTTTCACATTTTCTCGTGTTACGTGGCTGCCAGTCCTCGGTTCATGCAAAATCTTAAGGTCCTCGGTCATGTCCAAGGCACCAAACCGACCAATAATTCAATAATCGATAACTAAAACTATAAATGTAGCTCTTCTTACTGGGCGATTGCATCAACTTAGATGCTTCTCCTGTGTTCTGCTGTGCTGCTAGTATTGTCCCCACATACCGCAGCACGCGACAAGGGCTGGCAGACCATAAATGTAACCGTTTCAGAGAGAAATGCGACCAATGTGACGATCTCGCGTTATATCGAATCGGTGGTGAATGACGAAACACGGAGATTTTCTAAGGTTTTTACTACATATTAACACTTTTCACATTTTCTCGTGTTACGTGGCTGCCAGTCCTCGGTTCATGCAAAATCTTAAGGTCCTAGGTCATGTCCAAGGCACCAAACCGACCAATAATTCAATAATCGATAACTATAAATGTAGCTCTTCTTACTGGGCGATTGCATCAACTTAGATGCTTCTCCTGTGTTCTACTGTGCTGCTTGTATTGTCCCCACATACCGCAGCACGCGACAAGGGCTGGCAGACCGTAAATGTAACCGTTTCAGAGAGAAATGCGACCAATGTGACGATCTCGCGTTATATCGATTCGATGGTGAATGACGAAACACGGAGATTTTCTAAGTTTTTTACTACATATTAACACTTTTCACATTTTCTCGTGTTACGTGGCTGCCAGTCCTCGGTTCATGCAAAATCTTAAGGTCCTCCGTCATGTCCAAGGCACCAAACCGACCAATAATTCAATAATCGATAACTAAAACTATACATGTAGCTCTTCTTACTGGGCGATTGCATCAACTTAGATGCTTCTCCTGTGTTCTACTGTGCTGCTTGTATTGTCCCCACATAACCCAGCACGCGACAAGGGCTGGGAGACCATAAATACAACCGTTTCAGAGAGAAATGCGACCAATGTGACGATCTCGCGTTATATCGATTCGATGGTGAATGACGAAACACGGAGATTTTCTAAGGTTTTTACTACATATTAACACTTTTCACATTTTCTCGTGTTACGTGGCTGCCAGTCCTCGGTTCATGCAAAATCTTAAGGTCCTCGGTCATGTCCAAGGCACCAAACCGACCAATAATTCAATAATCGATAACTAAAACTATAAATGTAGCTCTTCTTACTGGGCGATTGCATCAACTTAGATGCTTCTCCTGTGTTCTACTGTGCTGCTAGTATGGTCCCCACATACCGCAGCACGCGACAAGGGCTGGCAGACCATAAATGTAACCGTTTCAGAGAGAAATGCGACCAATGTGACGATCTCGCGTTATATCGATTCGATGGTGAATGACGAAACACGGAGATTTTCTAAGGTTTTTACTACATATTAACACTTTTCACATTTTCTCGTGTTACGTGGCTGCCAGTCCTCGGTTCATGCAAAATCTTAAGGTCCTCGGTCATGTCCAAGGCACCAAACCGACCAATAATTCAATAATCGATAACTAAAACTATAAATGTAGCTCTTCTTACTGGGCGATTGCATCAACTTAGATGCTTCTCCTGTGCTCTACTGTGCTGCTTGTATTGTCCCCACATACCGCAGCACGCGACAAGGCCTGGCAGACCATAAATGTAACCGTTTCAGAGAGAAATGCGACCAATGTGACGATCTCGCGTTATATCGATTCGATGGTGAATGACGAAACACGGAGATTTTCTAAGGTTTTTACTACATATTAACACTTTTCACATTTTCTCGTGTTACGTGGCTGCCAGTCCTCGGTTCATGCAAAATCTTAAGGTCCTAGGTCATGTCCAAGGCACCAAACCGACCAATGATTCAATAATCGATAACTATAAATGTAGCTCTTCTTACTGGGCGATTGCATCAACTTAGATGCTTCTCCTGTGTTCTACTGTGCTGCTTGTATTGTCCCCACATAACCCAGCACGCGACAAGGGCTGGCAGACCATAAATGTAACCGTTTCAGAGAGAAATGCGACCAATGTGACGATCTCGCGTTATATCGATTCGATGGTGAAACACGAAACACGGAGATTTTCTAAGGTTTTTACTACATATTAACACTTTTCACATTTTCTCGTGTTACGTGGCTGCCAGTCCTCGGTTCATGCAAAATCTTAAGGTCCTCGGTCATGTCCAAGGCACCAAACCGAGCAATAATTCAATAATCGATAACTAAAACTATAAATGTAGCTCTTCTTACTGGGCGATTGCATCAACTTAGATGCTTCTCCTGTGTTCTACTGTGCTGCTAGTATGGTCCCCACATACCGCAGCACGCGACAAGGGCTGGCAGACCATAAATGTAACCGTTTCAAAGAGAAATGCGACCAATGTGACGATCTCGCGTTATATCGATTCGATGGTGAATGACGAAACACGGAGATTTTCTAAGGTTTTTACTACATATTAACACTTTTCACATTTTCTCGTGTTACGTGGCTGCCAGTCCTCGGTTCATGCAAAATCTTAAGGTCCTCGGTCATGTCCAAGGCACCAAACCGACCAATAATTCAATAATCGATAACTAAAACTATAAATGTAGCTCTTCTTACTGGGCGATTGCATCAACTTAGATGCTTCTCCTGTGCTCTACTGTGCTGCTTGTATTGTCCCCACATACCGCAGCACGCGACAAGGGCTGGCAGACCATAAATGTAACCGTTTCAGAGAGAAATGCGACCAATGTGACGATCTCGCGTTATATCGATTCGATGGTGAATGACGAAACACGGAGATTTTCTAAGGTTTTTACTACATATTAACACTTTTCACATTTTCTCGTGTTACGTGGCTGCCAGTCCTCGGTTCATGGAAAATCTTAAGGTCCTAGGTCATGTCCAAGGCACCAAACCGACCAATGATTCAATAATCGATAACTATAAATGTAGCTCTTCTTACTGGGCGATTGCATCAACTTAGATGCTTCTCCTGTGTTCTACTGTGCTGCTTGTATTGTCCCCACATAACCCAGCACGCGACAAGGGCTGGCAGACCATAAATGTAACCGTTTCAGAGAGAAATGCGACCAATGTGACGATCTCGCGTTATATCGATTCGATGGTGAAACACGAAACACGGAGATTTTCTAAGGTTTTTACTACATATTAACACTTTTCACATTTTCTCGTGTTACGTGGCTGCCAGTCCTCGGTTCATGCAAAATCTTAAGGTCCTCGGTCATGTCCAAGGCACCAAACCGACCAATAATTCGATAATCGATAACTAAAACTATAAATGTAGCTCTTCTTACTGGGCGATTGCATCAACTAAGATGCTTCTCCTGTGTCCTACTGTGCTGCTTGTATTGTCCCCACATACCGCAGCACGCGACAAGGGCTGGCAGACCATAAATGTAACCGTTTCAGAGAGAAATGCGACCAATGTGACGATATCGCGTTTTATCGAATCGATGGTGAATGACGAAACACGGAGATTTTCTAAGGTTTTTACTACATATTAACACTTTTCACATTTTCTCGTGTTACGTAGCTGCCAGTCCTCGGTTCATGCAAAATCTTAAGGTCCTCGGTCATGTCCAAGGCACCAAACCGACCAATAATTCAATAATCGATAACTAAAACTATAATGTAGCTCTTCTTACTGGGCGATTGCATCAACTTAGATGCTTCTCCTGTGTTCTACTGTGCTGCTTGTATTGTCCCCACATACCGCAGCACGCGACAAGGGCTGGCAGACCATAAATGTAACCGTTTCAGAGAGAAATGCGACCAATGTGACGATCTCGCGTTATATCGATTCGATGGTGAATGACGAAACACGGAGATTTTCTAAGGTTTTTACTACATATTAACACTTTTCACATTTTCTCGTGTTACGTGGATGCCAGTCCTCGGTTCATGTAAAATCTTAAGGTCCTCGGTCATGTCCAAGTCACCAAACCGACCAATAATTCGATAATCGATAACTAAAACTATAAATGTAGCTCTTCTTACTGGGCGATTGCATCAACTAAGATGCTTCTCCTGTGTCCTACTGTGCTGCTTGTATTGTCCCCACATACCGCAGCACGCGACAAGGGCTGGCAGACCATAAATGTAACCGTTTCAGAGAGAAATGCGACCAATGTGACGATATCGCGTTTTATCGAATCGATGGTGAATGACGAAACACGGAGATTTTCTAAGGTTTTTACTACATATTAACACTTTTCATATTTTCTCGTGTTACGTAGCTGCCAGTCCTCGGTTCATGCAAAATCTTAAGGTCCTAGGTCATGTCCAAGGCACCAAACCGACCAATAATTCAATAATCGATAGCTAAAACTATAAATGTAGCTCTTCTTACTGGGCGATTGCATCAACTTAGATGCTTCTCCTGTGTTCTACTGTGCTGCTTGTATTGTCCCCACATAACCCAGCACGCGACAAGGGCTGGCGGACCATAAATGTAACCGTTTCAGAGAGAAATGCGACCAATGTGACGATCTCGCGTTATATCGATTCGATGGTGAATGACGAAACACGGAGATTTTCTAAGGTTTTTACTACATATTAACACTTTTCACATTTTCTCGTGTTACGTGGCTGCCAGTCCTCGGTTCATGCAAAATCTTAAGGTCCTCGGTCATGTCCAAGGCACCAAACCGACCAATAATTCAATAATCGATAACTATAAATGTAGCTCTTCTTACTGGGCGATTGCATCAACTTAGATGCTTCTCCTGTGTTCTACTGTGCTGCTTGTATTGTCCCCACATAACCCAGCACGCGACAAGGGCTGGCAGACCATAAATGTAACCGTTTCAGAGAGAAATGCGACCAATGTGACGATCTCGCGTTATATCGATTCGATGGTGAATGACGAAACACGGAGATTTTCTAAGGTTTTTACCACATATTAACACTTTTCACATTTTCTCGTGTTACGTGGCTGCCAGTCCTCGGTTCATGCAAAATCTTAAGGTCCTAGGTCATGTCCAAGGCACCAAACCGACCAATAATTCAATAATCGATAACTAAAACTATAAATGTAGCTCTTCTTACTGGGCGATTGCATCAACTTAGATGCTTCTCCTGTGTTCTACTGTGCTGCTTGTATTGTCCCCACATACCGCAGCACGCGACAAGGGCTGGCAGACCATAAATGTAACCGTTTCAGAGAGAAATGCGACCAATGTGACGATCTCGTGTTATATCGATTCGATGGTGAATGACGAAACACGGAGATTTTCTAAGGTTTTTACTACATATTAACACTTTTCACATTTTCTCGTGTTACGTGGCTGCCAGTCCTCGGTTCATGCAAAATCTTAAGGTCCTCGGTCATGTCCAAGGCACCAAACCGACCAATACTTCAATAATCGATAACTAAAACTATAAATGTAGCTCTTCTTACTGGGCGATTGCATCAACTTAGATGCTTCTCCTGTGTTCTACTGTGCTGCTTGTATTGTCCCCACATAACCAAGCACGCGACAAGGGCTGGCGGACCATAAATGTAACCGTTTCAGAGAGAAATGCGACCAATGTGACGATCTCGCGTTATATCGATTCGATGGTGAATGACAAAACACGGAGATTTTCTAAGGTTTTTACTACATATTAACACTTTTCACATTTTCTCGTGTTACGTGGCTGCCAGTCCTCGGTTCATGCAAAATCTTAAGGTCCTCGGTCATGTCCAAGGCACCAAACCGACCAATAATTCAATAATCGATAACTAAAACTACAAATGTAGCTCTTCTTACTGGGCGATAGCATCAACTTAGATGCTTCTCCTGTGTTCTACTGTGCTGCTTGTATTGTCCCCACATACCGCAGCACGCGACAAGGGCTGGCAGACCATAAATGTAACCATTTCAGAGAGAAATGCGACCAATGTGACGATCTCGCGTTATATCGATTCGATGGTGAATGACGAAACACGGATATTTTCTAAGGTTTTTACTATATATTAACACTTTTCACATTTTCTCGTGTTACGTGGCTGACAGTCCTCGGTTCATGCAAAATCTTAAGGTCCTAGGTCATGTCCAAGGCACCTAACCGACCAATAATTCAATAATCGATAACTAAAACTATAAATGTAGCTCTTCTTACTGGGCGATTGCATCAACTTAGATGCTTCTCCTGTGTTCTGCTGTGCTGCTAGTATTGTCCCCACATACCGCAGCACGCGACAAGGGCTGGCAGACCATAAATGTAACCGTTTCAGAGAGAAATGCGACCAATGTGACGATCTCGCGTTATATCGATTCGATGGTGAATGACGAAACACGGAGATTTTCTAAGGTTTTTACTACATATTAACACTTTTCACATTTTCTCGTGTTACGTGGCTGCCAGTCCTCGGTTCATGCAAAATCTTAAGGTCCTCGGTCATGTCCAAGGCACCAAACCGACCAATAATTCAATAATCGATAACTAAAACTATAAATGTAGCTCTTCTTACTGGGCGATTGCATCAACTTAGATGCTTCTCCTGTGTTCTACTGTGAGCTTGTATTGTCCCCACATACCGCAGCACGCGACAAGGGCTGGCAGACCATAAATGTAACCGTTTCAGAGAGAAATGCGACCAATGTGACGATCTCGCGTTATATCGATTCGATGGTGAATGACGAAACACGGAGATTTTCTAAAGGTTTTTACTACATATTAACACTTTTCACATTTTCTCGTGTTACGTGGCTGCCAGTCCTCGGTTCACGCAAAATCTTAAGGTCCTCGGTCATGTCCAAGGCACCAAACCGACCAATAATTCAATAATCGATAACTAAAACTATAAATGTAGCTCTTCTTACTGGGCGATTGCATCAACTTAGATGCTTCTCCTATGCTCTACTGTGCTGCTTGTATTGTCCCCACATACCGCAGCACGCGACAAGGGCTGGCAGACCATAAATGTAACCGTTTCAGAGAGAAATGCGACCAATGTGACGATCTCGCGTTATATCGATTCGATGGTGAATGACGAAACACGGAGATTTTCTAAGGTTTTTACTACATATTAACACTTTTCACATTTTCTCGTGTTACGTGGCTGCCAGTCCTCGGTTCATGTAAAATCTTAAGGTCCTCGGTCATGTCCAAGGCACCAAACCGACCAATAATTCGATAATCGATAACTAAAACTATAAATGTAGCTCTTCTTACTGGGCGATTGCATCAACTAAGATGCTTCTCCTGTGTTCTACTGTGCTGCTTGTATTGTCCCCACATACCGCAGCACGCGACAAGGGCTGGCAGACCATAAATGTAACCGTTTCAGAGAGAAATGCGACCAATGTGACGATCTCGCGTTATATCGATTCGATGGTGAATGACGAAACACGGAGATTTTCTAAGGTTTTTACTACATATTAACACTTTTCACATTTTCTCGTGTTACGTGGCTGCCAGTCCTCGGTTCATGCAAAATCTTAAGGTCCTCGGTCATGTCCAAGGCACCAAACCGACCAATAATTCAATAATCGATAACTAAAACTATAAATGTAGCTCTTCTTACTGGGCGATTGCATCAACTTAGATGCTTCTCCTGTGTTCTGCTGTGCTGCTTGCATTGTGCCCACATACCGCAGCACGCGACAAGGGCTGGCAGACCATAAATGTAACCGTTTCAGAGAGAAATGCGACCAATGTGACGATCTCGCGTTATATCGAATCGATGGTGAATGACGAAACACGGAGATTTTCTAAGGTTTTTACTACATATTAACACTTTTCACATTTTCTCGTGTTACGTGGCTGCCAGTCCTCGGTTCATGCAAAATCTTAAGGTCCTCGGTCATGTCCAAGGCACCAAACCGACCAATAATTCAATAATCGATAACTATAAATGTAGCTCTTCTTACTGGGCGATTGCATCAACTTAGATGCTTCTCCTGTGTTCTACTGTGCTGCTTGTATTGTCCCCACATAACCCAGCACGCGACAAGGGCTGGCAGACCATAAATGTAACCGTTTCAGAGAGAAATGCGACCAATGTGACGATCTCACGTTATATCGATTCGATGGTGAATGACGAAACACGGAGATTTTCTAAGTTTTTTACTACATATTAACACTTTTCACATTTTCTCGTGTTACGTGGCTGCCAGTCCTCGGTTCATGCAAAATCTTAAGGTCCTCGGTCATGTCCAAGGCACCAAACCGACCAATAATTCAATAATCGATAACTAAAACTATAAATGTAGCTCTTCTTACTGGGCGATTGCATCAACTTAGATGCTTCTCCTGTGTTCTACTGTGCTGCTTGTATTGTCCCCACATAACCCAGCACGCGACAAGGGCTGGCAGACCATAAATACAACCGTTTCAGAGAGAAATGCGACCAATGTGACGATCTCGCGTTATATCGATTCGATGGTGAATGACGAAACACGGAGATTTTCTAAGGTTTTTACTACATATTAACACTTTTCACATTTTCTCGTGTTACGTGGCTGCCAGTCCTCGGTTCATGCAAAATCTTAAGGTCCTCGGTCATGTCCAAGGCACCAAACCGACCAATAATTCAATAATCGATAACTAAAACTATAAATGTAGCTCTTCTTACTGGGCGATTGCATCAACTTAGATGCTTCTCCTGTGTTCTACTGTGCTGCTAGTATGGTCCCCACATACCGCAGCACGCGACAAGGGCTGGCAGACCATAAATGTAACCGTTTCAAAGAGAAATGCGACCAATGTGACGATCTCGCGTTATATCGATTCGATGGTGAATGACGAAACACGGAGATTTTCTAAGGTTTTTACTACATATTAACACTTTTCACATTTTCTCGTGTTACGTGGCTGCCAGTCCTCGGTTCATGCAAAATCTTAAGGTCCTCGGTCATGTCCAAGGCACCAAACCGACCAATAATTCAATAATCGATAACTAAAACTATAAATGTAGCTCTTCTTACTGGGCGATTGCATCAACTTAGATGCTTCTCCTGTGCTCTACTGTGCTGCTTGTATTGTCCCCACATACCGCAGCACGCGACAAGGGCTGGCAGACCATAAATGTAACCGTTTCAGAGAGAAATGCGACCAATGTGACGATCTCGCGTTATATCGATTCGATGGTGAATGACGAAACACGGAGATTTTCTAAGGTTTTTACTACATATTAACACTTTTCACATTTTCTCGTGTTACGTGGCTGCCAGTCCTCGGTTCATGCAAAATCTTAAGGTCCTAGGTCATGTCCAAGGCACCAAACCGACCAATAATTCAATAATCGATAACTATAAATGTAGCTCTTCTTACTGGGCGATTGCATCAACTTAGATGCTTCTCCTGTGTTCTACTGTGCTGCTTGTATTGTCCCCACATAACCCAGCACGCGACAAGGGCTGGCAGACCATAAATGTAACCGTTTCAGAGAGAAATGCGACCAATGTGACGATGTCGCGTTATATCGATTCGATGGTGAATGACGAAACACGGAGATTTTCTAAGGTTTTTACTACATATTAACACTTTTCACATTTTCTCGTGTTACGTGGCTGCCAGTCCTCGGTTCATGCAAAATCTTAAGGTCCTCGGTCATGTCCAAGGCACCAAACCGACCAATAATTCAATAATCGATAACTAAAAATATAAATGTAGCTCTTCTTACTGGGCGATTGCATCAACTTAGATGCTTCTCCTGTGTTCTACTGTGCTGCTTGTATTGTCCCCACATAACCCAGCACGCGACAAGGGCTGGCAGACCATAAATACAACCGTTTCAGAGAGAAATGCGACCAATGTGACGATCTCGCGTTATATCGATTCGATGGTGAATGACGAAACACGGAGATTTTCTAAGGTTTTTACTACATATTAACACTTTTCACATTTTCTCGTGTTACGTGGCTGCCAGTCCTCGGTTCATGCAAAATCTTAAGGTCCTCGGTCATGTCCAAGGCACCAAACCGACCAATAATTCAATAATCGATAACTAAAACTATACATGTAGCTCTTCTTACTGGGCGATTGCATCAACTTAGATGCTTCTCCTGTGTTCTACTGTGCTGCTAGTATGGTCCCCACATACCGCAGCACGCGACAAGGGCTGGCAGACCATAAATGTAACCGTTTCAAAGAGAAATGCGACCAATGTGACGATCTCGCGTTATATCGATTCGATGGTGAATGACGAAACACGGAGATTTTCTAAGGTTTTTACTACATATTAACACTTTTCACATTTTCTCGTGTTACGTGGCTGCCAGTCCTCGGTTCATGCAAAATCTTAAGGTCCTCGGTCATGTCCAAGGCACCAAACCGACCAATAATTCAATAATCGATAACTAAAACTATAAATGTAGCTCTTCTTACTGGGCGATTGCATCAACTTAGATGCTTCTCCTGTGCTCTACTGTGCTGCTTGTATTGTCCCCACATACCGCAGCACGCGACAAGGGCTGGCAGACCATAAATGTAACCGTTTCAGAGAGAAATGCGACCAATGTGACGATCTCGCGTTATATCGATTCGATGGTGAATGACGAAACACGGAGATTTTCTAAGGTTTTTACTACATATTAACACTTTTCACATTTTCTCGTGTTACGTGGCTGCCAGTCCTCGGTTCATGCAAAATCTTAAGATCCTAGGTCATGTCCAAGGCATCAAACCGACCAATAATTCAATTATCGATAACTAAAACAATAAATGTAGCTCTTCTTACTGGGCGATTGCATCAACTTAGATGCTTCTCCTGTGTTCTACTGTGCTGCTTGTATTGTCCCCACATAACCCAGCACGCGACAAGGGCTGGCAGACCATAAATGTAACCGTTTCAGAGAGAAATGCGACCAATGTGACGATGTCGCGTTATATCGATTCGATGGTGAATGACGAAACACGGAGATTTTCTAAGGTTTTTACTACATATTAACACTTTTCACATTTTCTCGTGTTACGTGGCTGCCAGTCCTCGGTTCATGCAAAATCTTAAGGTCCTCGGTCATGTCCAAGGCACCAAACCGACCAATAATTCAATAATCGATAACTAAAAATATAAATGTAGCTCTTCTTACTGGGCGATTGCATCAACTTAGATGCTTCTCCTGTGTTCTACTGTGCTGCTTGTATTGTCCCCACATAACCCAGCACGCGACAAGGGCTGGCAGACCATAAATACAACCGTTTCAGAGAGAAATGCGACCAATGTGACGATCTCGCGTTATATCGATTCGATGGTGAATGACGAAACACGGAGATTTTCTAAGGTTTTTACTACATATTAACACTTTTCACATTTTCTCGTGTTACGTGGCTGCCAGTCCTCGGTTCATGCAAAATCTTAAGGTCCTCGGTCATGTCCAAGGCACCAAACCGACCAATAATTCAATAATCGATAACTAAAACTATACATGTAGCTCTTCTTACTGGGCGATTGCATCAACTTAGATGCTTCTCCTGTGTTCTACTGTGCTGCTAGTATGGTCCCCACATACCGCAGCACGCGACAAGGGCTGGCAGACCATAAATGTAACCGTTTCAAAGAGAAATGCGACCAATGTGACGATCTCGCGTTATATCGATTCGATGGTGAATGACGAAACACGGAGATTTTCTAAGGTTTTTACTACATATTAACACTTTTCACATTTTCTCGTGTTACGTGGCTGCCAGTCCTCGGTTCATGCAAAATCTTAAGGTCCTCGGTCATGTCCAAGGCACCAAACCGACCAATAATTCAATAATCGATAACTAAAACTATAAATGTAGCTCTTCTTACTGGGCGATTGCATCAACTTAGATGCTTCTCCTGTGCTCTACTGTGCTGCTTGTATTGTCCCCACATACCGCAGCACGCGACAAGGGCTGGCAGACCATAAATGTAACCGTTTCAGAGAGAAATGCGACCAATGTGACGATCTCGCGTTATATCGATTCGATGGTGAATGACGAAACACGGAGATTTTCTAAGGTTTTTACTACATATTAACACTTTTCACATTTTCTCGTGTTACGTGGCTGCCAGTCCTCGGTTCATGCAAAATCTTAAGATCCTAGGTCATGTCCAAGGCATCAAACCGACCAATAATTCAATTATCGATAACTAAAACAATAAATGTAGCTCTTCTTACTGGGCGATTGCATCAACTTAGATGCTTCTCCTGTGTTCTACTGTGCTGCTTGTATTGTCCCCACATAACCCAGCACGCGACAAGGGCTGGCAGACCATAAATGTAACCGTTTCAGAGAGAAATGCGACCAATGTGACGATGTCGCGTTATATCGATTCGATGGTGAATGACGAAACACGGAGATTTTCTAAGGTTTTTACTACATATTAACACTTTTCACATTTTCTCGTGTTACGTGGCTGCCAGTCCTCGGTTCATGCAAAATCTTAAGGTCCTCGGTCATGTCCAAGGCACCAAACCGACCAATAATTCAATAATCGATAACTATAAATGTAGCTCTTCTTACTGGGCGATTGCATCAACTTAGATGCTTCTCCTGTGTTCTACTGTGCTGCTTGTATTGTCCCCACATAACCCAGCACGCGAC
This sequence comes from Schistocerca nitens, assembly GCF_023898315.1. Taxonomy (NCBI): domain Eukaryota; kingdom Metazoa; phylum Arthropoda; class Insecta; order Orthoptera; family Acrididae; genus Schistocerca; species Schistocerca nitens. The sequence goes on from NC_064625.1 coordinate 67,030,816, forward strand.
AAGGGCTGGCAGACCATAAATGTAACCGTTTCAGAGAGAAATGCGACCAATGTGACGATCTCACGTTATATCGATTCGATGGTGAATGACGAAACACGGAGATTTTCTAAGTTTTTTACTACATATTAACACTTTTCACATTTTCTCGTGTTACGTGGCTGCCAGTCCTCGGTTCATGCAAAATCTTAAGGTCCTCGGTCATGTCCAAGGCACCAAACCGACCAATAATTCAATAATCGATAACTAAAACTATAAATGTAGCTCTTCTTACTGGGCGATTGCATCAACTTAGATGCTTCTCCTGTGTTCTACTGTGCTGCTTGTATTGTCCCCACATAACCCAGCACGCGACAAGGGCTGGCAGACCATAAATACAACCGTTTCAGAGAGAAATGCGACCAATGTGACGATCTCGCGTTATATCGATTCGATGGTGAATGACGAAACACGGAGATTTTCTAAGGTTTTTACTACATATTAACACTTTTCACATTTTCTCGTGTTACGTGGCTGCCAGTCCTCGGTTCATGCAAAATCTTAAGGTCCTCGGTCATGTCCAAGGCACCAAACCGACCAATAATTCAATAATCGATAACTAAAACTATAAATGTAGCTCTTCTTACTGGGCGATTGCATCAACTTAGATGCTTCTCCTGTGTTCTACTGTGCTGCTAGTATGGTCCCCACATACCGCAGCACGCGACAAGGGCTGGCAGACCATAAATGTAACCGTTTCAAAGAGAAATGCGACCAATGTGACGATCTCGCGTTATATCGATTCGATGGTGAATGACGAAACACGGAGATTTTCTAAGGTTTTTACTACATATTAACACTTTTCACATTTTCTCGTGTTACGTGGCTGCCAGTCCTCGGTTCATGCAAAATCTTAAGGTCCTCGGTCATGTCCAAGGCACCAAACCGACCAATAATTCAATAATCGATAACTAAAACTATAAATGTAGCTCTTCTTACTGGGCGATTGCATCAACTTAGATGCTTCTCCTGTGCTCTACTGTGCTGCTTGTATTGTCCCCACATACCGCAGCACGCGACAAGGGCTGGCAGACCATAAATGTAACCGTTTCAGAGAGAAATGCGACCAATGTGACGATCTCGCGTTATATCGATTCGATGGTGAATGACGAAACACGGAGATTTTCTAAGGTTTTTACTACATATTAACACTTTTCACATTTTCTCGTGTTACGTGGCTGCCAGTCCTCGGTTCATGCAAAATCTTAAGGTCCTAGGTCATGTCCAAGGCACCAAACCGACCAATAATTCAATAATCGATAACTATAAATGTAGCTCTTCTTACTGGGCGATTGCATCAACTTAGATGCTTCTCCTGTGTTCTACTGTGCTGCTTGTATTGTCCCCACATAACCCAGCACGCGACAAGGGCTGGCAGACCATAAATGTAACCGTTTCAGAGAGAAATGCGACCAATGTGACGATGTCGCGTTATATCGATTCGATGGTGAATGACGAAACACGGAGATTTTCTAAGGTTTTTACTACATATTAACACTTTTCACATTTTCTCGTGTTACGTGGCTGCCAGTCCTCGGTTCATGCAAAATCTTAAGGTCCTCGGTCATGTCCAAGGCACCAAACCGACCAATAATTCAATAATCGATAACTAAAAATATAAATGTAGCTCTTCTTACTGGGCGATTGCATCAACTTAGATGCTTCTCCTGTGTTCTACTGTGCTGCTTGTATTGTCCCCACATAACCCAGCACGCGACAAGGGCTGGCAGACCATAAATACAACCGTTTCAGAGAGAAATGCGACCAATGTGACGATCTCGCGTTATATCGATTCGATGGTGAATGACGAAACACGGAGATTTTCTAAGGTTTTTACTACATATTAACACTTTTCACATTTTCTCGTGTTACGTGGCTGCCAGTCCTCGGTTCATGCAAAATCTTAAGGTCCTCGGTCATGTCCAAGGCACCAAACCGACCAATAATTCAATAATCGATAACTAAAACTATAAATGTAGCTCTTCTTACTGGGCGATTGCATCAACTTAGATGCTTCTCCTGTGTTCTACTGTGCTGCTAGTATGGTCCCCACATACCGCAGCACGCGACAAGGGCTGGCAGACCATAAATGTAACCGTTTCAAAGAGAAATGCGACCAATGTGACGATCTCGCGTTATATCGATTCGATGGTGAATGACGAAACACGGAGATTTTCTAAGGTTTTTACTACATATTAACACTTTTCACATTTTCTCGTGTTACGTGGCTGCCAGTCCTCGGTTCATGCAAAATCTTAAGGTCCTCGGTCATGTCCAAGGCACCAAACCGACCAATAATTCAATAATCGATAACTAAAACTATAAATGTAGCTCTTCTTACTGGGCGATTGCATCAACTTAGATGCTTCTCCTGTGCTCTACTGTGCTGCTTGTATTGTCCCCACATACCGCAGCACGCGACAAGGGCTGGCAGACCATAAATGTAACCGTTTCAGAGAGAAATGCGACCAATGTGACGATCTCGCGTTATATCGATTCGATGGTGAATGACGAAACACGGAGATTTTCTAAGGTTTTTACTACATATTAACACTTTTCACATTTTCTCGTGTTACGTGGCTGCCAGTCCTCGGTTCATGCAAAATCTTAAGGTCCTAGGTCATGTCCAAGGCACCAAACCGACCAATAATTCAATAATCGATAACTATAAATGTAGCTCTTCTTACTGGGCGATTGCATCAACTTAGATGCTTCTCCTGTGTTCTACTGTGCTGCTTGTATTGTCCCCACATAACCCAGCACGCGACAAGGGCTGGCAGACCATAAATGTAACCGTTTCAGAGAGAAATGCGACCAATGTGACGATGTCGCGTTATATCGATTCGATGGTGAATGACGAAACACGGAGATTTTCTAAGGTTTTTACTACATATTAACACTTTTCACATTTTCTCGTGTTACGTGGCTGCCAGTCCTCGGTTCATGCAAAATCTTAAGGTCCTCGGTCATGTCCAAGGCACCAAACCGACCAATAATTCAATAATCGATAACTAAAAATATAAATGTAGCTCTTCTTACTGGGCGATTGCATCAACTTAGATGCTTCTCCTGTGTTCTACTGTGCTGCTTGTATTGTCCCCACATAACCCAGCACGCGACAAGGGCTGGCAGACCATAAATACAACCGTTTCAGAGAGAAATGCGACCAATGTGACGATCTCGCGTTATATCGATTCGATGGTGAATGACGAAACACGGAGATTTTCTAAGGTTTTTACTACATATTAACACTTTTCACATTTTCTCGTGTTACGTGGCTGCCAGTCCTCGGTTCATGCAAAATCTTAAGGTCCTCGGTCATGTCCAAGGCACCAAACCGACCAATAATTCAATAATCGATAACTAAAACTATACATGTAGCTCTTCTTACTGGGCGATTGCATCAACTTAGATGCTTCTCCTGTGTTCTACTGTGCTGCTAGTATGGTCCCCACATACCGCAGCACGCGACAAGGGCTGGCAGACCATAAATGTAACCGTTTCAAAGAGAAATGCGACCAATGTGACGATCTCGCGTTATATCGATTCGATGGTGAATGACGAAACACGGAGATTTTCTAAGGTTTTTACTACATATTAACACTTTTCACATTTTCTCGTGTTACGTGGCTGCCAGTCCTCGGTTCATGCAAAATCTTAAGGTCCTCGGTCATGTCCAAGGCACCAAACCGACCAATAATTCAATAATCGATAACTAAAACTATAAATGTAGCTCTTCTTACTGGGCGATTGCATCAACTTAGATGCTTCTCCTGTGCTCTACTGTGCTGCTTGTATTGTCCCCACATACCGCAGCACGCGACAAGGGCTGGCAGACCATAAATGTAACCGTTTCAGAGAGAAATGCGACCAATGTGACGATCTCGCGTTATATCGATTCGATGGTGAATGACGAAACACGGAGATTTTCTAAGGTTTTTACTACATATTAACACTTTTCACATTTTCTCGTGTTACGTGGCTGCCAGTCCTCGGTTCATGCAAAATCTTAAGATCCTAGGTCATGTCCAAGGCATCAAACCGACCAATAATTCAATTATCGATAACTAAAACAATAAATGTAGCTCTTCTTACTGGGCGATTGCATCAACTTAGATGCTTCTCCTGTGTTCTACTGTGCTGCTTGTATTGTCCCCACATACCGCAGCACGCGACAAGAGCTGGCAGACCATAAATGTAACCGTTTCAGAGAGAAATGCGACCAATGTGACGATCTCGCGTTATATCGATTCGATGGTGAATGACGAAACACGGAGATTTTCTAAGGTTTTTACTACATATTAACACTTTTCACAGTTTCTCGTGTTACGTGGCTGCCAGTCCTCGGTTCATGCAAAATCTTAAGGTCCTCGGTCATGTCCAAGGCACCAAACCGACCAATAATTCGATAACTAAAACTATAAATGTAGCTCTTCTTACTGGGCGATTGCATCAACTTAGATGCTTCTCCTGTGTTCTACTGTGCTGCTTGTATTGTCCCCACATAACCCAGCACGCGACAAGGGCTGGCAGACCATAAATGTAACCGTTTCAGAGAGAAATGCGACCAATGTGACGATCTCGCGTTATATCGATTCGATGGTGAATGACGAAACACGGAGATTTTCTAAGGTTTTTACTGCATATTAACACTTTTCACATTTTCTCGTGTTACGTGGCTGCCAGTCCTCGGTTCAAGCAAAATCTTAAGGTCCTCGGTCATGTCCAAGGCACCAAACCGACCAATAATTCATTAATCGATAACTAAAACTATAAATGTAGCTCTTCTTACTGGGCGATTGCATCAACTAAGATGCTTCTCCTGTGTTCTACTGTGCTGCTTGTATTGTCCCCACATACCGCAGCACGCGACAAGGGCTGGCAGACCGTAAATGTAACCGTTTCAGAGAGAAATGCGACCAATGTGACGATCTCGCGTTATATCGATTCGATGGTGAATGACGAAACACGGAGATTTTCTAAGGTTTTTACTACATATTAACACTTTTCACATTTTCTCGTGTTACGTGGCTGCCAGTCCTCGGTTCATGCAAAATCTTAAGGTCCTCGGTCATGTCCAAGGCACCAAACCGACCAATAATTCAATAATCGATAACTAAAACTATAAATGTAGCTCTTCTTACTGGGCGATTGCATCAACTTAGATGCTTCTCCTGTGTTCTACTGTGCTGCTTGTATTGTCCCCACATACCGCAGCACGCGACAAGGGCTGGCAGACCATAAATGTAACCGTTTCAGAGAGAAATGCGACCAATGTGACGATCTCGCGTTATATCGATTCGATGGTGAATGACGAAACACGGAGATTTTCTAAGGTTTTTACTACATATTAACACTTTTCACATTTTCTCGTGTTACGTGGCTGCCAGTCCTCGGTTCATGCAAAATCTTAAGGTCCTCGGTCATGTCCAAGGCACCAAACCGACCAATAATTCAATAATCGATAACTAAAACTATATATGTAGCTCTTCTTACTGGGCGATTGCATCAACTTAGATGTTTCTCCTGTGTTCTACTGTGCTGCTTGTATTGTCCCCACATACCGCAGCATGCGACAAGGGCTGGCAGACCATAAATGTAACCGTTTCAGAGAGAAATGCGACCAATGTGACGATCTCGCGTTATATCGATTCGATGGTGAATGACGAAACACGGAGATTTTCTAACGTTTTTACTACATATTAACACTTTTCACATTTTCTCGTGTTACGTGGCTGCCAGTCCTCGGTTCATGCAAAATCTTAAAGTCCTCGGTCATCTCCAAGGCACCAAACCGACCAATAATGCAATAATCTATAGCTAAAACTATAAATGTAGCTCTTCTTACTGGGCGACTGCATCAACTTAGATGCTTCTCCTGTGTTCTACTGTGCTGCTTGTATTGTCCCCACATAACCCAGCACGCGACAAGGGCTGGCAGACCATAAATGTAACCGTTTCAGAGAGAAATGCGACCAATGTGACGATCTCGCGTTATATCGATTCGATGGTGAATGACGAAACACGGAGATTTTCTAAGGTTTTTACTACATATTAACACTTTTTCCACTTTCTCGTGTTACGTGGCTGCCAGTCCCCGGTTCATGCAAAATCTTAAGGTCCTCGGTCATGTCCAAGGCACCAAACCGACCAATAATTCAATAATCGATAACTAAAACTATAAATGTAGCTCTTCTTACTGGGCGATTGCATCAACTTAGATGCTTCTACTGTGTTCTACTGTGAGCTTGTATTGTCCCCACATACCGCAGCACGCGACAAGGGCTGGCAGACCATAAATGTAACCGTTTCAGAGAGAAATGCGACCAATGTGACGATCTCGCGTTATATCGATTCGATGGTAAATGACGAAACACGGAGATTTTCTAAGGTTTTTACTGCATATTAACACTTTTCACATTTTCTCGTGTTACGTGGCTGCCAGTCCTCGGTTCATGCAAAATCTTAAGGTCCTCGGTCATGTCCAAGGCACCAAACCGACCAATAATTCAATAATCGATAACTAAAACTATAAATGTAGCTCTTCTTACTGGGCGATTGCATCAACTTAGATGCTTCTCCTGTGCTCTACTGTGCTGCTTGTATTGTCCCCACATACCGCAGCACGCGACAAGGGCTGGCAGACCATAAATGTAACCGTTTCAGAGAGAAATGCGACCAATGTGACGATCTCGCGTTATATCGATTCGATGGTGAATGACGAAACACGGAGATTTTCTAAGGTTTTTACTACATATTAACACTTTTCACATTTTCTCGTGTTACGTGGCTGCCAGTCCTCGGTTCATGCAAAATCTTAAGGTCCTAGGTCATGTCCAAGGCACCAAACCGACCAATAATTCAATAATCGATAACTATAAATGTAGCTCTTCTTACTGGGCGATTGCATCAACTTAGATGCTTCTCCTGTGTTCTACTGTGCTGCTTGTATTGTCCCCACATAACCCAGCACGCGACAAGGGCTGGCAGACCATAAATGTAACCGTTTCAGAGAGAAATGCGACCAATGTGACGATGTCGCGTTATATCGATTCGATGGTGAATGACGAAACACGGAGATTTTCTAAGGTTTTTACTACATATTAACACTTTTCACATTTTCTCGTGTTACGTGGCTGCCAGTCCTCGGTTCATGCAAAATCTTAAGGTCCTCGGTCATGTCCAAGGCACCAAACCGACCAATAATTCAATAATCGATAACTAAAAATATAAATGTAGCTCTTCTTACTGGGCGATTGCATCAACTTAGATGCTTCTCCTGTGTTCTACTGTGCTGCTTGTATTGTCCCCACATAACCCAGCACGCGACAAGGGCTGGCAGACCATAAATACAACCGTTTCAGAGAGAAATGCGACCAATGTGACGATCTCGCGTTATATCGATTCGATGGTGAATGACGAAACACGGAGATTTTCTAAGGTTTTTACTACATATTAACACTTTTCACATTTTCTCGTGTTACGTGGCTGCCAGTCCTCGGTTCATGCAAAATCTTAAGGTCCTCGGTCATGTCCAAGGCACCAAACCGACCAATAATTCAATAATCGATAACTAAAACTATACATGTAGCTCTTCTTACTGGGCGATTGCATCAACTTAGATGCTTCTCCTGTGTTCTACTGTGCTGCTAGTATGGTCCCCACATACCGCAGCACGCGACAAGGGCTGGCAGACCATAAATGTAACCGTTTCAAAGAGAAATGCGACCAATGTGACGATCTCGCGTTATATCGATTCGATGGTGAATGACGAAACACGGAGATTTTCTAAGGTTTTTACTACATATTAACACTTTTCACATTTTCTCGTGTTACGTGGCTGCCAGTCCTCGGTTCATGCAAAATCTTAAGGTCCTCGGTCATGTCCAAGGCACCAAACCGACCAATAATTCAATAATCGATAACTAAAACTATAAATGTAGCTCTTCTTACTGGGCGATTGCATCAACTTAGATGCTTCTCCTGTGCTCTACTGTGCTGCTTGTATTGTCCCCACATACCGCAGCACGCGACAAGGGCTGGCAGACCATAAATGTAACCGTTTCAGAGAGAAATGCGACCAATGTGACGATCTCGCGTTATATCGATTCGATGGTGAATGACGAAACACGGAGATTTTCTAAGGTTTTTACTACATATTAACACTTTTCACATTTTCTCGTGTTACGTGGCTGCCAGTCCTCGGTTCATGCAAAATCTTAAGATCCTAGGTCATGTCCAAGGCATCAAACCGACCAATAATTCAATTATCGATAACTAAAACAATAAATGTAGCTCTTCTTACTGGGCGATTGCATCAACTTAGATGCTTCTCCTGTGTTCTACTGTGCTGCTTGTATTGTCCCCACATACCGCAGCACGCGACAAGAGCTGGCAGACCATAAATGTAACCGTTTCAGAGAGAAATGCGACCAATGTGACGATCTCGCGTTATATCGATTCGATGGTGAATGACGAAACACGGAGATTTTCTAAGGTTTTTACTACATATTAACACTTTTCACAGTTTCTCGTGTTACGTGGCTGCCAGTCCTCGGTTCATGCAAAATCTTAAGGTCCTCGGTCATGTCCAAGGCACCAAACCGACCAATAATTCGATAACTAAAACTATAAATGTAGCTCTTCTTACTGGGCGATTGCATCAACTTAGATGCTTCTCCTGTGTTCTACTGTGCTGCTTGTATTGTCCCCACATAACCCAGCACGCGACAAGGGCTGGCAGACCATAAATGTAACCGTTTCAGAGAGAAATGCGACCAATGTGACGATCTCGCGTTATATCGATTCGATGGTGAATGACGAAACACGGAGATTTTCTAAGGTTTTTACTGCATATTAACACTTTTCACATTTTCTCGTGTTACGTGGCTGCCAGTCCTCGGTTCAAGCAAAATCTTAAGGTCCTCGGTCATGTCCAAGGCACCAAACCGACCAATAATTCATTAATCGATAACTAAAACTATAAATGTAGCTCTTCTTACTGGGCGATTGCATCAACTAAGATGCTTCTCCTGTGTTCTACTGTGCTGCTTGTATTGTCCCCACATACCGCAGCACGCGACAAGGGCTGGCAGACCGTAAATGTAACCGTTTCAGAGAGAAATGCGACCAATGTGACGATCTCGCGTTATATCGATTCGATGGTGAATGACGAAACACGGAGATTTTCTAAGGTTTTTACTACATATTAACACTTTTCACATTTTCTCGTGTTACGTGGCTGCCAGTCCTCGGTTCATGCAAAATCTTAAGGTCCTCGGTCATGTCCAAGGCACCAAACCGACCAATAATTCAATAATCGATAACTAAAACTATAAATGTAGCTCTTCTTACTGGGCGATTGCATCAACTTAGATGCTTCTCCTGTGTTCTACTGTGCTGCTTGTATTGTCCCCACATACCGCAGCACGCGACAAGGGCTGGCAGACCATAAATGTAACCGTTTCAGAGAGAAATGCGACCAATGTGACGATCTCGCGTTATATCGATTCGATGGTGAATGACGAAACACGGAGATTTTCTAAGGTTTTTACTACATATTAACACTTTTCACATTTTCTCGTGTTACGTGGCTGCCAGTCCTCGGTTCATGCAAAATCTTAAGGTCCTCGGTCATGTCCAAGGCACCAAACCGACCAATAATTCAATAATCGATAACTAAAACTATATATGTAGCTCTTCTTACTGGGCGATTGCATCAACTTAGATGTTTCTCCTGTGTTCTACTGTGCTGCTTGTATTGTCCCCACATACCGCAGCATGCGACAAGGGCTGGCAGACCATAAATGTAACCGTTTCAGAGAGAAATGCGACCAATGTGACGATCTCGCGTTATATCGATTCGATGGTGAATGACGAAACACGGAGATTTTCTAACGTTTTTACTACATATTAACACTTTTCACATTTTCTCGTGTTACGTGGCTGCCAGTCCTCGGTTCATGCAAAATCTTAAAGTCCTCGGTCATCTCCAAGGCACCAAACCGACCAATAATGCAATAATCTATAGCTAAAACTATAAATGTAGCTCTTCTTACTGGGCGACTGCATCAACTTAGATGCTTCTCCTGTGTTCTACTGTGCTGCTTGTATTGTCCCCACATAACCCAGCACGCGACAAGGGCTGGCAGACCATAAATGTAACCGTTTCAGAGAGAAATGCGACCAATGTGACGATCTCGCGTTATATCGATTCGATGGTGAATGACGAAACACGGAGATTTTCTAAGGTTTTTACTACATTTTAACACTTTTTCCACTTTCTCGTGTTACGTGGCTGCCAGTCCCCGGTTCATGCAAAATCTTAAGGTCCTCGGTCATGTCCAAGGCACCAAACCGACCAATAATTCAATAATCGATAACTAAAACTATAAATGTAGCTCTTCTTACTGGGCGATTGCATCAACTTAGATGCTTCTACTGTGTTCTACTGTGAGCTTGTATTGTCCCCACATACCGCAGCACGCGACAAGGGCTGGCAGACCATAAATGTAACCGTTTCAGAGAGAAATGCGACCAATGTGACGATCTCGCGTTATATCGATTCGATGGTAAATGACGAAACACGGAGATTTTCTAAGGTTTTTACTACATATTAACACTTTTCACATTTTCTCGTGTTACGTGGCTGCCAGTCCTCGGTTCATGCAAAATCTTAAGGTCCTCGGTCATGTCCAAGGCACCAAACCGACCAATAATGCAATAATCGATAACTAAAACTATAAATGTAGCTCTTCTTATTGGGCGATTGCATCAACTTAGATGCTTCTCCTGTGTTCTACTGTGCTGCTTGTATTGTCCCCACATACCGCAGCACGCGACAAGGGCTGGCAGACCATAAATGTAACCGTTTCAGAGAGAAATGCGAACAATGTGACGATCTCGCGTTATATCGATTCGATGGTGAATGACGAAACACGGAGATTTTCTAAGGTTTTTACTACATATTAACACTTTTCACATTTTCTCGTGTTACGTGGCTGCCAGTCCTCGGTTCATGCAAAATCTTAAGGTCCTCGGTCATGTCCAAGGCACCAAACCGACCAATAATTCAATAATCGATAACTAAAACTATAAATGTAGCTCTTCTTACTGGGCGATTGCATCAACTTAGATGCTTCTCCTGTGTTCTACTGTGCTGCTTGTATTGTCCCCACATACCGCAGCACGCGACAAGGGCTGAAGACCATAAATGTAACCGTTTCAGAGCGAAATGCGACCAATGTGACGATCTCGCGTTATATCGATTCGATGGTCAATGACGAAACACGGAGAATTTCTAAGGTTTTTACTACATATTAACACTTTTCACATTTTCTCGTGTTACGTGGCTGCCAGTCCTCGGTTCATGTAAAATCTTAAGGTCCTCGGTTATGTCCAAGGCACCAAACCGACCAATAATTCGATAACCGATAACTAAAACTATAAATGTAGCTCTTCTTACTAGGCGATTGCATCAACTAAGATGCTTCTCCTGTGATCTACTGTGCTGCTTGTATTGTCCCCACATACCGCAGCACGCGACAAGGGCTGGCAGACCATAAATGTAACCGTTTCAGAGAGAAATGCGACCAATGTGACGATCTCGCGTTATATCGATTCGATGGTGAATGACGAAACACGGAGATTTTCTAAGGTTTTTACTACATATTAACACTTTTCACATTTTCTCGTGTTACGTGGCTGCCAGTCCTCGGTTCATGCAAAATCTTAAGGTCCTCGGTCATGTCCAAGGCACCAAACCGACCAATAATTCAATAATCGATAACTAAAACTATAAATGTAGCTCTCCTTACTGGGCGATTGCATCAACTTAGATGCTTCTCCTGTGTTCTACTGTGCTGCTTGTATTGTCCCCACATAACCCAGCACTCGACAAGGGCTGGCAGACCATAAATGTAACTGTTTCAGAGAGAAATGCGACCAATGTGACGATCTCGCGTTATATCGATTCGATGGTGAATGACGAAACACGGAGATTTTCTAAGGTTTTTACTACATATTAACACTTTTCACATTTTCTCGTGTTACGTGGCTGCCAGTCCTCGGTTCATGCAAAATCTTAAGGTCCTCGGTCATGTCCAAGGCACCAAACCGACCAATAATTCAATAATCGATAACTAAAACTATAAATGTAGCTCTTCTTACTGGGCGATTGCATGAACTTAGATGCTTCTCCTGTGTTCTACTGTGCTGCTTGTATTGTTCCCACATACCGCAGCACGCGACAAGGGCTGGCAGACCATAAATGTAACCGTTTCAGAGAGAAATGCGACCAATGTGACGATCTCGCGTTATATCGATTCGATGGTGAATGACGAAACACGGAGATTTTCTAAGGTTTTTACTACATATTAACACTTTTCACATTTTCTCGTGTTACGTGGCTGTCAGTCCTCGGTTCATGCAAAATCTTAAGGTCCTCGGTCATGTCCAAGGCACCAAACCGACCAATAATTCAATAATCGATAACTAAAACTATAAATGTAGCTCTTCTTACTGGGCGATTGCATCAACTTAGATGCTTCTCCTGTGTTCTACTGTGCTGCTTGTATTGTCCCCACATACCGCAGCACGCGACAAGGGCTGGCAGACCATAAATGTAACCGTTTCAGAGAGAAATGCGACCAATGTGACGATCTCGCGTTATATCGATTCGATGGTGAATGACGAAACACGGAGATTTTCTAAGGTTTTTACTACATATTAACACTTTTCACATTTTCTCGTGTTACGTGGCTGCCAGTCCTCGGTTCATGCAAAATCTTAAGGTCCTCGGTCATGTCCAAGGCACCAAACCGACCAATAATTCAATAATCGATAACTAAAACTATAAATGTAGCTCTTTTTACTGGGCGATTGCATCAACTTAGATGCTTCTCCTGTGTTCTACTGTGCTGCTTGTATTGTCCCCACATACCGCAGCACGCGACAAGGGCTGGCAGACCATAAATGTAACCGTTTCAGAGAGAAATGCGACCAATGTGACGATCTCGCGTTATATCGATTCGATGGTGAATGACGAAACACGGAGATTTCCTAAGGTTTTTACTACATATGAACACTTTTCACATTTTCTCGTGTTACGTGGCTGCCAGTCCTCGGTTCATGCAAAATCTTAAGGTCCTCGGTCATGTCCAAGGCACCAAACCGACCAATAATTCAGTAATCGATAGCTAAAACTATAAATGTAGCTCTTCTTACTGGGCGACTGCATCAACTTAGATGCTTCTCCTGTGTTCTACTGTGCTGCTTGTATTGTCCCCACATACCGCAGCACGCGACAAGGGCTGGCAGACCATAAATGTAACCGTTTCAGAGAGAAATGCGACCAATGTGACGATCTCGCGTTATATCGATTCGATGGTGAATGACGAAACACGGAGATTTTCTAAGGTTTTTACTACATATTAACACTTTTCACATTTTCTCGTGTTACGTGGCTGCCAGTCCTCGGTTCATGTAAAATCTTAAGGTCCTCGGTCATGTCCAAGGCACCAAACCGACCAATAATTCGATAATCGATAACTAAAACTATAAATGTAGCTCTTCTTACTGGGCGATTGCATCAACTAAGATGCTTCTCCTGTGTTCTACTGTGCTGCTTGTATTGTCCCCACATACCGCAGCACGCGACAAGGGCTGGCAGACCATAAATGTAACCGTTTCAGAGAGAAATGCGACCAATGTGACGATCTCGCGTTATATCGAATCGATGGTGAATGACGAAACACGGAGATTTTCTAAGGGTTTTACTACATATTAACACTTTTTACATTTTCTCGTGTTACGTGGCTGCCAGTCCTCGGTTCATGCAAAATCTTAAGGTCCTCGGTCATGTCCAAGGCACCAAACCGACCAATAATTCAATAATCGATAACTAAAACTATAAATGTAGCTCTTCTTACTGGGCGATTGCATCAACTTAGATGCTTCTCCTGTGTTCTACTGTGAACTTGTATTGTCCCCACATACCGCAGCACGCGACAAGGGCTGGCAGACCATAAATGTAACCGTTTCAGAGAGAAATGCGACCAATGTGACGATCTCGCGTTATATCGATTCGATGGTAAATGACGAAACACGGAGATTTTCTAAGGTTTTTACTACATATTAACACTTTTCACATTTTCTCGTGTTACGTGGCTGCCAGTCCTCGGTTCATGCAAAATCTTAAGGTCCTCGGTCATGTCCAAGGCACCAAACCGACCATTAATTCGATAATCGATAACTAAAACTATAAATGTAGCTCTTCTTACTGGGCGATTGCATCAACTTAGATGCTTCTCCTGTGTTCTACTGTGCTGCTTGTATTGTCCCCACATACCGCAGCACGCGACAAGGGCTGGCAGACCATAAATGTAACCGTTTCAGAGAGAAATGAGACCAATGTGACGATCTCGCGTTATATCGATTCGATGGTGAGTGACGAAACACGGAGATTTTCTAAGGTTTTTACTACATATTAACACTTTTCACATTTTCTCGTGTTACGTGGCTGCCAGTCCTCGGTTCATGCAAAATCTTAAGGTCCTCGGTCATGTCCAAGGCACCAAACCGACCAATAATTCAATAATCGATAACTAAAACTATAAATGTACCTCTTCTTACTGGGCGATTGAATCAACTTAGATGCTTCTCCTGTGTTCTACTGTGCTGCTTGTATTGTCCGCACATAACCCAGCACGCGACAAGGGCTGGCAGACCATAAATGTAACCGTTTCAGAGAGAAATGCGACCAATGTGACGATCTCGCGTTATATCGATTGGATGGTGAATGACGAAACACGGAGATTTTCTAAGGTTTTTACTACATATTAACACTTTTCACATTTTCTCGTGTTACGTGGCTGCCAGTCCTCGGTTCATGCAAAATCTTAAAGTCCTCGGTCATGTCCAAGGCACCAAACCGACCAATAATTCAATAATCGATAACTAAAACTATAAATGTAGCTCTTCTTACTGGGCGATTGCATCAACTTAGATGCTTCTCCTGTGTTCTACTGTGCTGCTTGTATTGTCCCCACATAACCCAGCACGCGACAAGGGCTGGCAGACCATAAATGTAACCGTTTCAGAGAGAAATGCGACCAATGTGACGATCTCGCGTTATATCGATTCGATGGTGAATGACGAAACACGGAGATTTTCTAAGGTTTTTACTACATATTAACACTTTTCACATTTTCTCGTGTTACGTGGCTGCCAGTCCTCGGTTCATGCAAAATCCTAAGGTCCTAGGTCATGTCCAAGGCACCAAACCGACCAATAATTCAATAATCGATAACTAAAACTATAAATGTAGCTCTTCTTACTGGGCGATTGCATCATCTTAGATGCTTCTCCTGTGTTCTGCTGTGCTGCTAGTATTGTCCCCACATACCGCAGCACGCGACAAGGGCTGGCAGACCATAAATGTAACCGTTTCAGAGAGAAATGCGACCAATGTGACGATCTCGCGTTATATCGAATCGATGGTGAATGAAGAAACACGGAGATTTTCTAAGGTTTTTACTACATATTAACACTTTTCACATTTTCTCGTGTTACGTGGCTGCCAGTCCTCGGTTCATGCAAAATCTTAAGGTCCTAGGTCATGTCCAAGGCACCAAACCGACCAATAATTCAATAATCGATAACTAAAACTATAAATGTAGCTCTTCTTACTGGGCGATTGCATCAACTTAGATGCTTCTCCTGTGTTCTACTGTGCTGCTTGTATTGTCCCCACGTAACCCAGCACGCGACAAGGGCTGGCAGACCATAAATGTAACCGTTTCAGAGAGAAATGCGACCAATGTGACGATCTCGCGTTATATCGATTCGATGGTGAATGACGAAACACGGAGATTTTCTAAGGTTTTTACTACATATTAACACCTTTCACATTTTCTCGTGTTACGTGGCTGCCAGTCATCGGTTCATGCAAAATCTTAAGGTCCTCTGTCATGTCCAAGACATCAAACCGACCAATAATTCAATAATCGATAACTAAAACTATAAATATAGCTCTTCTTACTGGGCGATTGCATCAACTTAGATGCTTCTCCTGTGTTCTACTGTGCTGCTTGTATTGTCCCCACATACCGCAGCACGCGACAAGGGCTGGCAGACCATAAATGTAACCGTTTCAGAGAGAAATGCGACCAATGTGACGATCTCGCGTTATATCGATTCGATGGTGAATGACGAAACACGGAGATTTCCTAAGGTTTTTACTACATATGAACACTTTTCACATTTTCTCGTGTTACGTGGCTGCCAGTCCTCGGTTCATGCAAAATCTTAAGGTCCTCGGTCATGTCCAAGGCACCAAACCGACCAATAATTCAGTAATCGATAGCTAAAACTATAAATGTAGCTCTTCTTACTGGGCGACTGCATCAACTTAGATGCTTCTCCTGTGTTCTACTGTGCTGCTTGTATTGTCCCCACATACCGCAGCACGCGACAAGGGCTGGCAGACCATAAATGTAACCGTTTCAGAGAGAAATGCGACCAATGTGACGATCTCGCGTTATATCGATTCGATGGTGAATGACGAAACACGGAGATTTTCTAAGGTTTTTACTACATATTAACACTTTTCACATTTTCTCGTGTTACGTGGCTGCCAGTCCTCGGTTCATGTAAAATCTTAAGGTCCTCGGTCATGTCCAAGGCACCAAACCGACCAATAATTCGATAATCGATAACTAAAACTATAAATGTAGCTCTTCTTACTGGGCGATTGCATCAACTAAGATGCTTCTCCTGTGTTCTACTGTGCTGCTTGTATTGTCCCCACATACCGCAGCACGCGACAAGGGCTGGCAGACCATAAATGTAACCGTTTCAGAGAGAAATGCGACCAATGTGACGATCTCGCGTTATATCGAATCGATGGTGAATGACGAAACACGGAGATTTTCTAAGGGTTTTACTACATATTAACACTTTTTACATTTTCTCGTGTTACGTGGCTGCCAGTCCTCGGTTCATGCAAAATCTTAAGGTCCTCGGTCATGTCCAAGGCACCAAACCGACCAATAATTCAATAATCGATAACTAAAACTATAAATGTAGCTCTTCTTACTGGGCGATTGCATCAACTTAGATGCTTCTCCTGTGTTCTACTGTGAACTTGTATTGTCCCCACATACCGCAGCACGCGACAAGGGCTGGCAGACCATAAATGTAACCGTTTCAGAGAGAAATGCGACCAATGTGACGATCTCGCGTTATATCGATTCGATGGTAAATGACGAAACACGGAGATTTTCTAAGGTTTTTACTACATATTAACACTTTTCACATTTTCTCGTGTTACGTGGCTGCCAGTCCTCGGTTCATGCAAAATCTTAAGGTCCTCGGTCATGTCCAAGGCACCAAACCGACCATTAATTCGATAATCGATAACTAAAACTATAAATGTAGCTCTTCTTACTGGGCGATTGCATCAACTTAGATGCTTCTCCTGTGTTCTACTGTGCTGCTTGTATTGTCCCCACATACCGCAGCACGCGACAAGGGCTGGCAGACCATAAATGTAACCGTTTCAGAGAGAAATGAGACCAATGTGACGATCTCGCGTTATATCGATTCGATGGTGAGTGACGAAACACGGAGATTTTCTAAGGTTTTTACTACATATTAACACTTTTCACATTTTCTCGTGTTACGTGGCTGCCAGTCCTCGGTTCATGCAAAATCTTAAGGTCCTCGGTCATGTCCAAGGCACCAAACCGACCAATAATTCAATAATCGATAACTAAAACTATAAATGTACCTCTTCTTACTGGGCGATTGAATCAACTTAGATGCTTCTCCTGTGTTCTACTGTGCTGCTTGTATTGTCCGCACATAACCCAGCACGCGACAAGGGCTGGCAGACCATAAATGTAACCGTTTCAGAGAGAAATGCGACCAATGTGACGATCTCGCGTTATATCGATTGGATGGTGAATGACGAAACACGGAGATTTTCTAAGGTTTTTACTACATATTAACACTTTTCACATTTTCTCGTGTTACGTGGCTGCCAGTCCTCGGTTCATGCAAAATCTTAAAGTCCTCGGTCATGTCCAAGGCACCAAACCGACCAATAATTCAATAATCGATAACTAAAACTATAAATGTAGCTCTTCTTACTGGGCGATTGCATCAACTTAGATGCTTCTCCTGTGTTCTACTGTGCTGCTTGTATTGTCCCCACATAACCCAGCACGCGACAAGGGCTGGCAGACCATAAATGTAACCGTTTCAGAGAGAAATGCGACCAATGTGACGATCTCGCGTTATATCGATTCGATGGTGAATGACGAAACACGGAGATTTTCTAAGGTTTTTACTACATATTAACACTTTTCACATTTTCTCGTGTTACGTGGCTGCCAGTCCTCGGTTCATGCAAAATCCTAAGGTCCTAGGTCATGTCCAAGGCACCAAACCGACCAATAATTCAATAATCGATAACTAAAACTATAAATGTAGCTCTTCTTACTGGGCGATTGCATCATCTTAGATGCTTCTCCTGTGTTCTGCTGTGCTGCTAGTATTGTCCCCACATACCGCAGCACGCGACAAGGGCTGGCAGACCATAAATGTAACCGTTTCAGAGAGAAATGCGACCAATGTGACGATCTCGCGTTATATCGAATCGATGGTGAATGAAGAAACACGGAGATTTTCTAAGGTTTTTACTACATATTAACACTTTTCACATTTTCTCGTGTTACGTGGCTGCCAGTCCTCGGTTCATGCAAAATCTTAAGGTCCTAGGTCATGTCCAAGGCACCAAACCGACCAATAATTCAATAATCGATAACTAAAACTATAAATGTAGCTCTTCTTACTGGGCGATTGCATCAACTTAGATGCTTCTCCTGTGTTCTACTGTGCTGCTTGTATTGTCCCCACGTAACCCAGCACGCGACAAGGGCTGGCAGACCATAAATGTAACCGTTTCAGAGAGAAATGCGACCAATGTGACGATCTCGCGTTATATCGATTCGATGGTGAATGACGAAACACGGAGATTTTCTAAGGTTTTTACTACATATTAACACTTTTCACATTTTCTCGTGTTACGTGGCTGCCAGTCCTCGGTTCATGCAAAATCTTAAGGTCCTCGGTCATGTCCAAGGCACCAAACCGACCAATAATTCAATAATCGATAACTAAAACTATAAATGTAGCTCTTCTTACTGGGCGATTGCATCAACTTAGATGCTTCTCCTGTGTTCTACTGTGCTGCTTGTATTGTCCCCACATACCGAGCACGCGACAAGGGCTGGCAGACCATAAATGTAATCGTTTCAGAGAGAAATGCGACCAATGTGACGATCTCGCGTTATATCGATTCGATGGTGAATGACGAAACACGGAGATTTTCTAAGGTTTTTACTACATATTAACACCTTTCACATTTTCTCGTGTTACGTGGCTGCCAGTCATCGGTTCATGCAAAATCTTAAGGTCCTCTGTCATGTCCAAGACATCAAACCGACCAATAATTCAATAATCGATAACTAAAACTATAAATATAGCTCTTCTTACTGGGCGATTGCATCAACTTAGATGCTTCTCCTGTGTTCTACTGTGCTGCTTGTATTGTCCCCACATACCGCAGCACGCGACAAGGGCTGGCAGACCATAAGTGTAACCGTTTCAGAGAGAAATGCGACCAATGTGACGATCTCGCGTTATATCGATTCGATGGTGAATGACGAAACACGGAGATTTTCTAAGGTTTTTACTACATATTAACACTTTTCACATTTTCTCGTGTTACGTGGCTGCCAGTCCTCTGTTCATGCAAAATCTTAAGGTCCTCGGTCATGTCCAAGGCACCAAACCGACCAATAATTCAGTAATCGATAACTAAAACTATAAATGTAGCTCTTCTTACTGGGCGATTGCATCAACTTAGATGCTTCTCCTGTGTTCTACTGTGCTGCTTGAATTGTCCCCACATACCGCAGCACGCGACAAGGGCTGGCAGACCATAAATGTAACCGTTTCAGAGAGAAATGTGACCAATGTGACGATCTCGCGTTATATCGATTCGATGGTGAATGACGAAACACGGAGATTTTCTAAGGTTTTTACTACATATTAACACTTTTCACATTTTCTCGTGTTACGTGGCTGCCAGTCCTCGGTTCATGCAAAATCTTAAGGTCCTCGGTCATGTCCAAGGCACCAAACCGACCAATAATTCAATAATCGATAACTAAAACTATAAATGTAGCTCTTCTTACTGGGCGATTGCATCAACTTAGATGCTTCTCCTGTGTTCTACTGTGCTGCTTGTATTGTCCCCACATAACCCAGCACGTGACAAGGGCTGGCAGACCATAAATGTAACCGTTTCAGAGAGAAATGCGACCAATGTGACGATCTCGCGTTATATCGATTCGATGGTGAATGACGAAACACGGAGATTTTCTAAGGTTTTTACTACATATTAACACTTTTCACATTTTCTCGTGTTACGTGGCTGCCAGTCCTCGGTTCATGCAAAATCTTAAGGTCCTCGGTCATGTCCAAGGCACCAAACCGACCAATAATTCAATAATCGATAACTAAAACTATAAATGTAGCTCTTCTTACTGGGCGATGGCATCAACTTAGATGCTTCTCCTGTGTTCTACTGTGCTGCTTGTATTGTCCCCACATACCGCAGCACGCGACAAGGGCTGGCAGACCATAAATGTAACCGTTTCAGAGAGAAATGCGACCAATGTGACGATCTCGCGTTACATCGATTCGATGGTGAATGACGAAACACGGAGATTTTCTAAGGTTTTTACTGCATATTAACACTTTTCACATTTTCTCGTGTTACGTGGCTGCCAGTCCTCGGTTCATGCAAAATCTTAAGGTCCTCGGTCATGTCCAAGGCACCAAACCGACCAATAATTCAATAATCGATAACTAAAACTATAAATGTAGCTCTTCTTACTGGGCGATTGCATCAACTTAGATGCTTCTCCTGTGTTCTACTGTGCTGCTTGTATTGTCCCCACATACCGCAGCACGCGACAAGGGCTGGCAGACCATAAATGTAACCGTTTCAGAGAGAAATGCGACCAATGTGACGATCTCGCGTTATATCGATTCGATGGTGAATGACGAAACACGGAGATTTTCTAAGGTTTTTACTACATATTAACACTTTTCACATTTTCTCGTGTTACCTGGCTGCCAGTCCTCGGTTCAGGCAAAATCTTAAGGTCCTCGGTCATGTCCAAGGCACCAAACCGACCAATAATTCAATAATCGATAACTAAAACTATAAATGTAGCTCTTCTTACTGGGCGATGGCATCAACTTAGATGCTTCTCCTGTGTTCTACTGTGCTGCTTGTATTGTCCCCACATACCGCAGCACGCGACAAGGGCTGGCAGACCATAAATGTAACCGTTTCAGAGAGAAATGCGACCAATGTGACGATCTCGCGTTATATCGATTCGATGGTGAATGACGAAACACGGAGATTTTCTAAGGTTTTTACTACATATTAACACTTTTCACATTTTCTCGTGTTACGTGGCTGCCAGTCCTCGGTTCATGCAAAATCTTAAGGTCCTCGGTCATGTCCAAGGCACCAAACCGACCAATAATTCAATAATCGATAACTAAAACTATAAATGTAGCTCTTCTTACTGGGCGATTGAATCAACTTAGATGCTTCTCCTGTGTTCTACTGTGCTGCTTGTATTGTCCGCACATAACCCAGCACGCGTCAAGGGCTGGCAGACCATAAATGTAACCGTTTCAGAGAGAAATGTGACCAATGTGACGATCTCGCGTTATATCGATTGGATGGTGAATGACGAAACACGGAGATTTTCTAAGGTTTTTACTACATATTAACACTTTTCACATTTTCTCGTTTTACGTGGCTGCCAGTCATCGGTTCATGCAAAATCTTAAGGTCCTCTGTCATGTCCAAGACATCAAACCGACCAATAATTCAATAATCGATAACTAAAACTATAAATATAGCTCTTCTTACTGGGCGATTGCATCAACTTAGATGCTTCTCCTGTGTTCTACTGTGCTGCTTGTATTGTCCCCACATACCGCAGCACGCGACAAGGGCTGGCAGACCATAAGTGTAACCGTTTCAGAGAGAAATGCGACCAATGTGACGATCTCGCGTTATATCGTTTCGATGGTGAATGACGAAACACGGAGATTTTCTAAGGTTTTTACTACATATTAACACTTTTCACATTTTCTCGTGTTACGTGGCTGCCAGTCCTCTGTTCATGCAAAATCTTAAGGTCCTCGGTCATGTCCAAGGCACCAAACCGACCAATAATTCAGTAATCGATAACTAAAACTATAAATGTAGCTCTTCTTACTGGGCGATTGCATCAACTTAGATGCTTCTCCTGTGTTCTACTGTGCTGCTTGTATTGTCCCCACATACCGCAGCACGCGACAAGGGCTGGCAGACCATAAATGTAACCGTTTCAGAGAGAAATGTGACCAATGTGACGATCTCGCGTTATATCGATTCGATGGTGAATGACGAAACACGGAGATTTTCTAAGGTTTTTACTACATATTAACACTTTTCACATTTTCTCGTGTTACGTGGCTGCCAGTCCTCGGTTCATGCAAAATCTTAAGGTCCTCGGTCATGTCCAAGGCACCAAACCGACCAATAATTCAATAATCGATAACTAAAACTATAAATGTAGCTCTTCTTACTGGGCGATTGCATCAACTTAGATGCTTCTCCTGTGTTCTACTGTGCTGCTTGTATTGTCCCCACATAACCCAGCACGTGACAAGGGCTGGCAGACCATAAATGTAACCGTTTCAGAGAGAAATGCGACCAATGTGACGATCTCGCGTTATATCGATTCGATGGTGAATGACGAAACACGGAGATTTTCTAAGGTTTTTACTACATATTAACACTTTTCACATTTTCTCGTGTTACGTGGCTGCCAGTCCTCGGTTCATGCAAAATCTTAAGGTCCTCGGTCATGTCCAAGGCACCAAACCGACCAATAATTCAATAATCGATAACTAAAACTATAAATGTAGCTCTTCTTACTGGGCGATGGCATCAACTTAGATGCTTCTCCTGTGTTCTACTGTGCTGCTTGTATTGTCCCCACATACCGCAGCACGCGACAAGGGCTGGCAGACCATAAATGTAACCGTTTCAGAGAGAAATGCGACCAATGTGACGATCTCGCGTTACATCGATTCGATGGTGAATGACGAAACACGGAGATTTTCTAAGGTTTTTACTGCATATTAACACTTTTCACATTTTCTCGTGTTACGTGGCTGCCAGTCCTCGGTTCATGCAAAATCTTAAGGTCCTCGGTCATGTCCAAGGCACCAAACCGACCAATAATTCAATAATCGATAACTAAAACTATAAATGTAGCTCTTCTTACTGGGCGATTGCATCAACTTAGATGCTTCTCCTGTGTTCTACTGTGCTGCTTGTATTGTCCCCACATACCGCAGCACGCGACAAGGGCTGGCAGACCATAAATGTAACCGTTTCAGAGAGAAATGCGACCAATGTGACGATCTCGCGTTATATCGATTCGATGGTGAATGACGAAACACGGAGATTTTCTAAGGTTTTTACTACATATTAACACTTTTCACATTTTCTCGTGTTACCTGGCTGCCAGTCCTCGGTTAGGGCAAAATCTTAAGGTCCTCGGTCATGTCCAAGGCACCAAACCGACCAATAATTCAATAATCGATAACTAAAACTATAAATGTAGCTCTTCTTACTGGGCGATGGCATCAACTTAGATGCTTCTCCTGTGTTCTACTGTGCTGCTTGTATTGTCCCCACATACCGCAGCACGCGACAAGGGCTGGCAGACCATAAATGTAACCGTTTCAGAGAGAAATGCGACCAATGTGACGATCTCGCGTTATATCGATTCGATGGTGAATGACGAAACACGGAGATTTTCTAAGGTTTTTACTACATATTAACACTTTTCACATTTTCTCGTGTTACGTGGCTGCCAGTCCTCGGTTCATGCAAAATCTTAAGGTCCTCGGTCATGTCCAAGGCACCAAACCGACCAATAATTCAATAATCGATAACTAAAACTATAAATGTAGCTCTTCTTACTGGGCGATTGAATCAACTTAGATGCTTCTCCTGTGTTCTACTGTGCTGCTTGTATTGTCCGCACATAACCCAGCACGCGTCAAGGGCTGGCAGACCATAAATGTAACCGTTTCAGAGAGAAATGTGACCAATGTGACGATCTCGCGTTATATCGATTCGATGGTGAATGACGAAACACGGAGATTTTCTAAGGTTTTTACTACATATTAACACTTTTCACATTTTCTCGTGTTACGAGGCTGCCAGTCCTCGGTTCATGCAAAATCTTAAAGTCCTCGGTCATGTCCAAGGCACCAAACCGACCAATAATTCAATAATCGATAACTAAATCTATAAATGTAGCTCTTCTTACTGGGCGATTGCATCAACTTAGATGCTTCTCCTGTGTTCTACTGTGCTGCTTGTATTGTCCCCACATACCGCAGCACGCGACAAGGGCTGGCAGACCATAAATGTAACCGTTTCAGAGAGAAATGCGACCAATGTGACGATCTCGCGTTATATCGATTCGATGGTGAATGACGAAACACGGAGATTTTCTAAGGTTTTTACTACATATTAACACTTTTCACATTTTCTCGTGTTACGTGGCTGCCAGTCCTCGGTTCATGCAAAATCCTAAGGTCCTAGGTCATGTCCAAGGCACCAAACCGACCAATAATTCAATAATCGATAACTAAAACTATAAATGTAGCTCTTCTTACTGGGCGATTGCATCAACTTAGATGCTTCTCCTGTGTTCTACTGTGCTGCATGTATTGTCCCCACATAACCCAGCACGCGACAAGGGCTGGCAGACCATAAATGTAACCGTTTCAGAGAGAAATGCGACCAATGTGACGATCTCGCGTTATATCGATTCGATGGTGAATGACGAAACACGGAGATTTTCTAAGGTTTTTACTACATATTAACACTTTTCACATTTTGTCGTGTTACGTGGCTGCCAGTCCTCGGTTCATGCAAAATCTTAAGGTCCTCGGTCATGTCCAAGGCACCAAACCGACCAATAATTCAATAATCGATAACTAAAACTATAAATGTAGCTCTTCTTACTGGGCGATTGCATCAACTTAGATGCTTCTCCTGTGTTCTACTGTGCTGCTTGTATTGTCCCCACATACCGCAGCACGCGACAAGGGCTGGCAGACCATAAATGTAATCGTTTCAGAGAGAAATGCGACCAATGTGACGATCTCGCGTTATATCGATTCGATGGTGAATGACGAAACACGGAGATTTTCTAAGGTTTTTACTACATATTAACACTTTTCACATTTTCTCGTGTTACGTGGCTGCCAGTCATCGGTTCATGCAAAATCTTAAGGTCCTCTGTCATGTCCAAGACATCAAACCGACCAATAATTCAATAATCGATAACTAAAACTATAAATATAGCTCTTCTTACTGGGCGATTGCATCAACTTAGATGCTTCTCCTGTGTTCTACTGTGCTGCTTGTATTGTCCCCACATACCGCAGCACGCGACAAGGGCTGGCAGACCATAAGTGTAACCGTTTCAGAGAGAAATGCGGCCAATGTGACGATCTCGCGTTATATCGATTCGATGGTGAATGACGAAACACGGAGATTTTCTAAGGTTTTTACTACATATTAACACTTTTCACATTTTCTCGTGTTACGTGGCTGCCAGTCCTCGGTTCATGCAAAATCTTAAGGTCCTCGGTCATGTCCAAGGCACCAAACCGACCAATAATTCAGTAATCGATAACTAAAACTATAAATATAGCTCTTCTTACTGGGCGATTGCATCAACTTAGATGCTTCTCCTGTGTTCTACTGTGCTGCTTGTATTGTCCCCACATACCGCAGCACGCGACAAGGGCTGGCAGACCATAAGTGTAACCGTTTCAGAGAGAAATGCGACCAATGTGACGATCTCGCGTTATATCGATTCGATGGTGAATGACGAAACACGGAGATTTTCTAAGGTTTTTACTACATATTAACACTTTTCACATTTTCTCGTGTTACGTGGCTGCCAGTCCTCGGTTCATGCAAAATCTTAAGGTCCTCGGTCATGTCCAAGGCACCAAACCGACCAATAATTCAATAATCGAGAACTAAAACTATAAATGTAGCTCTTCTTACTGGGCGATTGCATCAACTTAGATGCTTCTCCTGTGTTCTACTGTGCTGCTTGTATTGTCCCCACATAACCCAGCACGTGACAAGGGCTGGCAGACCATAAATGTAACCGTTTCAGAGAGAAATGCGACCAATGTGACGATCTCGCGTTATATCGATTCGATGGTGAATGACGAAACACGGAGATTTTCTAAGGTTTTTACTACATATTAACACTTTTCACATTTTCTCGTGTTACGTGGCTGCCAGTCCTCGGTTCATGCAAAATCTTAAGGTCCTCGGTCATGTCCAAGGCACCAAACCGACCAATAATTCAATAATCGATAACTAAAACTATAAATGTAGCTCTTCTTACTGGGCGATTGCATCAACTTAGATGCTTCTCCTGTGTTCTACTGTGCTGCTTGTATTGTCCCCACATACCGCAGCACGCGACAAGGGCTGGCAGACCATAAAAGTAACCGTTTCAGAGAGAAATGCGACCAATGTGACGATCTCGCGTTATATCGATTCGATGGTGAATGACGAAACACGGAGATTTTCTAAGGTTTTTACTACATATTAACACTTTTCACATTTTCTCGTGTTACGTGGCTGCCAGTCCTCGGTTCATGCAAAATCTTAAGGTCCTCGGTCATGTCCAAGGCACCAAACCGACCAATAATTCAATAATCGATAACTAAAACTATAAATGTAGCTCTTCTTACTGGGCGATTGCATCAACTTAGATGCTTCTCCTGTGTTCTACTGTGCTGCTTGTATTGTCCCCACATACCGCAGCACGCGACAAGGGCTGGCAGACCATAAATGTAACCGTTTCAGAGAGAAATGCGACCAATGTGACGATCACGCGTTACATCGATTCGATGGTGAATGACGAAACACGGAGATTTTCTAAGGTTTTTACTACATATTAACACTTTTCACATTTTCTCGTGTTACGTGGCTGCCAGTCCTCGGTTCATGCAAAATCTTAAGGTCCTCGGTCATGTCAAAGGCACCAAACCGACCAATAATTCAATAATCGATAACTAAAACTATAAATGTAGCTCTTCTTACTGGGCGATTGCATCAACTTAGATGCTTCTCCTGTGTTCTACTGTGCTGCTTGTATTGTCCCCACAAACCGCAGGACGCGACAAGGGCTGGCAGACCATAAATGTAATCGTTTCAGAGAGAAATGCAACCAATGTGACGATCTCGCGTTATATCGATTCGATGGTGAATAACGAAACACGGAGATTTTCTAAGGTTTTTACTACATATTAACACTTTTCACATTTTCTCGTGTTACGTGGCTGCCAGTCCTCGGTTCATGCAAAATCTTAAGGTCCTAGGTCATGTCCAAGACACCAAACCGACCAATAATTCAATAATCGATAACTAAAACTATAAATGTAGCTCTTCTTACTGGGCGATTGCATCAACTTAGATGCTTCTCCTGTGTTCTACTGTGCTGCTTGTATTGTCCCCACATACCGCAGCACGCGACAAGGGCTGGCAAACCATAAATGTAACCGTTTCAGAGAGAAATGCGACCAATGTGACGATCTCGCGTTATATCGATTCTATGGTGAATGACGAAACACGGAGATTTTCTAAGGTTTTTACTACATATTAACGCTTTTCACCTTTTCTCGTGTTACGTGGCTGCCAGTCCTCGGTTCATGCAAAATCTTAAGGTCGTCGGTCATGTCCAAGGCACCAAACCGACCAATAATTCAATAATCGATAACTAAAACTATAAATGTAGCTCCTCTTACTGGGCGATTGCATCAACTTAGATGCTTCTCCTGTGTTCTACTATGCTGCTTGTATTGTCCCCACATACCGCAGCACGCGACAAGGGCTGGCAGACCATAAATGTAACCGTTTCAGAGAGAAATGCGACCAATGTGACGATCTCGCGTTACATCGATTCGATGGTGAACGACGAAACACGGAGATTTTCTAAGGTTTTTACTACATATTAACACTTTTCACATTTTCTCGTGTTACGTGGCTGCCAGTCCTCGGTTCATGCAAAATCTTAAGGTCCTAGGTCATGTCCAAGGCACCAAACCGACCAATAATTCAATAATCGATAACTAAAACTATAAATGTAGCTCTTCTTACTGGGCGATTGCATCAACTTAGATGCTTCTCCTGTGTTCTACTGTGCTGCTTGTATTGTCCCCACATACCGCAGCACGCAACAAGGGCTGGCAGACCATAAATGTAACCGTTTCAGAGAGAAATGCGACCAATGTGACGATCTCGCGTTATATCGATTCGATGGTGAATGACGAAACACGGAGATTTTCTAAGGTTTTTACTACATATTAACACTTTTCACATTTTCTCGTGTTACGTGGCTGCCAGTCCTCGGTTCATGCAAAATCTTAAGGTCCTCGGTCATGTCCAAGGCACCAAACCGACCAATAATTCAATAATCGATAACTAAAACTATAAATGTAGCTCTTCTTACTGGGCGATTGCATCAACTTAGATGCTTCTCCTGCGTTCTACTGTGCTGCTTGTATTGTCCCCACATACCGCAGCACGTGACAAGGGCTGGCAGACCATAAATGTAACCGTTTCAGAGAGAAATGCGACCAATGTGACGATCTCGCGTTATATCGATTGGATGGTGAATGACGAAACACGGAGATTTTCTAAGGTTTTTACTACATATTAACACTTTTCACATTTTCTCGTGTTACGTGGCTGCCAGTCCTCGGTTCATGTAAAATCTTAAGGTCCTCGGTCATGTCCAAGGCACCAAACCGACCAATAATTCGATAATCGATAACTAAAACTATAAATGTAGCTCTTCTTACTGGGCGATTGCATCAACTTAGATGCTTCTCCTGTGTTCTACTGTGCTGCTTGTATTGTCCCCACATAACCCAGCATGTGACAAGGGCTGGCAGACCATAAATATAACCGTTTCAGAGAGAAATGCGACCAATGTGACGATCTCGCGTTATATCGAATCGATGGTGAATGACGAAACACGGAGTTTTTCTAAGGTTTTTACTACATATTAACACTTTTCACATTTTCTCGTGTTACGTGGCTGCCAGTCCTCGGTTCATGCAAAACCTTAAGGTCCTCGGTCATGTCCAAGGCACCAAACCGACCAATAATTCAATAATCGATAACTAAAACTATAAATGTAGCTCTTCTTACTGGGCGATTGCATCAACTTAGATGCTTCTCCTGTGTTCTACTGTGCTGCTTGTATTGTCCCCACATAACCCAGCACGCGACAAGGGCTGGCAGACCATAAATGTAACCGTTTCAGAGAGAAATGCGACCAATGTGACGATCTCGCGTTATATCGATTCGATGGTGAATGACGAAACACGGAGATTTTCTAAGGTTTTTACTACATATTAACACTTTTCACATTTTCTCGTGTTACGTGGCTGCCAGTCCTCGGTTCATGCAAAATCTTAAGGTCCTCGGTCATGTCCAAGGCACCAAACCGACCAATAATTCAATAATCGATAACTAAAACTATAAATGTAGCTCTTCTTACTGGGCGATTGCATCAACTTAGATGCTTCTCCTGTGTTCTACTGTGCTGCTTGTATTGTCCCCACATACCGCAGCACGCGACAAGGGCTGGCAGACCATAAATGTAACCGTTTCAGAGAGAAATGCGACCAATGTGACGATCTCGCGTTACATCGATTCGATGGTGAATGACGAAACACGGAGATTTTCTAAGGTTTTTACTACATTTAACACTTTTCACATTTTCTCGTGTTACGTGGCTGCCAGTCCTCGGTTCATGCAAAATCTTAAGGTCCTCGGTCATGTCCAAGGCACCAAACCGACCAATAATTCAATAATCGATAACTAAAACTATAAATGTAGCTCTTCTTACTGGGCGATTGCATCAACTTAGATGCTTCTCCTGTGTTCTACTGTGCTGCTTGTATTGTCCCCACATACCGCAGCACGCGACAAGGGCTGGCAGACCATAAATGTAACCGTTTCAGAGAGAAATGCGACCAATGTGACGATCTCGCGTTATATCGATTCGATGGTGAATGACGAAACACGGAGATTTTCTAAGGTTTTTACTACATATTATCACTTTTCACATTTTCTCGTGTTACGTGGCTGCCATTCCTCGGTTCATGCAAAATCTTAAGGTCCTCGGTCATGTCCAAGGCACCAAACCGACCAATAATTCAATAATCGATAACTAAAACTATAAATGTAGCTCTTCTTACTGGGCGATTGCATCAACTTAGATGCTTCTCCTGTGTTCTACTGTGCTGCTTGTATTGTCCCCACATACCGCAGCACGCGACAAGGGCTGGCAGACCATAAATGTAACCGTTTCAGAGAGAAATGCGACCAATGTGACGATCTCGCGTTATATCGATTCGATGGTGAATGACGAAACACGGAGATTTTCTAAGGTTTTTACTACATATTAACACTTTTCACATTTTCTCGTGTTACGTGGCTGCCAGTCCTCGGTTCATGCAAAATCTTAAGGTCCTAGGTCATGTCCAAGGCACCAAACCGACCAATAATTCAATAATCGATAACTAAAACTATAAATGTAGCTCTTCTTACTGGGCGATTGCATCAACTTAGATGCTTCTCCTGTGTTCTACTGTGCTGCTTGTATTGTCCCCACATACCGCAGCACGCGACAAGGGCTGGCAGACCATAAATGTAACCGTTTCAGAGAGAAATGCGACCAATGTGACGATCTCGCGTTATATCGATTCTATGGTGAATGACGAAACACGGAGATTTTCTAAGGTTTTTACTACATATTAACGCTTTTCACCTTTTCTCGTGTTACGTGGCTGCCAGTCCTCGGTTCATGCAAAATCTTAAGGTCGTCGGTCATGTCCAAGGCACCAAACCGACCAATAATTCAATAATCGATAACTAAAACTATAAATGTAGCTCTTCTTACTTGTCGATTGCATCAACTTATATGCTTCTCCTGTGTTCTACTGTGCTGCTTGTATTGTCCCCACATACCGCAGCACGCGACAAGGGCTGGCAGACCATAAATGTAACCGTTTCAGAGAGAAATGCGACCAATGTGACGATCTCGCGTTATATCGATTGGATGGTGAATGACGAAACACGGAGATTTTCTAAGGTTTTTACTACATATTAACACTTTTCACATTTTCTCGTGTTACGTGGCTGCCAGTCCTCGGTTCATGCAAAATCTTAAGGTCCTAGGTCATGTCCAAGGCACCAAACCGACCAATAATTCAGTAATCGATAACTAAAACTATAAATGTAGCTCTTCTTACTGGGCGATTGCATCAACTTAGATGCTTCTCCTGTGTTCTACTGTGCTGCTTGTATTGTCCCCACATAACCCAGCACGCGACAAGGGCTGGCAGACCATAAATGTAACCGTTTCAGAGAGAAATGCGACCAATGTGACGATCTCGCGTTATATCGATTCGATGGTGAATGACGAAACACGGAGATTTTCTAAGGTTTTTACTACATATTAACACTTTTCACATTTTCTCGTTTTACGTGGCTGCCAGTCCTCGGTTCATGCAAAATCTTAAGGTCCTCGGTCATGTCCAAGGCACCAAACCGACCAATAATTCAATAATCGATAACTAAAACTATAAATGTAGCTCTTCTTACTGGGCGATTGCATCAACTTAGATGCTTCTCCTGTGTTCTACTGTGCTGCTTGTATTGTCCCCACATACCGCAGCACGCGACAAGGGCTGGCAGACCATAAATGTAACCGTTTCAGAGAGAAATGCGTCCAATGTGACGATCTCGCGTTATATCGATTCGATGGTGAATGACGAAACACGGAGATTTTCTAAGGTTTTTACTACATATTAACACTTTTCACATTTTCTCGTGTTACGTGGCTGCCAGTCCTCGGTTCATGCAAAATCTTAAGGTCCTCGGTCATGTCCAAGGCACCAAACCGACCAATAATTCAATAATCGATAACTAAAACTATAAATGTAGCTCTTCTTACTGGGCGATTGCATCAACTTAGATGCTTCTCCTGTGTTCTACTGTGCTGCTTGTATTGTCCCCACATACCGCAGCACGCGACAAGGGCTGGCAGACCATAAATGTAACCGTTTCAGAGAGAAATGCGACCAATGTGACGATCTCGCGTTATATCGATTCGATGGTGAATGACGAAACACGGAGATTTTCTAAGGTTTTTACTACATATTAACACTTTTCACATTTTCTCGTGTTACGTGGCTGCCAGTCCTCGGTTCATGCAAAATCTTAAGGTCCTCGGTCATGTCCAAGGCACCAAACCGACCAATAATTCAATAATCGATAACTAAAACTATAAATGTAGCTCTTCTTACTGGGCGATTGCATCAACTTAGATGCTTCTCCTGCGTTCTACTGTGCTGCTTGTATTGTCCCCACATACCGCAGCACGCGACAAGGGCTGGCAGACCATAAATGTAACCGTTTCAGAGAGAAATGCGACCAATGTGACGATCTCGCGTTATATCGATTGGATGGTGAATGACGAAACACGGAGATTTTCTAAGGTTTTTACTACATATTAACACTTTTCACATTTTCTCGTGTTACGTGGCTGCCAGTCCTCGGTTCACGTAAAATCTTAAGGTCCTCGGTCATGTCCAAGGCACCAAACCGACCAATAATTCGATAATCGATAACTAAAACTATAAATGTAGCTCTTCTTACTGGGCGATTGCATCAACTTAGATGCTTCTCCTGTGTTCTACTGTGCTGCTTGTATTGTCCCCACATAACCCAGCATGTGACAAGGGCTGGCAGACCATAAATATAACCGTTTCAGAGAGAAATGCGACCAATGTGACGATCTCGCGTTATATCGATTCGATGGTGAATGACGAAACACGGAGTTTTTCTAAGGTTTTTACTACATATTAACACTTTTCACATTTTCTCGTGTTACGTGGCTGCCAGTCCTCGGTTCATGCAAAACCTTAAGGTCCTCGGTCATGTCCAAGGCACCAAACCGACCAATAATTCAATAATCGATAACTAAAACTATAAATGTAGCTCTTCTTACTGGGCGATTGCATCAACTTAGATGCTTCTCCTGTGTTCTACTGTGCTGCTTGTATTGTCCCCACATAACCCAGCACGCGACAAGGGCTGGCAGACCATAAATGTAACCGTTTCAGAGAGAAATGCGACCAATGTGACGATCTCGCGTTATATCGATTCGATGGTGAATGACGAAACACGGAGATTTTCTAAGGTTTTTACTACATATTAACACTTTTCACATTTTCTCGTGTTACGTGGCTGCCAGTCCTCGGTTCATGCAAAATCTTAAGGTCCTCGGTCATGTCCAAGGCACCAAACCGACCAATAATTCAATAATCGATAACTAAAACTATAAATGTAGCTCTTCTTACTGGGCGATTGCATCAACTTAGATGCTTCTCCTGTGTTCTACTGTGCTGCTTGTATTGTCCCCACATACCGCAGCACGCGACAAGGGCTGGCAGACCATAAATGTAACCGTTTCAGAGAGAAATGCGACCAATGTGACGATCTCGCGTTACATCGATTCGATGGTGAATGACGAAACACGGAGATTTTCTAAGGTTTTTACTACATATTAACACTTTTCACATTTTCTCGTGTTACGTGGCTGCCAGTCCTCGGTTCATGCAAAATCTTAAGGTCCTCGGTCATGTCCAAGGCACCAAACCGACCAATAATTCAATAATCGATAACTAAAACTATAAATGTAGCTCTTCTTACTGGGCGATTGCATCAACTTAGATGCTTCTCCTGTGTTCTACTGTGCTGCTTGTATTGTCCCCACATACCGCAGCACGCGACAAGGGCTGGCAGACCATAAATGTAACCGTTTCAGAGAGAAATGCGACCAATGTGACGATCTCGCGTTATATCGATTCGATGGTGAATGACGAAACACGGAGATTTTCTAAGGTTTTTACTACATATTAACACTTTTCACATTTTCTCGTGTTACGTGGCTGCCAGTCCTCGGTTCATGCAAAATATTAAGGTCCTAGGTCATGTCCAAGGCACCAAACCGACCAATAATTCAATAATCGATAACTAAAACTATAAATGTAGCTCTTCTTACTGGGCGATGGCATCAACTTAGATGCTTCTCCTGTGTTCTACTGTGCTGCTTGTATTGTCCCCACATACCGCAGCACGCGACAAGGGCTGGCAGACCATAAATGTAACCGTTTCAGAGAGAAATGCGACCAATGTGACGATCTCGCGTTATATCGATTCGATGGTGAATGACGAAACACGGAGATTTTCTAAGGTTTTTACTACATATTAACACTTTTCACATTTTCTCGTGGTACGTGGCTGCCAGTCCTCGGTTCATGCAAAATCTTAAGGTCCTCGGTCATGTCCAAGGCACCAAGCCGACCAATAATTCAATAATCGATAACTAAAACTATAAATGTAGCTCTTCTTACTGGGCGATTGCATCAACTTAGATGCTTCTCCTGTGTTCTACTGTGCTGCTTGTATTGTCCCCACATACCGCAGCACGCGACAAGGGCTGGCAGACCATAAATGTAACCGTTTCAGAGAGAAATGCGACCAATGTGACGATCTCGCGTTACATCGATTCGATGGTGAATGACGAAACACGGAGATTTTCTAAGGTTTTTACTACATATTAACACTTTTCACATTTTCTCGTGTTACGTGGCTGCCAGTCTCGGTTCATGCAAAATCTTAAGGTCCTCGGTCATGTCCAAGGCACCAAACCGACCAATAATTCAATAATCGATAATTAAACTATAAATGTAGCTCTTCTTACTGGGCGATTGCATCAACTTAGATGCTTCTCCTGTGTTCTACTGTGCTGCTTGTATTGTCCCCACATACCGCAGCACGCGAAAAGGGCTGGCAGACCATAAATGTAACCGTTTCAGAGAGAAATGCGACCAATGTGACGATCTCGCGTTATATCGATTCGATGGTGAATGACGAAACACGGAGATTTTCTAAGGTTTTTACTACATATGAACACTTTTCACATTTTCTCGTGTTACGTGGCTGCCAGTCCTCGGTTCATGCAAAATCTTAAGGTCCTCGGTCATGTCCAAGGCACCAAACCGACCAATAATTCAATAATCGATAACTAAAACTATAAATGTAGCTCTTCTTACTGGGCGATTGCATCAACTTAGATGCTTCTCCTGTGTTCTACTGTGCTGCTTGTATTGTCCCCACATACCGCAGCACGCGACAAGGGCTGGCAGACCATAAATGTAACCGTTTCAGAGAGAAATGCGACCAATGTGACGATCTCGCGTTATATCGATTCGATGGTGAATGACGAAACACGGAGATTTTCTAAGGTTTTTACTACATATTAACACTTTTCACATTTTCTCGTGTTACGTGGCTGCCAGTCCTCGGTTCATGCAAAATCTTAAGGTCCTAGGTCATGTCCAAGGCACCAAACCGACCAATAATTCAATAATCGATAACTAAAACTATAAATGTAGCTCTTCTTACTGGGCGATTGCATCAACTTAGATGCTTCTCCTGTGTTCTACTGTGCTGCTTGTATTGTCCCCACATACCGCAGCACGCGACAAGGGCTGGCAGACCATAAATGTAACCGTTTCAGAGAGAAATGCGACCAATGTGACGATCTCGCGTTATATCGATTGGATGGTGAATGACGAAACACGGAGATTTTCTAAGGTTTTTACTACATATTAACACTTTTCACATTTTCTCGTGTTACGTGGCTGCCAGTCCTCGGTTCATGCAAAATCTTAAGGTCCTAGGTCATGTCCAAGGCACCAAACCGACCAATAATTCAGTAATCGATAACTAAAACTATAAATGTAGCTCTTCTTACTGGGCGATTGCATCAACTTAGATGCTTCTCCTGTGTTCTACTGTGCTGCTTGTATTGTCCCCACATAACCCAGCACGCGACAAGGGCTGGCAGACCATAAATGTAACCGTTTCAGAGAGAAATGCGACCAATGTGACGATCTCGCGTTATATCGATTCGATGGTGAATGACGAAACACGGAGATTTTCTAAGGTTTTTACTACATATTAACACTTTTCACATTTTCTCGTTTTACGTGGCTGCCAGTCCTCGGTTCATGCAAAATCTTAAGGTCCTCGGTCATGTCCAAGGCACCAAACCGACCAATAATTCAATAATCGATAACTAAAACTATAAATGTAGCTCTTCTTACTGGGCGATTGCATCAACTTAGATGCTTCTCCTGTGTTCTACTGTGCTGCTTGTATTGTCCCCACATACCGCAGCACGCGACAAGGGCTGGCAGACCATAAATGTAACCGTTTCAGAGAGAAATGCGTCCAATGTGACGATCTCGCGTTATATCGATTCGATGGTGAATGACGAAACACGGAGATTTTCTAAGGTTTTTACTACATATTAACACTTTTCACATTTTCTCGTGTTACGTGGCTGCCAGTCCTCGGTTCATGCAAAATCTTAAGGTCCTCGGTCATGTCCAAGGCACCAAACCGACCAATAATTCAATAATCGATAACTAAAACTATAAATGTAGCTCTTCTTACTGGGCGATTGCATCAACTTAGATGCATCTCCTGTGTTCTACTGTGCTGCTTGTATTGTCCCCACATACCGCAGCACGCGACAAGGGCTGGCAGACCATAAATGTAACCGTTTCAGAGAGAAATGCGACCAATGTGACGATCTCGCGTTCTATCGATTCGATGGTGAATGACGAAACACGGAGATTTTCTAAGGTTTTTACTACATATTAACACATTTCACATTTTCTCGTGTTACGTGGCTGCCAGTCCTCGGTTCATGCAAAATCTTAAGGTCCTCGGTCATGTCCAAGGCACCAAACCGACCAATAATTCAATAATCGATAACTAAAACTATAAATGTAGCTCTTCTTACTGGGCGATTGCATCAACTTAGATGCTTCTCCTGTGTTCTACTGTGAGCTTGTATTGTCCCCACATACCGCAGCACGCGACAAGGGCTGGCAGACCATAAATGTAACCGTTTCAGAGAGAAATGCGACCAATGTGACGATCTCGCGTTATATCGATTCGATGGTGAATGACGAAACACGGAGATTTTCTAAGGTTTTTACTACATATTAACACTTTTCACATTTTCTCGTGTTACGTGGCTGCCAGTCCTCGGTTCATGCAAAATCTTAAGGTCCTAGGTCATGTCCAAGGCACCAAACCGACCAATAATTCAATAATCGATAACTAAAACTATAAATGTAGCTCTTCTTACTGGGCGATTGCATCAACTTAGATGCTTCTCCTGTGTTCTACTGTGCTGCTTGTATTGTCCCCACATACCGCAGCACGCGACAAGGGCTGGCAGACCATAAATGTAACCGTTTCAGAGAGAAATGCGACCAATGTGACGATCTCGCGTTATATCGATTCGATGGTGAATGACGAAACACGGAGATTTTCTAAGGTTTTTACTACATATGAACACTTTTCACATTTTCTCGTGTTACGTGGCTGCCAGTCCTCGGTTCATGCAAGATCTTAAAGTCCTCGGTCATGTCCAAGGCACCAAACCGACCAATAATTCAATAATCGATAACTAAAACTATAAATGTAGCTCTTCTTACTGGGCGATTGCATCAACTTAGATGCTTCTCCTGTGTTCTACTGTGCTGCTTGTATTGTCCCCACATACCGCAGCACGCGACAAGGGCTGGCAGACCAAAAATGTAACCGTTTCAGAGAGAAATGCGACCAATGTGACGATCTCGCGTTACATCGATTCGATGGTGAATGACGAAACACGGAGATTTTCTAAGGTTTTTACTACATATTAACACTTTTCACATTTTCTCGTGTTACGTGGCTGCCAGTCCTCGGTTCATGCAAAATCTTAAGGTCCTCGGTCATGTCCAAGGCACCAAACCGACCAATAATTCAATAATCGATAACTAAAACTATAAATGTAGCTCTTCTTACTGGGCGATTGCATCAACTTAGATGCTTCTCCTGCGTTCTACTGTGCTGCTTGTATTGTCCCCACATACCGCAGCACGCGACAAGGGCTGGCAGACCATAAATGTAACCGTTTCAGAGAGAAATGCGACCAATGTGACGATCTCGCGTTATATCGATTGGATGGTGAATGACGAAACACGGAGATTTTCTAAGGTTTTTACTACATATTAACACTTTTCACATTTTCTCGTGTTACGTGGCTGCCAGTCCTCGGTTCATGTAAAATCTTAAGGTCCTCGGTCATGTCCAAGGCACCAAACCGACCAATAATTCGATAATCGATAACTAAAACTATAAATGTAGCTCTTCTTACTGGGCGATTGCATCAACTTAGATGCTTCTCCTGTGTTCTACTGTGCTGCTTGTATTGTCCCCACATACCGCAGCACGCGACAAGGGCTGGCAGACCATAAATGTAACCGTTTCAGAGAGAAATGCGACCAATGTGACGATCTCGCGTTATATCGATTCGATGGTGAATGACGAAACACGGAGATTTTCTAAGGTTTTTACTACATATTAACACTTTTCACATTTTCTCGTGTTACGTGGCTGCCAGGCCTCGGTTCATGCAAATTCTTAAGGTCCTAGGTCATGTCCAAGGCACCAAACCGACCAATAATTCAATAATCGATAACTAAAACTATAAATGTAGCTCTTCTTACTGGGCGATTGCATCAACTTAGATGCTTCTCCTGTGTTCTACTGTGCTGCTTGTATTGTCCCCACATACCGCAGCACGCGACAAGGGCTGGCAGACCATAAATGTAACCGTTTCAGAGAGAAATGCGACCAATGTGACGATCTCGCGTTATATCGATTCTATGGTGAATGACGAAACACGGAGATTTTCTAAGGTTTTTACTACATATTAACGCTTTTCACCTTTTCTCGTGTTACGTGGCTGCCAGTCCTCGGTTCATGCAAAATCTTAAGGTCGTCGGTCATGTCCAAGGCACCAAACCGACCAATAATTCAATAATCGATAACTAAAACTATAAATGTAGCTCTTCTTACTGGGCGATTGCATCAACTTAGATGCTTCTCCTGTGTTCTACTATGCTGCTTGTATTGTCCCCACATACCGCAGCACGCGACAAGGGCTGGCAGACCATAAATGTAACCGTTTCAGAGAGAAATGCGACCAATGTGACGATCTCGCGTTATATCGATTCGATGGTGAATGACGAAACACGGAGATTTTCTAAGGTTTTTACTACATATTAACACTTTTCACATTTTCTCGTGTTACGTGGCTGCCAGTCTTCGGTTCATGTAAAATCTTAAGGTCCTCGGTCATGTCCAAGGCACCAAACCGACCATTAATTCGATAATCGATAACTAAAACTATAAATGTAGCTCTTCTTACTGGGCGATTGCATCAACTAAGATGCTTCTCCTGTGTTCTACTGTGCTGCTTGTATTGTCCCCACATAACCCAGCATGTGACAAGGGCTGGCAGACCATAAATATAACCGTTTCAGAGAGAAATGCGACCAATGTGACGATCTCGCGTTATATCGATTCGATGGTGAATGACGAAACACGGAGATTTTCTAAGGTTTTTACTACATATTAACACTTTTCACATTTTCTCGTGTTACGTGGCTGCCAGTCCTCGGTTCATGCAAAATCTTAAGGTCCTCGGTCATGTCCAAGGCACCAAACCGACCAATAATTCAATAATCGATAACTAAAACTATAAATGTAGCTCTTCTTACTGGGCGATTGCATCAACTTAGATGCTTCTCCTGTGTTCTACTGTGCTGCTTGTATTGTCCCCACATACCGCAGCACGCGACAAGGGCTGGCAGACCATAAATGTAACCGTTACAGAGAGAAATGCGACCAATGTGACGATCTCGCGTTATATCGATTCTATGGTGAATGACGAAACACGGAGATTTTCTAAGGTTTTTACTACATATTAACACTTTTCACATTTTCTCGTGTTACGTGGCTGGCAGTCCTCGGTTCATGCAAAATCTTAAGGTCCTAGGTCATGTCCAAGGCACCAAACCGACCAATAATTCAATAATCGATAACTAAAACTATAAATGTAGCTCTTCTTACTGGGCGATTGCATCAACTTAGATGCTTCTCCTGTGTTCTACTGTGCTGCTTGTATTGTCCCCACATAACCCAGCACGCGACAAGGGCTGGAAGACCATAAATGTAACCGTTTCAGAGAGAAATGCGACCAATGTGACGATCTCGCGTTATATCGATTCGATGGTGAATGACGAAACACGGAGATTTTCTAAGGTTTTTACTACATATTAACACTTTTCACATTTTCTCGTGTTACGTGGCTGCCAGTCCTCGGTTCATGCAAAATCTTAAGGTCCTCGGTCATGTCCAAGGCACCAAACCGACCAATAATTCAATAATCGATAACTAAAACTATAAATGTAGCTCTTCTTACTGGGCGATTGCATCAACTTAGATGCTTCTCCTGTGTTCTACTGTGCTGCTTGTATTGTCCCCACATACCGCAGCACGCGACAAGGGCTGGCAGACCATAAATGTAACCGTTTCAGAGAGAAATGCGACCAATGTGACGATCTCGCGTTATATCGATTCGATGGTGATTGACGAAACACGGACATTTTCTAAGGTTTTTACTACATATTAACACTTTTCACATTTTCTCGTGTTACGTGGCTGCCAGTCTTCGGTTCATGCAAAATCTTAAGGTCCTAGGTCATGTCCAAGGCACCAAACCGACCAATAATTCAATAATCGATAACTAAAACTATAAATGTAGCTCTTCTTACTGGGCGATTGCATCAACTAAGATGCTTCTCCTGTGTTCTACAGAG
Source organism: Schistocerca nitens (assembly GCF_023898315.1). Taxonomy (NCBI): domain Eukaryota; kingdom Metazoa; phylum Arthropoda; class Insecta; order Orthoptera; family Acrididae; genus Schistocerca; species Schistocerca nitens. Next base: position 67,071,922 of record NC_064625.1, read on the forward strand.
CTGCTTTTATTGTCCCCACATACCGCAGCACGCGACAAGGGCTGGCAGACCATAAATGTAACCGTTTCAGAGAGAAATGCGACCAATGTGACGATCTCGCGTTATATCGATTCGATGGTGAATGACGAAACACGGAGATTTTCTAAGGTTTTTACTACATATTAACACTTTTCACATTTTCTCGTGTGACGTGGATGCCAGTCTTCGTTTCATGCAAAATCTTAAGGTCCTCGGTCATGTCCAAGGCACCTAACCGACCAATAATTCAATAATCGATAACTAAAACTATAAATGTAGCTCTTCTTACTGGGCGATTGCATCAACTTAGATGCTTCTCCTGTGTCCTACTGTGCTGCTTGTATTGTCCCCACATAACCCAGCACGCGACAAGGGCTGGCAGACCATAAATGTAACCGTTTCAGAGAGAAATGCGACCAATGTGACGATCTCGCGTTATATCGTTTCCATGGTGAATGACGAAACACGGAGATTTTCTAAGGTTTTTACTACATATTAACACTTTTCACATTTTCTCGTGTTACGTGGCTGCCAGTCTTCGTTTCATGCAAAATCTTAAGGTCCTCGGTCATGTCCAAGGCACCAAACCGACCAATAATTCAATAATCGTAACTAAAACTATAAATGTAGCTCTTCTTACTGGGCGATTGCATCAACTTAGATGCTTCTCCTGTGTCCTACTGTGCTGCTTGTATTGTCCCCACATAACCCAGCACGCGACAAGGGCTGGCAGACCATAAATGTAACCGTTTCAGAGAGAAATGCGACCAATGTGACGATCTCGCGTTATATCGTTTCCATGGTGAATGACGAAACACGGAGATTTTCTAAGGTTTTTACTACATATTAACACTTTTCACATTTTCTCGTGTTACGTGGCTGCCAGTCTTCGTTTCATGCAAAATCTTAAGGTCCTCGGTCATGTCCAAGGCACCAAACCGACCAATAATTCAATAATCGATAACTAAAACTATAAATGTAGCTCTTCTTACTGGGCGATTGCATCAACTTAGATGCTTCTCCTGTGTCCTACTGTGCTGCTTGTATTGTCCCCACATAACCCAGCACGCGACAAGGGCTGGCAGACCATAAATGTAACCGTTTCAGAGAGAAATGCGACCAATGTGACGATCTCGCGTTATATCGTTTCCATGGTGAATGACGAAACACGGAGATTTTCTAAGGTTTTTACTACATATTAACACTTTTCACATTTTCTCGTGTGACGTGGATGCCAGTCTTCGTTTCATGCAAAATCTTAAGGTCCTCGGTCATGTCCAAGGCACCAAACCGACCAATAATTCAATAATCGATAACTAAAACTATAAATGTAGCTCTTCTTATTGGGCGATTGCATCAACTAAGATGCTTCTCCTGTGTTCTACAGAGCTGCTTTTATTGTCCCCACATACCGCAGCACGCGACAAGGGCTGGCAGACCATAAATGTAACCGTTTCAGAGAGAAATGCGACCAATGTGACGATCTCGCGTTATATCGATTCGATGGTGAATGACGAAACACGGAGATTTTCTAAGGTTTTTACTACATATTAACACTTTTCACATTTTCTCGTGTTACGTGGCTGCCAGTCCTCGGTTCATGCAAAATCTTAAGGTCCTAGGTCATGTCCAAGGCACCAAACCGACCAATAATTCAATAATCGATAACTAAAACTATAAATGTAGCTCTTCTTACTGGGCGATTGCATCAACTAAGATGCTTCTCCTGTGTTCTACAGAGCTGCTTTTATTGTCCCCACATACCGCAGCACGCGACAAGGGCTGGCAGACCATAAATGTAACCGTTTCAGAGAGAAATGCGACCAATGTGACGATCTCGCGTTATATCGATTCGATGGTGAATGACGAAACACGGAGATTTTCTAAGGTTTTTACTACATATTAACACTTTTCACATTTTCTCGTGTGACGTGGATGCCAGTCTTCGTTTCATGCAAAATCTTAAGGTCCTCGGTCATGTCCAAGGCACCTAACTGACCAATAATTCAATAATCGATAACTAAAACTATAAATGTAGCTCTTCTTACTGGGCGATTGCATCAACTTAGATGCTTCTCCTGTGTCCTACTGTGCTGCTTGTATTGTCCCCACATAACCCAGCACGCGACAAGGGCTGGCAGACCATAAATGTAACCGTTTCAGAGAGAAATGCGACCAATGTGACGATCTCGCGTTATATCGTTTCCATGGTGAATGACGAAACACGGAGATTTTCTAAGGTTTTTACTACATATTAACACTTTTCACATTTTCTCGTGTTACGTGGCTGCCAGTCTTCGTTTCATGCAAAATCTTAAGGTCCTCGGTCATGTCCAAGGCACCAAACCGACCAATAATTCAATAATCGATAACTAAAACTATAAATGTAGCTCTTCTTACTGGGCGATTGCATCAACTTAGATGCTTCTCCTGTGTCCTACTGTGCTGCTTGTATTGTCCCCACATAACCCAGCACGCGACAAGAACTGGCAGACCATAAATGTAACCGTTTCAGAGAGAAATGCGACCAATGTGACGATCTCGCGTTATATCGTTTCCATGGTGAATGACGAAACACGGAGATTTTCTAAGGTTTTTACTACATATTAACACTTTTCACATTTTCTCGTGTTACGTGGCTGCCAGTCTTCGTTTCATGCAAAATCTTAAGGTCCTCGGTCATGTCCAAGGCACCAAACCGACCAATAATTCAATAATCGATAACTAAAACTATAAATGTAGCTCTTCTTACTGGGCGATTACATCAACTTAGATGCTTCTCCTGTGTCCTACTGTGCTGCTTGTATTGTCCCCACATAACCCAGCACGCGACAAGGGCTGGCAGACCATAAATGTAACCGTTTCAGAGAGAAATGCGACCAATGTGACGATCTCGCGTTATATCGTTTCCATGGTGAATGACGAAACACGGAGATTTTCTAAGGTTTTTACTACATATTAACACTTTTCACATTTTCTCGTGTTACGTGGCTGCCAGTCTTCGTTTCATGCAAAATCTTAAGGTCCTAGGTCATGTCCAAGGCACCAAACCGACCAATAATTCAATAATCGATAACTAAAACTATAAATGTAGCTCTTCTTACTGGGCGATTGCATCAACTTAGATGCTTCTCCTGTGTCCTACTGTGCTGCTTGTATTGTCCCCACATAACCCAGCACGCGACAAGGGCTGGCAGACCATAAATGTAACCGTTTCAGAGAGAAATGCGACCAATGTGACGATCTCGCGTTATATCGTTTCCATGGTGAATGACGAAACACGGAGATTTTCTAAGGTTTTTACTACATATTAACACTTTTCACATTTTCTCGTGTGACGTGGATGCCAGTCTTCGTTTCATGCAAAATCTTAAGGTCCTCGGTCATGTCCAAGGCACCAAACCGACCAATAATTCAATAATCGATAACTAAAACTATAAATGTAGCTCTTCTTACTGGGCGATTGCATCAACTTAGATGCTTCTCCTGTGTCCTACTGTGCTGCTTGTATTGTCCCCACATAACCCAGCACGCGACAAGAACTGGCAGACCATAAATGTAACCGTTTCAGAGAGAAATGCGACCAATGTGACGATCTCGCGTTATATCATTTCCATGGTGAATGACGAAACACGGAGATTTTCTAAGGTTTTTACTACATATTAACACTTTTCACATTTTCTCGTGATACGTGGCTGCCAGTCCTCTTTTCATGCAAAATCTTAAGGTCCTCGGTCATGTCCAAGGCTCCAAACCGACCAATAATTCGTAATCGATAACTAAAACTATAAATGTAGCTCTTCTTAGTGGGCGATTGCATCAACTAAGATGCTTCTCCTGTGTTCTACAGTGCTGCTTTTATTGTCCCCACATACCGCAGCACGCGACAAGGGCTGGCAGACCATAAATGTAACCGTTTCAGAGAGAAATGCGACCAATGTGACGATCTCGCGTTATATCGATTCGATGGTGAATGACGAAACACGGAGATTTTCTAAGGTTTTTACTACATATTACAACTTTTCACATTTTCTCGTGTTACGTGGCTGCCAGTCCTCGGTTCATGCAAAATCTTAAGGTCCTAGGTCATGTCCAAGGCACCAAACCGACCAATAATTCAATAATCGATAACTAAAACTATAAATGTAGCTCTTCTTACTGGGCGATTGCATCAACTTAGATGCTTCTCCTGTGTTCTACTGTGCTACTTGTATTGTCCCCACATAACCCAGCACGCGACAAGGGCTGGCAGACCATAAATGTAACCGTTTCAGAGAGAAATGCGACCAATGTGACGATCTCGCGTTATATCGTTTCCATGGTGAATGACGAAACACGGAGATTTTCTAAGGTTTTTACTACATATTAACACTTTTCACATTTTCTCGTGTTACGTGGCTGCCAGTCCTCGGTTCATGCAAAATCTTAAGGTCCTAAGTCATGTCCAAGGCACCAAACCGACCAATAATTCAATAATCGATAACTAAAACTATAAATGTAGCTCTTCTTACTGGGCGATTGCATCAACTTAGATGCTTCTCCTGTGTTCTACTGTGCTGCTTGTATTGTCCCCACATACCGCAGCACGCGACAAGGGCTGGCAGACCATAAATGTAACCGTTTCAGAGAGAAATGCGACCAAAGTGACGATCTCGCGTTATATCGATTCGATGGTGAATGACGAAACACGGAGATTTTCTAAGGTTTTTACTACATATTAACACTTTTCACATTTTCTCGTGTTACGTGGCTGCCAGTCCTCGGTTCATGCAAAATCTTAAGGTCCTCGGTCATGTCCAAGGCACCAAACCGACCAATAATTCAATAATCGATAACTAAAACTATAAATGTAGCTCTTCTTACTGGGCGATTGCATCAACTTAGATGCTTCTCCTGTGTTCTACTGTGCTGCTTGCATTGTCCCCACATACCGCAGCACGAGACAAGGGCTGGCAGACCATAAATGTAACCGTTTCAGAGAGAAATGCGACCAATGTGACGATCTCGCGTTATATCGATTCGATGGTGAATGACGCAACTCGGAGATTTTCTAAGGTTTTTACTACATATTAACACTTTTCACATTTTCTCGTGTTACGTGGCTGCCAGTCCTCGGTTCATGCAAAATCTTAAGGTCCTCGGTCATGTCCAAGGCACCAAACCGACCAATAATTCAATAATCGATAACTAAAACTATAAATGTAGCTCTTCTTACTGGGCGATTGCATCAACTTAGATGCTTCTCCTGTGTTCTACTGTGCTACTTGTATTGTCCCCACATAACCCAGCACGCGACAAGGGCTGGCAGACCATAAATGTAACCGTTTCAGAGAGAAATGCGACCAATGTGACGATCTCGCGTTATATCGATTCGATGGTGAATGACGAAACACGGAGATTTTCTAAGGTTTTTACTACATATTATCACTTTTCACATTTTCTCGTGTTACGTGGCTGCCAGTCCTCGGTTCATGCAAAATCTTAAGGTCCTCGGTCATGTCCAAGGCACCAAACCGACCAATAATTCAATAATCGATAGCTAAAACTATTAATGTAGCTCTTCTTAGTGGGCGATTGCATCAACTAAGATGCTTCTCCTGTGTTCTACAGTGCTGCTTTTATTGTCCCCACATACCGCAGCACGCGACAAGGGCTGGCAGGCCATAAATGTAACCGTTTCAGAGAGAAATGCGACCAATGTGACGATCTCGCGTTATATCGATTCGATGGTGAATGACGAAACACGGAGATTTTCTAAGGTTTTTACTACATATTAACACTTTTCACATTTTCTCGTGTTACGTGGCTGCCAGTCCTCGGTTCATGCAAAATCTTAAGGTCCTAGGTCATGTCCAAGGCACCAAACCGACCAATAATTCAATAATCGATAACTAAAACTATAAATGTAGCTCTTCTTACTGGGCGATTGCATCAACTTAGATGCTTCTCCTGTGTTCTACTGTGCTACTTGTATTGTCCCCACATAACCCAGCACGTGACAAGGGCTGGCAGACCATAAATGTAACCGTTTCAGAGAGAAATGCGACCAATGTGACGATCTCGCGTTATATCGTTTCCATGGTGAATGACGAAACACGGAGATTTTCTAAGGTTTTTACTACATATTAACACTTTTCACATTTTCTCGTGTTACGTGGCTGCCAGTCCTCGGTTCATGCAAAATCTTAAGGTCCTCGGTCATGTCCAAGGCACCAAACCGACCAATAATTCAATAATCGATAACTAAAACTATAAATGTAGCTCTTCTTACTGGGCGATTGCATCAACTTAGATGCTTCTCCTGTGTTCTACTGTGCTGCTTGCATTGTCCCCACATACCGCAGCACGCGACAAGGGCTGGCAGACCATAATTGTAACCGTTTCAGAGAGAAATGCGACCAATGTGACGATCTCGCGTTATATCGATTCGATGGTGAATGACGAAACTCGGAGATTTTCTAAGGTTTTTACTACATATTAACACTTTTCACATTTTCTCGTGTTACGTGGCTGCCAGTCCTCGGTTCATGCAAAGTCTTAAGGTCCTCGGTCATGTCCAAGGCACCAAACCGACCAATAATTCAATAATCGATAACTAAAACTATAAATGTAGCTCTTCTTACTGGGCGATTGCATCAACTTAGATGCTTCTCCTGTGTTCTACTGTGCTACTTGTATTGTCCCCACATAACCCAGCACGCGACAAGGGCTGGCAGACCATAAATGTAACCGTTTCAGAGAGAAATGCGACCAATGTGACGATCTCGCGTTATATCGATTCGATGGTGAATGACGAAACACGGAGATTTTCTAAGGTTTTCACTACATATTAACACTTTTCACATTTTCTCGTGTTACGTGGCTGCCAGTCCTCGGTTCATGCAAAATCTTAAGGTCCTAGGTCATGTCCAAGGCACCAAATCGACCAATAATTCAATAATCGATAACTAAAACTATAAATGTAGCTCTTCTTACTGGGCGATTGCATCAACTTAGATGCTTCTCCTGTGTTCTACTGTGCTGCTTGTATTGTCCCCACATACCGCAGCACGCGACAAGGGCTGGCAGACTATAAATGTAACCGTTTCAGAGAGAAATGCGACCAATGTGACGATCTCGCGTTATATCGATTCGATGGTGAATGACGAAACTCGGAGATTTTCTAAGGTTTTTACTACATATTAACACTTTTCACATTTTCTCGTGTTACGTGGCTGCCAGTCCTCGGTTCATGCAAAGTCTTAAGGTCCTCGGTCATGTCCAAGGCACCAAACCGACCAATAATTCAATAATCGATAACTAAAACTATAAATGTAGCTCTTCTTACTGGGCGATTGCATCAACTTAGATGCTTCTCCTGTGTTCTACTGTGCTACTTGTATTGTCCCCACATAACCCAGCACGCGACAAGGGCTGGCAGACCATAAATGTAACCGTTTCAGAGAGAAATGCGACCAATGTGACGATCTCGCGTTATATCGATTCGATGGTGAATGACGAAACACGGAGATTTTCTAAGGTTTTTACTACATATTAACACTTTTCACATTTTCTCGTGTTACGTGGCTGCCAGTCCTCGGTTCATGCAAAATCTTAAGGTCCTCAGTCATGTCCAAGGCTCCGAACCGACCAATAATTCGTAATCGATAACTAAAACTATAAATGTAGCTCTTCTTACTGGGCGATTGCATCAACTAAGATGCTTCTCCTGTGTTGTACAGAGCTGCTTTTATTGTCCCCACATACCGCAGCACGCGACAAGGGCTGGCAGACCATAAATGTAACTGTGGTGTCACCGCTAGACACCACACTTGCTAGGTGGTAACTTAAATCGGCCGCGGTCCTGTAGTACATGTCGGACCCGCGTGTCGCCACTGTGTATTCGCAAACGTAGCGCCACCACAGGGCAGGTCACAAGACACGGACTTCACCTCGTCCCAGTTGTACGGACGACATAGCTTGCGACAAGACGTATCACGTCTTCCTCTCATTTGCCGAGAGACAGATTAAATAGCCTTCAGCTAGTTCATCGCTACTACCTAGCAAGGCGCCATGTGTATCATTGCTAATTGCTTACTACTATGCAAGAGATGTATTTCAACAAGAAGAACATCATTAAAAGTTAAGTAGATGACAATCTCTCTTCTTTTCTTTATAGTTTTTCATCCAGTCTCCTGTTTCAGAATTTACGCCCGTCTGCGTTAGTTTCGCGTGCACCTAGCCACTCATTGTGTCGAGACCTTAGGGAATCGACACAACAATATTTTGGCGACGAGGTGTGGTGCCGCGCCCACGTTGCAGTCTTTGGGTTATACTTGCTCTAATTTGCTTGTGTCATGGCTTCGCCGCATTCTCCAGATGTACTGTCCGAATTTTTTCGCTTGCAGAATCAGCAGACGCAGGCGTTATTGGAAGCCCTTGGACAGCTCGTCCAGGGTCACCGTGCGCTGCAAACCGATGCGGCAGCAGCCGCTTCATCGCTACCGCAGCCACACAACGCTGTCGCACCGCCATTTAGGCCCTTTGAGGCCCATAACGAGAGCTGGACTGAGTGGGCCGATCAGTTCCGGTTCCACCTCACAGCTTATGGAATTCAAGGTAAAGAGCGGCAGCCGTTTTTGCTTTCTTGTGTCGGTGTGTCTACCTACCGTGTGATAGTGAAATTGTTTCCCCGACGCGACGTAGCAACTCTGACCTACGAGGAAATTTTGTCGGCTTTAGATGCCTATTTCAAAGAAACAGTAAATGTAGTTGCAAAACGGTATACGTTCTTTCGTACAAAACGTACGGCCGGTCAGACTAATAGGGAGTGGGTAGCAACTTTGCAAGGACTTACTAGAGACTGCGCGTTTGCCTGTGAATGTGGCCTCCCATATTCAGATACTATGGTGCGTGATGCAATTGCACAGAACGTTTCTGATGTTCGCATAAGGGAACAGATTTTGAAACTAGTTAATCCCTCCCTGCAACAAGTGATAGACATATTGGACAGGCAAGACACACTTGACTTTGCTCAGGAATCATTTGAAACTTCGCCAGCAGTGTGTCACGTTAATCGGCCCGCCCGGCCCGCTGCACGGGACGCTAAGCGGCCCTCGCGCCCGACTTCGCTGCGGCCGCCTAGCTTGCAACCACGTGCGCCGCGTAAGCAAGCAAATGCAGTGAAATCTTGCCCGCGGTGTGCCACTAGACATTCGCGTGAAAATTGCCCGTCACGCCAAGCTATTTGCTTTTACTGCCAAAAGAAAGGACATGTACAAAGTGTTTGCCGGAAAAAAGTTAAGATCAGACAATCGCACAAATTCCAGGCCCTTTGCTTCGCGCCGGAATCGAACCCAGGACAATCAGGCTCGTGGACCTTCGCCCATGGACATTCATGTAGTTCATTCCCACCCGTCCAGTGACACTTTAGCTAACAGTGACTGTGTTCGTCCCACCCAAAGTGTGCGTCGACGTCGCCGGAAATCCCGTAAAGTTGCAAGTGCTTCTGGACCTGTATCAGTTCAAATTGCACGAGACAGTCGCTCTTCTCGTCAACAAGACAATAAACTTTTTGTGGACTTAGACTTTGCAGGAAAAGTGATACCATTCCAGCTCGATACCGGAGCTGCTGTTTCATTGCTCAATCACGACACGTACAAACAACTGGGCAAACCGCCATTGCGTGCCGCAAATGTTACGTTAACTAGTTACTCAGGACAGCACATACCTGTGTTAGGACAGTGCAGCCTTATTGCAACATACAAGGGACAGACAAAACTTGTGTCATTTTATGTTCTTCGTTCCTCTAGTGCAGTGAACTTGTTTGGTTTAGATTTGTTTCAATTGTTTAATTTGTCTATAGTGAATCAGGTCCTATCAGTGAATCAGACTGTGCCTTCCGCCAGTGTTTCTAGTCTTTGTGAAGAATTTGCAGACATTTTTGCACCGGGCCTTGGTTGCGCTAAGAACTATGAAGCGCATTTGGAACTGAAAGACAACGCGCAACCGAAATTTTTCAGAGCGCGCAATGTTCCCCACGCATTGCGTGATGAGGTCGCAAGAACATTAGCCGAATTAGAATCTCAAGGTGTAATTGAACGTGTGCAGGCTTCTCTCTGGGCCTCACCCTTAGTAATTTTGCCAAAACCTTCCGGAAAATTGAGACTTTGTGTGGACTTCAAGGCAACTGTGAATCCACAACTTGTGACTGCTACTTTTCCTTTGCCCCGCCCGGAAGATCTTTTTGACAAACTGTGCCCGGGAAAATATTTTTCAAAATTGGACCTAGCAGATGCGTACTTGCAAATACCTGTGGACGAAGAATCCCAGCGCGTCTTAGTGGTTAACACGCATCTTGGCTTGTATCGCTTCAAAAGACTGCCATTCGGGTGTGCATCCGCCCCTGCTTTATTTCAGCAATATTTACAAACTATTTGTGCGTCGGTCCCTACTGCTGCGAACTATCTGGACGATATTGTGATCTCAGGAAAGACAGAAGCAGAACATTTGCGGAATCTCCGAACATTATTTCAGGTATTGCGTCAGAATGGTCTTCGCTTGAGGAAGGACAAATGTGTGTTTTTTGCTCGTGACTTACCGTACCTGGGCCATGTCCTTAACGCCCAAGGTATACATCCGAGTCCAGAGCACCTTCGTGCCATTCAGGACTTGCCGTCACCGCAGAACTTAAAACAGCTACAGAGTGTGCTGGGTAAGGTAAATTATTATCATAGGTTTGTGCGCAATGCTTCTTCCATTTCAGCTCCGCTTCATCGCTTACGCCGTAAAGGTGTTCCGTTCGTCTGGACGACGGAATGCGAACGCGCCTTTCGCCAGTTGAAATCGGCGTTACTTTCAAATACTTGCCTTACGCCATTCGATCCCCGAAAACCCCTTTTGTTGATGGTAGATGCATCGGATTTCGGGATCGGTGCTGTGCTTGCGCACAAGGATGGCTCGCATGATCGCCCTATTGCTTTTGCGTCCAAATTGCTCTCATCTGCGCAAAGAAATTATTCACAAATAGAGAAAGAAGCTTTAGCTCTAGTGTTTGGTGTTACCAAGTTCCATGACTTCTTGTATGGTCGTCACTTTACAATCATCACGGACCACAAACCTTTGACATCGCTTTTTCATCCGAACAAACCTGTACCTCCACGTACAGCGCAGAAATTCATTCGCTGGTCACTTTTTCTCTCGCAGTACCGCTACGATATCTTGTATCGGTCCACTGCTAAGCACGGAAACGCTGATGCGTTGTCCCGTTTGCCTGTTGCTGAGGATAAAGCATTCGATTCTTCCGAACTTGCTTGCATGTTCATTGATTCGGAAGCCGATGACGTGGTCGCATCGTTTCCGATTGATTTTCGTCGTGTAGCTACTGTCACAGCTGCTGCCCCTGTCCTTGCTTCCGTTTTGCGTTTTGTTGCTTCGCAATGGCCCTTATCAAAGTCACGGATCGAGGATCCTTTGGTTCGCCGATTTTTTGCTCACAAGGAGAGACTTTTTGTCCGACGTGGTGTTTTGTTGTTGCGTTCCGATAATGATCAATCCCGAGTCGTGGTCCCACGTTCGTTACAGTCCTCTGTCTTACAGCTTCTTCACCAAGGACATTGGGGTATAGTGCGAACGAAACAACTTGCTCGGCAGCACTGTACTTGGTTCGGAATCGATGCTGCGATTACGACTATGTGCTCCTCTTGCGTGGCGTGTGCCGAACAACAATCCGCACCGCCGCGGAAATTCTTTGCATGGCCGAAAGCCACTTCCCCTTGGCAACGATTGCACATCGATTTTGCTGGGCCGTTCTGGAATGCTCGATGGTTGGTTGTGGTCGATGCTTTCAGTAATTTTCCTTTTGTTGTCCGGATGTCTTCCACGACGTCTTCTGCCACAATCCAAGCCTTGTCTGCTATCTTTTGCATTGAAGGTCTTCCGCAGACTATTGTTTCCGACAATGGCCCACAATTCATGTCCGCAGAATTTCAGTCATTCTGCCAGGCCAATGGTATTCAACATCTGACATCCGCGCCGTTTTCGCCTCAGTCAAACGGTGCCGCTGAACGATTGGTCCGGACTTTCAAGTCACAGATGTTGAAGTTGAAAGAGTCGCATTCTCGGGAGGACGCTTTGTTGCTCTTTTTGTCTTCATATCGCTCTCAGCCTCGCGATGGTCGCTCGCCGGCTGAGTTGCTCCACGGTCGTCCTCATCGCAACCTGATGTCTTTGCTGCATCCGCCACATCCGGTTCCTGTGCAGCGGCAGTCTCCTGCTTTTGCTCCTGGCGACGTTGTCTATTATCGCAACTATCGCGGTTCACAGCGTTGGCTCGCAGGGCGCATTCTTCGCTGCCTCGGCCGCGCGATGTATTTGGTTTTGGGGGCCTCTGGTGAGGTGCGTCGGCATCTCAATCAGCTGCGCCTCTGTCGTCGCCTGGGTTCTGCCGCTCCCCGTCTGCTTTCAGCGACGGAGCCGTCAGGTCAGCGCCCTGGGGACCCATCTACTGGCTCGCCTCATCCCCAGGTGTTACCGACGATGCCTTCCATTTTGCCTCATGGCGTCGCGCCGCCGCAGCCGCCGCCGGCGCCGCCAGCAGCGGACGCTTCGCTGCAGCCGCCTCGCGCCTCCCTGGGTCACGCGCCGCCGCTTGCTTCCCGTGACCAGCCGTCCTCCGCCATGGACCTCTTGCCCGCTCCGGACCAGATGTCGTCTTCGCCCGTCGGGTGCTCCGACCACATGGAGGTCGACCCTTCTGTCTCATTACGTGCGCATACACCTCATGTTGACGTGCACCCTGGACTAGGTTTGCAGGCGTTTCCTAGCTCCCCTCGGACCGAATGGCCGGGTGCGGGTGGCACGGCCTCGCCTGTTGTTAGGCTCCCCACCTCATCGCATACGTCAACATGGGGTCCTCCCCACGGCGGGCGGAAGCCTTATCTCACGACCGTTCGCCGATTTGCGGGGGAGGAATGTGGTGTCACCGCTAGACACCACACTTGCTAGGTGGTAACTTAAATCGGCCGCGGTCCTGTAGTACATGTCGGACCCGCGTGTCGCCACTGTGTATTCGCAAACGTAGCGCCACCACAGGGCAGGTCACAAGACACGGACTTCACCTCGTCCCAGTTGTACGGACGACATAGCTTGCGACAAGACGTATCACGTCTTCCTCTCATTTGCCGAGAGACAGATTAAATAGCCTTCAGCTAGTTCATCGCTACTACCTAGCAAGGCGCCATGTGTATCATTGCTAATTGCTTACTACTATGCAAGAGATGTATTTCAACAAGAAGAACATCATTAAAAGTTAAGTAGATGACAATCTCTCTTCTTTTCTTTATAGTTTTTCATCCAGTCTCCTGTTTCAGAATTTACGCCCGTCTGCGTTAGTTTCGCGTGCACCTAGCCACTCATTGTGTCGAGACCTTAGGGAATCGACACAACAGTAACCGTTTCAGAGAGAAATGCGACCAATGTGACGATCTCGCGTTATATCGATTCGATGGTGAATGACGAAACACGGAGATTTTCTAAGGTTTTTACTACATATTAACACTTTTCACATTTTCTCGTGTGACGTGGATGCCAGTCTTCGTTTCATGCAAAATCTTAAGGTCCTCGGTCATGTCCAAGGCACCAAACCGACCAATAATTCAATAATCGATAACTAAAACTATAAATGTAGCTCTTCTTACTGGGCGATTGCATCAACTTAGATGCTTCTCCTGTGTCCTACTGTGCTGCTTGTATTGTCCCCACATAACCCAGCACGCGACAAGAACTGGCCGACCATAAATGTAACCGTTTCAGAGAGAAATGCGACCAATGTGACGATCTCGCGTTATATCGTTTCCATGGTGAATGACGAAACACGGAGATTTTCTAAGGTTTTTACTACATATTAACACTTTTCACATTTTCTCGTGTTACGTGGCTGCCAGTCCTCGGTTCATGCAAAATCTTAAGGTCCTAGGTCATGTCCAAGGCACCAAACCGACCAATAATTCAATAATCGATAACTAAAACTATAAATGTAGCTCTTCTTACTGGGCGATTGCATCAACTTAGATGCTTCTCCTGTGTTCTACTGTGCTGCTTGTATTGTCCCCACATACCGCAGCACGCGACAAGGGCTGGCAGACCATAAATGTAACCGTTTCAGAGAGAAATGCGACCAAAGTGACGATCTCGCGTTATATCGATTCGATGGTGAATGACGAAACACGGAGATTTTCTAAGGTTTTTACTACATATTAACACTTTTCACATTTTCTCGTGTTACGTGGCTGCCAGTCCTCGGTTCATGCAAAATCTTAAGGTCCTCGGTCATGTCCAAGGCACCAAACCGACCAATAATTCAATAATCGATAACTAAAACTATAAATGTAGCTCTTCTTATTGGGCGATTGCATCAACTTAGATGCTTCTCCTGTGTTCTACTGTGCTGCTTGTATTGTCCCCACATACCGCAGCACGCGACAAGGGCTGGCAGACCATAAATGTAACCGTTTCAGAGAGAAATGCGACCAATGTGACGATCTCGCGTTATATCGATTCGATGGTGAATGACGAAAGTCGGAGATTTTCTAAGGTTTTTACTACATATTAACACTTTTCACATTTTCTCGTGTTACGTGGCTGCCAGTCCTCGGTTCATACAAAATCTTAAGGTCCTAGGTCATGTCCAAGGCACCAAACCGACCAATAATTCAATAATCGATAACTAAAACTATAAATGTAGCTCTTCTTACTGGGCGATTGCATCAACTTAGATGCTTCTCCTGTGTTCTACTGTGCTGCTTGCATTGTCCCCACATACCGCAGCACGCGACAAGGGCTGGCAGACCATAAATGTAACCGTTTCAGAGAGAAATGCGACCAATGTGACGATCTCGCGTTATATCGATTCGATGGTGAATGACGAAACACGGAGATTTTCTAAGGTTTTTACTACATATTAACACTTTTCACATTTTCTCGTGTTACGTGGCTGCCAGTCCTCGGTTCATGCAAAATCTTAAGGTCCTCGGTCATGTCCAAGGATCCAAACCGACCAATAATTCAATAATCGATAACTAAAACTATAAATGTAGCTCTTCTTACTGGGCGATTGCATCAACTTAGATGCTTCTCCTGTGTTCTACTGTGCTACTTGTATTGTCCCCACATAACCCAGCACGCGACAAGGGCTGGCAGAC
Source organism: Schistocerca nitens (assembly GCF_023898315.1). Lineage (NCBI taxonomy): Eukaryota > Metazoa > Arthropoda > Insecta > Orthoptera > Acrididae > Schistocerca > Schistocerca nitens. Next base: position 67,087,119 of record NC_064625.1, read on the forward strand.
CATAAATGTAACCGTTTCAGAGAGAAATGCGACCAATGTGACGATCTCGCGTTATATCGATTCTATGGTGAATGACGAAACACGGAGATTTTCTAAGGTTTTTACTACATATTATCACTTTTCACATTTTCTCGTGTTACGTGGCTGCCAGTCCTCGGTTCATGCAAAATCTTAAGGTCCTCGGTCATGTCCAAGGCACCAAACCGACCAATAATTCAATAATCGATAGCTAAAACTATAAATGTAGCTCTTCTTACTGGGCGATTGCATCAACTTAGATGCTTCTCCTGTGTTCTACTGTGCTGCTTGTATTGTCCCCACATACCGCAGCACGCGACAAGGGCTGGCAGACCATAAATGTAACCGTTTCAGAGAGAAATGCGACCAATGTGACGATCTCGCGTTATATCGATTCGATGGTGAATGACGAAACACGGAGATTTTCTAAGGTTTTTACTAAATATTAATACTTTTCACATTTTCTCGTGTTACGTGGCTGCCAGTCCTCGGTTCATGCAAAATCTTAAGGTCCTCGGTCATGTCCAAGGCACCAAACCGACCAATAATTCAATAATCGATAGCTAAAACTATAAATGTAGCTCTTCTTACTGGGCGATTGCATCAACTTAGATGCTTCTCCTGTGTTCTACTGTGCTGCTTGTATTGTCCCCACATACCGCAGCACGCGACAAGGGCTGGCAGACCATAAATGTAACCGTTTCAGAGAGAAATGCGACCAATGTGACGATCTCGCGTTATATCGATTCGATGGTGAATGACGAAACACGGAGATTTTCTAAGGTTTTTACTACATATTAACACTTTTCACATTTTCTCGTGTTACGTGGCTGCCAGTCCTCGGTTCATGCAAAATCTTAAGGTCCTCGGTCATGTCCAAGGCACAAAACCGACCAATAATTCAATAATCGATAACTAAAACTATAAATGTAGCTCTTCTTACTGGGCGATTGCATCAACTTAGATGCTTCTCCTGTGTTCTACTGTGCTGCTTGTATTGTCCCCACATACCGCAGCACGCGACAAGGGCTGGCAGACCATAAATGTAACCGTTTCAGAGAGAAATGCGACCAATGTGACGACCTCGCGTTATATCGATTCGATGGTGAATGACGAAACACGGAGATTTTCTAAGGTTTTTACTACATATTGACACTTTTCACATTTTCTCGTGTTACGTGGCTGCCAGTCCTCGGTTCATGCAAAATCTTAAGGTCCTGAGTCATGTCCAAGGCACCAAACCGACCAATAATTCAGTAATCGATAACTAAAACTATAAATGTAGCTCTTCTTACTGGGCGATTGCATCAACTTAGATGCTTCTCCCGTGTTCTACTGTGCTGCTTGTATTGTCCCCACATACCGCAGCACGCGACAAGGGCTGGCAGACCATAAATGTAACCGTTTCAGAGAGAAATGCGACCAAAGTGACGATCTCGCGTTATATCGATTCGATGGTGAATGACGAAACACGGAGATTTTCTAAGGTTTTTACTACATATTAACACTTTTCACATTTTCTCGTGTTACGTGGCTGCCAGTCCTCGGTTCATGCAAAATCTTAAGGTCCTAGGTCATGTCCAAGGCACCAAACCGACCAATAATTCAATAATCGATAACTAAAACTATAAATGTAGCTCTTCTTACTGGGCGATTGCATCAACTTAGATGCTTCTCCTGTGTTCTACTGTGCTACTTGTATTGTCCCCACATAACCCAGCACGCGACAAGGGCTGGCAGACCATAAATGTAACCGTTTCAGAGAGAAATGCGACCAATGTGACGATCTCGCGTTATATCGATTCTATGGTGAATGACGAAACACGGAGATTTTCTAAGGTTTTTACTACATATTAACACTTTTCACATTTTCTCGTGTTACGTGGCTGGCAGTCCTCGGTTCATGCAAAATCTTAAGGTCCTCGGTCATGTCCAAGGAACCAAACCGACCAATAATTCAATAATCGATAGCTAAAACTATAAATGTAGCTCTTCTTACTGGGCGATTGCATCAAGTTAGATGCTTCTCCTGTGTTCTACTGTGCTGCTTGTATTGTCCACACATACCGCAGCACGCGACAAGGGCTGGCAGACCATAAATGTAACCGTTTCAGAGAGAAATGCGACCAATGTGACGATCTCGCGTTATATCGATTCGATGGTGAATGACGAAACACGATCATTTTCTAAGGTTTTTACTACATATTAACACTTTTCACATTTTCTCGTGTTACGTGGCTGCCAGTCTTCGGTTCATGCAAAATCTTAAGGTCCTCGGTCATGTCCAAGGCACCAAACCGACCAATAATTCAATAATCGATAACTAAAACTATAAATGTAGCTCTTCTTACTGGGCGATTGCATCAACTTAGGTGCTTCTCCTGTGTTCTACTGTGCTGCTTGTATTGTCCCCACATAACCCAGCACGCGACAAGAACTGGCAGACCATAAATGTAACCGTTTCAGAGAGAAATGCGACCAATGTGACGATCTCGCGTTATATCGATTCGATGGTGAATGACGAAACACGGAGATTTTCTAAGGTTTTTACTACATATTAACACTTTTCACATTTTCTCGTGTTACGTGGCTGCCAGCCCTCGGTTCATGCAAAATCTTAAGGTCCTCGGTCATGTCCAAGGCACCAAACCGACCAATAATTCAATAATCGATAACTAAAACTATAAATGTAGCTCTTCTTACTGGGCGATTGCATCAACTTAGATGCTTCTCCTGTGTTCTACTGTGCTGCTTGTATTGTCCCCACATACCGCAGCACGCGACAAGGGCTGGCAGACCATAAATGTAACCGTTTCAGAGAGAAATGCGACCAATGTGACGATCTCGCGTTATATCGATTCGATGGTGAATGACGAAACTCGGAGATTTTCTAAGGTTTTTACTACATATTAACACTTTTCACATTTTCTCGTGTTACGTGGCTGCCAGTCCTCGGTTCATGCAAAATCTTAAGGTCCTCGGTCATGTCCAAGGCACCAAACCGACCAATAATTCAATAATCGATAACTAAAACTATAAATGTAGCTCTTCTTACTGGGCGATTGCATCAACTTAGATGCTTCTCCTGTGTTCTACTGTGCTGCTTGCATTGTCCCCACATACCGCAGCACGCGACAAGGGCTGGCAGACCATAAATGTAACCGTTTCAGAGAGAAATGCGACCAATGTGACGATCTCGCGTTATATCGATTCGATTGTGAATGACGAAACTCGGAGATTTTCTAAGGTTTTTACCACATATTAACACTTTTCACATTTTCTCGTGTTACGTGGCTGCCAGTCCTCGGTTCATGCAAAATCTTAAGGTCCTCGGTCATGTCCAAGGCACCAAACCGACCAATAATTCAATAATCGATAACTAAAACTATAAATGTAGCTCTTCTTACTGGGCGATTGCATCAACTTAGATGCTTCTCCTGTGTTCTACTGTGCTGCTTGTATTGTCCCCACATACCGCAGCATGCGACAAGGGCTGGCAGACCATAAATGTAACCGTTTCAGAGAGAAATGCGACCAATGTGACGATCTCGCGTTATATCGATTCGATGGTGAATGACGAAACACGGAGATTTTCTAAGGTTTTTACTACATATTAACACTTTTCACATTTTCTCGTGTTACGTGGCTGCCAGTCCTCGGTTCGTGCAAAATCTTAAGGTCCTCGGTCATGTCCAAGGCTCCAAACCAACCAATAATTCGTTATCGATAACTAAAACTATAAATGTAGCTCTTCTTACTGGGCGATTGCATCAACTAAGATTCTTCTCCTGTGTTCTACAGTGCTGCTTTTATTGTCCCCACATACCGCAGCACGCGACAAGGGCTGGCAGACCATAAATGTAACCGTTTCAGAGAGAAATGTGACCAATGTGACGATCTCGCGTTATATCGATTCGATGGTGAATGACGAAACACGGAGATTTTCTAAGGTTTTTACTACATATTAACACTTTTCACATTTTCTCGTGTGACGTGGCTGCCAGTCTTCGTTTCATGCAAAATCTTAAGGTCCTCGGTCATGTCCAAGGCACCAAACCGACCAATAATTCAATAATCGATAACTAAACCTATAAATGTAGCTCTTCTTACTGGGCGATTGCATCAACTTAGATGCTTCTCCTGTGACCTACTGTAATGCTTGTATTGTCCCCACATAACCCAGCACGCGACAAGAACTGGCAGACCATAAATGTAACCGTTTCAGAGAGAAATGCGACCAATGTGATGATCTCGCGTTATATCGTTTCCATGGTGAATGACGAAACACGGAGATTTTCTAAGGTTTTTACTACATATTAACACTTTTCACATTTTCTCGTGTTACGTGTTTGCCAGTCCTCGGTTCATGCAAAATCTTAAGGTCCTAGGTCATGTCCAAGGCACCAAACCGACCAATAATTCAATAATCGATAACTAAAACTATAAATGTAGCTCTTCTTACTGGGCGATTGCATCAACTTAGATGCTTCTCCTGTGTTCTACTGTGCTGCTTGTATTGTCCCCACATACCGCAGCACGCGACAAGGGCTGGCAGACCATAAATGTAACCGTTTCAGAGAGAAATGCGACCAAAGTGACGATCTCGCGTTATATCGATTCGATGGTGAATGACGAAACACGGAGATTTTCTAAGGTTTTTACTACATATTAACACTTTTCACATTTTCTCGTGTTACGTGGCTGCCAGTCCTCGGTTCATGCAAAATCTTAAGGTCCTCGGTCATGTCCAAGGCACCAAACCGACCAATAATTCAATAATCGATAACTAAAACTATAAATGTAGCTCTTCTTACTGGGCGATTGCATCAACTTAGATGCTTCTCCTATGTTCTACTGTGCTACTTGTATTGTCCCCACATACCGCAGCATGCGACAAGGGCTGGCAGACCATAAATGTAACCGTTTCAGAGAGAAATGCGACCAATGTGACGATCTCGCGTTATATCGATTCGATGGTGAATGACGAAACACGGAGATTTTCTAAGGTTTTTACTACATATTAACACTTTTCACATTTTCTCGTGTTACGTGGCTGCCAGTCCTCGGTTCATGCAAAATCTTAAGGTCCTCGGTCATGTCCAAGGCTCCAAACCGACCAATAATTCGTAATCGATAACTAAAACTATAAATGTAGCTCTTCTTAGTGGGCGATTGCATCAACTAAGATGCTTCTCCTGTGTTCTACAGTGCTGCTTTTATTGTCCCCACATACCGCAGCACGCGACAAGGGCTGGCAGACCATAAATGTAACCGTTTCAGAGAGAAATGCGACCAATGTGACGATCTCGCGTTATATCGATTCGATGGTGAATGACGAAACACGGAGATTTTCTAAGGTTTTTACTACATATTAACACTTTTCACATTTTCTCGTGTTACGTGGCTGCCAGTCCTCGGTTCATGCAAAATCTTAAGGTCCTAGGTCATGTCCAAGGCACCAAACCGACCAATAATTCAATAATCGATAACTAAAACTATAAATGTAGCTCTTCTTACTGGGCGATTGCATCAACTTAGATGCTTCTCCTGTGTACTACTGTGCTACTTGTATTGTCCCCACATAACCCAGCACGCGACAAGGGCTGGCAGACCATAAATGTAACCGTTTCAGAGAGAAATGCGACCAATGTGACGATCTCGCGTTATATCGATTCGATGGTGAATGACGAAACACGGAGATTTTCTAAGGTTTTTACTACATATTATCACTTTTCACATTTTCTCGTGTTACGTGGCTGCCAGTCCTCGGTTCATGCAAAATCTTAAGGTCCTCGGTCATGTCCAAGGCACCAAACCGACCAATAATTCAATAATCGATAGCTAAAACTATAAATGTAGCTCTTCTTACTGGGCGATTGCATCAACTTAGATGCTTCTCCTGTGTTCTACTGTGCTGCTTGTATTGTCCCCACATACCGCAGCACGCGACAAGGGCTGGCAGACCATAAATGTAACCGTTTCAGAGAGAAATGCGACCAATGTGATGATCTCGCGTTATATCGTTTCCATGGTGAATGACGAAACACGGAGATTTTCTAAGGTTTTTACTACATATTAACACTTTTCACATTTTCTCGTGTTACGAGTTTGCCAGTCCTCGGTTCATGCAAAATCTTAAGGTCCTAGGTCATGTCCAAGGCACCAAACCGACCAATAATTCAATAATCGATAACTAAAACTATAAATGTAGCTCTTCTTACTGGGCGATTGCCTCAACTTAGATGCTTCTCCTGTGTTCTACTGTGCTGCTTGTATTGTCCCCACATACCGCAGCACGCGACAAGGGCTGGCAGACCATAAATGTAACCGTTTCAGAGAGAAATGCGACCAAAGTGACGATCTCGCGTTATATCGATTCGATGGTGAATGACGAAACACGGAGATTTTCTAAGGTTTTTACTACATATTAACACTTTTCACATTTTCTCGTGTTACGTGGCTGCCAGTCCTCGGTTCATGCAAAATCTTAAGGTCCTCGGTCATGTCCAAGGCACCAAACCGACCAATAATTCAATAATCGATAACTAAAACTATAAATGTAGCTCTTCTTACTGGGCGATTGCATCAACTTAGATGCTTCTCCTATGTTCTACTGTGCTACTTGTATTGTCCCCACATACCGCAGCATGCGACAAGGGCTGGCAGACCATAAATGTAACCGTTTCAGAGAGAAATGCGACCAATGTGACGATCTCGCGTTATATCGATTCGATGGTGAATGACGAAACACGGAGATTTTCTAAGGTTTTTACTACATATTAACACTTTTCACATTTTCTCGTGTTACGTGGCTGCCAGTCCTCGGTTCATGCAAAATCTTAAGGTCCTCGGTCATGTCCAAGGCTCCAAACCGACCAATAATTCGTAATCGATAACTAAAACTATAAATGTAGCTCTTCTTAGTGGGCGATTGCATCAACTAAGATGCTTATCCTGTGTTCTACAGTGCTGCTTTTATTGTCCCCACATACCGCAGCACGCGACAAGGGCTGGCAGACCATAAATGTAACCGTTTCAGAGAGAAATGCGACCAATGTGACGATCTCGCGTTATATCGATTCGATGGTGAATGACGAAACACGGAGATTTTCTAAGGTTTTTACTACATATTAACACTTTTCACATTTTCTCGTGTTACGTGGCTGCCAGTCCTCGGTTCATGCAAAATCTTAAGGTCCTAGGTCATGTCCAAGGCACCAAACCGACCAATAATTCAATAATCGATAACTAAAACTATAAATGTAGCTCTTCTTACTGGGCGATTGCATCAACTTAGATGCTTCTCCTGTGTACAACTGTGCTACTTGTATTGTCCCCACATAACCCAGCACGCGACAAGGGCTGGCAGACCATAAATGTAACCGTTTCAGAGAGAAATGCGACCAATGTGACGATCTCGCGTTATATCGATTCGATGGTGAATGACGAAACACGGAGATTTTCTAAGGTTTTTACTACATATTAACACTTTTCACATTTTCTCGTGTTACGTGGCTGCCAGTCCTCGGTTCATGCAAAATCTTAAGGTCCTCGGTCATGTCCAAGGCTCCAAACCGACCAATAATTCGTAATCGATAACTAAAACTATAAATGCAGCTCCTCTTACTGGGCGATTGCATCAACTAAGATGCTTCTCCTGTGTTCTACTGTGCTGCTTTTATTGTCCCCACATACCGCAGCACGCGACAAGGGCTGGCAGACCATAAATGTAACCGTTTCAGAGAGAAATGCGACCAATGTGACGATCTCGCGTTATATCGATTCGATGGTTAATGACGAAACACGGAGATTTTCTAAGGTTTTTACTACATATTAACACTTTTCACATTTTCTCGTGTTACGTGGCTACCAGTCCTCGGTTCATGCAAAATCTTAAGGTCCTAGGTCATGTCCAAGGCACCAAACCGACCAATAATTCAATAATCGATAACTAAAACTATAAATGTAGCTCTTCTTACTGGGCGATTGCATCAACTTAGATGCTTCTCCTGTGTTCTACTGTGCTACTTGTATTGTCCCCACATAACCCAGCACGCGACAAGGGCTGGCAGACCATAAATGTAACCGTTTCAGAGAGAAATGCGACCAATGTGACGATCTCGCGTTATATCGTTTCCATGGTGAATGACGAAACACGGAGATTTTCTAAGGTTTTTACTACATATTATCACTTTTCACATTTTCTCGTGTTACGTGGCTGCCAGTCCTCGGTTCATGCAAAATCTTAAGGTCCTCGGTCATGTCCAAGGCACCAAACCGACCAATAATTCAATAATCGATAGCTAAAACTATAAATGTAGCTCTGCTTACTGGGCGATTGCATCAACTTAGATGCTTCTCCTGTGTTCTACTGTGCTGCTTGTATTGTCCCCACATACCGCAGCACGCGACAAGGGCTGGCAGACCATAAATGTAACCGTTTCAGAGAGAAATGCGACCAAAGTGACGATCTCGCGTTATATCGATTCGATGGTGAATGACGAAACACGGAGATTTTCTAAGGTTTTTACTACATATTAACACTTTTCACATTTTCTCGTGTTACGTGGCTGCCAGTCCTCGGTTCATGCAAAATCTTAAGGTCCTCGGTCATGTCCAAGGCACCAAACCGACCAATAATTCAATAATCGATAACTAAAACTATAAATGTAGCTCTTCTTACTGGGCGATTGCATCAACTTAGATGCTTCTCCTGTGTTCTACTGTGCTGCTTGCATTGTCCCCACATACCGCAGCACGCGACAAGGGCTGGCAGACCATAAATGTAACCGTTTCAGAGAGAAATGCGACCAATGTGACGATCTCGCGTTATATCGATTCGATGGTGAATGACAAAACTCGGAGATTTTCTAAGGTTTTTACCACATATTAACACTTTTCACATTTTCTCGTGTTACGTGGCTGCCAGTCCTCGGTTCATGCAAAATCTTAAGGTCCTCGGTCATCTCCAAGGCACCAAACCGACCAATAATTCAATAATCGATAACTAAAACTATAAATGTAGCTCTTCTTACTGGGCGATTGCATCAACTTAGATGCTTCTCCTGTGTTCTACTGTGCTGCTTGTATTGTCCCCACATACCGCAGCATGCGACAAGGGCTGGCAGACCATAAATGTAACCGTTTCAGAGAGAATGCGACCAATGTGACGATCTCGCGTTATATCGATTCGATGGTGAATGACGAAACACGGAGACTTTCTAAGGTTTTTACTACATATTAACACTTTTCACATTTTCTCGTGTTACGTGGCTGCCAGTCCTCGGTTCATGCAAAATCTTAAGGTCCTCGGTCATGTCCAAGGCTCCAAACCGACCAATAATTCGTAATCGATAACTAAAACTATAAATGTAGCTCTTCTTACTGGGCGATTGCATCAACTTAGATGCTTCTCCTGTGTTCTACTGTGCTGCTTGTATTGTCCCCACATACCGCAGCACGCGACAAGGGCTGGCAGACCATAAATGTAACCGTTTCAGAGAGAAATGCGACCAAAGTGACGATCTCGCGTTATATCGATTCGATGGTGAATGACGAAACACGGAGATTTTCTAAGGTTTTTACTACATATTAACACTTTTCACATTTTCTCGTGTTACGTGGCTGCCAGTCCTCGGTTCATGCAAAATCTTAAGGTCCTCGGTCATGTCCAAGGCACCAAACCGACCAATAATTCAATAATCGATAACTAAAACTATAAATGTAGCTCTTCTTAGTGGGCGATTGCATCAACTAAGATGCTTCTCCTGTGTTCTACAGTGCTGCTTTTATTGTCCCCACATACCGCAGCACGCGACAAGGGCTGGCAGACCATAAATGTAACCGTTTCAGAGAGAAATGCGACCAATGTGACGATCTCGCATTATATCGATTCGATGGTGAATGACGAAACACGGAGATTTTCTAAGGTTTTTACTACATATTAACACTTTTCACATTTTCTCGTGTTACGTGGCTGCCAGTCCTCGGTTCATGCAAAATCTTAAGGTCCTAGGTCATGTCCAAGGCACCAAACCGACCAATAATTCAATAATCGATAACTAAAACTATAAATGTAGCTCTTCTTACTGGGCGATTGCATCAACTTAGATGCTTCTCCTGTGTTCTACTGTGCTACTTGTATTGTCCCCACATAACCCAGCACGCGACAAGGGCTGGCAGACCATAAATGTAACCGTTTCAGAGAGAAATGCGACCAATGTGACGATCTCGCGTTATATCGATTCTATGGTGAATGACGAAACACGGAGATTTTCTAAGGTTTTTACTACGTATTATCACTTTTCACATTTTCTCGTGTTACGTGGCTGCCAGTCCTCGGTTCATGCAAAATCTTAAGGTCCTCGGTCATGTCCAAGGCACCAAACCGACCAATAATTCAATAATCGATAGCTAAAACTATAAATGTAGCTCTTCTTACTGGGCGATTGCATCAACTTAGATGCTTCTCCTGTGTTCTACTGTGCTGCTTGTATTGTCCCCACATACCGCAGCACGCGACAAGGGCTGTCAGACCATAAATGTAACCGTTTCAGAGAGAAATGCGACCAATGTGACGATCTCGCGTTATATCGATTCGATGGTGAATGACGAAACACGGAGATTTTCTAAGGTTTTTACTACATATTAACACTTTTCACATTTTCTCGTGTTACGTGGATGCCAGTCTTCGTTTCATGCAAAATCTTAAGGTCCTCGGTCATTTCCAAGGCACCAAACCGACCAATAATTCAATAATCGATAAATAAAACTATAAATGTAGCTCTTCTTACTGGGCGATTGCATCAACTTAGGTGCTTCTCCTGTGTTCTACTGTGCTGCTTGTATTGTCCCCACATAACCCAGCACGCGACAAGAACTGGCAGACCATAAATGTAACCGTTTCAGAGAGAAATGCGACCAAAGTGACGATCTCGCGTTATATCGATTCGATGGTGAATGACGAAACACGGAGATTTTCTAAGGTTTTTACTACATATTAACACTTTTCACATTTTCTCGTGTTACGTGGCTGCCAGTCCTCGGTTCATGCAAAATCTTAAGGTCCTAGGTCATGTCCAAGGCACCAAACCGACCAATAATTCAATAATCGATAACTAAAACTATAAATGTAGCTCTTCTTACTGGGCGATTGCATCAACTTAGATGCTTCTCCTGTGTTCTACTGTGCTGCTTGTATTGTCCCCACATACCGCAGCACGCGACAAGGGCTGGCAGACCGTAAATGTAACCGTTTCAGAGAGAAATGCGACCAAAGTGACGATCTCGCGTTATATCGATTCGATGGTGAATGACGAAACACGGAGATTTTCTAAGGTTTTTACTACATATTAACACTTTTCACATTTTCTCGTGTTACGTGGCTGCCAGTCCTCGGTTCATGCAAAAACTTAAGATCCTAGGTCATGTCCAAGGCACCAAACCGACCAATAATTCAGTAATCGATAACTAAAACTATAAATCTAGCTCTTCTTACTGGGCGATTGCATCAACTTAGATGCTTCTCCTGTGTTCTACTGTGCCACTTGTATTGTCCCCACATAACCCAGCACGCGACAAGGGCTGGCAGACCATAAATGTAACCGTTTCAGAGAGAAATGCGACCAATGTGACGATCTCGCGTTATATCGATTCTATGGTGAATGACGAAACACGGAGATTTCCTAGGTTTTTACTACATATTATCACTTTTCACATTTTCTCGTGTTAGGTGGCTGCCAGTCCTCGGTCCATGCAAAATCTTAAGGTCCTCGATCATGTCCAAGGCACCAACCCGACCAATAATTCAATAATCGATAGCTAAAACTATAAATGTAGCTCTTCTTACTGGGCGATTGCATCAACTAAGATGCTTCTCCTGTGTTCTACAGTGCTGCTTTTATTGTCCCCACATACCGCAGCACGCGACACGGGCTGGTAGACCATAAATGTAACCGTTTCAGAGAGAGAAATGCGACCAATGTGACGATCTCGCGTTATATCGATTCGATGGTGAATGACGAAACACGGAGATTTTCTAAGGTTTTTACTACATATTAACACTTTTCACATTTTCTCGTGTTACGTGGCTACCAGTCCTCTGTTCATGCATAATGTTAAGGTCCTCGGTCATGTCCAAGGCACCAAACCGACCAATAATTCAATAATCGATAACTAAAACTATAAATGTAGCTCTTCTTACTGGGCGATTGCATCAACTTAGATGCTTCTCCTGTGTTCTACTGTGCTACTTGTATTGTCCCCAAATAACCCAGCACGCGACAAGGGCTGGCAGACCATAAATGTAACTGTTTCAGAGAGAAATGCGACCAATGTGACGATCTCGCGTTATATCGATTCTATGGTGAATGACGAAACACGGAGATTTTCTAAGGTTTTTACTACATATTAACACTTTTCACATATTCTCGTGTTACGTGTATGCCAGTCTTCGGTTCATGCAAAATCTTAAGGTCCTCGGTCATGTCCAAGGCACCAAACCGACCAATAATTCAATAATCGATAACTAAAACTATAAATGTAGCTCTTCTTACTGGGCGATTGCATCAACTTAGATGCTTCTCCTGTGTTCTACTGTGCTGCTTGTATTGTCCCCACATAACCCAGCACGCGACAAGAACTGGCAGACCATAAATGTAACCGTTTCAGAGAGAAATGCGACCAATGTGACGATCTCGCGTTATATCGATTCGATGGTGAATGACGAAACACGGAGATTTTCTAAGGTTTTTACTACATATTAACACTTTTCACATTTTCTCGTGTTACGTGGCTGCCAGTCCTCGGTGCATGCAAAATCTTAAGGTCCTCGGTCGTGTCCAAGGCACCAAACCGACCAATAATTCAATAATCGATAACTGAAACTATAAATGTAGCTCTTCTTACTGGGCGATTGCATCAACTTAGATGCTTCTCCTGTGTTCTACTGTGCTGCTTGTATTGTCCCCACATACCGCAGCACGCGACAAGGGGTGGCAGACCATAAATGTAACCGTTTCAGAGAGAAATGCGACCAATGTGACGATCTCGCGTTATATCGATTCGATGGTGAATGACGAAACACGGAGATTTTCTAAGGTTTTTACTACATATTAACACTTTTCACATTTTCTCGTGTTACGTGGCTGCCAGTCCTCGGTTCATGCAAAATCTTAAGGTCCTCGGTCATGTCCAAGGCACCAAACCGACCAATAATTCAATAATCGATAACTAAAACTATAAATGTAGCTCTTCTTACTGGGCGATTGCATCAACTTAGATGCTTCTCCTGTGTTCTACTGTGCTGCTTGTATTGTCCCCACATACCGCAGCACGCGACAAGGGCTGGCAGACCGTAAATGTAACCGTTTCAGAGAGAAATGCGACCAAAGTGACGATCTCGCGTTATATCGATTCGATGGTGAATGACGAAACACGGAGATTTTCTAAGGTTTTTACTACATATTAACACTTTTCACATTTTCTCGTGTTACGTGGCTGCCAGTCCTCGGTTCATGCAAAATCTTAAGGTCCTAGGTCATGTCCAAGGCACCAAACCGACCAATAATTCAGTAATCGATAACTAAAACTATAAATCTAGCTCTTCTTACTGGGCGATTGCATCAACTTAGATGCTTCTCCTGTGTTCTACTGTGCTACTTGTATTGTCCCCACATAACCCAGCACGCGACAAGGGCTGGCAGACCATAAATGTAACCGTTTCAGAGAGAAATGCGACCAATGTGACGATCTCGCGTTATATCGATTCGATGGTGAATGACGAAACACGGAGATTTTCTAAGGTTTTTACTACATATTATCACTTTTCACATTTTCTCGTGTTACGTGGCTGCCAGTCCTCGGTTCATGCAAAATCTTAAGGTCCTCGGTCATGTCCAAGGCACCAAACCGACCAATAATTCAATAATCGATAGCTAAAACTATAAATGTAGCTCTTCTTACTGGGCGATTGCATCAACTTAGATGCTTCTCCTGTGTTCTACTGTGCTGCTTGTATTGTCCCCACATACCGCAGCACGCGACAAGGGCTGGCAGACCATAAATGTAACCGTTTCAGAGAGAAATGCGACCAATGTGACGATCTCGCGTTATATCGATTCGATGGTGAATGACGAAACACGGAGATTTTCTAAGGTTTTTACTACATATTAACACTTTTCACATTTTCTCGTGTTACGTGGCTGCCAGTCCTCGGTTCATGCAAAATCTTAAGGTCCTCGGTCATGTCCAAGGCACCAAACCGACCAATAATTCAATAATCGATAACTAAAACTATAAATGTAGCTCTTCTTACTGGGCGATTGCATCAACTTAGATGCTTCTCCTGTGTTCTACTGTGCTGCTTGTATTGTCCCCACATACCGCAGCACGCGACAAGGGCTGGCAGACCGTAAATGTAACCGTTTCAGAGAGAAATGCGACCAAAGTGACGATCTCGCGTTATATCGATTCGATGGTGAATGACGAAACACGGAGATTTTCTAAGGTTTTTACTACATATTAACACTTTTCACATTTTCTCGTGTTACGTGGCTGCCAGTCCTCGGTTCATGCAAAATCTTAAGGTCCTAGGTCATGTCCAAGGCACCAAACCGACCAATAATTCAGTAATCGATAACTAAAACTATAAATCTAGCACTTCTTACTGGGCGATTGCATCAACTTAGATGCTTCTCCTGTGTTCTACTGTGCTACTTGTATTGTCCCCACATAACCCAGCACGCGACAAGGGCTGGCAGACCATAAATGTAACCGTTTCAGAGAGAAATGCGACCAATGTGACGATCTCGCGTTATATCGATTCGATGGTGAATGACGAAACACGGAGATTTTCTAAGGTTTTTACTACATATTATCACTTTTCACATTTTCTCGTGTTACGTGGCTGCCAGTCCTCGGTTCATGCAAAATCTTAAGGTCCTCGGTCATGTCCAAGGCACCAAACCGACCAATATTTCAATAATCGATAGCTAAAACTATAAATGTAGCTCTTCTTACTGGGCGATTGCATCAACTTAGATGCTTCTCCTGTGTTCTACTGTGCTGCTTGTATTGTCCCCACATACCGCAGCACGCGACAAGGGCTGGCAGACCGTAAATGTAACCGTTTCAGAGAGAAATGCGACCAAAGTGACGATCTCGCGTTATATCGATTCGATGGTGAATGACGAAACACGGAGATTTTCTAAGGTTTTTACTACATATTAACACTTTTCACATTTTCTCGTGTTACGTGGCTGCCAGTCCTCGGTTCATGCAAAATCTTAAGGTCCTAGGTCATGTCCAAGGCACCAAACCGACCAATAATTCAGTAATCGATAACTAAAACTATAAATGTAGCTCTTCTTACTGGGCGATTGCATCAACTTAGATGCTTCTCCTGTGTTCTACTGTGCTACTTGTATTGTCCCCAAATAACCCAGCACGCGACAAGGGCTGGCAGACCATAAATGTAACTGTTTCAGAGAGAAATGCGACCAATGTGACGATCTCGCGTTATATCGATTCTATGGTGAATGACGAAACACGGAGATTTTCTAAGGTTTTTACTACATATTAACACTTTTCACATTTTCTCGTGTTACGTGGATGCCAGTCTTCGGTTCATGCAAAATCTTAAGGTCCTCGGTCATGTCCAAGGCACCAAACCGACCAATAATTCAATAATCGATAACTAAAACTATAAATGTAGCTCTTCTTACTGGGCGATTGCATCAACTTAGATGCTTCTCCTGTGTTCTACTGTGCTGCTTGTATTGTCCCCACATAACCCAGCACGCGACAAGAACTGGCAGACCATAAATGTAACCGTTTCAGAGAGAAATGCGACCAATGTGACGATCTCGCGTTATATCGATTCGATGGTGAATGACGAAACACGGAGATTTTCTAAGGTTTTTACTACATATTAACACTTTTCACATTTTCTCGTGTTACGTGGCTGCCAGTCCTCGGTGCATGCAAAATCTTAAGGTATTCGGTCGTGTCCAAGGCACCAAACCGACCAATAATTCAATAATCGATAACTGAAACTATAAATGTAGCTCTTCTTACTGGGCGATTGCATCAACTTAGATGCTTCTCCTGTGTTCTACTGTGCTGCTTGTATTGTCCCCACATACCGCAGCACGCGACAAGGGCTGGCAGACCATAAATGTAACCGTTTCAGAGAGAAATGCGACCAATGTGACGATCTCGCGTTATATCGATTCGATGGTGAATGACGAAACACGGAGATTTTCTAAGGTTTTTACTACATATTAACACTTTTCACATTTTCTCGTGTTACGTGGCTGCCAGTCCTCGGTTCATGCAAAATCTTAAGGTCCTCGGTCATGTCCAAGGCACCAAACCGACCAATAATTCAATAATCGATAACTAAAACTATAAATGTAGCTCTTCTTACTGGGCGATTGCATCAACTTAGATGCTTCTCCTGTGTTCTACTGTGCTACTTGTATTGTCCCCACATAACCCAGCACGCGACAAGGGCTGGCAGACCATAAATGTAATCGTTTCAGAGAGAAATGCGACCAATGTGACGATCTCGCGTTATATCGATTCTATGGTGAATGACGAAACACGGAGATTTTCTAAGGTTTTTACTACATATTATCACTTTTCACATTTTCTCGTGTTAGGTGGCTGCCAGTCCTCGGTTCATGCAAAATCTTAAGGTCCTCGATCATGTCCAAGGCACCAACCCGACCAATAATTCAATAATCGATAGCTAAAACTATAAATGTAGCTCTTCTTACTGGGCGATTGCATCAACTAAGATGCTTCTCCTGTGTTCTACAGTGCTGCTTTTATTGTCCCCACATACCGCAGCACGCGACAAGGGCTGGCAGACCATAAATGTAACCGTTTCAGAGAGAAATGCGACCAATGTGACGATCTCGCGTTATATCGATTCGATGGTGAATGACGAAACACGGAGATTTTCTAAGGTTTTTACTACATATTAACACTTTTCACATTTTCTCGTGTTACGTGGCTGCCAGTCCTCGGTTCATGCAAAATCTTAAGGTCCTCGGTCATGTCCAAGGCACCAAACCGACCAATAATTCAATAATCGATAACTAAAACTATAAATGTAGCTCTTCTTACTGGGCGATTGCATCAACTTAGATGCTTCTCCTGTGTTCTACTGTGCTACTTGTATTGTCCCCAAATAACCCAGCACGCGACAAGGGCTGGCAGACCATAAATGTAACTGTTTCAGAGAGAAATGCGACCAATGTGACGATCTCGCGTTATATCGATTCTATGGTGAATGACGAAACACGGAGATTTTCTAAGGTTTTTACTACATATTAACACTTTTCACATTTTCTCGTGTTACGTGGATGCCAGTCTTCGGTTCATGCAAAATCTTAAGGTCCTCGGTCATGTCCAAGGCACCAAACCGACCAATAATTCAATAATCGATAACTAAAACTATAAATGTAGCTCTTCTTACTGGGCGATTGCATCAACTTAGATGCTTCTCCTGTGTTCTACTGTGCTGCTTGTATTGTCCCCACATAACCCAGCACGCGACAAGAACTGGCAGACCATAAATGTAACCGTTTCAGAGAGAAATGCGACCAATGTGACGATCTCGCGTTATATCGATTCGATGGTGAATGACGAAACACGGAGATTTTCTAAGGTTTTTACTACATATTAACACTTTTCACATTTTCTCGTGTTACGTGGCTGCCAGTCCTCGGTGCATGCAAAATCTTAAGGTCCTCGGTCATGTCCAAGGCACCAAACCGACCAATAATTCAATAATCGATAACTAAAACTATAAATGTAGCTCTTCTTACTGGGCGATTGCATCAACTTAGATGCTTCTCCTGTGTTCTACTGTGCTGCTTGTATTGTCCCCACATACCGCAGCACGCGACAAGGGCTGGCAGACCATAAATGTAACCGTTTCAGAGAGAAATGCGACCAATGTGACGATCTCGCGTTATATCGATTCGATGGTGAATGACGAAACACGGAGATTTTCTAAGGTTTTTACTACATATTAACACTTTTCACATTTTCTCGTGTTACGTGGCTGCCAGTCCTCGGTTCATGCAAAATCTTAAGGTCCTCGGTCATGTCCAAGGCACCAAACCGACCAATAATTCAATAATCGATAACTAAAACTATAAATGTAGCTCTTCTTACTGGGCGATTGCATCAACTTAGATGCTTCTCCTGTGTTCTACTGTGCTGCTTGTATTGTCCCCACATACCGCAGCACGCGACAAGGGCTGGCAGACCATAAATGTAACCGTTTCAGAGAGAAATGCGACCAATGTGACGATCTCGCGTTATATCGATTCAATGGTGAATGACGAAACACGGAGATTTTCTAAGGTTTTTACTACATATTAACACTTTTCACATTTTCTCGTGTTACGTGGCTTCCAGTCCTCTGTTCATGCATAATGTTAAGGTCCTCGGTCATGTCCAAGGCACCAAACCGACCAATAATTCAATAATAGATAACTAATATTATAAATGTAGCTCTTCTTACTGGGCGATTGCATCAACTAAGATGCTTCTCCTGTGTTCTACTGTGCTGCTTGTATTGTCCCCACATACCGCAGCACGCGACAAGGGCGGGCAGACCATAAATGTAACCGTTTCAGAGAGAAATGCGACCAATGTGACGATCTCGCGTTATATCGATTCGATGGTGAATGACGAAACACGGAGATTTTCTAAGGTTTTTACTACATATTAACACTTTTCACATTTTCTCGTGTTACGTGGCTGCCAGTCCTCGGCTCATGCAAAATCTTAAGGTCCTAGGTCATGTCCAAGGCACCAAACCGACCAATAATTCAATAATCGATAACTAAAACTATAAATGTAGCTCTTCTTACTGGGCGATTGCATCAACTAAGATGCTTCTCCTGTGTTCTACAGTGCTGCTTTTATTGTCCCCACATACCGCAGCACGCGACAAGGGCTGGCAGACCATAAATGTAACCGTTTCAGAGAGAAATGCGACCAATGTGACGATCTCGCGTTATATCGATTCGATGGTGAATGACGAAACACGGAGATTTTCTAAGGTTTTTACTACATATTAACACTTTTCACATTTTCTCGTGTGACGTGGATGCCAGTCTTCGTTTCATGCAAAATCTTAAGATCCTCGGTCATGTCCAAGGCACCAAACCGACCAATAATTCAATAATCGATAACTAAAACTATAAATGTAGCTCTTCTTACTGGGCGATTGCATCAACTTAGATGCTTCTCCTGTGTCCTACTGTGCTGCTTGTATTGTCCCCACATAACCCAGCACGCGACAAGAACTGGCAGACCATAAATGTAACCGTTTCAGAGAGAAATGCGACCAATGTGATGATCTCGCGTTATATCGTTTCCATGGTGAATGACGAAACACGGAGATTTTCTAAGGTTTTTACTACATATTAACACTTTTCACATTTTCTCGTGTTACGTGTTTGCCAGTCCTCGGTTCATGCAAAATCTTAAGGTCCTAGGTCATGTCCAAGGCACCAAACCGACCAATAATTCAATAATCGATAACTAAAACTATAAATGTAGCTCTTCTTACTGGGCGATTGCATCAACTTAGATGCTTCTCCTGTGTTCTACAGTGCTGCTTGTATTGTCCCCACATACCGCAGCACGCGACAAGGGCTGGCAGACCATAAATGTAACCGTTTCAGAGAGAAATGCGACCAAAGTGACGATCTCGCGTTATATCGATTCGATGGTGAATGACGAAACACGGAGATTTTCTAAGGTTTTTACTACATATTAACACTTTTCACATTTTCTCGTGTTACGTGGCTGCCAGTCCTCGGTTCATGCAAAATCTTAAGGTCCTCGGTCATGTCCAAGGCACCAAACCGACCAATAATTCAATAATCGATAACTAAAACTATAAATGTAGCTCTTCTTACTGGGCGATTGCATCAACTTAGATGCTTCTCCTGTGTTCTACTGTGCTGCTTGTATTGTCCCCACATACCGCAGCACGCGACAAGGGCTTGCAGACCATAAATGTAACCGTTTCAGAGAGAAATGCGACCAATGTGACGATCTCGCGTTATATCGATTCGATGGTGAATGACGAATCTCGGAGATTTTCTAAGGTTTTTACTACATATTAACTCTTTTCACATTTTCTCGTGTTACGTGGCTGCCAGTCCTCGGTTCATGCAAAATCTTAAGGTCCTCGGTCATGTCCAAGGCACCAAACCGACCAATAATTCAATAATCGATAACTAAAACTATAAATGTAGCTCTTCTTACTGGGCGATTGCATCTACTTAGATGCTTCTCCTATGTTCTACTGTGCTGCTTGTATTGTCCCCACATACAGCAGCATGCGACAAGGGCTGGCAGACCATAAATGTAACCGTTTCAGAGAGAAATGCGACCAATGTGACGATCTCGCGTTATATCGATTCGATGGTGAATGACGAAACACGGAGATTTTCTAAGGTGTTTACTACATATTAACACTTTTCACATTTTCTCGTGTTACGTGGCTGCCAGTCCTCGGTTCATGCAAAATCTTAAGGTCCTCGGTCATGTCCAAGGCACCAAACCGACCAATAATTCAATAATCGATAACTAAAACTATAAATGTAGCTCTTCTTACTGGGCGATTGCATCAACTTAGATGCTTCTCCTGTGTTCTACTGTGCTGCTTGTATTGTCCCCACATACCGCAGCACGCGACAAGGGCTGGCAGACCATAAATGTAACCGTTTCAGAGAGAAATGCGACCAATGTGACGATCTCGCGTTATATCGATTCAATGGTGAATGACGAAACACGGAGATTTTCTAAGGTTTTTACTACATATTAACACTTTTCACATTTTCTCGTGTTACGTGGCTGCCAGTCCTCTGTTCATGCATAATGCTAAGGTCCTCGGTCATGTCCAAGGCACCAAACCGACCAATAATTCAATAATCGATAACTAAAACTATAAATGTAGCTCTTCTTACTGGGCGATTGCATCAACTAAGATGCTTCTCCTGTGTTCTACAGTGCTGCTTTTATTGTCCCCACATACCGCAGCACGCGACAAGGGCTGGCAGACCATAAATGTAACCGTTTCAGAGAGAAATGCGACCAATGTGACGATCTCGCGTTATATCGATTCGATGGTGAATGACGAAACACGGAGATTTTCTAAGGTTTTTACTACATATTAACACTTTTCACATTTTCTCGTGTTACGTGGCTGCCAGTCCTCGGTTCATGCAAAATCTTAAGGTCCTCGGCCATGTCCAAGGCACCAAACCGACCAATAATTCAATAATCTATAACTAAAACTATAAATGTAGCCCTTCTTACTGGGCGATTGCATCAACTTAGATGCTTCTCCTGTGTTCTACTGTGCTACTTGTATTGTCCCCAAATAACCCAGCACGCGACAAGGGCTGGCAGACCATAAATGTAACCGTTTCAGAGAGAAATGCGACCAATGTGACGATCTCGCGTTATATCGATTCTATGGTGAATGACGAAACACGGAGATTTTCTAAGGTTTTTACTACATATTAACACTTTTCACATTTTCTCGTGTTACGTGGCTGCCAGTCTTCGGTTCATGCAAAATCTTAAGGTCCTCGGTCATGTCCAAGGCACCAAACCGACCAATAATTCAATAATCGATAACTAAAACTATAAATGTAGCTCTTCTTACTGGGCGATTGCATCAACTTAGATGCTTCTCCTGTGTTCTACTGTGCTGCTTGTATTGTCCCCACATAACCCAGCACGCGACAAGAACTGGCAGACCATAAATGTAACCGTTTCAGAGAGAAATGCGACCAATGTGACGATCTCGCGTTATATCGATTCGATGGTGAATGACGAAACACGGAGATTTTCTAAGGTTTTTACTACATATTAACACTTTTCACATTTTCTCGTGTTACGTGGCTGCCAGTCCTCGGTGCATGCAAAATCTTAAGGTCCTCGGTCATGTCCAAGGCACCAAACCGACCAATAATTCAATAATCGATAACTAAAACTATAAATGTAGCTCTTCTTACTGGGCGATTGCATCAACTTAGATGCTTCTCCTGTGTTCTACTGTGCTGCTTGTATTGTCCCCACATACCGCAGCACGCGACAAGGGCTGGCAGACCATAAATGTAACCGTTTCAGAGAGAAATGCGACCAATGTGACGATCTCGCGTTATATCGATTCGATGGTGAATGACGAAACACGGAGATTTTCTAAGGTTTTTACTACATATTAACACTTTTCACATTTTCTCGTGTTACGTGGCTGCCAGTCCTCGGTTCATGCAAAATCTTAAGGTCCTCGGTCATGTCCAAGGCACCAAACCGACCAATAATTCAATAATCGATAACTAAAACTATAAATGTAGCTCTTCTTACTGGGCGATTGCATCAACTTAGATGCTTCTCCTATGTTCTACTGTGCTGCTTGTATTGTCCCCACATACAGCAGCATGCGACAAGGGCTGGCAGACCATAAATGTAACCGTTTCAGAGAGAAATGCGACCAATGTGACGATCTCGCGTTATATCGATTCGATGGTGAATGACGAAACACGGAGATTTTCTAAGGTTTTTACTACATATTAACACTTTTCACATTTTCTCGTGTTACGTGGCTGCCAGTCCTCGGTTCATGCAAAATCTTAAGGTCCTCGGTCATGTCCAAGGCACCAAACCGACCAATAATTCAATAATCGATAACTAAAACTATAAATGTAGCTCTTCTTACTGGGCGATTGCATCAACTTAGATGCTTCTCCTGTGTTCTACTGTGCTGCTTGTATTGTCCCCACATACCGCAGCACGCGACAAGGGCTGGCAGACCATAAATGTAACCGTTTCAGAGAGAAATGCGACCAATGTGACGATCTCGCGTTATATCGATTCAATGGTGAATGACGAAACACGGAGATTTTCTAAGGTTTTTACTACATATTAACACTTTTCACATTTTCTCGTGTTACGTGGCTGCCAGTCCTCTGTTCATGCATAATGTTAAGGTCCTCGGTCATGTCCAAGGCACCAAACCGACCAATAATTCAATAATCGATAACTAAAACTATAAATGTAGCTCTTCTTACTGGGCGATTGCATCAACTAAGATGCTTCTCCTGTGTTCTACAGTGCTGCTTTTATTGTCCCCACATACCGCAGCACGCGACAAGGGCTGGCAGACCATAAATGTAACCGTTTCAGAGAGAAATGCGACCAATGTGACGATCTCGCGTTATATCGATTCGATGGTGAATGACGAAACACGGAGATTTTCTAAGGTTTTTACTACATATTAACACTTTTCACATTTTCTCGTGTTACGTGGCTGCCAGTCCTCGGTTCATGCAAAATCTTAAGGTCCTCGGCCATGTCCAAGGCACCAAACCGACCAATAATTCAATAATCGATAACTAAAACTATAAATGTAGCTCTTCTTACTGGGCGATTGCATCAACTTAGATGCTTCTCCTGTGTTCTACTGTGCTACTTGTATTGTCCCCAAATAACCCAGCACGCGACAAGGGCTGGCAGACCATAAATGTAACTGTTTCAGAGAGAAATGCGACCAATGTGACGATCTCGCGTTATATCGATTCTATGGTGAATGACGAAACACGGAGATTTTCTAAGGTTTTTACTACATATTAACACTTTTCACATTTTCTCGTGTTACGTGGATGCCAGTCTTCGGTTCATGCAAAATCTTAAGGTCCTCGGTCATGTCCAAGGCACCAAACCGACCAATAATTCAATAATCGATAACTAAAACTATAAATGTAGCTCTTCTTACTGGGCGATTGCATCAACTTAGATGCTTCTCCTGTGTTCTACTGTGCTGCTTGTATTGTCCCCACATAACCCAGCACGCGACAAGAACTGGCAGACCATAAATGTAACCGTTTCAGAGAGAAATGCGACCAATGTGACGATCTCGCGTTATATCGATTCGATGGTGAATGACGAAACACGGAGATTTTCTAAGGTTTTTACTACATATTAATACTTTTCACATTTTCTCGTGTTACGTGGCTGCCAGTCCTCGGTGCATGCAAAATCTTAAGGTCCTCGGTCATGTCCAAGGCACCAAACCGACCAATAATTCAATAATCGATAACTAAAACTATATGTTGTGTCGATTCCCTAAGGTCTCGACACAATGAGTGGCTAGGTGCACGCGAAACTAACGCAGACGGGCGTAAATTCTGAAACAGGAGACTGGATGAAAAACTATAAAGAAAAGAAGAGAGATTTTAATATACTTAACTTTAATGTAGTCTTGTTCTTGTTGAAATACATCTCTTGCATAGTAGTAAGCAATTAGCAATGATACACATAGCGCCTTGCTAGGTAGTAGCGATGGACTAGCTGAAGGCTATTTAATCTGTCTCTCGGCAAATGAGAGGAATACTTGGTAGGACTAGTCGCAAGCTATGTCGTCCGTACAACTGGGGCGAGGTCAAGTCCGTGTCTTGTGACCTGCCCTGTGGTGGCGCTACGTTTGCGAATACACAGTGGCGACACGCGGGTCCGACATGTACTACAGGACCGCGGCCGATTTAAGTTACCACCTAGCAAGTGTGGTGTCTAGCGGTGACACCACACTATAAATGTAGCTCTTCTTACTGGGCGATTGCATCAACTTAGATGCTTCTCCTGTGTTCTACTGTGCTGCTTGTATTGTCCCCACATACCGCAGCACGCGACAAGGGCTGGCAGACCATAAATGTAACCGTTTCAGAGAGAAATGCGACCAATGTGACGATCTCGCGTTATATCGATTCGATGGTGAATGACGAAACACGGAGATTTTCTAAGGTTTTTACTACATATTAACACTTTTCACATTTTCTCGTGTTACGTGGCTGCCAGTCCTCGGTTCATGCAAAATCTTAAGGTCCTCGGTCATGTCCAAGGCACCAAACCGACCAATAATTCAATAATCGATAACTAAAACTATAAATGTAGCTCTTCTTACTGGGCGATTGCATCAACTTAGATGCTTCTCCTGTGTTCTACTGTGCTGCTTGTATTGTCCCCACATACCGCAGCACGCGACAAGGGCTGGCAGACCATAAATGTAACCGTTTCAGAGAGAAATGCGACCAATGTGACGATCTCGCGTTATATCGATTCAATGGTGAATGACGAAACACGGAGATTTTCTAAGGTTTTTACTACATATTAACACTTTTCACATTTTCTCGTGTTACGTGGCTGCCAGTCCTCTGTTCATGCATAATGTTAAGGTCCTCGGTCATGTCCAAGGCACCAAACCGACCAATAATTCAATAATCGATAACTAAAACTATAAATGTAGCTCTTCTTACTGGGCGATTGCATCAACTTAGATGCTTCTCCTGTGTTCTACTGTGCTGCTTGTATTGTCCCCACATACCGCAGCACGCGACAAGGGCTGGCAGACCATAAATGTTACCGTTTCAGAGAGAAATGCGACCAATGTGACGACCTCGCGTTATATCGATTCGATGGTGAATGACGAAACACGGAGATTTTCTAAGGTTTTTACTACATATTAACACTTTTCTCATTTTCTCGTGTTACGTGGCTGCCAGTCCTCGGTTCATGTAAAATCTTAAGGTCCTCGGTCATGTCCAAGGCACCAAACCGACCAATAATTCGATAATCGATAACTAATATTATAAATGTAGCTCTTCTTACTGGGCGATTGCATCAACTAAGATGCTTCTCCTGTGTTCTACTGTGCTGCTTGTATTGTCCCCACATACCGCAGCACGCGACAAGGGCGGGCAGACCATAAATGTAACCGTTTCAGAGAGAAATGCGACCAATGTGACGATCTCGCGTTATATCGATTCGATGGTGAATGACGAAACACGGAGATTTTCTAAGGTTTTTACTACATATTAACACTTTTCACATTTTCTCGTGTTACGTGGCTGCCAGTCCTCGGTTCATGCAAAATCTTAAGGTCCTAGGTCATGTCCAAGGCACCAAACCGACCAATAATTCAATAATCGATAACTAAAACTATAAATGTAGCTCTTCTTACTGGGCGATTGCATCAACTTAGATGCTTCTCCTGTGTTCTACAGTGCTGCTTTTATTGTCCCCACATACCGCAGCACGCGACAAGGGCTGGCAGACCATAAATGTAACCGTTTCAGAGAGAAATGCGACCAATGTGACGATCTCGCGTTATATCGATTCGATGGTGAATGACGAAACACGGAGATTTTCTAAGGTTTTTACTACATATTAACACTTTTCACATTTTCTCGTGTTACGTGGCTGCCAGTCCTCGGTGCATGCAAAATCTTAAGGTCCTCGGTCATGTCCAAGGCACCAAACCGACCAATAATTCAATAATCGATAACTAAAACTATAAATGTAGCTGTTCTTACTGGGCGATTGCATCAACTTAGATGCTTCTCCTGTGTTCTACTGTGCTGCTTGTATTGTCCCCACATACCGCAGCACGCGACAAGGGCTGGCAGACCATAAATGTAACCGTTTCAGAGAGAAATGCGACCAATGTGACGATCTCGCGTTATATCGATTCGATGGTGAATGACGAAACACGGAGATTTTCTAAGGTTTTTACTACATATTAACACTTTTCACATTTTCTCGTGTTACGTGGCTGCCAGTCCTCGGTTCATGCAAAATCTTAAGGTCCTCGGTCATGTCCAAGGCACCAAACCGACCAATAATTCAATAATCGATAACTAAAACTATAAATGTAGCTCTTCTTACTGGGCGATTGCATCAACTTAGATGCTTCTCCTGTGTTCTACTGTGCTGCTTGTATTGTCCCCACATACCGCAGCACGCGACAAGGGCTGGCAGACCATAAATGTAACCGTTTCAGAGAGAAATGCGACCAATGTGACGATCTCGCGTTATATCGATTCAATGGTGAATGACGAAACACGGAGATTTTCTAAGGTTTTTACTACATATTAACACTTTTCACATTTTCTCGTGTTACGTGGCTGTCAGTCCTCTGTTCATGCATAATGTTAAGGTCCTCGGTCATGTCCAAGGCACCAAACCGACCAATAATTCAATAATCGATAACTAAAACTATAAATGTAGCTCTTCTTACTGGGCGATTGCATCAACTTAGATGCTTCTCCTGTGTTCTACTGTGCTGCTTGTATTGTCCCCACATACCGCAGCACGCGACAAGGGCTGGCAGACCATAAATGTTACCGTTTCAGAGAGAAATGCGACCAATGTGACGACCTCGCGTTATATCGATTCGATGGTGAATGACGAAACACGGAGATTTTCTAAGGTTTTTACTACATATTAACACTTTTCTCATTTTCTCGTGTTACGTGGCTGCCAGTCCTCGGTTCATGTAAAATCTTTAGGTCCTCGGTCATGTCCAAGGCACCAAACCGACCAATAATTCAATAATCGATAACAAAAACTATAAATGTAGCTCTTCTTACTGGGCGATTGCATCAACTTAGATGCTTCTCCTGTGTTCTACTGTGCTGCTTGTATTGTCCCCACATAACCCAGCACGCGACAAGGGCTGGCAGACCATAAATGTAACCGTTTCAGAGAGAAATGCGACCAATGTGACGATCTCGCGTTATATCGATTCGATGGTGAATGAAGAAACACGGAGATTTTCTAAGGTTTTTACTACATATTAACACTTTTCACATTTTCTCGTGTTACGTGGCTGCCAGTCCTCGGTTCATGCAAAATCTTAAGGTCCTCGGTCATGTCCAAGGCACCAAACCGATCAATAATTCAGTAATCGATAACTAAAACTATAAATGTAGCTCTTCTTACTGGGCGATTGCATCAACTTAGATGCTTCTCCTGTGTTCTACTGTGCTGCTTGTATTGTCCCCACATACCGCAGCACGCGATAAGGGCTGGCAGACCATAAATGTAACCGTTTCAGAGAGAAATGCGACCAATGTGACGATCTCACGTTATATCGATTCGATGGTGAATGACGAAACACGGAGATTTTCTAAGGTTTTTACTACATATTAACACTTTTCACATTTTCTCGTGTTACGTGGCTGCCAGTCCTCGGTTCATGCAAAATATTAAGGTCCTCGGTCATGTCCAAGGCACCAAACCGACCAATAATTCAATAATCGATAGCTAAAACTATAAATGTAGCTCTTCTTACTGGGCGATTGCATCAACTTAGATGCTTCTCCTGTGTTCTACTGTGCTGCTTGTATTGTCCCCACATACCGCAGCACGCGACAAGGGCTGGCAGACCATAAATGTAACCGTTTCAGAGAGAAATGCGACCAATGTGACGATCTCGCGTTATATCGATTCGATGGTGAATGACGAAACACGGAGATTTTCTAAGGTTTTTACTACATATTAACACTTTTCACATTTTCTCGTGTTACGTGGCTGCCAGTCCTCGGTTCATGCAAAATCTTAAGGTCCTCGGTCATGTCCAAGGCACCAAACCGACCAATAATTCAATAATCGGTAACTAAAACAATAAATGTAGCTCTTCTTACTGGGCGATTGCATCAACTTAGACGCCTCTCCTGTGTTCTACTGTGCTGCTTGTATTGTCCCCACATACCGCAGCACGCGACAAGGGCTGGCAGACCATAAATGTAACCGTTTCAGAGAGAAATGCGACCAATGTGACGATCTCGCGTTATATCGATTCGATGGTGAATGAAGAAACACGGAGATTTTCTAAGGTTTTTACTACATATTAACACTTTTCACATTTTCTCGTGTTACGTGGCTGCCAGTCCTCGGTTCATGCAAAATCTTAAGGTCCTCGGTCATGTCCAAGGCACCAAACCGACCAATAATTCAGTAATCGATAACTAAAACTATAAATGTAGCTCTTCTTACTGGGCGATTGCATCAACTTAGATGCTTCTCCTGTGTTCTACTGTGCTGCTTGTATTGTCCCCACATACCGCAGCACGCGATAAGGGCTGGCAGACCAAAAATGTAACCGTTTCAGAGAGAAATGCGACCAATGTGACGATCTCGCGTTATATCGATTCGATGGTGAATGACGAAACACGGAGATTTTCTAAGGTTTTTACTACATATTAACACTTTTCACATTTTCCCGTGTTACGTGGCTGCCAGTCCTCGGTTCATGCAAAATATTAAGGTCCTCGGTCATGTCCAAGGCACCAAACCGACCAATAATTCAATAATCGATAGCTAAAACTATAAATGTAGCTCTTCTTACTGGGCGATTGCATCAACTTAGATGCTTCTCCTGTGTTCTACTGTGCTGCTTGTATTGTCCCCACATACCGCAGCACGCGACAAGGGCTGGCAGACCATAAATGTAACCGTTTCAGAGAGAAATGCGACCAATGTGACGATCTCGCGTTATATCGATTCGATGGTGAATGACGAAACACGGAGATTTTCTAAGGTTTTTACTACATATTAACACTTTTCACATTTTCTCGTGTTACGTGGCTGCCAGTCCTCGGTTCATGCAAAATCTTAAGGTCCTCGGTCATGTCCAAGGCACCAAACCGACCAATAATTCAATAATCGATAACTAAAACAATAAATGTAGCTCTTCTTACTGGGCGATTGCATCAACTTAGACGCTTCTCCTGTGTTCTACTGTGCTGCTTGTATTGTCCCCACATACCGCAGCACGCGACAAGGGCTGGCAGACCATAAATGTAACCGTTTCAGAGAGAAATGCGACCAATGTGACGATCTCGCGTTATATCGATTCGATGGTGAATGACGAAACACGGAGATTTTCTAAGGTTTTTACTACATATTAACACTTTTCACATTTTCTCGTGTTACGTGGCTGCCAGTCCTCGGTTCATGTAAAATCTTAAGGACCTCGGTCATGTCCAAGGCACCAAACCGACCAATAATTCGATAATCGATAACTAAAACTATAAATGTAGCTCTTCTAACTGGGCGATTGCTACAACTAAGATCCTTCTCCTGTGTTCTACTGTGCTGCTTGTATTGTCCCCACATACCGCAGCACGCGACAAGGGCTGGCAGACCATAAATGTAACCGTTTCAGAGAGAAATGCGACCAATGTGACGATCTCGCGTTATATCGATTCGATGGTGAATGACGAGACACGGAGATTTTCTAAGGTTTTTACTACATATTAACACTTTTCACATTTTCTCGTGTTACGTGGCTGCCAGTCCTCGGTTCATGCAAAATCTTAAGGTCCTCGGTCATGTCCAAGGCACCAAACCAACCAATAATTCAATAATAGATAACTAAAACTATAAATGTAGCTCTTCTTACTGGGCGATTGCATCAACTTAGATGCTTCTCCTGTGTTCTACTGTGCTGCTTGTATTGACCCCACATACCGCAGCACGCGACAAGGGCTGGCAGACCATAAATGTAACCGTTTCAGAGAGAAATGCGACCAATGTGACGATCTCGCGTTATATCGATTCGATGGTGAATGACGAAACACGGAGATTTTCTAAGGTTTTTACTACATATTAACACTTTTCACATTTTCTCGTGTTACGTGGCTGCCAGTCCTCGTTTCATGCAAAATCTTAAGGTCCTCGGTCATGTCCAAGGCACAAAACCGACCAATAATTCAATAATCGATAACTAAAACTATAAATGTAGCTCTTCTTACTGGGCGATTGCATCAACTTAGATGCTTCTCCTGTGTTCTACTGTGCTGCTTGTATTGTCCCCACATACCGCAGCACGCGACAAGGGCTGGCAGACCATAAATGTAACCGTTTCAGAGAGAAATGCGACCAATGTGACGATCTCGCGTTATATCGATTCGATGGTGAATGACGAAACACGGAGATTTTCTAAGGTTTTTACTACATATTAACACTTTACACATTTTCTCGTGTTACGTGGGTGCCAGTCCTCGGTTCATGCAAAATCTTAAGGTCCTCGGTCATGTCCAAGGCACCAAACCGGCCAATAATTCAATAATCGAGAACTAAAACTATAAATGTAGCTCTTCTTACTGGGCGATTGCATCAACTTAGATGCTTCTTCTGTGTTCTACTGTGCTGCTTGTATTGTCCCCACATACCGCAGCACGTGACAAGGGCTGGCAGACCATAAATGTAACCGTTTCAGAGAGAAATGCGACCAATGTGACGATCTCGCGTTATATCGATTCGATGGTGAATGACGAAACACGGAGATTTTCTAAGGTTTTTACTACATATTAACACTTTTCACATTTTCTTGTGTTACGTGGGTACCAGTCCTCGGTTCATGCAAAATCTTGAGTACCTCGGTCATGTGCAAGGCACCAAACCGACCAATAATTCAATAATCGAGAACTAAAACTATAAATGTAGCTCTTCTTACTGGGCGATTGCATCAACTTAGATGCTTCTTCTGTGTTCTACTGTGCTGCTTGTATTGTCCCCACATACCGCAGCACGCGACAAGGGCTGGCAGACCATAAATGTAACCGTTTCAGAGAGAAATGCGACCAATGTGACGATCTCGCGTTATATCGATTCGATGGTGAATGACGAAACACGGAGATTTTCTAAGGTGTTTACTACATATTAACACTTTTCACATTTTCTTCTGTTACGTGGCTGCCAGTTCACGGTTCATGCAATATCTTAAGGTCCTCGGTCATGTCCAAGGCACCAAACCGACCAATAATTCAATAATCGATAACTAAAACTATAAATGTAGCTCTTCTTACTGGGCGATTGCATCAACTTAGATGCTTCTTCTGTGTTCTACTGTGCTGCTTGTATTGTCCCCACATACCGCAGCACTCGACAAGGGCTGGCAGACCATAAATGTAACCGTTTCAGAGAGAAATGCGACCAATGTGACGATCTCGCGTTATATCGATTCGATGGTAAATGACGAAACACGGAGATTTTCTAAGGTTTTTACTACATATTAACACTTTTCACATTTTTTTGTGTTACGTGGGTGCCAGTCCTCGGTTCAGGCAAAATCTTAAGGTCCTCGGTCATGTCCAAGGCACCAAACCGACCAATAATTCAATAATCGATAACTATATCTATAAATGTAGCTCCTCTTACTGGGCGATTGCATCAACTTAGATGCTTCTCCTGTGTTCTACTGTGCTGCTTGTATTGTCCCCACATACCGCAGCACGCGACAAGGGCTGGCAGACCATAAATGTAACCGTTTCAGAGAGAAATGCGACCAATGTGACGATCTCGCGTTATATCGATTCGATGGTGAATGACGAAACACGGAGATTTTCTAAGGTTTTTACTACATATTAACACTTTTCACATTTTCTCGTGTTACGTGGCTGCCAGTCCTCGGTTCATGCAAAATCTTAAGGTCCTCGGTCATGTCCAAGGCACCAAACCGACCAATAATTCAATAATCGATAACTAAAACTATAAATGTAGCTCTTCTTACTGGGCGATTGCATCAACTTAGACGCTTCTCCTGTGTTCTACTGTGCTGCTTGTATTGTCCCCACATACCGCAGCACGCGACAAGGGCTGGCAGACCATAAATGTAACCGTTTCAGAGAGAAATGCGACCAATGTGACGATCTCGCGTTATATCGATTCGATGGTGAATGACGAAACACGGAGATTTTCTAAGGTTTTTACTACATATTAACACTTTTCACATTTTCTCGTGTTACGTGGCTGCCAGTCCTCGGTTCATGTAAAATCTTAAGGACCTCGGTCATGTCCAAGGCAACAAACCGACCAATAATTCGATAATCGATAACTAAAACTATAAATGTAGCTCTTCTTACTGGGCGATTGCATCAACTAAGATGCTTCTCCTGTGTTCTACTGTGCTGCTTGTATTGTCCCCACATACCGCAGCACGCGACAAGGGCTGGCAGACCATAAATGTAACCGTTTCAGAGAGAAATGCGACCAATGTGACGATCTCGCGTTATATCGATTCGATGGTGAATGACGAAACACGGAGATTTTCTAAGGTTTTTACTACATATTAACACTTTTCACATTTTCTCGTGTTACGTGGCTGCCAGTCCTCGGTTCATTCAAAATCTTAAGGTCCTCGGTCATGTCCAAGTCACCAAACCGACCAATAATTCAATAATAGATAACTAAAACTATAAATGTAGCTCTTCTTACTGGGCGATTGCATCAACTTAGATGCTTCTCCTGTGTTCTACTGTGCTGCTTGTATTGTCCCCACATAACCCAGCACGCGACAAGGGCTGGCAGACCATAAATGTAACCGTTTCAGAGAGAAATGCGACCAATGTGACGATCTCGCGTTATATCGATTCGATGGTGAATGACGAAACACGGAGATTTTCTAAGGTTTTTACTACATATTAACACTTTTCACATTTTCTCGTGTTACGTGGCTGCCAGTCCTCGGTTCATGCAAAATCTTAAGGTCCTCGGTCATGTCCAAGGCACAAAACCGACCAATAATTCAATAATCGATAACTAAAACTATAAATGTAGCTCTTCTTACTGGGCGATTGCATCAACTTAGATGCTTCTCCTGTGTTCTACTGTGCTGCTTGTATTGTCCCCACATACCGCAGCACGCGACAAGGGCTGGCAGACCATAAATGTAACCGTTTCAGAGAGAAATGCGACCAATGTGACGATCTCGCGTTATATCGATTCGATGGTGAATGACGAAACACGGAGATTTTCTAAGGTTTTTACTACATATTGACACTTTTCACATTTTATCGTGTTACGTGGCTGCCAGTCCTCGGTTCATGCAAAATCTTAAGGACCTGAGTCATGTCCAAGGCACCAAACCGACCAATAATTCAGTAATCGATAACTAAAACTATAAATGTAGCTCTTCTTACTGGGCGATTGCATCAACTTAGATGCTTCTCCTGTGTTCTACTGTGCTGCTTGTATTGTCCCCACATACCGCAGCACGCGACAAGGGCTGGCAGACCATAAATGTAACCGTTTCAGAGAGAAATGCGACCAATGTGACGATCTCGCGTTATATCGATTCGATGGTGAATGACGAAACACGGAGATTTTCTAAGGTTTTTACTACATATTAACACTTTTCACATTTTCTCGTGTTACGTGGCTGCCAGTCCTCGGTTCATGCAAAATCTTAAAGTCCTCGGTCATGTCCAAGGCACCAAACCGACCAATAATTCAATAATCGATAGCTAAAACTATAAATGTAGCTCTTCTTACTGGGCGATTGCATCAACTTAGATGCTTCTCCTGTGTTCTACTGTGCTGGTTGTATTGTCCCCACATACCCCAGCACGCGACAAGGGCTGGCAGACGATAAATGTAACCGTTTCAGAGAGAAATGCGACCAATGTGACGATCTCGCGTTATATCGATTCGATGGTGAATGACGAAACACGGAGATTTTCTAAGGTTTTTACTACATATTAACACTTTTCACATTTTCTCGTGTTACGTGGCTGCCAGTCCTCGGTTCATGCAAATTCTTAAGGTCCTAGGTCATGGCCAATGCACCAAACCGACCAATAATTCAATAATCGATAACTAAAACTATAAATGTAGCTCTTCTCACTGGGCGACTGCATCAACTTAGATGCTTCTCCTGTGTTCTACTGTGCTGCTTGTATTGTCCCCACATAACCCAGCACGCGGCAAGGGGTGGCAGACCATAAATGTAACCGTTTCAGAGAGAAATGCGACCAATGTGACGATCTCGCGTTATATCGATTCGATGGTGAATGACGAAACACGGAGATTTTCTAAGGTTTTTACTAC
This sequence comes from Schistocerca nitens, assembly GCF_023898315.1. Lineage (NCBI taxonomy): Eukaryota > Metazoa > Arthropoda > Insecta > Orthoptera > Acrididae > Schistocerca > Schistocerca nitens. The sequence continues at coordinate 67,121,847 of NC_064625.1, forward strand.
ATATTAACACTTTTCACATTTTCTCGTGTTACGTGGCTGCCAGTCCTCGGTTCATGCAAAATCTTAAGGTCCTCGGTCATGTCCAAGGCACCAAACCGACCAATAATTCAATAATCGATAACTAAAACTATAAATGTAGCTCTTCTTACTGGGCGATTGCATCAACTTAGACGCTTCTCCTGTGTTCTACTGTGCTGCTTGTATTGTCCCCACATACCGCAGCACGCGACAAGGGCTGGCAGACCATAAATGTAACCGTTTCAGAGAGAAATGCGACCAATGTGACGATCTCGCGTTATATCGATTCGATGGTGAATGACGAAACACGGAGATTTTCTAAGGTTTTTACTACATATTAACACTTTTCACATTTTCTCGTGTTACGTGGCTGCCAGTCCTCGGTTCATGTAAAATCTTAAGGACCTCGGTCATGTCCAAGGCAACAAACCGACCAATAATTCGATAATCGATAACTAAAACTATAAATGTAGCTCTTCTTACTGGGCGATTGCATCAACTAAGATGCTTCTCCTGTGTTCTACTGTGCTGCTTGTATTGTCCCCACATACCGCAGCACGCGACAAGGGCTGGCAGACCATAAATGTAACCGTTTCAGAGAGAAATGCGACCAATGTGACGATCTCGCGTTATATCGATTCGATGGTGAATGACGAAACACGGAGATTTTCTAAGGTTTTTACTACATATTAACACTTTTCACATTTTCTCGTGTTACGTGGCTGCCAGTCCTCGGTTCATTGAAAATCTTAAGGTCCTCGGTGATGTCCAAGGCACCAAACCGACCAATAATTCAATAATAGATAACTAAAACTATAAATGTAGCTCTTCTTACTGGGCGATTGCATCAACTTAGATGCTTCTCCTGTGTTCTACTGTGCTGCTTGTATTGTCCCCACATAACCCAGCACGCGACAAGGGCTGGCAGACCATAAATGTAACCGTTTCAGAGAGAAATGCGACCAATGTGACGATCTCGCGTTATATCGATTCGATGGTGAATGACGAAACACGGAGATTTTCTAAGGTTTTTACTACATATTAACACTTTTCACATTTTCTCGTGTTACGTGGCTGCCAGTCCTCGGTTCATGCAAAATCTTAAGGTCCTCGGTCATGTCCAAGGCACAAAACCGACCAATAATTCAATAATCGATAACTAAAACTATAAATGTAGCTCTTCTTACTGGGCGATTGCATCAACTTAGATGCTTCTCCTGTGTTCTACTGTGCTGCTTGTATTGTCCCCACATACCGCAGCACGCGACAAGGGCTGGCAGACCATAAATGTAACCGTTTCAGAGAGAAATGCGACCAATGTGACAATCTCGCGTTATATCGATTCGATGGTGAATGACGAAACACGGAGATTTTCTAAGGTTTTTACTACATATTGACACTTTTCACATTTTCTCGTGTTACGTGGCTGCCAGTCCTCGGTTCATGCAAAATCTTAAGGTCCTGAGTCATGTCCAAGGCACCAAACCGACCAATAATTCAGTAATCGATAACTAAAACTATAAATGTAGCTCTTCTTACTGGGCGATTGCATCAACTTAGATGCTTCTCCTGTGTTCTACTGTGCTGCTTGTATTGTCCCCACATACCGCAGCACGCGACAAGGGCTGGCAGACCATAAATGTAACCGTTTCAGAGAGAAATGCGACCAATGTGACGATCTCGCGTTATATCGATTCGATGGTGAATGACGAAACACGGAGATTTTCTAAGGTATTTACTACATATTAACACTTTTCACATTTTCTCGTGTTACGTGGCTGCCAGTCCTCGGTTCATGCAAAATCTTAAGGTCCTCGGTCATGTCCAAGGCACCAAACTGACCAATAATTCAATAATCGATAGCTAAAACTAAAAATGTAGCTCTTCTTACTGGGCGATTGCATCAACTTAGATGCTTCTCCTGTGTTCTACTGTGCTGCTTGTATTGTCCCCACATAACCCAGCACGCGGCAAGGGCTGGCAGACCATAAATGTAACCGTTTCAGAGAGAAATGCGACCAATGTGACGATCTCGCGTTATATCGATTCGATGGTGAATGACGAAACACGGAGATTTTCTAAGGTTTTTACTACATATTAACACTTTTCACATTTTCTCGTGTTACGTGGCTGCCAGTCCTCGGTTCATGCAAAATCTTAAGGTCCTCGGTCATGTCCAAGGCACCAAACCGACCAATAATTCAATAATCGATAACTAAAACTATAAATGAAGCTCTTCTTACTGGGCGATTGCATCGACTTAGATGCCTCTCCTGTGTTCTACTGTGAGCTTGTATTGTCCCCACATACCGCAGCACGCGACAAGGGCTGGCAGACCATAAATGTAACCGTTTCAGAGAGAAATGCGACCAATGTGACGATCTCGCGTTATATCGATTCGATGGTGAATGACGAAACACGGAGGTTTTCTAAGGTTTTTACTACATATTAACACTTTTCACATTTTCTCGTGTTACGTGGCTGCCAGTCTTCGGTTCATGCAAAATCTTAAGGTCCTCGGTCATGTGCAAGGCACCAAACCGACCAATAATTCAATAATCGATAACCAAAACTATAAATGTAGCTCTTCTTACTGGGCGATTGCATCAACTTAGATGCTTCTCCTGTGTTCTACTGTGCTGCTTGTATTGTCCCCACATACCGCAGCACGCGACAAGGGCTGGCAGACCATAAATGTAACCGTTTCAGAGAGAAATGCGACCAATGTGACGATCTCGCGTTATATCGATTCGATGGTGAATGACGAAACACGGAGATTTTCTAAGGTTTTTACTACATATTAACACTTTTCACATTTTCTCGTGTTACGTGGCTGCCAGTCCTCGGTTCATGCAAAATCTTAAGGTCCTCGGTCATGTCCAAGGCACCAAACCGACCAATAATTCAATAATCGATAAATAAACCTATAAATGTAGCTCTTCTTACTGGGCGATTGCATCAACTTAGATGCTTCTCCTGTGTTCTACTGTGCTGCTTGTATTGTCCCTACATACCGCAGCACGCGACAAGGGCTGGCAGACCATAAATGTAACCGTTTCAGAGAGAAATGCGACCAATGTGACGATCTCGCGTTATATCGATTCGATGGTGAATGACGAAACACGGAGATTTTCTAAGGTTTTTACTACATATTAACACTTTTCACATTTTCTCGTGTTACGTGGCTGCCAGTCCTCGGTTCATGCAAAATCTTAAGGTCCTAGGTCATGTCCAAGGCACCAAACCGACCAATAATTCAATAATCGATAGCTAAAACTATAAATGTAGCTCTTCTTACTGGGCGATTGCATCAACTTAGATGCTTCTCCTGTGTTCTACTGTGCTGCTTGTATTGTCCCCACATAACCCAGCACGCGACAAGGGCTGGCAGACCATAAATGTAACCGTTTCAGAGAGAAATGCGACCAATGTGACGATCTCGCGTTATATCGATTCGATGGTGAATGACGAAACACGGAGATTTTCTAAGGTTTTTACTACATATTAACACTTTTCACATTTTCTCGTGTTACGTGGCTGCCAGTCCTCGGTTCATGCAAAATCTTAAGGTCCTCGGTCATGTCCAAGGCACAAAACCGACCAATAATTCAATAATCGATAACTAAAACTATAAATGTAGCTCTTCTTACTGGGCGATTGCATCAACTTAGATGCTTCTCCTGTGTTCTACTGTGCTGCTTGTATTGTCCCCACATACCGCAGCACGCGACAAGGGCTGGCAGACCATAAATGTAACCGTTTCAGAGAGAAATGCGACCAATGTGACAATCTCGCGTTATATCGATTCGATGGTGAATGACGAAACACGGAGATTTTCTAAGGTTTTTACTACATATTGACACTTTTCACATTTTCTCGTGTTACGTGGCTGCCAGTCCTCGGTTCATGCAAAATCTTAAGGTCCTGAGTCATGTCCAAGGCACCAAACCGACCAATAATTCAGTAATCGATAACTAAAACTATAAATGTAGCTCTTCTTACTGGGCGATTGCATCAACTTAGATGCTTCTCCTGTGTTCTACTGTGCTGCTTGTATTGTCCCCACATACCGCAGCACGCGACAAGGGCTGGCAGACCATAAATGTAACCGTTTCAGAGAGAAATGCGACCAATGTGACGATCTCGCGTTATATCGATTCGATGGTGAATGACGAAACACGGAGATTTTCTAAGGTATTTACTACATATTAACACTTTTCACATTTTCTCGTGTTACGTGGCTGCCAGTCCTCGGTTCATGCAAAATCTTAAGGTCCTCGGTCATGTCCAAGGCACCAAACTGACCAATAATTCAATAATCGATAGCTAAAACTAAAAATGTAGCTCTTCTTACTGGGCGATTGCATCAACTTAGATGCTTCTCCTGTGTTCTACTGTGCTGCTTGTATTGTCCCCACATAACCCAGCACGCGGCAAGGGCTGGCAGACCATAAATGTAACCGTTTCAGAGAGAAATGCGACCAATGTGACGATCTCGCGTTATATCGATTCGATGGTGAATGACGAAACACGGAGATTTTCTAAGGTTTTTACTACATATTAACACTTTTCACATTTTCTCGTGTTACGTGGCTGCCAGTCCTCGGTTCATGCAAAATCTTAAGGTCCTCGGTCATGTCCAAGGCACCAAACCGACCAATAATTCAATAATCGATAACTAAAACTATAAATGAAGCTCTTCTTACTGGGCGATTGCATCGACTTAGATGCCTCTCCTGTGTTCTACTGTGAGCTTGTATTGTCCCCACATACCGCAGCACGCGACAAGGGCTGGCAGACCATAAATGTAACCGTTTCAGAGAGAAATGCGACCAATGTGACGATCTCGCGTTATATCGATTCGATGGTGAATGACGAAACACGGAGATTTTCTAAGGTTTTTACTACATATTAACACTTTTCACATTTTCTCGTGTTACGTGGCTGCCAGTCTTCGGTTCATGCAAAATCTTAAGGTCCTCGGTCATGTGCAAGGCACCAAACCGACCAATAATTCAATAATCGATAACCAAAACTATAAATGTAGCTCTTCTTACTGGGCGATTGCATCAACTTAGATGCTTCTCCTGTGTTCTACTGTGCTGCTTGTATTGTCCCCACATACCGCAGCACGCGACAAGGGCTGGCAGACCATAAATGTAACCGTTTCAGAGAGAAATGCGACCAATGTGACGATCTCGCGTTATATCGATTCGATGGTGAATGACGAAACACGGAGATTTTCTAAGGTTTTTACTACATATTAACACTTTTCACATTTTCTCGTGTTACGTGGCTGCCAGTCCTCGGTTCATGCAAAATCTTAAGGTCCTCGGTCATGTCCAAGGCACCAAACCGACCAATAATTCAATAATCGATAAATAAACCTATAAATGTAGCTCTTCTTACTGGGCGATTGCATCAACTTAGATGCTTCTCCTGTGTTCTACTGTGCTGCTTGTATTGTCCCTACATACCGCAGCACGCGACAAGGGCTGGCAGACCATAAATGTAACCGTTTCAGAGAGAAATGCGACCAATGTGACGATCTCGCGTTATATCGATTCGATGGTGAATGACGAAACACGGAGATTTTCTAAGGTTTTTACTACATATTAACACTTTTCACATTTTCTCGTGTTACGTGGCTGCCAGTCCTCGGTTCATGCAAAATCTTAAGGTCCTAGGTCATGTCCAAGGCACCAAACCGACCAATAATTCAATAATCGATAGCTAAAACTATAAATGTAGCTCTTCTTACTGGGCGATTGCATCAACTTAGATGCTTCTCCTGTGTTCTACTGTGCTGCTTGTATTGTCCCCACATAACCCAGCACGCGACAAGGGCTGGCAGACCATAAATGTAACCGTTTCAGAGAGAAATGCGACCAATGTGACGATCTCGCGTTATATCGATTCGATGGTGAATGACGAAACACGGAGATTTTCTAAGGTTTTTACTACATATTAACACTTTTCACATTTTCTCGTGTTACGTGGCTGCCAGTCCTCGTTTCATGCAAAATCTTAAGGTCCTCGGTCATGTCCAAGGCACAAAACCGACCAATAATTCAATAATCGATAACTAAAACTATAAATGTAGCTCTTCTTACTGTGCGATTGCATCAACTTAGATGCTTCTCCTGTGTTCTACTGTGCTGCTTGTATTGTCCCCACATACCGCAGCACGCGACAAGGGCTGGCAGACCATAAATGTAACCGTTTCAGAGAGAAATGCGACCAATGTGACGATCTCGCGTTATATCGATTCGATGGTGAATGACGAAACACGGAGATTTTCTAAGGTTTTTACTACATATTAACACTTTTCACATTTTCTCGTGTTACGTGGCTGCCAGTCCTCGGTTCATGCAAAATCTTAAGGTCCTCGGTCATGTCCAAGGCACCAAACCGACCAATAATTCAATAATCGATAACTAAAACTATAAATGTAGCTCTTCTTACTGGGCGATTGCATCAACTTAGATGCTTCTCCTGTGTTCTACTGTGCTGCTTGTATTGTCCCCACATACCGCAGCACGCGACAAGGGCTGGCAGACCATAAATGTAACCGTTTCAGAGAGAAATGCGACCAATGTGACTATCTCGCGTTATATCGATTCGATGGTGAATGACGAAACACGGAGATTTTCTGAGGTTTTTACTACATATTAACACTTTTCACATTTTCTCGTGTTACGTGGCTGCCAGTCCTCGGTTCATGCAAAATCTTAAGGTCCTCAGTCATGTCCAAGGCACCAAACCGACCAATAATTCAGTAATCGATAACTAAAACTATAAATGTAGTTCTTCTTACTGGGCGATTGCATCAACTTAGATGCTTCTCCTGTGTTCTACTGTGCTGCTTGTATTGTCCCCACATACCGCAGCACGCGACAAGGGCTGGCAGACCATAAATGTAACTGTTTCAGAGAGAAATGCGACCAATGTGACGATCTCGCGTTATTTCGATTCGATGGTGAATGACGAAACACGGAGATTTTCTAAGGTTATTACTACATATTAACACTTTTCACATTTTCTCGTGTTACGTGGCTGCCAGTCCTCGGTTCATGCAAAATCTTAAGGTCCTCGGTCATGTCCAAGGCACCAAACCGACCAATAATTCAATAATCGATAGCTAAAACTATAAATGTAGCTCTTCTTACTGGGCGATTGCATCAACTTAGATGCTTCTCCTGCGTTCTACTGTGCTGCTTGTATTGTCCCCACATACCCCAGCACGCGACAAGGGCTGGCAGACCATAAATGTAACCGTTTCAGAGAGAAATGCGACCAATGTGACGATCTCGCGTTATATCGATTCGATGGTGAATGACGAAACACGGAGATTTTCTAAGGTTTTTACTACATATTAACACTTTTCACATTTTCTCGTGTTACGTGGCTGCCAGTCCTCGGTTCATGCAAAATCTTAAGGTCCTAGGTCATGGCCAATGCACCAAACCGACCAATAATTCAATAATCGATAACTAAAACTATAAATGTAGCTCTTCTTACTGGGCGATTGCATCAACTTAGATGCTTCTCCTGTGTTCTACTGTGCTGCTTGTATTGTCCCCACATACCGCAGCACGCGACAAGGGCTGGCAGACCATAAATGTAACCGTTTCAGAGAGAAATGCGACCAATGTGACGATCTCGCGTTATATCGATTCGATGGTGAATGACGAAACACGGAGATTTTCTAAGGTTTTTACTACATATTAACACTTTTCACATTTTCTCGTGTTACGTGGCTGCCAGTCCTCGGTTCATGCAAAATCTTAAGGTCCTCGGTCATGTCCAAGGCACCAAACCGACCAATAATTCAATAATCGATAACTAAAACTATAAATGTAGCTCTTCTTACTGGGCGATTCCATCAACTTAGACGCTTCTCCTGTGTTCTACTGTGCTGCTTGTATTGTCCCCACATACCGCAGCACGCGACAAGGGCTGGCAGACCATAAATGTAACCGTTTCAGAGAGAAATGCGACCAATGTGACGATCTCGCGTTATATCGATTCGATGGTGAATGACGAAACACGGAGATTTTCTAAGGTTTTTACTACATATTAACACTTTTCACATTTTCTCGTGTTACGTGGCTGCCAGTCCTCGGTTCATGTAAAATCTTAAGGACCTCGGTCATGTCCAAGGCAACAAACCGACCAATAATTCGATAATCGATAACTAAAACTATAAATGTAGCTCTTCTTACTGGGCGATTGCATCAACTAAGATGCTTCTCCTGTGTTCTACTGTGCTGCTTGTATTGTCCCCACATACCGCAGCACGCGACAAGGGCTGGCAGACCATAAATGTAACCGTTTCAGAGAGAAATGCGACCAATGTGACGATCTCGCGTTATATCGATTCGATGGTGAATGACGAAACACGGAGATTTTCTAAGGTTTTTACTACATATTAACACTTTTCACATTTTCTCGTGTTACGTGGCTGCCAGTCCTCGGTTCATTCAAAATCTTACGGTCCTCGGTCATGTCCAAGGCACCAAACCGACCAATAATTCAATAATAGATAACTAAAACTATAAATGTAGCTCTTCTTACTGGGCGATTGCATCAACTTAGATGCTTCTCCTGTGTTCTACTGTGCTGCTTGTATTGTCCCCACATAACCCAGCACGCGACAAGGGCTGGCAGACCATAAATGTAACCGTTTCAGAGAGAAATGCGACCAATGTGACGATCTCGCGTTATATCGATTCGATGGTGAATGACGAAACACGGAGATTTTCTAAGGTTTTTACTACATATTAACACTTTTCACATTTTCTCGTGTTACGTGGCTGCCAGTCCTCGGTTCATGCAAAATCTTAAGGTCCTCGGTCATGTCCAAGGCACAAAACCGACCAATAATTCAATAATCGATAACTAAAACTATAAATGTAGCTCTTCTTACTGGGCGATTGCATCAACTTAGATGCTTCTCCTGTGTTCTACTGTGCTGCTTGTATTGTCCCCACATACCGCAGCACGCGACAAGGGCTGGCAGACCATAAATGTAACCGTTTCAGAGAGAAATGCGACCAATGTGACGATCTCGCGTTATATCGATTCGATGGTGAATGACGAAACACGGAGATTTTCTAAGGTTTTTACTACATATTGACACTTTTCACATTTTCTCGTGTTACGTGGCTGCCAGTCCTCGGTTCATGCAAAATCTTAAGGTCCTGAGTCATGTCCAAGGCACCAAACCGACCAATAATTCAGTAATCGATAACTAAAACTATAAATGTAGCTCTTCTTACTGGGCGATTGCATCAACTTAGATGCTTCTCCTGTGTTCTACTGTGCTGCTTGTATTGTCCCCACATACCGCAGCACGCGACAAGGGCTGGCAGACCATAAATGTAACCGTTTCAGAGAGAAATGCGACCAATGTGACGATCTCGCGTTATATCGATTCGATGGTGAATGACGAAACACGGAGATTTTCTAAGGTTTTTACTACATATTAACACTTTTCACATTTTCTCGTGTTACGTGGCTGCCAGTCCTCGGTTCATGCAAAATCTTAAGGTCCTCGGTCATGTCCAAGGCACCAAACCGACCAATAATTCAATAATCGATAGATAAAACTATAAATGTAGCTCTTCTTACTGGGCGATTGCATCAACTTAGATGCTTCTCCTGTGTTCTACTGTGCTGCTTGTATTGTCCCCACATACCCCAGCACGCGACAAGGGCTGGCAGACCATAAATGTAACCGTTTCAGAGAGAAATGCGACCAATGTGACGATCTCGCGTTATATCGATTCGATGGTGAATGACGAAACACGGAGATTTTCTAAGGTTTTTACTACATATTAACACTTTTCACATTTTCTCGTGTTACGTGGCTGCCAGTCCTCGGTTCATGCAAAATCTTAAGGTCCTAGGTCATGGCCAATGCACCAAACCGACCAATAATTCAATAATCGATAACTAAAACTATAAATGTAGCTCTTCTTACTGGGCGATTGCATCAACTTAGATTCTTCTCCTGTGTTCTACTGTGCTGCTTGTATTGTCCCCACATACCGCAGCACGCGACAAGGGCTGGGAGACCATAAATGTAACCGTTTCAGAGAGAAATGCGACCAATGTGACGATCTCGCGTTATATCGATTCGATGGTGAATGACGAAACACGGAGATTTTCTAAGGTTTTTACTACATATTAACACTTTTCACATTTTCTCGTGTTACGTGGCTGCCAGTCCTCGGTTCATGCAAAATCTTAAGGTCCTCGGTCATGTCCAAGGCACCAAACCGACCAATAATTCAATAATCGATAACTAAAACTATAAATGTAGCTCTTCTTACTGGGCGATTCCATCAACTTAGACGCTTCTCCTGTGTTCTACTGTGCTGCTTGTATTGTCCCCACATACCGCAGCACGCGACAAGGGCTGGCAGACCATAAATGTAACCGTTTCAGAGAGAAATGCGACCAATGTGACGATCTCGCGTTATATCGATTCGATGGTGAATGACGAAACACGGAGATTTTCTAAGGTTTTTACTACATATTAACACTTTTCACATTTTCTCGTGTTACGTGGCTGCCAGTCCTCGGTTCATGTAAAATCTTAAGGACCTCGGTCATGTCCAAGGCAACAAACCGACCAATAATTCGATAATCGATAACTAAAACTATAAATGTAGCTCTTCTTACTGGGCGATTGCATCAACTAAGATGCTTCTCCTGTGTTCTACTGTGCTGCTTGTATTGTCCCCACATACCGCAGCACGCGACAAGGGCTGGCAGACCATAAATGTAACCGTTTCAGAGAGAAATGCGACCAATGTGACGATCTCGCGTTATATCGATTCGATGGTGAATGACGAAACACGGAGATTTTCTAAGGTTTTTACTACATATTAACACTTTTCACATTTTCTCGTGTTACGTGGCTGCCAGTCCTCGGTTCATTCAAAATCTTAAGGTCCTCGGTCATGTCCAAGGCACCAAACCGACCAATAATTCAATAATAGATAACTAAAACTATAAATGTAGCTCTTCTTACTGGGCGATTGCATCAACTTAGATGCTTCTCCTGTGTTCTACTGTGCTGCTTGTATTGTCCCCACATAACCCAGCACGCGACAAGGGCTGGCAGACCATAAATGTAACCGTTTCAGAGAGAAATGCGACCAATGTGACGATCTCGCGTTATATCGATTCGATGGTGAATGACGAAACACGGAGATTTTCTAAGGTTTTTACTACATATTAACACTTTTCACATTTTCTCGTGTTACGTGGCTGCCAGTCCTCGGTTCATGCAAAATCTTAAGGTCCTCGGTCATGTCCAAGGCACAAAACCGACCAATAATTCAATAATCGATAACTAAAACTATAAATGTAGCTCTTCTTACTGGGCGATTGCATCAACTTAGATGCTTCTCCTGTGTTCTACTGTGCTGCTTGTATTGTCCCCACATACCGCAGCACGCGACAAGGGCTGGCAGACCATAAATGTAACCGTTTCAGAGAGAAATGCGACCAATGTGACGATCTCGCGTTATATCGATTCGATGGTGAATGACGAAACACGGAGATTTTCTAAGGTTTTTACTACATATTGACACTTTTCACATTTTCTCGTGTTACGTGGCTGCCAGTCCTCGGTTCATGCAAAATCTTAAGGTCCTCGGTCATGTCCAAGGCACCAAACCGACCAATAATTCAATAATCGATAGCTAAAACTATAAATGTAGCTCTTCTTACTGGGCGATTGCATCAACTTAGATGCTTCTCCTGTGTTCTACTGTGCTGCTTGTATTGTCCCCACATACCCCAGCACGCGACAAGGGCTGGCAGACCATAAATGTAACCGTTTCAGAGAGAAATGCGACCAATGTGACTATCTCGCGTTATATCGATTCGATGGTGAATGACGAAACACGGAGATTTTCTAAGGTTTTTACTACATATTAACACTTTTCACATTTTCTCGTGTTACGTGGCTGCCAGTCCTCGGTTCATGCAAAATCTTAAGGTCCTAGGTCATGGCCAATGCACCAAACCGACCAATAATTCAATAATCGATAACTAAAACTATAAATGTAGCTCTTCTCACTGGGCGATTGCATCAACTTAGATGCTTCTCCTGTGTTCTACTGTGCTGCTTGTATTGTCCCCACATAACCCAGCACGCGGCAAGGGCTGGCAGACCATAAATGTAACCGTTTCAGAGAGAAATGCGACCAATGTGACGATCTCGCGTTATATCGATTCGATGGTGAATGCCGAAACACGGAGATTTTCTAAGGTTTTTACTACATATTAACACTTTTCACATTTTCTCGTGTTACGTGGCTGCCAGTCCTCGGTTCATGCAAAATCTTAAGGTCCTCGGTCATGTCCAAGGCACCAAACCGCCCAATAATTCAATAATCGATAACTAAAACTATAAATGAAGCTCTTCTTACTGGGCGATTGCATCAACTTAGATGCCTCTCCTGTGTTCTACTGTGAGCTTGTATTGTCCCCACATACCGCAGCACGCGACAAGGGCTGGCAGACCATAAATGTAACCGTTTCAGAGAGAAATGCGACCAATGTGACGATCTCGCGTTATATCGATTCGATGGTGAATGACGAAACACGGAGGTTTTCTAAGGTTTTTACTACATATTAACACTTTTCACATTTTCTCGTGTTACGTGGCTGCCAGTCTTCGGTTCATGCAAAATCTTAAGGTCCTCGGTCATGTCCAAGGCACCAAACCGACCAATAATTCAATAATCGATAACTAAAACTATAAATGTAGCTCTTCTTACTGGGCGATTGCATCAACTTAGATGCTTCTCCTGTGTTCTACTGTGCTGCTTGTATTGTCCCCACATACCGCAGCACGCGACAAGGGCTGGCAGACCATAAATGTAACCGTTTCAGAGAGAAATGCGACCAATGTGACGATCTCGCGTTATATCGATTCGATGGTGAATGACGAAACACGGAGATTTTCTAAGGTTTTTACTACATATTAACACTTTTCACATTTTCTCGTGTTACGTGGCTGCCAGTCCTCGGTTCATGCAAAATCTTAAGGTCCTCGGTCATGTCCAAGGCACCAAACCGACCAATAATTCAATAATCGATAACTAAACCTATAAATGTAGCTCTTCTTACTGGGCGATTGCATCAACTTAGATGCTTCTCCTGTGTTCTACTGTGCTGCTTGTATTGTCCCTACATACCGCAGCACGCGACAAGGGCTGGCAGACCATCAATGTAACCGTTTCAGAGAGAAATGCGACCAATGTGACGATCTCGCGTTATATCGATTCGATGGTGAATGACGAAACACGGAGATTTTCTAAGGTTTTTACTACATATTAACACTTTTCACATTTTCTCGTGTTACGTGGCTGCCAGTCCTCGGTTCATGCAAAATCTTAAGGTCCTAGGTCATGTCCAAGGCACCAAACCGACCAATAATTCAATAATCGATAACTAAAACTATAAATGTAGCTCTTCTTACTGGGCGATTGCATCAACTTAGATGCTTCTCCTGTGTTCTACTGTGCTGCTTGTATTGTCCCCACATAACCCAGCACGCGACAAGGGCTGGCAGACCATAAATGTAACCGTTTCAGAGAGAAATGCGACCAATGTGACGATCTCGCGTTATATCGATTCGATGGTGAATGACGAAACACGGAGATTTTCTAAGGTTTTTACTACATATTAACACTTTTCACATTTTCTCGTGTTACGTGGCTGCCAGTCCTCGTTTCATGCAAAATCTTAAGGTCCTCGGTCATGTCCAAGGCACAAAACCGACCAATAATTCAATAATCGATAACTAAAACTATAAATGTAGCTCTTCTTACTGTGCGATTGCATCAACTTAGATGCTTCTCCTGTGTTCTACTGTGCTGCTTGTATTGTCCCCACATACCGCAGCACGCGACAAGGGCTGGCAGACCATAAATGTAACCGTTTCAGAGAGAAATGCGACCAATGTGACGATCTCGCGTTATATCGATTCGATGGTGAATGACGAAACACGGAGATTTTCTAAGGTTTTTACTACATATTAACACTTTTCACATTTTCTCGTGTTACGTGGCTGCCAGTCCTCGGTTCATGCAAAATCTTAAGGTCCTCGGTCATGTCCAAGGCACCAAACCGACCAATAATTCAATAATCGATAACTAAAACTATAAATGTAGCTCTTCTTACTGGCCGATTGCATCAACTAAGATGCTTCTCCTGTGTTCTACTGTGCTGCTTGTATTGTCCCCACATACCGCAGCACGCGACAAGGGCTGGCAGACCATAAATGTAACCGTTTCAGAGAGAAATGCGACCAATGTGACGATCTCGCGTTATATCGATTCGATGGTGAATGACGAAACACGGAGATTTTCTAAGGTTTTTACTACATATTAACACTTTTCACATTTTCTCGTGTTACGTGGCTGCCAGTCCTCGGTTCATGCAAAATCTTAAGGTCCTCAGTCATGTCCAAGGCACCAAACCGACCAATAATTCAGTAATCGATAACTAAAACTATAAATGTAGCTCTTCTTACTGGGCGATTGCATCAACTTAGATGCTTCTCCTGTGTTCTACTGTGCTGCTTGTATTGTCCCCACATACCGCAGCACGCGACAAGGGCTGGCAGACCATAAATGTAACCGTTTCAGAGAGAAATGCGACCAATGTGACGATCTCGCGTTATATCGATTCGATGGTGAATGACGAAACACGGAGATTTTCTAAGGTTTTTACTACATATTAACACTTTTCACATTTTCTCGTGTTACGTGGCTGCCAGTCCTCGGTTCATGCAAAATCTTAAGGTCCTAGGTCATGGCCAATGCACCAAACCGACCAATAATTCAATAATCGATAACTAAAACTATAAATGTAGCTCTTCTTACTGGGCGATTGCATCAACTTAGATGCTTCTCCTGTGTTCTACTGTGCTGCTTGTATTGTCCCCACATACCGCAGCACGCGACAAGGGCTGGCAGACCATAAATGTAACCGTTTCAGAGAGAAATGCGACCAATGTGACGATCTCGCGTTATATCGATTCGATGGTGAATGACGAAACACGGAGATTCTCTAAGGTTTTTACTACATATTAACACTTTTCACATTTTCTCGTGTTACGTGGCTGCCAGTCCTCGTTTCATGCAAAATCTTAAGGTCCTCGGTCATGTCCAAGGCACCAAACCGACCAATAATTCAATAATCGATAGCTAAAACTATAAATGTAGCTCTTCTTACTGGGCGATTGCATCAACTTAGATGCTTCTCCTGTGTTCTACTGTGCTGCTTGTATTGTCCCCACATACCCCAGCACGCGACAAGGGCTGGCAGACGATAAATGTAACCGTTTCAGAGAGAAATGCGACCAATGTGACGATCTCGCGTTATATCGATTCGATGGTGAATGACGAAACACGGAGATTTTCTAAGGTTTTTACTACATATTAACACTTTTCACATTTTCTCGTGTTACGTGGCTGCCAGTCCTCGGTTCATGCAAAATCTTAAGGTCCTCGGTCATGTCCAAGGCACCAAACCGACCAATAATTCAATAATCGATAACTAAAACTATAAATGTAGCTCTTCTTACTGGGCGATTGCATCAACTTAGATGCTTCTCCTGTGTTCTACTGTGCTGCTTGTATTGTCCCCACATACCGCAGCACGCGACAAGGGCTGGCAGACCATAAATGTAACCGTTTCAGAGAGAAATGCGACCAATGTGACGATCTCGCGTTATATCGATTCGATGGTGAATGACGAAACACGGAGATTTTCTAAGGTTTTTACTACATATTAACACTTTTCACATTTTCTCGTGTTACGTGGCTGCCAGTCCTCGGTTCATGCAAAATCTTAAGGTCCTCAGTCATGTCCAAGGCACTAAACCGACCAATAATTCAGTAATCGATAACTAAAACTATAAATGTAGTTCTTCTTACTGGGCGATTGCATCAACTTAGATGCTTCTCCTGTGTTCTACTGTGCTGCTTGTATTGTCCCCACATACCGCAGCACGCGACAAGGGCTGGCAGACCATAAATGTAACTGTTTCAGAGAGAAATGCGACCAATGTGACGATCTCGCGTTATTTCGATTCGATGGTGAATGACGAAACACGGAGATTTTCTAAGGTTTTTACTACATATTAACACTTTTCACATTTTCTCGTGTTACGTGGCTGCCAGTCCTCGGTTCATGCAAAATCTTAAGGTCCTCGGTCATGTCCAAGGCACCAAACCGACCAATAATTCATTAATCGATAGCTAAAACTATAAATGTAGCTCTTCTTACTGGGCGATTGCATCAACTTAGATGCTTCTCCTGTGTTCTACTGTGCTGCTTGTATTGTCCCCACATACCGCAGCACGCGACAAGGGCTGGCAGACCATAAATGTAACCGTTTCAGAGAGAAATGCGACCAATGTGACGATCTCGCGTTATATCGATTCGATGGTGAATGACGAAACACGGAGATTTTCTAAGGTTTTTACTACATATTAACACTTTTCACATTTTCTCGTGTTACGTGGCTGCCAGTCCTCGGTTCATGCAAAATCTTAAGGTCCTAGGTCATGGCCAATGCACCAAACCGACCAATAATTCAATAATCGATAACTAAAACTATAAATGTAGCTCTTCTTACTGGGCGATTGCATCAACTTAGATGCTTCTCCTGTGTTCTACTGTGCTGCTTGTATTGTCCCCACATACCCCAGCACGCGACAAGGGCTGGCAGACGATAAATGTAACCGTTTCAGAGAGAAATGCGACCAATGTGACGATCTCGCGTTATATCGATTCGATGGTGAATGACGAAACACGGAGATTTTCTAAGGTTTTTACTACATATTAACACTTTTCACATTTTCTCGTGTTACGTGGCTGCCAGTCCTCGGTTCATGCAAAATCTTAAGGTCCTCGGTCATGTCCAAGGCACCAAACCGACCAATAATTCAATAATCGATAACTAAAACTATAAATGTAGCTCTTCTTACTGGCCGATTGCATCAACTTAGATGCTTCTCCTGTGTTCTACTGTGCTGCTTGTATTGTCCCCACATACCGCAGCACGCGACAAGGGCTGGCAGACCATAAATGTAACCGTTTCAGAGAGAAATGCGACCAATGTGACGATCTCGCGTTATATCGATTCGATGGTGAATGACGAAACACGGAGATTTTCTAAGGTTTTTACTACATATTAACACTTTTCACATTTTCTCGTGTTACGTGGCTGCCAGTCCTCGGTTCATGCAAAATCTTAAGGTCCTCAGTCATGTCCAAGGCACCAAACCGACCAATAATTCAGTAATCGATAACTAAAACTATAAATGTAGTTCTTCTTACTGGGCGATTGCATCAACTTAGATGCTTCTCCTGTGTTCTACTGTGCTGCTTGTATTGTCCCCACATACCGCAGCACGCGACAAGGGCTGGCAGACCATAAATGTAACTGTTTCAGAGAGAAATGCGACCAATGTGACGATCTCGCGTTATTTCGATTCGATGGTGAATGA
This sequence comes from Schistocerca nitens, assembly GCF_023898315.1. NCBI lineage: Eukaryota > Metazoa > Arthropoda > Insecta > Orthoptera > Acrididae > Schistocerca > Schistocerca nitens. The sequence continues at coordinate 67,139,411 of NC_064625.1, forward strand.
CGAAACACGGAGATTTTCTAAGGTTTTTACTACATATTAACACTTTTCACATTTTCTCGTGTTACGTGGCTGCCAGTCCTCGGTTCATGCAAAATCTTAAGGTCCTCGGTCATGTCCAAGGCACCAAACCGACCAATAATTCATTAATCGATAGCTAAAACTATAAATGTAGCTCTTCTTACTGGGCGATTGCATCAACTTAGATGCTTCTCCTGTGTTCTACTGTGCTGCTTGTATTGTCCCCACATACCGCAGCACGCGACAAGGGCTGGCAGACCATAAATGTAACCGTTTCAGAGAGAAATGCGACCAATGTGACGATCTCGCGTTATATCGATTCGATGGTGAATGACGAAACACGGAGATTTTCTAAGGTTTTTACTACATATTAACACTTTTCACATTTTCTCGTGTTACGTGGCTGCCAGTCCTCGGTTCATGCAAAATCTTAAGGTCCTAGGTCATGGCCAATGCACCAAACCGACCAATAATTCAATAATCGATAACTAAAACTATAAATGTAGCTCTTCTTACTGGGCGATTGCATCAACTTAGATGCTTCTCCTGTGTTCTACTGTGCTGCTTGTATTGTCCCCACATACCGCAGCACGCGACAAGGGCTGGCAGACCATAAATGTAACCGTTTCAGAGAGAAATGCGACCAATGTGACGATCTCGCGTTATATCGATTCGATGGTGAATGACGAAACACGGAGATTCTCTAAGGTTTTTACTACATATTAACACTTTTCACATTTTCTCGTGTTACGTGGCTGCCAGTCCTCGTTTCATGCAAAATCTTAAGGTCCTCGGTCATGTCCAAGGCACCAAACCGACCAATAATTCAATAATCGATAGCTAAAACTATAAATGTAGCTCTTCTTACTGGGCGATTGCATCAACTTAGATGCTTCTCCTGTGTTCTACTGTGCTGCTTGTATTGTCCCCACATACCCCAGCACGCGACAAGGGCTGGCAGACGATAAATGTAACCGTTTCAGAGAGAAATGCGACCAATGTGACGATCTCGCGTTATATCGATTCGATGGTGAATGACGAAACACGGAGATTTTCTAAGGTTTTTACTACATATTAACACTTTTCACATTTTCTCGTGTTACGTGGCTGCCAGTCCTCGGTTCATGCAAAATCTTAAGGTCCTCGGTCATGTCCAAGGCACCAAACCGACCAATAATTCAATAATCGATAACTAAAACTATAAATGTAGCTCTTCTTACTGGCCGATTGCATCAACTTAGATGCTTCTCCTGTGTTCTACTGTGCTGCTTGTATTGTCCCCACATACCGCAGCACGCGACAAGGGCTGGCAGACCATAAATGTAACCGTTTCAGAGAGAAATGCGACCAATGTGACGATCTCGCGTTATATCGATTCGATGGTGAATGACGAAACACGGAGATTTTCTAAGGTTTTTACTACATATTAACACTTTTCACATTTTCTCGTGTTACGTGGCTGCCAGTCCTCGGTTCATGCAAAATCTTAAGGTCCTCAGTCATGTCCAAGGCACCAAACCGACCAATAATTCAGTAATCGATAACTAAAACTATAAATGTAGTTCTTCTTACTGGGCGATTGCATCAACTTAGATGCTTCTCCTGTGTTCTACTGTGCTGCTTGTATTGTCCCCACATACCGCAGCACGCGACAAGGGCTGGCAGACCATAAATGTAACTGTTTCAGAGAGAAATGCGACCAATGTGACGATCTCGCGTTATTTCGATTCGATGGTGAATGACGAAACACGGAGATTTTCTAAGGTTTTTACTACATATTAACACTTTTCACATTTTCTCGTGTTACGTGGCTGCCAGTCCTCGGTTCATGCAAAATCTTAAGGTCCTAGGTCATGGCCAATGCACCAAACCGACCAATAATTCAATAATCGATAACTAAAACTATAAATGTAGCTCTTCTTACTGGGCGATTGCATCAACTTAGATGCTTCTCCTGTGTTCTACTGTGCTGCTTGTATTGTCCCCACATACCCCAGCACGCGACAAGGGCTGGCAGACGATAAATGTAACCGTTTCAGAGAGAAATGCGACCAATGTGACGATCTCGCGTTATATCGATTCGATGGTGAATGACGAAACACGGAGATTTTCTAAGGTTTTTACTACATATTAACACTTTTCACATTTTCTCGTGTTACGTGGCTGCCAGTCCTCGGTTCATGCAAAATCTTAAGGTCCTAGGTCATGGCCAATGCACCAAACCGACCAATAATTCAATAATCGATAACTAAAACTATAAATGTAGCTCTTCTTACTGGGCGATTGCATCAACTTAGATGCCTCTCCTGTGTTCTACTGTGAGCTTGTATTGTCCCCACATACCGCAGCACGCGACAAGGGCTGGCAGACCATAAATGTAACCGTTTCAGAGAGAAATGCGACCAATGTGACGATCTCGCGTTATATCGATTCGATGGTGAATGACGAAACACGGAGGTTTTCTAAGGTTTTTACTACATATTAACACTTTTCACATTTTCTCGTGTTACGTGGCTGCCAGTCTTCGGTTCATGCAAAATCTTAAGGTCCTCGGTCATGTCCAAGGCACCAAACCGACCAATATTTCAATAATCGATAACTAAAACTATAAATGTAGCTCTTCTTACTGGGCGATTGCATCAACTTAGATGCTTCTCCTGTGTTCTACTGTGCTGCTTGTATTGTCCCCACATACCGCAGCACGCGACAAGGGCTGGCAGACCATAAATGTAACCGTTTCAGAGAGAAATGCGACCAATGTGACGATCTCGCGTTATATCGATTCGATGGTGAATGACGAAACACGGAGATTTTCTAAGGTTTTTACTACATATTAACACTTTTCACATTTTCTCGTGTTACGTGGCTGCCAGTCCTCGGTTCATGCAAAATCTTAAGGTCCTCGGTCATGTCCAAGGCACCAAACCGACCAATAATTCAATAATCGATAACTAAACCTATAAATGTAGCTCTTCTTACTGGGCGATTGCATCAACTTAGATGCTTCTCCTGTGTTCTACTGTGCTGCTTGTATTGTCCCTATATACCGCAGCACGCGACAAGGGCTGGCAGACCATAAATGTAACCGTTTCAGAGAGAAATGCGACCAATGTGACGATCTCGCGTTATATCGATTCGATGGTGAATGACGAAACACGGAGGTTTTCTAAGGTTTTTACTACATATTAACACTTTTCACATTTTCTCGTGTTACGTGGCTGCCAGTCTTCGGTTCATGCAAAATCTTAAGGTCCTCGGTCATGTCCAAGGCACCAAACCGACCAATATTTCAATAATCGATAACTAAAACTATAAATGTAGCTCTTCTTACTGGGCGATTGCATCAACTTAGATGCTTCTCCTGTGTTCTACTGTGCTGCTTGTATTGTCCCCACATACCGCAGCACGCGACAAGGGCTGGCAGACCATAAATGTAACCGTTTCAGAGAGAAATGCGACCAATGTGACGATCTCGCGTTATATCGATTCGATGGTGAATGACGAAACACGGAGATTTTCTAAGGTTTTTACTACATATTAACACTTTTCACATTTTCTCGTGTTACGTGGCTGCCAGTCCTCGGTTCAAGCAAAATCTTAAGGTCCTCGGTCATGTCCAAGGCACCAAACCGACCAATAATTCAATAATCGATAACTAAACCTATAAATGTAGCTCTTCTTACTGGGCGATTGCATCAACTTAGATGCTTCTCCTGTGTTCTACTGTGCTGCTTGTATTGTCCCTATATACCGCAGCACGCGACAAGGGCTGGCAACCATAAATGTAACCGTTTCAGAGAGAAATGCGACCAATGTGACGATCTCGCGTTATATCGATTCGATGGTGAATGACGAATCACGGAGATTTTCTAAGGTTTTTACTACATATTAACACTTTTCACATTTTCTCGTGTTACGTGGCTGCCAGTCCTCGGTTCATGCAAAATCTTAAGGTCCTAGGTCATGTCCAAGGCACCAAACCGACCAATAATTCAATAATCGATAACTAAAACTATAAATGTAGCTCTTCTTACTGGGCGATTGCATCAACTTAGATGCTTCTCCTGTGTTCTACTGTGCTGCTTGTATTGTCCCCACATAACCCAGCACGCGACATGGGCTGGCAGACCATAAATGTAACCGTTTCAGAGAGAAATGCGACCAATGTGACGATCTCGCGTTATATCGATTCGATGGTGAATGACGAAACACGGAGATTTTCTAAGGTTTTTACTACATATTAACACTTTTCACATTTTCTCGTGTTACGTGGCTGCCAGTCCTCGTTTCATGCAAAATCTTAAGGTCCTCGGTCATGTCCAAGGCACAAAACCGACCAATAATTCAATAATCGATAACTAAAACTATAAATGTAGCTCTTCTTACTGTGCGATTGCATCAACTTAGATGCTTCTCCTGTGTTCTACTGTGCTGCTTGTATTGTCCCCACATACCGCAGCACGCGACAAGGGCTGGCAGACCATAAATGTAACCGTTTCAGAGAGAAATGCGACCAATGTGACGATCTCGCGTTATATCGATTCGATGGTGAATGACGAAACACGGAGATTTTCTAAGGTTTTTACTACATATTAACACTTTTCACATTTTCTCGTGTTACGTGGCTGCCAGTCCTCGGTTCATGCAAAATCTTAAGGTCCTCGGTCATGTCCAAGGCACCAAACCGACCAATAATTCAATAATCGATAACTAAAACTATAAATGTAGCTCTTCTTACTGGCCGATTGCATCAACTTAGATGCTTCTCCTGTGTTCTACTGTGCTGCTTGTATTGTCCCCACATACCGCAGCACGCGACAAGGGCTGGCAGACCATAAATGTAACCGTTTCAGAGAGAAATGCGACCAATGTGACGATCTCGCGTTATATCGATTCGATGGTGAATGACGAAACACGGAGATTTTCTAAGGTTTTTACTACATATTAACACTTTTCACATTTTCTCGTGTTACGTGGCTGCCAGTCCTCGGTTCATGCAAAATCTTAAGGTCCTCAGTCATGTCCAAGGCACCAAACCGACCAATAATTCAGTAATCGATAACTAAAACTATAAATGTAGTTCTTCTTACTGGGCGATTGCATCAACTTAGATGCTTCTCCTGTGTTCTACTGTGCTGCTTGTATTGTCCCCACATACCGCAGCACGCGACAAGGGCTGGCAGACCATAAATGTAACTGTTTCAGAGAGAAATGCGACCAATGTGACGATCTCGCGTTATATCGATTCGATGGTGAATGACGAAACACGGAGATTTTCTAAGGTTTTTACTACATATTAACACTTTTCACATTTTCTCGTGTTACGTGGCTGCCAGTCCTCGGTTCATGCAAAATCTTAAGGTCCTAGGTCATGGCCAATGCACCAAACCGACCAATAATTCAATAATCGATAACTAAAACTATAAATGTAGTTCTTCTTACTGGGCGATTGCATCAACTTAGATGCTTCTCCTGTGTTCTACTGTGCTGCTTGTATTGTCCCCACATACCGCAGCACGCGACAAGGGCTGGCAGACCATAAATGTAACCGTTTCAGAGAGAAATGCGACCAATGTGACGATCTCGCGTTATATCGATTCGATGGTGAATGACGTAACACGGAGATTTTCTAAGGTTTTTACTACATATTAACACTTTTCACATTTTCTCGTGTTACGTGGCTGCCAGTCCTCGGTTCATGCAATATCTTAAGGTCCTCGGTCATGTCCAAGGCACCAAACCGACCAATAATTCAATAATCGATAGCTAAAACTATAAATGTAGCTCTTCTTACTGGGCGATTGCATCAACTTAGATGCTTCTCCTGTGTTCTACTGTGCTGCTTGTATTGTCCCCACATACCCCAGCACGCGACAAGGGCTGGCAGACGATAAATGTAACCGTTTCAGAGAGAAATGCGACCAATGTGACGATCTCGCGTTATATCGATTCGATGGTGAATGACGAAACACGGAGATTTTCTAAGGTTTTTACTACATATTAACACTTTTCACATTTTCTCGTGTTACGTGGCTGCCAGTCCTCGGTTCATGCAAAATCTTAAGGTCCTAGGTCATGGCCAATGCACCAAACCGACCAATAATTCAATAATCGATAACGAAAACTATAAATGTAGCTCTTCTTACTGGGCGATTGCATCAACTTAGATGCTTCTCCTGTGTTCTACTGTGCTGCTTGTATTGTCCCCTCATAACCCAGCACGCGGCAAGGGCTGGCAGACCATAAATGTAACCGTTTCAGAGAGAAATGCGACCAATGTGACGATGTCGCGTTATATCGATTCGATGGTGAATGACGAAACACGGAGATTTTCTAAGGTTTTTACTACATATTAACACTTTTCACATTTTCTCGTGTTACGTGGCTGCCAGTCCTCGGTTCATGCAAAATCTTAAGGTCCTCGGTCATGTCCAAGGCACCAAACCGACCAATAATTCAATAATCGATAACTAAAACTATAAATGTAGCTCTTCTTACTGGGCGATTGCATCAACTTAGATGCTTCTCCTGTGTTTTACTGTGCTGCTTGTATTGTCCCTATATACCGCAGCACGCGACAAGGGCTGGCAGACCATAAATGTAACCGTTTCAGAGAGAAATGCGACCAATGTGACGATCTCGCGTTATATCGATTCGATGGTGAATGACGAAACACGGAGATTTTCTAAGGTTTTTACTACATATTAACACTTTTCACATTTTCTCGTGTTACGTGGCTGCCAGTCCTCGGTTCATGCAAAATCTTAAGGTCCTCGGTCATGTCCAAGGCACAAAACCGACCAATAATTCAATAATCGATAACTAAAACTATAAATGTAGCTCTTCTTACTGTGCGATTGCATCAACTTAGATGCTTCCCCCTGTGTTCTACTGTGCTGCTTGTATTGTCCCCACATACCGCAGCACGCGACAAGGGCTGGCAGGCCATAAATGTAACCGTTTCAGAGAGAAATGCGACCAATGTGACGATCTCGCGTTATATCGATTCGATGGTGAATGACGAAACACGGAGATTTTCTAAGGTTTTTACTACATATTAACACTTTTCACATTTTCTCGTGTTACGTGGCTGCCAGTCCTCGGTTCATGCAAAATCTTAAGGTCCTCGGTCATGTCCAAGGCACCAAACCGACCAATAATTCAATAATCGATAACTAAAACTATAAATGTAGCTCTTCTTACTGGCCGATTGCATCAACTTAGATGCTTCTCCTGTGTTCTACTGTGCTGCTTGTATTGTCCCCACATACCGCAGCACGCGACAAGGGCTGGCAGACCATAAATGTAACCGTTTCAGAGAGAAATGCGACCAATGTGACGATCTCGCGTTATATCGATTCGATGGTGAATGACGAAACACGGAGATTTTCTAAGGTTTTTACTACATATTAACACTTTTCACATTTTCTCGTGTTACGTGGCTGCCAGTCCTCGGTTCATGCAAAATCTTAAGGTCCTCAGTCATGTCCAAGGCACCAAACCGACCAATAATTCAGTAATCGATAACTAAAACTATAAATGTAGTTCTTCTTACTGGGCGATTGCATCAACTTAGATGCTTCTCCTGTGTTCTACTGTGCTGCTTGTATTGTCCCCACATACCGCAGCACGCGACAAGGGATGGCAGACCATAAATGTAACTGTTTCAGAGAGAAATGCGACCAATGTGACGATCTCGCGTTATTTCGATTCGATGGTGAATGACGAAACACGGAGATTTTCTAAGGTTTTTACTACATATTAACACTTTTCACATTTTCTCGTGTTACGTGGCTGCCAGTCCTCGGTTCATGCAAAATCTTAAGGTCCTCGGTCATGTCCAAGGCACCAAACCGACCAATAATTCATTAATCGATAGCTAAAACTATAAATGTAGCTCTTCTTACTGGGCGATTGCATCAACTTAGATGCTTCTCCTGTGTTCTACTGTGCTGCTTGTATTGTCCCCACATACCCCAGCACGCGACAAGGGCTGGCAGACCATAAATGTAACCGTTTCAGAGAGAAATGCGACCAATGTGAAGATCTCGCGTTATATCGATTCGATGGTGAATGACGAAACACGGAGATTTTCTAAGGTTTTTACTACATATTAACACTTTTCACATTTTCTCGTGTTACGTGGCTGCCAGTCCTCGGTCCATGCAAAATCTTAAGGTCCTAGGTCATGGCCAATGCACCAAACCGACCAATAATTCAATAATCGATAACTAAAACTATAAAAGTAGTTCTTCTTACTGGGCGATTGCATCAACTTAGATGCTTCTCCTGTGTTCTACTGTGCTGCTTGTATTGTCCCCACATAACCCAGCACGCGACAAGGGCTGGCAGACCATAAATGTAACCGTTTCAGAGAGAAATGCGACCAATGTGACGATCTCGCGTTATATCGATTCGATGGTGAATGACGAAACACGGAGATTTTCTAAGGTTTCTACTACATATTAACACTTTTCATTTTCTCGTGTTACGTGGCTGCCAGTCCTCGGTTCATGCAAAATCTTAAGGTCCTCGGTCATGTCCAAGGCACCAAACCGACCAATAATTCAATAATCGATAACTAAAACTATAAATGTAGCTCTTCTTACTGGGCGATTGCATCAACTTAGATGCTTCTCCTGTGTTCTACTGTGCTGCTTGTATTGTCCCCACATACCGCAGCACGCGACAAGGGCTGGCAGACCATAATTGTTACCGTTTCAGAGAGAAATGCGACCAATGTGACGATCTCGCGTTATATCGATTCGATGGTGAATGACGAAACACGGAGATTTTCTAAGGTTTTTACTACATATTAACACTTTTCACATTTTCTCGTGTTACGTGGCTGCCAGTCCTCGGTTCATGCAAAATCTTAACGTCCTCGGTCATGTCCAAGGCACCAAACCGACCAATAATTCAATAATCGATAACTAAACCTATAAATGTAGCTCTTCTTACTGGGCGATTGCATCAACTTAGATGCTTCTCCTGTGTTCTACTGTGCTGCTTGTATTGTCCCTACATACCGCAGCACGCGACAAGGGCTGGCAGACCATAAATGTAACCGTTTCAGAGAGAAATGCGACCAATGTGACGATCTCGCGTTATATCGATTCGATGGTGAATGACGAAACACGGAGATTTTCTAAGGTTTTTACTACATATTAACACTTTTCACATTTTCTCGTGTTACGTGGCTGCCAGTCCTCGGTTCATGCAAAATCTTAAGGTCCTAGGTCATGTCCAAGGCACCAAACCGACCAATAATTCAATAATCGATAACTAAAACTATAAATGTAGCTCTTCTTACTGGGCGATTGCATCAACTTAGATGCTTCTCCTGTGTTCTACTGTGCTGCTTGTATTGTCCCCACATACCGCAGCACGCGACAAGGGCTGGCAGACCATAAATGTAACCGTTTCAGAGAGAAATGCGACCAATGTGACGATCTCGCGTTATATCGATTCGATGGTGAATGACGAAACACGGAGATTTTCTAAGGTTTTTACTACATATTAACACTTTTCACATTTTCTCGTGTTACGTGGCTGCCAGTCCTCGGTTCATGCAAAATCTTAAGGTCCTCGGTCATGTCCAAGGCACCAAACCGACCAATAATTCAATAATCGATAACTAAACCTATAAATGTAGCTCTTCTTACTGGGCGATTGCATCAACTTAGATGCTTCTCCTGTGTTCTACTGTGCTGCTTGTATTGTCCCCACATACCGCAGCACGCGACAAGGGCTGGCAGACCATAAATGTAACCGTTTCAGAGAGAAATGCGACCAATGTGACGATCTCGCGTTATATCGATTCGATGGTGAATGACGAAACACGGAGATTTTCTAAGGTTTTTACTACATATTAACACTTTTCACATTTTCTCTTGTTACGTGGCTGCCAGTCCTCGGTTCATGCAAAATCTTAAGGTCCTAGGTCATGTCCAAGGCACCAAACCGACCAATAATTCAATAATCGATAACTAAAACTATAAATGTAGCTCTTCTTACTGGGCGATTGCATCAACTTAGATGCTTCTCCTGTGTTCTACTGTGCTGCTTGTATTGTCCCCACATAACCCAGCACGCGACAAGGGCTGGCAGACCATAAATGTAACCGTTTCAGAGAGAAATGCGACCAATGTGACGATCTCGCGTTATATCGATTCGATGGTGAATGACGAAACACGGAGATTTTCTAAGGTTTTTACTACATATTAACACTTTTCACATTTTCTCGTGTTACGTGGCTGCCAGTCCTCGGTTCATGCAAAATCTTAAGGTCCTCGGTCATGTCCAAGGCACCAAACCGACCAATAATTCAATAATCTATAACTAAAACTATAAATGTAGCTCTTCTTACTGGCCGATTGCATCAACTTAGATGATTCTCCTGTGTTCTACTGTGCTGCTTGTATTGTCCCCACATAACCCAGCACGCGACAAGGGCTGGCAGACCATAAATGTAACCGTTTCAGAGAGAAATGCGACCAATGTGACGATCTCGCGTTATATCGATTCGATGGTGAATGACGAAACACGAGGATTTTCTAAAGTTTTTACTACATATTAACACTTTTCATATTTTCTCGTGTTACGTGGCTGCCAGTCCTCGGTTTATGCAAAATCTCAAGGTCCTCGGTCGTGTCCAAGGCACCAAACCGACCAATAATTCAATAATCGATAACTAAAACTATAAATGTAGCTCTTCTTACTGGGCGATTGCATCAACTTAGATGCTTCTCCTGTGTTCTACTGTGCTGCTTGTATTGTCCCCACATACCGCAGCACGCGACAAGGGCTGGCAGACCATAAATGTAACCGTTTCAGAGAGAAATGCGACCAATGTGACGAACTCGCGTTATATCGATTCGATGGTGAATGACGAAACACGGAGATTTTCTAAGGTTTTTACTACATATTAACACTTTTCACATTTTCTCGTGTTACGTGGCTGCCAGTCCTCGGTTCATGCAAAATCTTAAGGTCCTCGGTCATGTCCAAGGCACCAAACCGACCAATAATTCAATAATCGATAACTAAAACTATAAATGTAGCTCCTCTTACTGGGCGATTGCATCAACTTAGATGCTTCTCCTGTGTTCTACTGTGCTGCTTGTATTGTCCCCACATAACCCAGCACGCGACAAGGGCTGGCAGACCATAAATGTAACCGTTTCAGAGAGAAATGCGACCAATGTGACGATCTCGCGTTATATCGATTCGATGGTGAATGACGAAACACGGAGATTTTCTAAGGTTTTTACTACATATTAACACTTTTCACATTTTCTCGTGTTACGTGGCTGCCAGTCCTCGGTTCATGCAAAATCTTAAGGTCCTCGGTCATGTCCAAGGCACCAAACCGACCAATAATTCAATAATCGATAACTAAAACTATAAATGTAGCTCTTCTTACTGGGCGATTGCATCAACTTAGATGCTTCTCCTGTGTTCTACTGTGAGCTTGTATTGTCCCCACATACCACAGCACGCGACAAGGGCTGGCAGACCATAAATGTAACCGTCTCAGAGAGAAATGCGACCAATGTGACGATCTCGCGTTATATCGATTCGATGGTGAATGACGAAACACGGAGATTTTCTAAGGTTTTTACAACATATTAACACTTTCACATTTTCTCGTGTTACGTGGGTACCAGTCCTCGGTTCATGCAAAATCTTAAGGTCCTAGGTCATGTCCAAGACACCAAACCGACCAATAATTCAATAATCGATAACTAAAACTATAAATGTAGCTCTTCTTACTGGGCGATTGCATCAACTTAGATGCTTCTCCTGTGTTCTACTGTGCTGCTTGTATTGTCCCCACATAACCCAGCACGCGACAAGGGCTGGCAGACCATAAATGTAACCGTTTCAGAGAGAAATGCGACCAATGTGACGATCTCGCGTTATATCGATTCGATGGTGAATGACGAAACACGGAGATTTTCTAAGGTTTTTACTACATATTAACACTTTTCACATTTTCTCGTGTTACGTGGCTGCCAGTCCTCGGTTCACGCAAAATCTCTAGGTCCTCGGTCATGTCCAAGGCACCAAACCGACCAATAATTCAATAATCGATAACTAAAACTATAAATGTAGCTCTTCTTACTGGGCGATTGCATCAACTTAGATGCTTCTCCTGTGTTCTACTGTGCTGCTTGTATTGTCCCCACATACCGCAGCACGCGACAAGGGCTGGCAGACCATAAATGTAACCGTTTCAGACAGAAATGCGACCAATGTGACGATCTCGCGTTGTATCGATTCGATGGTGAATGACGAAACACGGAGATTTTCTAAGGTTTTTACTACATATTAACACTTTTCACATTTTCTCGTGTTACGTGTCTGCCAGTCCTCGGTTCATGCAATATCTTAAGGTCCTCGGTCATGTCCAAGGCACCAAACCGACCAATAATTCAATAATCGATAACTAAAACTATAAATGTAGCTCTTCTTACTGGGCGATTGCATCAACTTAGATGCTTCTCCTGTGTTCTACTGTGCTGCTTGTATTGTCCCCACATACCCCAGCACGCGACAAGGGCTGGCAGACCATAAATGTAACCGTTTCAGAGAGAAATGCGACCAATGTGACGATCTCGCGTTATATCGATTCGATGGTGAATGACGAAACACGGAGATTTTCTAAGGTTTTTACTACATATTAACACTTTTCACATTTTCTCGTGTTACGTGGCTGCCAGTCCTCGGATCATGCAAAATCTTAAGGTCCTCGGTCATGTCCAAGGCACCAAATCGACCAATAATTCAATAATCGATAACTAAAACTATAAATGTAGCTCTTCTTACTGGGCGATTGCATCAACTTAGATGCTTCTCCTGTGTTCTACTGTGAGCTTGTATTGTCCCCACATACCGCAGCACGCGACAAGGGCTGGCAGACCATAAATGTAACCGTTTCAGAGAGAAATGCGACCAATGTGACGATCTCGCGTTATATCGATTCGATGGTGAATGACGAAACACGGAGATTTTCTAAGGTTTTTACTACATATTAACACTTTTCACATTTTCTCGTGTTACGTGGCTGCCAGTCCTCGGTTCATGCAAAATCTTAAAGTCCTCGGTCATGTCCAAGACACCAAACCGACCAATAATTCAATAATCGATAGCTAAAACTATAAATGTAGCTCTTCTTACTGGGCGATTGCATCAACTTAGATGCTTCTCCTGTGTTCTACTGTGCTGCTTGTATTGTCCCCACATAACGCAGCACGCGACAAGGGCTGGCAGACCATAAATGTAACCGTTTCAGAGAGAAATGCGACCAATGTGACTATCTCGCGTTATATCGATTCGATGGTGAATGACGAAACACGGAGATTTTCTAAGGTTTTTACTACATATTAACACTTTTCACATTTTCTCGTGTTACGTGGCAGCCAGTCCTCGGTTCATGCAAAATCTTAAGGTCCTCGGTCATGTCCAAGGCACCAAACCGACCAATAATTCAATAATCGATAACTAAAACTATAAATGTAGCTCTTCTTACTTAGCGATTGCATCAACTTAGATGCTTCTCCTGTGTTCTACTGTGAGCTTGTATTGTCCCCACATACCGCAGCACGCGACAAGGGCTGGCAGACCATAAATGTAACCGTTTCAGAGAGAAATGCGACCAATGTGACGATCTCGCGTTATATCGATTCGATGGTGAATGACGAAACACGGAGATTTTCTAAGGTTTTTACTACATATTAACACTTTTCACATTTTCTCGTGTTACGTGGCTGCCAGTCCTCGGTTCATGCAAAATCTTAAAGTCCTCGGTCATGTCCAAGACACCAAACCGACCAATAATTCAATAATAGATAGCTAAAACTATAAATGTAGCTCTTCTTACTGGGTGATTGCATCAACTTAGATGCTTCTCCTGTGTTCTACTGTGCTGCTTGTATTGTCCCCACATAACGCAGCACGCGACAAGGGCTGGCAGACCATAAATGTAACCGTTTCAGAGAGAAATGCGACCAATGTGACGATCTCGCGTTATATCGATTCGATGGTGAATGACGAAACACGGAGATTTTCTAAGGTTTTTACTACATATTAACACTTTTCACATTTTCTCGTGTTACGTGGCAGCCAGTCCTCGGTTCATGCAAAATCTTAAGGTCCTCGGTCATGTCCAAGGCACCAAACCGACCAACAATTCAATAATCGATAACTAAAACTATAAATGTAGCTCTTCTTACTTAGCGATTGCATAAACTTAGATGCTTCTCCTGTGTTCTACTGTGAGCTTGTATTGTCCCCACATACCGCAGCACGCGACAAGGGCTGGCAGACCATAAATGTAACCGTTTCAGAGAGAAATGCGACCAATGTGACGATCTCGCGTTATATCGATTCGATGGTGAATGACGAAACACGGAGATTTTCTAAGGTTTTTACTACATATTAACACTTTTCACATTTTCTCGTGTTACGTGGCTGCCAGTCCTCGGTTCATGCAAAATCTTAAGGTCCTAGGTCATGTCCAAGGCACCAAACCGACTAATAATTCAATAATCGATAACTAAAACTATAAATGTAGCTCTTCTTACTGGGCGATTGCATCAACTTAGATGCTTCTCCTGTGTTCTACTGTGCTGCTTGTATTGTCCCCACATACCGCAGCACGCGACAAGGGCTGGCAGACCATAAATGTAACCGTTTCAGAGAGAAATGCGACCAATGTGACGATCTCGCGTTATATCGATTCGATGGTGAATGACGAAACACGGAGATTTTCTAAGGTTTTTACTACATATTAACACTTTTCACATTTTCTCGTGTTACGTGGCTGCCAGTCCTCGGGTCATGCAAAATCTTAAGGTCCTCGGTCATGTCCAAGGCACCAAACCGACCAATAATTCAATAATCGATAACTAAAACTATAAATGTAGCTCTTCTTACTGGGCGATTGCATCAACTTAGATGCTTCTCCTGTGTTCTACTGTGCTGCTTGTATTGTCCCCACATAACCCAGCACGCGACAAGGGCTGGCAGACCATAAATGTAACCGTTTCAGAGAGAAATGCGACCAATGTGACGATCTCGCGTTATATCGATTCGATGGTGAATGACGAAACACGGAGATTTTCTAAGGTTTTTACTACATATTAACACTTTTCACATTTTCTCGTGTTACGTGGCTGCCAGTCCTCGGTTTATGCAAAATCTCAAGGTCCTCGGTCATGTCCAAGGCACCAAACCGACCAATAATTCAATAATCGATAACTAAAACTATAAATGTAGCTCTTCTTACTGGGCGATTGCATCAACTTAGATGCTTCTCCTGTGTTCTACTGTGCTGCTTGTATTGTCCCCACATACCGCAGCACGCGACAAGGGCTGGCAGACCATAAATGTAACCGTTTCAGAGAGAAATGCGACCAATGTGACGATCTCGCGTTATATCGATTCGATGGTGAATGACGAAACACGGAGATTTTCTAAGGTTTTTACTACATATTAACACTTTTCACATTTTCTCGTGTTACGTGGCTGCCAGTCCTCGGTTCATGCAAAATCTTAAGGTCCTCGGTCATGTCCAAGACACCAAACCGACCAATAATTCAATAATCGATAGCTAAAACTATAAATGTAGCTCTTCTTACTGGGCGATTGCATCAACTTAGATGCTTCTCCTGTGTTCTACTGTGCTGCTTGTATTGTCCCCACATACCGCAGCACGCGACAAGGGCTGGCAGACCATAAATGTAACCGTTTCAGAGAGAAATGCGACCAATGTGACTATCTCGCGTTATATCGATTCGATGGTGAATGACGAAACACGGAGATTTTCTAAGGTTTTTACTACATATTAACACTTTTCACATTTTCTCGTGTTACGTGGCAGCCAGTCCTCGGTTCATGCAAAATCTTAAGGTCCTCGGTCATGTCCAAGGCACCAAACCGACCAATAATTCAATAATCGATAACTAAAACTATAAATGTAGCTCTTCTTATTTAGCGATTGCATCAACATAGATGCTTCTCCTGTGTTCTACTGTGAGCTTGTATTGTCCCCAAATACCGCAGCACGCGACAAGGGCTGGCAGACCATAAATGTAACCGTTTCAGAGAGAAATGCGACCAATGTGACGATCTCGCGTTATATCGATTCGATGGTGAATGACGAATCACGGAGATTTTCTAAGGTTTTTATTACATATTAACACTTTTCACATTTTCTCGTGTTACGTGGCAGCCAGTCCTCGGTTCATGCAAAATCTTAAGGTACTAGGTCATGTCCAAAGCACCAAACCGACCAATAATTCAATAATCGATAACTAAAACTATAAATGTAGCTCTTCTTACTGGGCGATAGCATCAACTTAGATGCTTCTCCTGTGTTCTACTGTGCTGCTTGTATTGTCCCCACATAACCCAGCACGCGACAAGGGCTGGCAGACCATAAATGTAACCGTTTCAGAGAGAAATGCGACCAATGTGACGATCTCGCGTTATATCGATTCGATGGTGAATGACGAAACACGGAGATTTTCTAAGGTTTTTACTACATATTAACACTTTTCACATTTTCTCGTGTTACGTGGGTACCAGTCCTCGGTTCATGCAAAATCTCACGGTCCTCGGTCATGTCCAAGGCACCAAACCGACCAATAATTCAATAATCGATAGCTAAAACTATAAATGTAGCTCTTCTTACTGGGCGATTGCATCAACTTAGATGCTTCTCCTGTGTTCTACTGTGCTGCTTGTATTGTCCCCACATACCGCAGCACGCGACAAGGGCTGGCAGACCATAAATTTAACCGTTTCACAGAGAAATGCGACCAATGTGACGATCTCGCGTTGTATCGATTCGATGGTGAATGACGAAACACGGAGATTTTCTAAGGTTTTTATTACATATTAACACTTTTCACATTTTCTCGTGTTACGTGGCAGCCAGTCCTCGGTTCATGCAAAATCTTAAGGTCCTAGGTCATGTCCAAGGCACCAAACCGACCAATAATTCAATAATCGATAACTAAAACTATAAATGTAGCTCTTCTTACTGGGCGATAGCATCAACTTAGATGCTTCTCCTGTGTTCTACTGTGCTGCTTGTATTGTCCCCACATAACCCAGCACGCGACAAGGGCTGGCAGACCATAAATGTAACCGTTTCAGAGAGAAATGCGACCAATGTGACGATCTCGCGTTATATCGATTCGATGGTGAATGACGAAACACGGAGATTTTCTAAGGTTTTTACTACATATTAACACTTTTCACATTTTCTCGTGTTACGTGGGTACCAGTCCTCGGTTCATGCAAAATCTTAAGGTCCTAGGTCATGTCCAAGGCACCAAACCGACCAATAATTCAATAATCGATAACTAAAACTATAAATGTAGCTCTTCTTACTGGGCGATTGCATCAACTTAGATGCTTCTCCTGTGTTCTACTGTGCTGCTTGTATTGTCCCCACATAACCCAGTACGCGACAAGGGCTGGCAGACCATAAATGTAACCGTTTCAGAGAGAAATGCGACCAATGTGACGATCTCGCGTTATATCGATTCGATGGTGAATGACGAAACACGGAGATTTTCTAAGGTTTTTACTACATATTAACACTTTTCACATTTTCTCGTGTTACGTGGCTGCCAGTCCTCGGTTCATGCAAAATCTCACGGTCCTCGGTCATGTCCAAGGCACCAAACCGACCAATAATTCAATAATCGATAGCTAAAACTATAAATGTAGCTCTTCTTACTGGGCGATTGCATCAACTTAGATGCTTCTCCTGTGTTCTACTGTGCTGCTTGTATTGTCCCCACATACCGCAGCACGCGACAAGGGCTGGCAGACCATAAATTTAACCGTTTCACAGAGAAATGCGACCAATGTGACGATCTCGCGTTGTATCGATTCGATGGTGAATGACGAAACACGGAGATTTTCTAAGGTTTTTAATACATATTAACACTTTTCACATTTTCTCGTGTTACGTGGCTGCCAGTCCTCGGTTCATGCAAAATCTTAAAGTCCTCGGTCATGTCCAAGGCACCAAACCGACCAATAATTCAATAATCGATAACTAAAACTATAAATGTAGCTCTTCTTACTGGGCGATAGCATCAACTTAGATGCTTCTCCTGTGTTCTACTGTGCTGCTTGTATTGTCCCCACA
Organism: Schistocerca nitens; assembly: GCF_023898315.1. Taxonomy (NCBI): domain Eukaryota; kingdom Metazoa; phylum Arthropoda; class Insecta; order Orthoptera; family Acrididae; genus Schistocerca; species Schistocerca nitens. Next base: position 67,157,601 of record NC_064625.1, read on the forward strand.
TAACCCAGCACGCGACAAGGGCTGGCAGACCATAAATGTAACCGTTTCAGAGAGAAATGCGACCAATGTGACGATCTCGCGTTATATCGATTCGATGGTGAATGACGAAACACGGAGATTTTCTAAGGTTTTTACTACATATTAACACTTTTCACATTTTCTCGTGTTACGTGGGTACCAGTCCTCGGTTCATGCAAAATCTTAAGGTCCTAGGTCATGTCCAAGGCACCAAACCGACCAATAATTCAATAATCGATAACTAAAACTATAAATGTAGCTCTTCTTACTGGGCGATTGCATCAACTTAGATGCTTCTCCTGTGTTCTACTGTGCTGCTTGTATTGTCCCCACATAACCCAGTACGCGACAAGGGCTGGCAGACCATAAATGTAACCGTTTCAGAGAGAAATGCGACCAATGTGACGATCTCGCGTTATATCGATTCGATGGTGAATGACGAAACACGGAGATTTTCTAAGGTTTTTACTACATATTAACACTTTTCACATTTTCTCGTGTTACGTGGCTGCCAGTCCTCGGTTCATGCAAAATCTCACGGTCCTCGGTCATGTCCAAGGCACCAAACCGACCAATAATTCAATAATCGATAGCTAAAACTATAAATGTAGCTCTTCTTACTGGGCGATTGCATCAACTTCGATGCTTCTCCTGTGTTCTACTGTGCTGCTTGTATTGTCCCCACATACCGCAGCACGCGACAAGGGCTGGCAGACCATAAATTTAACCGTTTCAGAGAGAAATGCGACCAATGTGACGATCTCGCGTTGTATCGATTCGATGGTGAATGACGAAACACGGAGATTTTCTAAGGTTTTTACTACATATTAACACTTTTCACATTTTCTCGTGTTACGTGGCTGCCAGTCCTCGGTTCATGCAAAATCTTAAAGTCCTCGGTCATGTCCAAGACACCAAACCGACCAATAATTCAATAATCGATAGCTAAAACTATAAATGTAGCTCATCTTACTGGGCGATTGCATCAACTTAGATGCTTCTCCTGTGTTCTACTGTGCTGCTTGTATTGTCCCCACATACCGCAGCACGCGACAAGGGCTGGCAGACCATAAATGTAACCGTTTCAGAGAGAAATGCGACCAATGTGACGATCTCGCGTTATATCGATTCGATGGTGAATGACGAAACACGGAGATTTTCTAAGGTTTTTACTACATATTAACACTTTTCACATTTTCTCGTGTTACGTGGCAGCCAGTCCTCGGTTCATGCAAAATCTTAAGGTCCTCGGTCATGTCCAAGGCACCAAACCGACTAATAATTCAATAATCGATAACTAAAACTATAAATGTAGCTCTTCTTACTTAGCGATTGCATCAACTTAGATGCTTCTCCTGTGTTCTACTGTGAGCTTGTATTGTCCCCACATACCGCAGCACGCGACAAGGGCTGGCAGACCATAAATGTAACCGTTTCAGAGAGAAATGCGACCAATGTGACGATCTCGCGTTATATCGATTCGATGGTGAATGACGAAACACGGAGATTTTCTAAGGTTTTTACTACATATTAACACTTTTCACATTTTCTCGTGTTACGTGGCAGCCAGTCCTCGGTTCATGCAAAATCTTAAGGTCCTAGGTCATGTCCAAGGCACCAAACCGACCAATAATTCAATAATCGATAACTAAAACTATAAATGTAGCTCTTCTTACTGGGCGATTGCATCAACTTAGATGCTTCTCCTGTGTTCTACTGTGAGCTTGTATTGTCCCCACATAACCCAGCACGCGACAAGGGCTGGCAGACCATAAATGTAACCGTTTCAGAGAGAAATGCGACCAATGTGACGATCTCGCGTTATATCGATTCGATGGTGAATGACGAAACACGGAGATTTTCTAAGGTTTTTACTACATATTAACACTTTTCACATTTTCTCGTGTTACGTGGCTGCCAGTCCTCGGTTCATGCAAAATCTTAAGGTCCTAGGTCATGTCCAAGGCACCAAACCGACCAATAATTCAATAATCGATAACTAAAACTATAAATGTAGCTCTTCTTACTGGGCGATTGCATCAACTTCGATGCTTCTCCTGTGTTCTACTGTGCTGCTTGTATTGTCTCCACATAACCCAGCACGCGACAAGGGCTGGCAGACCATAAATGTAACCGTTTCAGAGAGAAATGCGATCAATGTGACGATCTCGCGTTGTATCGATTCGATGGTGAATGACGAAACACGGAGATTTTCTAAGGTTTTTACTACATATTAACACTTTTCACATTTTCTCGTGTTACGTGGCTGCCAGTCCTCGGTTCATGCAAAATCTTAAAGTCCTCGGTCATGTCCAAGACACCAAACCGACCAATAATTCAATAATCGATAGCTAAAACTATAAATGTAGCTCATCTTACTGGGCGATTGCATCAACTTAGATGCTTCTCCTGTGTTCTACTGTGCTGCTTGTATTGTCCCCACATAACGCAGCACGCGACAAGGGCTGGCAGATCATAAATGTAACCGTTTCAGAGAGAAATGCGACCAATGTGACTATCTCGCGTTATATCGATTCGATGGTGAATGACGAAACACGGAGATTTTCTAAGGTTTTTACTACATATTAACACTTTTCACATTTTCTCGTGTTACGTGGCAGCCAGTCCTCGGTTCATGCAAAATCTTAAGGTCCTCGGTCATGTCCAAGGCACCAAACCGACTAATAATTCAATAATCGATAACTAAAACTATAAATGTAGCTCTTCTTACTTAGCGATTGCATCAACTTAGATGCTTCTCCTGTGTTCTACTGTGAGCTTGTATTGTCCCCACATACCGCAGCACGCGACAAGGGCTGGCAGACCATAAATGTAACCGTTTCAGAGAGAAATGCGACCAATGTGACGATCTCGCGTTATATCGATTCGATGGTGAATGACGAAACACGGAGATTTTCTAAGGTTTTTACTACATATTAACACTTTTCACATTTTCTCGTGTTACGTGGCAGCCAGTCCTCGGTTCATGCAAAATCTTAAGGTCCTCGGTCATGTCCAAGGCACCAAACCGACCAATAATTCAATAATCGATAACTAAAACTATAAATGTAGCTCTTCTTACTGGGCGATTGCATCAACTTAGATGCTTCTCCTGTGTTCTACTGTGCTGCTTGTATTGTCCCCACATAACCCAGCACGCGACAAGGGCTGGCAGACCATAAATGTAACCGTTTCAGAGAGAAATGCGACCAATGTGACGATCTCGCGTTATATCGATTCGATGGTGAATGACGAAACACGGAGATTTTCTAAGGTTTTTACTACATATTAACACTTTTCACATTTTCTCGTGTTACGTGGCTGCCAGTCCTCGGTTCATGCAAAATCTTAAGGTCCTAGGTCATGTCCAAGGCACCAAACCGACCAATAATTCAATAATCGATAACTAAAACTATAAATGTAGCTCTTCTTACTGGGCGATTGCATCAACTTCGATGCTTCTCCTGTGTTCTACTGTGCTGCTTGTATTGTCTCCACATAACCCAGCACGCGACAAGGGCTGGCAGACCATAAATGTAACCGTTTCAGAGAGAAATGCGATCAATGTGACGATCTCGCGTTATATCGATTCGATGGTGAATGACGAAACACGGAGATTTTCTAAGGTTTTTACTACATATTAACACTTTTCACATTTTCTCGTGTTACGTGGCTGCCAGTCCTCGGTTCATGCAAAATCTCAAGGTCCTCGGTCATGTCCAAGGCACCAAACCGATCAATAATTCAATAATCGATAACTAAAACTATAAATGTAGCTCTTCTTACTGGGCGATTGCATCAACTTAGATGCTTCTCCTGTGTTCTACTGTGCTGCTTGTATTGTCCCCACATACCGCAGCACGCGACAAGGGCTGGCAGACCATAAATGTAACCGTTTCAGAGAGAAATGACACCAATGTGACGATCTCGTGTTATATCGATTCGATGGTGAATGACGAAACACGGAGATTTTCTAAGGTTTTTACTACATATTAACACTTTTCACATTTTCTCGTGTTACGTGGCTGCCAGTCCTCGGTTCATGCAAAATCTTAAAGTCCTCGGTCATGTCCAAGACACCAAACCGACCAATAATTCAATAATCGATAGCTAAAACTATAAATGTAGCTCTTCTTACTGGGCGATTGCATCAACTTAGATGCTTCTCCTGTGTTCTACTGTGAGCTTGTATTGTCCCCACATACTGCAGCACGCGACAAGGGCTGGCAGACCATAAATGTAACCGTTTCAGAGAGAAATGCGACCAATGTGACGATCTCGCATTATATCGATTCGATGGTGAATGACGAAACACGGTGATTTTCTAAGGTTTTTACTACATATTAACACTTTTCACATTTTCTCGTGTTACGTGGCTGCCAGTCCTCGGTTCATGCAAAATCTTAAGGTCCTCGGTCATGTCCAAGACACCAAACCGACCATTAATTCAATAATCGATAGCTAAAACTATAAATGTAGCTCTTCTTACTGGGCGATTGCATCAACTTAGATGCTTCTCCTGTGTTCTACTGTGCTGCTTGTATTGTCCCCACATAACCCAGCACGCGACAAGGGCTGGCAGACCATAAATGTAACCGTTTCAGAGAGAAATGCGACCAATGTGACGATCTCGCGTTATATCGATTCGATGGTGAATGACGAAACACGGAGATTTTCTAAGGTTTTTACTACATATTAACACTTTTCACATTTTCTCGTGTTACGTGGGTACCAGTCCTCGGTTCATGCAAAATCTTAAGGTCCTAGGTCATGTCCAAGGCACCAAACCGACCAATAATTCAATAATCGATAACTAAAACTATAAATGTAGCTCTTCTTACTGGGCGATTGCATCAACTTAGATGCTTCTCCTGTGTTCTACTGTGCTGCTTGTATTGTCCCCACATAACCCAGCACGCGACAAGGGCTGGCAGACCATAAATGTAACCGTTTCAGAGAGAAATGCGACCAATGTGACGATCTCGCGTTATATCGATTCGATGGTGAATGACGAAACACGGAGATTTTCTAAGGTTTTTACTACATATTAACACTTTTCACATTTTCTCGTGTTACGTGGCTGCCAGTCCTCGGTTCATGCAAAATCTCAAGGTCCTCGGTCATGTCCAAGGCACCAAACCGACCAATAATTCAATAATCGATAGCTAAAACTATAAATGTAGCTCTTCTTACTGGGCGATTGCATCAACTTAGATGCTTCTCCTGTGTTCTACTGTGCTGCTTGTATTGTCCCCACATACCGCAGCACGCGACAAGGGCTGGCAGACCATAAATTTAACCGTTTCAGAGAGAAATGCGACCAATGTGACGATCTCGCGTTGTATCGATTCGATGGTGAATGACGAAACACGGAGATTTTCTAAGGTTTCTACTACATATTAACACTTTTCACATTTTCTCGTGTTACGTGGCTGCCAGTCCTCGGTTCATGCAAAATCTTAAAGTCCGCGGTCATGTCCAAGACACCAAACCGACCAATAATTCAATAATCGATAGCTAAAACTATAAATGTAGCTCTTCTTACTGGGCGATTGCATCAACTTAGATGCTTCTCCTGTGTTCTACTGTGCTGCTTGTATTGTCCCCACATAACGCAGCACGCGACAAGGGCTGGCAGATCATAAATGTAACCGTTTCAGAGAGAAATGCGACCAATGTGATTATCTCGCGTTATATCGATTCGATGGTGAATGACGAAACACGGAGATTTTCTAAGGTTTTTACTACATATTAACACTTTTCACATTTTCTCGTGTTACGTGGCAGCCAGTCCTCGGTTCATGCAAAATCTTAAGGTCCTCGGTCATGTCCAAGGCACCAAACCGACTAATAATTCAATAATCGATAACTAAAACTATAAATGTAGCTCTTCTTACTTAGCGATTGGATCAACTTAGATGCTTCTCCTGTGTTCTACTGTGAGCTTGTATTGTCCCCACATACCGCAGCACGCGACAAGGGCTGGCAGACCATAAATGTAACCGTTTCAGAGAGAAGTGCGACCAATGTGACGATCTCGCGTTATATCGATTCGATGGTGAATGACGAAACACGGAGATTTTCTAAGGTTTTTACTACATATTAACACTTTTCACATTTTCTCGTGTTACGTGCCAGCCAGTCCTCGGTTCATGCAAAATCTTAAGGTCCTAGGTCATGTCCAAGGCACCAAACCGACCAATAATTCAATAATCGATAACTAAAACTATAAATGTAGCTCTTCTTACTGGGCGATTGCATCAACTTCGATGCTTCTCCTGTGTTCTACTGTGCTGCTTGTATTGTCTCCACATAACCCAGCACGCGACAAGGGCTGGCAGACCATAAATGTAACCGTTTCAGAGAGAAATGCGACCAATGTGACTATCTCGCGTTATATCGATTCGATGGTGAATGACGAAACACGGAGATTTTCTAAGGTTTTTACTACATATTAACTCTTTTCACGTTTTCTCGTGTTACGTGGCTGCCAGTCCTCGGTTCATGCAAAATCTTAAGGTCCTCGGTCATGTCCAAGGCACCAAACCGGCCAATAATTCAATAATCGATAACTAAAACTATAAATGTAGCTCTTCTTACTGGGCGATTGCATCAACTTAGATGCTTCTCCTGTGTTCTACTGTGAGCTTGTATTGTCCCCACATACCGCAGCACGCGACAAGGGCTGGCAGACCATAAATGTAACCGTTTCAGAGAGAAATGCGACCAATGTGACGATCTCGCGTTATATCGATTCGATGGTGAATGACGAAACACGGTGATTTTCTAAGGTTTTTACTACATATTAACACTTTTCACATTTTCTCGTGTTACGTGGCTGCCAGTCCTCGGTTCATGCAAAATCTTAAGGTCCTCGGTCATGTCCAAGACACCAAACCGACCATTAATTCAATAATCGATAGCTAAAACTATAAATGTAGCTCTTCTTACTGGACGATTGCATCAACTTAGATGCTTCTCCTGTGTTCTACTGTGCTGCTTGTATTGTCCCCACATACCGCAGCACGCGACAAGGGCTGGCAGACCATAAATGTAACCGTTTCAGAGAGAAATGCGACCAATGTGACGATCTCGCGTTATATCGATTCGATGGTGAATGACGAAACACGGACATTGTCTAAGGTTTTTACTACATATTAACACTTTTCACATTTTCTCGTGTTACGTGGCTGCCAGTCCTCGGTTCATGCAAAACCTTAAGGTCCTCGGTCATGTCCAAGGCACCAAACCGACCAATAATTCTATAATCGATAACTAAAACTATAAATGTAGCTCTTCTTACTTAGCGATTGCATCAACTTAGATGCTTCTCCTGTGTTCTACTGTGCTGCTTGTATTGTCCCCACATACCGCAGCACGCGACAAGGGCTGGCAGACCATAAATGTAACCGTTTCAGAGAGAAATGCGACCAATGTGACGATCTCGCGTTATATCGATTCGATGGTGAATGACGAAACACGGAGATTTTCTAAGGTTTTTACTACATATTAACACTTTTCACATTTTCTCGTGTTACGTGGCAGCCAGTCCTCGGTTCATGCAAAATCTTAAGGTCCTGGGTCATGTCCATGGCACCAAACCGACCAATAATTCATTAATCGATAACTAAAACTATAAATGTAGCTCTTCTTACTGGGCGATTGCATCAACTTAGATGCTTCTCCTGTGTTCTACTGTGCTGCTTGTATTGTCCCCACATAACCCAGCACGCGACAAGGGCTGGCAGACCATAAATGTAACCGTTTCAGAGAGAAATGCGACCAATGTGACGATCTCGCGTTATATCGATTCGATGGTGAATGACGAAACACGGAGATTTTCTAAGTTTTTTAATACATATTAACACTTTTCACATTTTCTCGTGTTACGTGGCTGCCAGTCCTCGGTTCATGCAAAATCTTAAGGTCCTAGGTCATGTCCAAGGCACCAAACCGACCAATAATTCAATAATCGATAACTAAAACTATAAATGTAGCTCTTCTTACTGGGCGATTGCATCAACTTCGATGCTTCTCCTGTGTTCTACTGTGCTGCTTGTATTGTCCCCACATAACCCAGCACGCGACAAGGCCTGGCAGACCATAAATGTAACCGTTTCAGAGAGAAATGCGACCAATGTGACGATCTCGCGTTATATCGATTCGATGGTGAATGACGAAACACGGAGATTTTCTAAGGTTTTTACTACATATTAACACTTTTCACATTTTCTCGTGTTACGTGGCTGCCAGTCCTCGGTTCATGCAAAATCTCAAGGTCCTCGGTCATGTCCAAGGCACCAAACCGATCAATAATTCAATAATCGATAACTAAAACTATAAATGTAGCTCTTCTTACTGGGCGATTGCATCAACTTAGATGCTTCTCCTCTGTTCTACTGTGCTGCTTGTATTGTCCCCACATACCGCAGCACGCGACAAGGGCTGGCAGACCATAAATGTAACCGTTTCAGAGAGAAATGCGACCAATGTGACGATCTCGTGTTATATCGATTCGATGGTGAATGACGAAACACGGAGATTTTCTAAGGTTTTTACTACATATTAACACTTTTCACATTTTCTCGTGTTACGTGGCTGCCAGTCCTCGGTTCATGCAAAATCTTAAAGTCCTCGGTCATGTCCAAGACACCAAACCGACCAATAATTCAATAATCGATAGCTAAAACTATAAATGTAGCTCTTCTTACTGGGCGATTGCATCAACTTAGATGCTTCTCCTGTGTTCTACTGTGAGCTTGTATTGTCCCCACATACTGCAGCACGCGACAAGGGCTGGCAGACCATAAATGTAACCGTTTCAGAGAGAAATGCGACCAATGTGACGATCTCGCATTATATCGATTCGATGGTGAATGACGAAACACGGTGATTTTCTAAGGTTTTTACTACATATTAACACTTTTCACATTTTCTCGTGTTACGTGGCTGCCAGTCCTCGGTTCATGCAAAATCTTAAGGTCCTCGGTCATGTCCAAGACACCAAACCGACCATTAATTCAATAATCGATAGCTAAAACTATAAATGTAGCTCTTCTTACTGGGCGATTGCATCAACTTAGATGCTTCTCCTGTGTTCTACTGTGCTGCTTGTATTGTCCCCACATAACCCAGCACGCGACAAGGGCTGGCAGACCATAAATGTAACCGTTTCAGAGAGAAATGCGACCAATGTGACGATCTCGCGTTATATCGATTCGATGGTGAATGACGAAACACGGAGATTTTCTAAGGTTTTTACTACATATTAACACTTTTCACATTTTCTCGTGTTACGTGGGTACCAGTCCTCGGTTCATGCAAAATCTTAAGGTCCTAGGTCATGTCCAAGGCACCAAACCGACCAATAATTCAATAATCGATAACTAAAACTATAAATGTAGCTCTTCTTACTGGGCGATTGCATCAACTTAGATGCTTCTCCTGTGTTCTACTGTGCTGCTTGTATTGTCCCCACATAACCCAGCACGCGACAAGGGCTGGCAGACCATAAATGTAACCGTTTCAGAGAGAAATGCGACCAATGTGACGATCTCGCGTTATATCGATTCGATGGTGAATGACGAAACACGGAGATTTTCTAAGGTTTTTACTACATATTAACACTTTTCACATTTTCTCGTGTTACGTGGCTGCCAGTCCTCGGTTCATGCAAAATCTCAAGGTCCTCGGTCATGTCCAAGGCACCAAACCGACCAATAATTCAATAATCGATAGCTAAAACTATAAATGTAGCTCTTCTTACTGGGCGATTGCATCAACTTAGATGCTTCTCCTGTGTTCTACTGTGCTGCTTGTATTGTCCCCACATACCGCAGCACGCGACAAGGGCTGGCAGACCATAAATTTAACCGTTTCAGAGAGAAATGCGACCAATGTGACGATCTCGCGTTGTATCGATTCGATGGTGAATGACGAAACACGGAGATTTTCTAAGGTTTCTACTACATATTAACACTTTTCACATTTTCTCGTGTTACGTGGCTGCCAGTCCTCGGTTCATGCAAAATCTTAAAGTCCGCGGTCATGTCCAAGACACCAAACCGACCAATAATTCAATAATCGATAGCTAAAACTATAAATGTAGCTCTTCTTACTGGGCGATTGCATCAACTTAGATGCTTCTCCTGTGTTCTACTGTGCTGCTTGTATTGTCCCCACATAACGCAGCACGCGACAAGGGCTGGCAGATCATAAATGTAACCGTTTCAGAGAGAAATGCGACCAATGTGATTATCTCGCGTTATATCGATTCGATGGTGAATGACGAAACACGGAGATTTTCTAAGGTTTTTACTACATATTAACACTTTTCACATTTTCTCGTGTTACGTGGCAGCCAGTCCTCGGTTCATGCAAAATCTTAAGGTCCTCGGTCATGTCCAAGGCACCAAACCGACTAATAATTCAATAATCGATAACTAAAACTATAAATGTAGCTCTTCTTACTTAGCGATTGGATCAACTTAGATGCTTCTCCTGTGTTCTACTGTGAGCTTGTATTGTCCCCACATACCGCAGCACGCGACAAGGGCTGGCAGACCATAAATGTAACCGTTTCAGAGAGAAGTGCGACCAATGTGACGATCTCGCGTTATATCGATTCGATGGTGAATGACGAAACACGGAGATTTTCTAAGGTTTTTACTACATATTAACACTTTTCACATTTTCTCGTGTTACGTGCCAGCCAGTCCTCGGTTCATGCAAAATCTTAAGGTCCTAGGTCATGTCCAAGGCACCAAACCGACCAATAATTCAATAATCGATAACTAAAACTATAAATGTAGCTCTTCTTACTGGGCGATTGCATCAACTTCGATGCTTCTCCTGTGTTCTACTGTGCTGCTTGTATTGTCTCCACATAACCCAGCACGCGACAAGGGCTGGCAGACCATAAATGTAACCGTTTCAGAGAGAAATGCGACCAATGTGACTATCTCGCGTTATATCGATTCGATGGTGAATGACGAAACACGGAGATTTTCTAAGGTTTTTACTACATATTAACTCTTTTCACGTTTTCTCGTGTTACGTGGCTGCCAGTCCTCGGTTCATGCAAAATCTTAAGGTCCTCGGTCATGTCCAAGGCACCAAACCGGCCAATAATTCAATAATCGATAACTAAAACTATAAATGTAGCTCTTCTTACTGGGCGATTGCATCAACTTAGATGCTTCTCCTGTGTTCTACTGTGAGCTTGTATTGTCCCCACATACCGCAGCACGCGACAAGGGCTGGCAGACCATAAATGTAACCGTTTCAGAGAGAAATGCGACCAATGTGACGATCTCGCGTTATATCGATTCGATGGTGAATGACGAAACACGGTGATTTTCTAAGGTTTTTACTACATATTAACACTTTTCACATTTTCTCGTGTTACGTGGCTGCCAGTCCTCGGTTCATGCAAAATCTTAAGGTCCTCGGTCATGTCCAAGACACCAAACCGACCATTAATTCAATAATCGATAGCTAAAACTATAAATGTAGCTCTTCTTACTGGACGATTGCATCAACTTAGATGCTTCTCCTGTGTTCTACTGTGCTGCTTGTATTGTCCCCACATACCGCAGCACGCGACAAGGGCTGGCAGACCATAAATGTAACCGTTTCAGAGAGAAATGCGACCAATGTGACGATCTCGCGTTATATCGATTCGATGGTGAATGACGAAACACGGACATTGTCTAAGGTTTTTACTACATATTAACACTTTTCACATTTTCTCGTGTTACGTGGCTGCCAGTCCTCGGTTCATGCAAAACCTTAAGGTCCTCGGTCATGTCCAAGGCACCAAACCGACCAATAATTCTATAATCGATAACTAAAACTATAAATGTAGCTCTTCTTACTTAGCGATTGCATCAACTTAGATGCTTCTCCTGTGTTCTACTGTGCTGCTTGTATTGTCCCCACATACCGCAGCACGCGACAAGGGCTGGCAGACCATAAATGTAACCGTTTCAGAGAGAAATGCGACCAATGTGACGATCTCGCGTTATATCGATTCGATGGTGAATGACGAAACACGGAGATTTTCTAAGGTTTTTACTACATATTAACACTTTTCACATTTTCTCGTGTTACGTGGCAGCCAGTCCTCGGTTCATGCAAAATCTTAAGGTCCTGGGTCATGTCCATGGCACCAAACCGACCAATAATTCATTAATCGATAACTAAAACTATAAATGTAGCTCTTCTTACTGGGCGATTGCATCAACTTAGATGCTTCTCCTGTGTTCTACTGTGCTGCTTGTATTGTCCCCACATAACCCAGCACGCGACAAGGGCTGGCAGACCATAAATGTAACCGTTTCAGAGAGAAATGCGACCAATGTGACGATCTCGCGTTATATCGATTCGATGGTGAATGACGAAACACGGAGATTTTCTAAGTTTTTTAATACATATTAACACTTTTCACATTTTCTCGTGTTACGTGGCTGCCAGTCCTCGGTTCATGCAAAATCTTAAGGTCCTAGGTCATGTCCAAGGCACCAAACCGACCAATAATTCAATAATCGATAACTAAAACTATAAATGTAGCTCTTCTTACTGGGCGATTGCATCAACTTCGATGCTTCTCCTGTGTTCTACTGTGCTGCTTGTATTGTCCCCACATAACCCAGCACGCGACAAGGCCTGGCAGACCATAAATGTAACCGTTTCAGAGAGAAATGCGACCAATGTGACGATCTCGCGTTATATCGATTCGATGGTGAATGACGAAACACGGAGATTTTCTAAGGTTTTTACTACATATTAACACTTTTCACATTTTCTCGTGTTACGTGGCTGCCAGTCCTCGGTTCATGCAAAATCTCAAGGTCCTCGGTCATGTCCAAGGCACCAAACCGATCAATAATTCAATAATCGATAACTAAAACTATAAATGTAGCTCTTCTTACTGGGCGATTGCATCAACTTAGATGCTTCTCCTGTGTTCTACTGTGCTGCTTGTATTGTCCCCACATACCGCAGCACGCGACAAGGGCTGGCAGACCATAAATGTAACCGTTTCAGAGAGAAATGCGACCAATGTGACGATCTCGTGTTATATCGATTCGATGGTGAATGACGAAACACGGAGATTTTCTAAGGTTTTTACTACATATTAACACTTTTCACATTTTCTCGTGTTACGTGGCTGCCAGTCCTCGGTTCATGCAAAATCTTAAGGTCCTCGGTCATGTCCAAGGCACCAAACCGACCAATAATTCAATAATCGATAACTAAAACTATAAATGTAGCTCTTCTTACTGGGCGATTGCATCAACTTAGATGCTTCTCCTGTGTTCTACTGTGCTGCTTGTATTGTCCCCACATAACCCAGCACGCGACAAGGGCTGGCAGACCATAAATGTAACCGTTTCAGAGAGAAATGCGACCAATGTGACGATCTCGCGTTATATCGATTCGATGGTGAATGACGAAACACGGAGATTTTCTAAGGTTTTTACTACATATTAACACTTTTCACATTTTCTCGTGTTACGTGGCTGCCAGTCCTCGGTTCATGCAAAATCTTAAGGTCCTCGGTCATGTCCAAGGCACCAAACCGACCAATAATTCAATAATCGATAACTAAAACTATAAATGTAGCTCTTCTTACTGGGCGATTGCAACAATTTAGATGCTTCTCCTGTGTTCTACTGTGAGCTTGTATTGTCCCCACATACCGCAGCACGCGACAAGGGCTGGCAGACCATAAATGTAACCGTTTCAGAGAGAAATGCGACCAATGTGACGATCTCGCGTTATATCGATTCGATGGTGAATGACGAAACACGGAGATTTTCTAAGGTTTTTACTACATATTAACACTTTTCACATTTTCTCGTGTTACGTGGCTGCCAGTCCTCGGTTCATGTAAAATCTTAAGGTCCTCGGTCATGTCCAAGGCACCAAACCGACCAATAATTCAATAATCGATAGCTAAAACTATAAATGTAGCTCTTCTTACTGGGCGATTGCATCAACTTAGATGCTTCTCCTGTGTTCTACTGTGCTGCTTGTATTGTCCCCACATAACGCAGCACGCGACAAGGGCTGGCAGACCATAAATGTAACCGTTTCAGAGAGAAATGCGACCAATGTGACTATCTCGCGTTATATCGATTCGATGGTGAATGACGAAACACGGAGATTTTCTAAGGTTTTTACTACATATTAACACTTTTCACATTTTCTCGTGTTACGTGGCAGCCAGTCCTCGGTTCATGCAAAATCTTAAGGTCCTCGGTCATGTCCAAGGCACCAAACCGACCAATAATTCAATAATCGATAACTAAAACTATAAATGTAGCTCTTCTTACTTAGCGATTGCATCAACTTAGATGCTTCTCCTGTGTTCTACTGTGAGCTTGTATTGTCCCCACATACCGCAGCACGCGACAAGGGCTGGCAGACCATAAATGTAACCGTTTCAGAGAGAAATGCGACCAATGTGACGATCTCGCGTTATATCGATTCGATGGTGAATGACGAAACACGGAGATTTTCTAAGGTTTTTACTACATATTAACACTTTTCACATTTTCTCGTGTTACGTGGCAGCCAGTCCTCGGTTCATGCAAAATCTTAAGGTCCTGGGTCATGTCCATGGCACCAAACCGACCAATAATTCATTAATCGATAACTAAAACTATAAATGTAGCTCTTCTTACTGGGCGATTGCATCAACTTAGATGCTTCTCCTGTGTTCTACTGTGCTGCTTGTATTGTCCCCACATAACCGCAGCACGCGACAAGGGCTGGCAGACCATAAATGTAACCGTTTCAGAGAGAAATGCGACCAATGTGACGATCTCGCGTTATATCGATTCGATGGTGAATGACGAAACACGGAGATTTTCTAAGTTTTTTACTACATATTAACACTTTTCACATTTTCTCGTGTTACGTGGCTGCCAGTCCTCGGTTCATGCAAAATCTTAAGGTCCTAGGTCATGTCCAAGGCACCAAACCGACCAATAATTCAATAATCGATAACTAAAACTATAAATGTAGCTCTTCTTACTGGGCGATTGCATCAACTTCGATGCTTCTCCTGTGTTCTACTGTGCTGCTTGTATTGTCCCCACATAACCCAGCACGCGACAAGGCCTGGCAGACCATAAATGTAACCGTTTCAGAGAGAAATGCGACCAATGTGACGATCTCGCGTTATATCGATTCGATGGTGAATGACGAAACACGGAGATTTTCTAAGGTTTTTACTACATATTAACACTTTTCACATTTTCTCGTGTTACGTGGCTGCCAGTCCTCGGTTCATGCAAAATCTCAAGGTCCTCGGTCATGTCCAAGGCACCAAACCGATCAATAATTCAATAATCGATAACTAAAACTATAAATGTAGCTCTTCTTACTGGGCGATTGCATCAACTTAGATGCTTCTCCTGTGTTCTACTGTGCTGCTTGTATTGTCCCCACATACCGCAGCACGCGACAAGGGCTGGCAGACCATAAATGTAACCGTTTCAGAGAGAAATGCGACCAATGTGACGATCTCGTGTTATATCGATTCGATGGTGAATGACGAAACACGGAGATTTTCTAAGGTTTTTACTACATATTAACACTTTTCACATTTTCTCGTGTTACGTGGCTGCCAGTCCTCGGTTCATGCAAAATCTTAAGGTCCTCGGTCATGTCCAAGGCACCAAACCGACCAATAATTCAATAATCGATAACTAAAACTATAAATGTAGCTCTTCTTACTGGGCGATTGCATCAACTTAGATGCTTCTCCTGTGTTCTACTGTGCTGCTTGTATTGTCCCCACATAACCCAGCACGCGACAAGGGCTGGCAGACCATAAATGTAACCGTTTCAGAGAGAAATGCGACCAATGTGACGATCTCGCGTTATATCGATTCGATGGTGAATGACGAAACACGGAGATTTTCTAAGGTTTTTACTACATATTAACACTTTTCACATTTTCTCGTGTTACGTGGCTGCCAGTCCTCGGTTCACGCAAAATCTTAAGGTCCTCGGTCATGTCCAAGGCACCAAACCGACCAATAATTCAATAATCGATAACTAAAACTATAAATGGAGCTCTTCTTACTGGGCGATTGCATCAACTTAGATGCTTCTCCTGTGTTCTACTGTGAGCTTGTATTGTCCCCACATACCGCAGCACGCGACAAGGGCTGGCAGACCATAAATGTAACCGTTTCAGAGAGAAATGCGACCAATGTGACGATCTCGCGTTATATCGATTCGATGGTGAATGACGAAACACGGAGATTTTCTAAGGTTTTTACTACATATTAACACTTTTCACATTTTCTCGTGTTACGTGGCTGCCAGTCCTCGGTTCATGCAAAATCTTAAGGTCCTCGGTCATGTCCAAGACACCAAACCGACCATTAATTCAATAATCGATAGCTAAAACTATAAATGTAGCTCTTCTTACTGGGCGATTGCATCAACTTAGATGCTTCTCCTGTGTTCTACTGTGCTGCTTGTATTGTCCCCACATACCGCAGCACGCGACAAGGGCTGGCAGACCATAAATGTAACCGTTACAGAGAGAAATGCGACCAATGTGACGATCTCGCGTTATATCGATTCGATGGTGAATGACGAAACACGGAGATTTTCTAATGTTTTTACTACATATTAACACTTTTCACATTTTCTCGTGTTACGTGGCAGCCAGTCCTCGGTTCATGCAAAATCTTAAGGTCCTCGGTCATGTCCAAGGCACCAAACCGACCAATAATTCAATAATCGATAACTAAAACTATAAATGTAGCTCTTCTTACTGGGCGATTGCATCAACTTAGATGCTTCTCCTGTGTTCTACTGTGAGCTTGTATTGTCCCCACATACCGCAGTACGCGACAAGGGCTGGCAGACCATAAATGTAACCGTTTCAGAGAGAAATGCGACCAATGTGACGATCTCGCGTTATATCGATTCGATGGTGAATGACGAAAGACGGAGATTTTCTAAGGTTTTTACTACATATTAACACTTTTCACATTTTCTCGTGTTACGTGGCTGCCAGTCCTCGGTTCATGCAAAATCTTAAGGTCCTCGGTCATGTCCAAGGCACCAAACCGACCAATAATTCAATAATCGATAACTAAACCTATAAATGTAGCTCTTCTTACTGGGCGATTGCATCAACTTAGATGCTTCTCCTGTGTTCTACTGTGCTGCTTGTATTGTCCCCACAAACCGCAGCACGCGACAAAGGCTGGCAGACCATAAATGTAACCGTTTCAGAGAGAAATGCTACCAATGTGACGATCTCGCGTTATATCGATTCGATGGTGAATGACGAAACACGGAGATTTTCTAAGGTTTTTACTACATATTAACACTTTTCACATTTTCTCGTGTTACGTGGCTGCCAGTCCTCGGTTCATGCAAAATCTTAAGGTCCTGGGTCAGGTCCAAGGCACCAAACCGACCAATAATTCAATAATCGATAACTAAAACTATAAATGTAGCTCTTCTTACTGGGCGATTGCATCAACTTAGATGCTTCTCCTGTGTTCTACTGTGCTGCTTGTATTGTCCCCACATACCGCAGCACGCGACAAGGGCTGGCAGACCATAAATGTAACCGTTTCAGAGAGAAATGCGACCAATGTGACGATCTCGCGTTATATCGATTCGATGGTGAATGACGAAACACGGAGATTTTCTAAGGTTTTTACTACATATTAACACTTTTCACATTTTCTCGTGTTACGTGGCTGCCAGTCCTCGGTTCATGCAAAACCTCAAGGTCCTCGGTCATGTCCAAGGCACCAAACCGACCAATAATTCAATAATCGATAACTAAAACTATAAATGTAGCTCTTCTTACTGGTCGATTGCATCAACTTAGATGCTTCTCCTGTGTTCTACTGTGCTGCTTGTATTGTCCCCACATACCGCAGCACGCGACAAGGGCTGGCAGACCATAAATGTAACCGTTTCAGAGAGAAATGCGACCAATGTGACGATCTCGCGTTATATCGATTCGATCGTGAATGACGAAACACGGAGATTTTCTAAGGTTTTTACCACATATTAACACTTTTCACATTTTCTCGTGTTACGTGGCTGCCAGTCCTCGGTTCATGCAAAATCTTAAGGTCCTCGGTCATGTCCAAGGCACCAAACCGACCAATAATTCAATAATCGATAACTAAAACTATAAATGTAGCTCTTCCTACTGGGCGATTGCATCAACTTAGATGCTTCTCCTGTGTTCTACTGTGCTGCTTGTATTGTCCCCACATAACCCAGCACGCGACAAGGGCTGGCAGACCATAAATGTAACCGTTTCAGAGAGAAATGCGACCAATGTGACGATCTCGCGTTATATCGATTCGATGGTGAATGACGAAACACGGAGATTTTCTAAGGTTTTTACTACATATTAACACTTTTCACATTTTCTCGTGTTACGTGGGTACCAGTCCTCGGTTCATGCAAAATCTTAAGGTCCTCGGTCATGTCCAAGGCATCAAACCGACCAATAATTCAATAATCGACAACTAAAACTATAAATGTAGCTCTTCTTACTGGGCGATTGCATCAACTTAGATGCTTCTCCTGTGTTCTACTGTGCTGCTTGTATTGTCCCCACATACCGCAGCACGCGACAAGGGCTGGCAGACCATAAATGTAACCGTTTCAGAGAGAAATGCGACCAATGTGACGATCTCGCGTTATATCGATTCGATGGTGAATGACGAAACACGGAGAATTTCTAAGGTTTTTACTACATATTAACACTTTTCACATTTTCTCGTGTTACGTGGCTGCCAGTCCTCGGTTCATGCAAAATCTTAAGCTCCTCGGTCATGTCCAAGGCACCAAACCGACCAATAATTCAATAATCGATAACTAAAAATATAAATGTAGCTCTTCTTACTGGGCGATTGCATCAACTTAGATGCTTCTCCTGTGTTCTACTGTGCTGCTTGTATTGTCCCCACATACCGCAGCACGCGACAAGGGCTGGCAGACCATAAATGTAACCGTTTCAGAGAGAAATGCGACCAATGTGACGATCTCGCGTTATATCGATTCGATGGTGAATGACGAAACACGGAGATTTTCTAAGGTTTTTACTACATATTAACACTTTTCACATTTTCTCGTGTTACGTGGCTGCCAGTCCTCGGTTCATGCCAAATCTTAAGGTCCTCGGTCTTGTCCAAGGCACCAAACCGACCAATAATTCAATAATCGATAACTAAAACTATAAATGTAGCTCTTCTTACTGGGCGGTTGCATCAACTTAGATGCTTCTCCTGTGTTCTACTGTGCTGCTTGTATTGTCCCCACATACCGCAGCACGCGACAAGGGCTGGCAGACCATAAATGTAACCGTTTCAGAGAGAAATGCGACCAATGTGACGATCTCGCGTTATATCGATTCGATGGTGAATGACGAAACACGGAGATTTTCTAAGGTTTTTACTACATATTAACACTTTTCACATTTTCTCGTGTTACGTGGCTGCCAGTCCTCGGTTCATGTAAAATCTTAAGGTCCTAGGTCATGTCCAAGGCACCAAACCGACCAATAATTCAATAATCGATAACTAAAACTATAAATGTAGCTCTTCTTACTGGGCGATTGCATCAACTAAGATGCTTCTCCTGTGTTCTACTGTGCTGCTTGTATTGTCCCCACATACCGCAGCACGCGACAAGGGCTGGCAGACCATAAATGTAACCGTTTCAGAGAGAAATGCGACCAATGTGACGATCTCGCGTTATATCGATTCGATGGTGAATGACGAAACACGGAGATTTTCTAAGGTTTTTACTACATATTAACACTTTTCACATTTTCTCGTGTTACGTGGCTGCCAGTCCTCGGTTCATGCAAAATCTTAAGGTCCTAGGTCATGTCCAAGGCACCCAACCGACCAATAATTCAATAATCGATAACTAAAACTATAAATGTAGCTCTTCTTACTGGGCGATTGCATCAACTTAGATGCTTCTCCTGTGTTCTACTGTGCTGCGTGTATTGTCCCCACATAACCCAGCACGCGACAAGGGCTGGCAGACCATAAATGTAACCGTTTCAGAGAGAAATGCGACCAATGTGACGATCTCGCGTTATATCGATTCGATGGTGAATGACGAAACACGGAGATTTTCTAAGGTTTTTACTACATATTAACACTTTTCACATTTTCTCGTGTTACGTGGCTGCCAGTCCTCGGTTCATGCAAAATCTTAAGGTCCTAGGTCATGTCCAAGGCACCAAACCGACCAATAATTCAATAATCGATAACTAAAACTATAAATGTAGCTCTTCTTACTGGGCGATTGCATCAACTTAGATGCTTCTCCTGTGTTCTACTGTGCTGCTTGTATTGTCCCCACATAACCCAGCACGCGACAGGGGCTGGCAGACCATAAATGTAACCGTTTCAGAGAGAAATGCGACCAATGTGACGATCTCGCGTTATAGCGATTCGATGGTGAATGACGAAAGACGGAGATTTTCTAAGGTTTTTACTACATATTAACACTTTTCACATTTTCTCGTGTTACGTGGCTGCCAGTCCTCGGTTCATGCATAATCTTAAGGTCCTCGGTCATGTCCAAGGCACCAAAGCGACCAATAATTCAATAATCGATAACTAAAACTATAAATGTAGCTCTTCTTACTGGGCGATTGCATCAACTTAGATGCTTTTCCTGTGTTCTACTGTGCTGCTTGTATTGTCCCCACATACCGCAGCACGCGACAAGGGCTGGCAGACCATAAATGTAACCGTTTCAGAGAGAAATGCGACCAATGTGACGATCTCGCGTTATATCGATTCGATGGTGAATGACGAAACACGGAGATTTTCTAAGGTTTTTACTACATATTAACACTTTTCACATCTTCTCGTGTTACGTGGCTGCCAGTCCTCGGTTCATGCAAAATCTTAAGGTCCTCGGTCATGTCCAAGGTACCAAACCGACCAATAATTCAGTAATCGATAACTAAAACTATAAATGTAGCTCTTCTTACTGGGCGATTGCATCAACTTAGATGCTTCTCCTGTGTTCTACTGTGCTGCTTGTATTGTCCCCACATACCGCAGCACGCGACAAGTACCGGCAGACTATAAATGTAACCGTTTCAGAGAGAAATGCGACCAATGTGACGATCTCGCTTTATATCGATTCGATGGTGAATGACGAAACATGGAGATTTTCTAAGGTTTTTACTACATATTAACACTTTTCACATTTTCTCGTGTTACGTGGCTGCCAGTCCTCGGTTCATGCAAAATCTGAAGGTCCTCGGTCATGTCCAAGGCACCAAACCGACCAATAATTCAATAATCGATAACTAAAACTATAAATGTAGCTCTTCTTACTGGGCGATTGCATCAACTTAGATGCTTCTCCTGTGTTCTACTGTGAGCTTGTATTGTCCCCACATACCGCAGCACGCGACAAGGGCTGGCAGACCATAAATGTAACCGTTACAGAGAGAAATGCGACCAATGTGACGATCTCGCGTTATATCGATTCGATGGTGAATGACGAAACACGGAGATTTTCTAAGGTTTTTACTACATATTAACACTTTTCACATTTTCTCGTGTTACGTGGCTGCCAGTCCTCGGTTCATGCAAACTCTTAAGGTCCTCGGTCATGTCCAAGGCACCAAACCGACCAATAATTCAATAATCGATAACTAAAACTATAAATGTAGCTCTTCTTACTGGGCGATTGCATCAACTTAGATGCTTCTCCTGTGTTCTACTCTGCTGCTTGTATTGTCCCCACATAACCCAGCACGCGACAAAGGCTGGCAGACCATAAATGTAACCGTTTCAGAGAGAAATGCGACCAATGTGACGATCTCGCGTTATATCGATTCGATGGTGAATGCCGAAACACGGAGATTTTCTAAGGTTTTTACTACATATTAACACTTTTCACATTTTCTCGTGTTACGTGATTGCGAGTCCTCGGTTCATGCAAAATCTTAAGGTCCTCGATCATGTCCAAGGCACCAAACCGACCAATAATTCAATAATCGATAACTAAAACTATAAATGTAGCTCTTCTTACTGGGCGATTGCATCAACTTCGATGCTTCTCCTGTGTTCTACTGTGCTGCTTGTATTGTCCCCACATACCGCAGCACGCGACAAGGGCTGGCAGACCATAAATGTAACCGTTTCAGAGAGAAATGCGACCAATGTGACGATCTCGCGTTATATCGATTCGATGGTGAATGACGAAACACGGAGATTTTCTAAGGTTTTTACTACATATTAACACTTTTCACATTTTCTCGTGTTACGTGGCTGCCAGTCCTCGGTTCATGCAAAATCTTAAGGTCCTCGGTCATGTCCAAGGCACCAAACCGACCAATAATTCAATAATCGATAACTAAAACTATAAATGTAGCTCTTCTTACTGGGCGATTGCATCAACTTAGATGCTTCTCCTGTGTTCTACTGTGCTGCTTGTATTGTCTACACATACCGCAGCACGCGACAAGGGCTGGCAGACCATAAATGTAACCGTTTCAGAGAGAAATGCGACCAATGTGACGATCTCGCGTTATATCGATTCGATGGTGAATGACGAAACACGGAGATTTTCTAAGGTTTTTACTACATATTAACACTTTTCACATTTTCTCGTGTTACGTGGCTGCCAGTCCTCGGTTCATGCAAAATCTTAAGGTCCTCGGTCATGTCCAATGCACCAAACCGACCAATAATTCAATAATCGATAACTAAAACTATAAATGTAGCTCTTCTTACTGGGCGATTGCATCAACTTAGATGCTTCTCCTGTGTTCTACTGTGCTGCTTGTATTGTCTACACATACCGCAGCACGCGACAAGGGCTGGCAGACCATAAATGTAACCGTTTCAGAGAGAAATGCGACCAATGTGACGATCTCGCGTTATATCGATTCGATGGTGAATGACGAAACACGGAGATTTTCTAAGGTTTTTACTACATATTAACACTTTTCACATTTTCTCGTGTTACGTGGCTGCCAGTCCTCGGTTCATGCAAAATCTTAAGGTCCTCGGTCATGTCCAAGGCACCAAACCGACCAATAATTCAATAATCGATAACTAAAACTATAAATGTAGCTCTTCTTACTGGGCGATTGCATCAACTTAGATGCTTCTCCTGTGTTCTACTGTGCTGCTTGTATTGTCCCCACATACCGCAGCACGCGACAAGGGCTGGCAGACCATAAATGTAACCGTTTCAGAGAGAAATGCGACCAATGTGACGATCTCGCGTTATATCGATTCGATGGTGAATGACGAAACACGGAGATTTTCTAAGGTTTTTTCTACATATTAACACTTTTCACATTTTCTCGTGTTACGTGGCGCCAGTCCTCGGTTCATGCAAAATCTTAAGGTCCTCGGTCATGTCCAAGGCACCAAACCGACCAATAATTCAATAATCGATAACTAAAACTATAAATGTAGCTCTTCTTACTGGGCGATTGCATCAACTTAGATGCTTCTCCTGTGTTCTACTGTGCTGCTTGTATTGTCCCCACATACCGCAGCACGCGACAAGGGCTGGCAGACCATAAATGTAACCGTTTCAGAGAGAAATGCGACCAATGTGACGATCTCGCGTTATATCGATTCGATGGTGAATGACGAAACACGGAGATTTTCTAAGGTTTTTACTACATATTAACACTTTTCACATTTTCTCGTGTTACGTGGCTGCCAGTCCTCGGTTCATGCAAAACCTCAAGGTCCTCGGTCATGTCCAAGGCACCAAACCGACCAATAATTCAATAATCGATAACTAAAACTATAAATGTAGCTCTTCTTACTGGTCGATTGCATCAACTTAGATGCTTCTCCTGTGTTCTACTGTGCTGCTTGTATTGTCCCCACATACCGCAGCACGCGACAAGGGCTGGCAGACCATAAATGTAACCGTTTCAGAGAGAAATGCGACCAATGTGACGATCTCGCGTTATATCGATTCGATGGTGAATGACGAAACACGGAGATTTTCTAAGGTTTTTACTTCATATTAACACTTTTCACATTTTCTCGTGATACGTGGCTGCCAGTCCTCGGTTCATGCAAAATCTTAAGGTCCTCGGTCATGTCCAAGGCACCAAACCGACCAATAATTCAATAATCGATAACTAAAACTATAAATGTAGCACTTCTTACTGGGCGATTGCATCAACTTAGATGCTTTTCCTGTGTTCTACTGTGCAGCTTGTATTGTCCCCACATAACCCAGCACGCGACAAGGGCTGGCAGACCATAAATGTAACCGTTTCAGAGAGAAATGCGACCAATGTGACGATCTCGCGTTATATCGATTCGATCGTGAATGACGAAACACGGAGATTTTCTAAGGTTTTTGCTACATATTAACACTTTTCACATTTTCTCGTGTTACGTGGCTGCCAGTCCTCGGTTCATGCAAAATCTTAAGCTCCTCGTTCATGTCCAAGGCACCAAACCGACCAATAATTCAATAATCGATAACTAAAACTATAAATGTAGCTCTTCTTACTGGGCGATTGCATCAACTTAGATGCTTCTCCTGTGTTCTACTGTGAGCTTGTATTGTCCCCACATACCGCAGCACGCGACAAGGGCTGGCAGACCATAAATGTAACCGTTTCAGAGAGAAATGCGACCAATGTGACGATCTCGCGTTATATCGATTCGATGGTGAATGACGAAACACGGAGTTTTTTTAAGGTTTTTACTACATATTAACACTTTTCACATTTTCTCGTGTTACGTGGCTGCCAGTCCTCGGTTCATACAAAATCTTAAGGTCCTCGGTCATGTCCAAGACACCAAACCGACTAATTATTCAATAATCGATAGCTAAAACTATAAATGTAGCTCTCCTTACTGGGCGATTGCATCAACTTAGATGCTTCTCCTGTGTTCTACTGTGCTGCTTGTATTGTCCCCACATAAGGCAGCACGCGACAAGGGCTGGCAGACCATAAATGTAACCGTTTCAGAGAGAAATGCGACCAATGTGACGATCTCGCGTTATATCGATTCGATGGTGAATGACGAAACACGGAGATTTTCTAAGGTTTTTACTACATATTAACACTTTTCACATTTTCTCGTGTTACGTGGCTGCCAGTCCTCGGTTCATGCAAAATCTTAAGGTCCTCGGTCATGTCCAAGGCACCAAACCGACCAATAATTCAATAATCGATAACTAAAACTGTAAATGTAGCTCTTCTTACTGGGCGATTGCATCAACTTAGATGCTTCTCCTGTGTTCTACTGTGAGCTTGTATTGTCCCCACATACCGCAGCACGCGACAAGGGCTGGCAGACCATAAATGTAACCGTTTCAGAGAGAAATGCGACCAATGTGACGATCTCGCGTTATATCGATTCGATCGTGAATGACGAAACACGGAGATTTTCTAAGGTTTTTACCACATATTAACACTTTTCACATTTTCTCGTGTTACGTGGCTGCCAGTCCTCGGTTCATGCAAAATCTTAAGGTCCTCGGTCATGTCCAAGGCACCAAACCGACCAATAATTCAATAATCGATAACTAAAACTATAAATGTAGCTCTTCCTACTGGGCGATTGCATCAACTTAGATGCTTCTCCTGTGTTCTACTGTGCTGCTTGTATTGTCCCCACATAACCCAGCACGCGACAAGGGCTGGCAGACCATAAATGTAACCGTTTCAGAGAGAAATGCGACCAATGTGACGATCTCGCGTTATATCGATTCGATGGTGAATGACGAAACACGGAGATTTTCTAAGGTTTTTACTACATATTAACACTTTTCACATTTTCTCGTGTTACGTGGGTACCAGTCCTCGGTTCATGCAAAATCTTAAGGTCCTCGGTCATGTCCAAGGCATCAAACCGACCAATAATTCAATAATCGATAACTAAAACTATAAATGTAGCTCTTCTTACTGGGCGATTGCATCAACTTAGATGCTTCTCCTGTGTTCTACTGTGCTGCTTGTATTGTCCCCACATACCGCAGCACGCGACAAGGGCTGGCAGACCATAAATGTAACCGTTTCAGAGAGAAATGCGACCAATGTGACGATCTCGCGTTATATCGATTCGATGGTGAATGACGAAACACGGAGAATTTCTAAGGTTTTTACTACATATTAACACTTTTCACATTTTCTCGTGTTACGTGGCTGCCAGTCCTCGGTTCATGCAAAATCTTAAGCTCCTCGGTCATGTCCAAGGCACCAAACCGACCAATAATTCAATAATCGATAACTAAAACTATAAATGTAGCTCTTCTTACTGGGCGATTGCATCAACTTAGATGCTTCTCCTGTGTTCTACTGTGCTGCTTGTATTGTCTACACATACCGCAGCACGCGACAAGGGCTGGCAGACCATAAATGTAACCGTTTCAGAGAGAAATGCGACCAATGTGACGATCTCGCGTTATATCGATTCGATGGTGAATGACGAAACACGGAGATTTTCTAAGGTTTTTACTACATATTAACACTTTTCACATTTTCTCGTGTTACGTGGCTGCCAGTCCTCGGTTCATGCAAAATCTTAAGGTCCTCGGTCATGTCCAAGGCACCAAACCGACCAATAATTCAATAATCGATAACTAAAACTATAAATGTAGCTCTTCTTACTGGGCGATTGCATCAACTTAGATGCTTCTCCTGTGTTCTACTGTGCTGCTTGTATTGTCCCCACATACCGCAGCACGCGACAAGGGCTGGCAGACCATAAATGTAACCGTTTCAGAGAGAAATGCGACCAATGTGACGATCTCGCGTTATATCGATTCGATGGTGAATGACGAAACACGGAGATTTTCTAAGGTTTTTTCTACATATTAACACTTTTCACATTTTCTCGTGTTACGTGGCGCCAGTCCTCGGTTCATGCAAAATCTTAAGGTCCTCGGTCATGTCCAAGGCACCAAACCGACCAATAATTCAATAATCGATAACTAAAACCATAAATGTAGCTCTTCTTAATGGGCGATTGCATCAACTTAGATGCTTCTCCTGTGTTCTACTGTGCTGCTTGTATTGTCCCCACATACCGCAGCACGCGACAAGGGCTGGCAGACCATAAATGTAACCGTTTCAGAGAGAAATGCGACCAATGTGACGATCTCGCGTTATATCGATTCGATGGTGAATGACGAAACACGGAGATTTTCTAAGGTTTTTACTACATATTAACACTTTTCACATTTTCTCGTGTTACGTGGCTGCCAGTCCTCGGTTCATGCAAAATCTTAAGGTCCTCGGTCATGTCCAAGGCACCAAACCGACCAATAATTCAGTAATCGATAACTAAAACTATAAATGTAGCTCTTCTTACTGGGCGATTGCATCAACTTAGATGCTTCTCGTGTGTTCTACTGTGCTGCTTGTATTGTCCCCACATACCGCAGCACGCGACAAGGGCTGGCAGACCATAAATGTAACCGTTTCAGAGAGAAATGCGACCAATGTGACGATCTCGCGTTATATCGATTCGATGGTGAATGACGAAACATGGAGATTTTCTAAGGTTTTTACTACATATTAACACTTTTCACATTTTCTCGTGTTACGTGGCTGCCAGTCCTCGGTTCATGCAAAATCTTAAGGTCCTCGGTCATGTCCAAGGCACCAAACCGACCAATAATTCAATAATCGATAACTAAAACTATAAATGTAGCTCTTCTTACTGGGCGATTGCATCAACTTAGATGCTTCTCCTGTGTTCTACTGTGCTGCTTGTATTGTCCCCACATAACTCAGCACGCGACAAGGGCTGGCAGACCATAAATGTAACCGTTTCAGAGAGAAATGCGACCAATGTGACGATCTCGCGTTATATCGATTCGATGGTGAATGACGAAACACGGAGATTTTCTAAGGTTTTTACTACATATTAACACTTTTCACATTTTCTCGTGTTACGTGGCTGCCAGTCCTCGGTTCATGCAAAATCTTAAGCTCCTCGTTCATGTCCAAGGCACCAAACCGACCAATAATTCAATAATCGATAACTAAAACTATAAATGTAGCTCTTCTTACTGGGCGATTGCATCAACTTAGATGCTTTTCCTGTGTTCTACTGTGCAGCTTGTATTGTCCCCACATAACCCAGCACGCGACAAGGGCTGGCAGACCATAAATGTAACCGTTTCAGAGAGAAATGCGACCAATGTGACGATCTCGCGTTATATCGATTCGATCGTGAATGACGAAACACGGAGATTTTCTAAGGTTTTTGCTACATATTAACACTTTTCACATTTTCTCGTGTTACGTGGCTGCCAGTCCTCGGTTCATGCAAAATCTTAAGCTCCTCGTTCATGTCCAAGGCACCAAACCGACCAATAATTCAATAATCGATAACTAAAACTATAAATGTAGCTCTTCTTACTGGGCGATTGCATCAACTTAGATGCTTTTCCTGTGTTCTACTGTGCAGCTTGTATTGTCCCCACATAACCCAGCACGCGACAAGGGCTGGCAGACCATAAATGTAACCGTTTCAGAGAGAAATGCGACCAATGTGACGATCTCGCGTTATATCGATTCGATCGTGAATGACGAAACACGGAGATTTTCTAAGGTTTTTGCTACATATTAACACTTTTCACATTTTCTCGTGTTACGTGGCTGCCAGTCCTCGGTTCATGCAAAATCTTAAGGTCCTCGGTCATGTCCAAGACACCAAACCGACTAATTATTCAATAATCGATAGCTAAAACTATAAATGTAGCTCTCCTTACTGGGCGATTGCATCAACTTAGATGCTTCTCCTGTGTTCTACTGTGCTGCTTGTATTGTCCCCACATAAGGCAGCACGCGACAAGGGCTGGCAGACCATAAATGTAACCGTTTCAGAGAGAAATGCGACCAATGTGACGATCTCGCGTTATATCGATTCGATGGTGAATGACGAAACACGGAGATTTTCTAAGGTTTTTACTACATATTAACACTTTTCACATTTTCTCGTGTTACGTGGCTGCCAGTCCTCGGTTCATGCAAAATCTTAAGGTCCTCGGTCATGTCCAAGGCACCAAACCGACCAATAATTCAATAATCGATAACTAAAACTGTAAATGTAGCTCTTCTTACTGGGCGATTGCATCAACTTAGATGCTTCTCCTGTGTTCTACTGTGAGCTTGTATTGTCCCCACATACCGCAGCACGCGACAAGGGCTGGCAGACCATAAATGTAACCGTTTCAGAGAGAAATGCGACCAATGTGACGATCTCGCGTTATATCGATTCGATCGTGAATGACGAAACACGGAGATTTTCTAAGGTTTTTACCACATATTAACACTTTTCACATTTTCTCGTGTTACGTGGCTGCCAGTCCTCGGTTCATGCAAAATCTTAAGCTCCTCGTTCATGTCCAAGGCACCAAACCGACCAATAATTCAATAATCGATAACTAAAACTATAAATGTAGCTCTTCTTACTGGGCGATTGCATCAACTTAGATGCTTCTCCTGTGTTCTACTGTGAGCTTGTATTGTCCCCACATACCGCAGCACGCGACAAGGGCTGGCAGACCATAAATGTAACCGTTTCAGAGAGAAATGCGACCAATGTGACGATCTCGCGTTATATCGATTCGATGGTGAATGACGAAACACGGAGTTTTTTTAAGGTTTTTACTACATATTAACACTTTTCACATTTTCTCGTGTTACGTGGCTGCCAGTCCTCGGTTCATGCAAAATCTTAAGGTCCTCGGTCATGTCCAAGACACCAAACCGACTAATTATTCAATAATCGATAGCTAAAACTATAAATGTAGCTCTCCTTACTGGGCGATTGCATCAACTTAGATGCTTCTCCTGTGTTCTACTGTGCTGCTTGTATTGTCCCCACATAAGGCAGCACGCGACAAGGGCTGGCAGACCATAAATGTAACCGTTTCAGAGAGAAATGCGACCAATGTGACGATCTCGCGTTATATCGATTCGATGGTGAATGACGAAACACGGAGATTTTCTAAGGTTTTTACTACATATTAACACTTTTCACATTTTCTCGTGTTACGTGGCTGCCAGTCCTCGGTTCATGCAAAATCTTAAGGTCCTCGGTCATGTCCAAGGCACCAAACCGACCAATAATTCAATAATCGATAACTAAAACTGTAAATGTAGCTCTTCTTACTGGGCGATTGCATCAACTTAGATGCTTCTCCTGTGTTCTACTGTGAGCTTGTATTGTCCCCACATACCGCAGCACGCGACAAGGGCTGGCAGACCATAAATGTAACCGTTTCAGAGAGAAATGCGACCAATGTGACGATCTCGCGTTATATCGATTCGATCGTGAATGACGAAACACGGAGATTTTCTAAGGTTTTTACCACATATTAACACTTTTCACATTTTCTCGTGTTACGTGGCTGCCAGTCCTCGGTTCATGCAAAATCTTAAGGTCCTCGGTCATGTCCAAGGCACCAAACCGACCAATAATTCAATAATCGATAACTAAAACTATAAATGTAGCTCTTCCTACTGGGCGATTGCATCAACTTAGATGCTTCTCCTGTGTTCTACTGTGCTGCTTGTATTGTCCCCACATAACCCAGCACGCGACAAGGGCTGGCAGACCATAAATGTAACCGTTTCAGAGAGAAATGCGACCAATGTGACGATCTCGCGTTATATCGATTCGATGGTGAATGACGAAACACGGAGATTTTCTAAGGTTTTTACCACATATTAACACTTTTCACATTTTCTCGTGTTACGTGGGTACCAGTCCTCGGTTCATGCAAAATCTTAAGGTCCTCGGTCATGTCCAAGGCATCAAACCGACCAATAATTCAATAATCGATAACTAAAACTATAAATGTAGCTCTTCTTACTGGGCGATTGCATCAACTTAGATGCTTCTCCTGTGTTCTACTGTGCTGCTTGTATTGTCCCCACATACCGCAGCACGCGACAAGGGCTGGCAGACCATAAATGTAACCGTTTCAGAGAGAAATGCGACCAATGTGACGATCTCGCGTTATATCGATTCGATGGTGAATGACGAAACACGGAGAATTTCTAAGGTTTTTACTACATATTAACACTTTTCACATTTTCTCGTGTTACGTGGCTGCCAGTCCTCGGTTCATGCAAAATCTTAAGCTCCTCGGTCATGTCCAAGGCACCAAACCGACCAATAATTCAATAATCGATAACTAAAACTATAAATGTAGCTCTTCTTACTGGGCGATTGCATCAACTTAGATGCTTCTCCTGTGTTCTACTGTGCTGCTTGTATTGTCCCCACATACCGCAGCACGCGACAAGGGCTGGCAGACCATAAATGTAACCGTTTCAGAGAGAAATGCGACCAATGTGACGATCTCGCGTTATATCGATTCGATGGTGAATGACGAAACACGGAGATTTTCTAAGGTTTTTACTACATATTAACACTTTTCACATTTTCTCGTGTTACGTGGCTGCCAGTCCTCGGTTCATGCAAAATCTTAAGGTCCTCGGTCATGTCCAAGGCACCAAACCGACCAATAATTCAATAATCGATAACTAAAACTATAAATGTAGCTCTTCTTACTGGGCGATTGCATCAACTTAGATGCTTCTCCTGTGTTCTACTGTGCTGCTTGTATTGTCCCCACATACCGCAGCACGCGACAAGGGCTGGCAGACCATAAATGTAACCGTTTCAGAGAGAAATGCGACCAATGTGACGATCTCGCGTTATATCGATTCGATGGTGAATGACGAAACACGGAGATTTTCTAAGGTTTTTTCTACATATTAACACTTTTCACATTTTCTCGTGTTACGTGGCGCCAGTCCTCGGTTCATGCAAAATCTTAAGGTCCTCGGTCATGTCCAAGGCACCAAACCGACCAATAATTCAATAATCGATAACTAAAACCATAAATGTAGCTCTTCTTAATGGGCGATTGCATCAACTTAGATGCTTCTCCTGTGTTCTACTGTGCTGCTTGTATTGTCCCCACATACCGCAGCACGCGACAAGGGCTGGCAGACCATAAATGTAACCGTTTCAGAGAGAAATGCGACCAATGTGACGATCTCGCGTTATATCGATTCGATGGTGAATGACGAAACACGGAGATTTTCTAAGGTTTTTACTACATATTAACACTTTTCACATTTTCTCGTGTTACGTGGCTGCCAGTCCTCGGTTCATGCAAAATCTTAAGGTCCTCGGTCATGTCCAAGGCACCAAACCGACCAATAATTCAGTAATCGATAACTAAAACTATAAATGTAGCTCTTCTTACTGGGCGATTGCATCAACTTAGATGCTTCTCGTGTGTTCTACTGTGCTGCTTGTATTGTCCCCACATACCGCAGCACGCGACAAGGGCTGGCAGACCATAAATGTAACCGTTTCAGAGAGAAATGCGACCAATGTGACGATCTCGCGTTATATCGATTCGATGGTGAATGACGAAACACGGAGATTTTCTAAGATTTTTACTACATATTAACACTTTTCACATTTTCTCGTGTTACGTGGCTGCCAGTCCTCGGTTCATGCAAAATCTTAAGGTCCTCGGTCATGTCCAAGGCACCAAACCGACCAATAATTCAATAATCGATAACTAAAACTATAAATGTAGCTCTTCTTACTGGGCGATTGCATCAACTTAGATGCTTCTCCTGTGTTCTACTGTGCTGCTTGTATTGTCCCCACATAACTCAGCACGCGACAAGGGCTGGCAGACCATAAATGTAACCGTTTCAGAGAGAAATGCGACCAATGTGACGATCTCGCGTTATATCGATTCGATGGTGAATGACGAAACACGGAGATTTTCTAAGGTTTTTACTACATATTAACACTTTTCACATTTTCTCGTGTTACGTGGCTGCCAGTCCTCGGTTCATGCAAAATCTTAAGCTCCTCGTTCATGTCCAAGGCACCAAACCGACCAATAATTCAATAATCGATAACTAAAACTATAAATGTAGCTCTTCTTACTGGGCGATTGCATCAACTTAGATGCTTCTCCTGTGTTCTACTGTGAGCTTGTATTGTCCCCACATACCGCAGCACGCGACAAGGGCTGGCAGACCATAAATGTAACCGTTTCAGAGAGAAATGCGACCAATGTGACGATCTCGCGTTATATCGATTCGATGGTGAATGACGAAACACGGAGTTTTTTTAAGGTTTTTACTACATATTAACACTTTTCACATTTTCTCGTGTTACGTGGCTGCCAGTCCTCGGTTCATGCAAAATCTTAAGGTCCTCGGTCATGTCCAAGACACCAAACCGACTAATAATTCAATAATCGATAGCTAAAACTATAAATGTAGCTCTCCTTACTGGGCGATTGCATCAACTTAGATGCTTCTCCTGTGTTCTACTGTGCTGCTTGTATTGTCCCCACATAAGGCAGCACGCGACAAGGGCTGGCAGACCATAAATGTAACCGTTTCAGAGAGAAATGCGACCAATGTGACGATCTCGCGTTATATCGATTCGATGGTGAATGACGAAACACGGAGATTTTCTAAGGTTTTTACTACATATTAACACTTTTCACATTTTCTCGTGTTACGTGGCTGCCAGTCCTCGGTTCATGCAAAATCTTAAGGTCCTCGGTCATGTCCAAGGCATCAAACCGACCAATAATTCAATAATCGATAACTAAAACTATAAATGTAGCTCTTCTTACTGGGCGATTGCATCAACTTAGATGCTTCTCCTGTGTTCTACTGTGAGCTTGTATTGTCCCCACATACCGCAGCACGCGACAAGGGCTGGCAGACCATAAATGTAACCGTTTCAGAGAGAAATGCGACCAATGTGACGATCTCGCGTTATATCGATTCGATGGTGAATGACGAAACACGGAGTTTTTTTAAGGTTTTTACTACATATTAACACTTTTCACATTTTCTCGTGTTACGTGGCTGCCAGTCCTCGGTTCATGCAAAATCTTAAGGTCCTCGGTCATGTCCAAGACACCAAACCGACTAATAATTCAATAATCGATAGCTAAAACTATAAATGTAGCTCTCCTTACTGGGCGATTGCATCAACTTAGATGCTTCTCCTGTGTTCTACTGTGCTGCTTGTATTGTCCCCACATAAGGCAGCACGCGACAAGGGCTGGCAGACCATAAATGTAACCGTTTCAGAGAGAAATGCGACCAATGTGACGATCTCGCGTTATATCGATTCGATGGTGAATGACGAAACACGGAGATTTTCTAAGGTTTTTACTACATATTAACACTTTTCACATTTTCTCGTGTTACGTGGCTGCCAGTCCTCGGTTCATGCAAAATCTTAAGCTCCTCGTTCATGTCCAAGGCACCAAACCGACCAATAATTCAATAATCGATAACTAAAACTATAAATGTAGCTCTTCTTACTGGGCGATTGCATCAACTTAGATGCTTCTCCTGTGTTCTACTGTGCTGCTTGTATTGTCCCCACATAACTCAGCACGCGACAAGGGCTGGCAGACCATAAATGTAACCGTTTCAGAGAGAAATGCGACCAATGTGACGATCTCGCGTTATATCGATTCGATGGTGAATGACGAAACACGGAGTTTTTTTAAGGTTTTTACTACATATTAACACTTTTCACATTTTCTCGTGTTACGTGGCTGCCAGTCCTCGGTTCATGCAAAATCTTAAGCTCCTCGTTCATGTCCAAGGCACCAAACCGACCAATAATTCAATAATCGATAACTAAAACTATAAATGTAGCTCTTCTTACTGGGCGATTGCATCAACTTAGATGCTTCTCCTGTGTTCTACTGTGAGCTTGTATTGTCCCCACATACCGCAGCACGCGACAAGGGCTGGCAGACCATAAATGTAACCGTTTCAGAGAGAAATGCGACCAATGTGACGATCTCGCGTTATATCGATTCGATGGTGAATGACGAAACACGGAGTTTTTTTAAGGTTTTTACTACATATTAACACTTTTCACATTTTCTCGTGTTACGTGGCTGCCAGTCCTCGGTTCATGCAAAATCTTAAGGTCCTCGGTCATGTCCAAGACACCAAACCGACTAATAATTCAATAATCGATAGCTAAAACTATAAATGTAGCTCTCCTTACTGGGCGATTGCATCAACTTAGATGCTTCTCCTGTGTTCTACTGTGCTGCTTGTATTGTCCCCACATAAGGCAGCACGCGACAAGGGCTGGCAGACCATAAATGTAACCGTTTCAGAGAGAAATGCGACCAATGTGACGATCTCGCGTTATATCGATTCGATGGTGAATGACGAAACACGGAGATTTTCTAAGGTTTTTACTACATATTAACACTTTTCACATTTTCTCGTGTTACGTGGCTGCCAGTCCTCGGTTCATGCAAAATCTTAAGGTCCTCGGTCATGTCCAAGGCACCAAACCGAACAATAATTCAATAATCGATAACTAAAACTATAAATGTAGCTCTTCTTACTGGGCGATTGCATCAACTTAGATGCTTCTCCTGTGTTCTACTGTGAGCTTGTATTGTCCCCACATACCGCAGCACGCGACAAGGGCTGGCAGACCATAAATGTAACCGTTTCAGAGAGAAATGCGACCAATGTGACGATCTCGCGTTATATCGATTCGATCGTGAATGACGAAACACGGAGATTTTCTAAGGTTTTTACCACATATTAACACTTTTCACATTTTCTCGTGTTACGTGGCTGCCAGTCCTCGGTTCATGCAAAATCTTAAGGTCCTCGGTCATGTCCAAGGCACCAAACCGACCAATAATTCAATAATCGATAACTAAAACTATAAATGTAGCTCTTCTTAATGGGCGATTGCATCAACTTAGATGCTTCTCCTGTGTTCTACTGTGCTGCTTGTATTGTCCCCACATAACCCAGCACGCGACAAGGGCTGGCAGACCATAAATGTAACCGTTTCAGAGAGAAATGCGACCAATGTGACGATCTCGCGTTATATCGATTCGATGGTGAATGACGAAACACGGAGATTTTCTAAGGTTTTTACTACATATTAACACTTTTCACATTTTCTCGTGTTACGTGGGTACCAGTCCTCGGTTCATGCAAAATCTTAAGGTCCTCGGTCATGTCCAAGGCATCAAACCGACCAATAATTCAATAATCGATAACTAAAACTATAAATGTAGCTCTTCTTACTGGGCGATTGCATCAACTTAGATGCTTCTCCTGTGTTCTACTGTGCTGCTTGTATTGTCCCCACATACCGCAGCACGCGACAAGGGCTGGCAGACCATAAATGTAACCGTTTCAGAGAGAAATGCGACCAATGTGACGATCTCGCGTTATATCGATTCGATGGTGAATGACGAAACACGGAGAATTTCTAAGGTTTTTACTACATATTAACACTTTTCACATTTTCTCGTGTTACGTGGCTGCCAGTCCTCGGTTCATGCAAAATCTTAAGCTCCTCGGTCATGTCCAAGGCACCAAACCGACCAATAATTCAATAATCGATAACTAAAACTATAAATGTAGCTCTTCTTACTGGGCGATTGCATCAACTTAGATGCTTCTCCTGTGTTCTACTGTGCTGCTTGTATTGTCCCCACATACCGCAGCACGCGACAAGGGCTGGCAGACCATAAATGTAACCGTTTCAGAGAGAAATGCGACCAATGTGACGATCTCGCGTTATATCGATTCGATGGTGAATGACGAAACACGGAGATTTTCTAAGGTTTTTACTACATATTAACACTTTTCACATTTTCTCGTGTTACGTGGCTGCCAGTCCTCGGTTCATGCCAAATCTTAAGGTCCTCGGTCTTGTCCAAGGCACCAAACCGACCAATAATTCAATAATCGATAACTAAAACTATAAATGTAGCTCTTCTTACTGGGCGGTTGCATCAACTTAGATGCTTCTCCTGTGTTCTACTGTGCTGCTTGTATTGTCCCCACATACCGCAGCACGCGACAAGGGCTGGCAGACCATAAATGTAACCGTTTCAGAGAGAAATGCGACCAATGTGACGATCTCGCGTTATATCGATTCGATGGTGAATGACGAAACACGGAGATTTTCTAAGGTTTTTACTACATATTAACACTTTTCACATTTTCTCGTGTTACGTGGCTGCCAGTCCTCGGTTCATGTAAAATCTTAAGGTCCTCGGTCATGTCCAAGGCACCAAACCGACCAATAATTCAATAATCGATAACTAAAACTATAAATGTAGCTCTTCTTACTGGGCGATTGCATCAACTAAGATGCTTCTCCTGTGTTCTACTGTGCTGCTTGTATTGTCCCCACATACCGCAGCACGCGACAAGGGCTGGCAGACCATAAATGTAACCGTTTCAGAGAGAAATGCGACCAATGTGACGATCTCGCGTTATATCGATTCGATGGTGAATGACGAAACACGGAGATTTTCTAAGGTTTTTACTACATATTAACACTTTTCACATTTTCTCGTGTTACGTGGCTGCCAGTCCTCGGTTCATGCAAAATCTTAAGGTCCTAGGTCATGTCCAAGGCACCCAACCGACCAATAATTCAATAATCGATAACTAAAACTATAAATGTAGCTCTTCTTACTGGGCGATTGCATCAACTTAGATGCTTCTCCTGTGTTCTACTGTGCTGCGTGTATTGTCCCCACATAACCCAGCACGCGACAAGGGCTGGCAGACCATAAATGTAACCGTTTCAGAGAGAAATGCGACCAATGTGACGATCTCGCGTTATATCGATTCGATGGTGAATGACGAAACACGGAGATTTTCTAAGGTTTTTACTATATATTAACACTTTTCACATTTTCTCGTGTTACGTGGCTGCCAGTCCTCGGTTCATGCAAAATCTTAAGGTCCTAGGTCATGTCCAAGGCACCAAACCGACCAATAATTCAATAATCGATAACTAAAACTATAAATGTAGCTCTTCTTACTGGGCGATTGCATCAACTTAGATGCTTTTCCTGTGTTCTACTGTGCTGCTTGTATTGTCCCCACATACCGCAGCACGCGACAAGGGCTGGCAGACCATAAATGTAACCGTTTCAGAGAGAAATGCGACCAATGTGACGATCTCGCGTTATATCGATTCGATGGTGAATGACGAAACACGGAGATTTTCTAAGGTTTTTACTACATATTAACACTTTTCACATTTTCTCGTGTTACGTGGCTGCCAGTCCTCGGTTCATGCAAAATCTTAAGGTCCTCGGTCATGTCCAAGGTACCAAACCGACCAATAATTCAGTAATCGATAACTAAAACTATAAATGTAGCTCTTCTTACTGGGCGATTGCATCAACTTAGATGCTTTTCCTGTGTTCTACTGTGCTGCTTGTATTGTCCCCACATACCGCAGCACGCGACAAGGGCTGGCAGACCATAAATGTAACCGTTTCAGAGAGAAATGCGACCAATGTGACGATCTCGCGTTATATCGATTCGATGGTGAATGACGAAACACGGAGATTTTCTAAGGTTTTTACTACATATTAACACTTTTCACATTTTCTCGTGTTACGTGGCTGCCAGTCCTCGGTTCATGCAAAATCTTAAGGTCCTCGGTCATGTCCAAGGTACCAAACCGACCAATAATTCAGTAATCGATAACTAAAACTATAAATGTAGCTCTTCTTACTGGGCGATTGCATCAACTTAGATGCTTCTCCTGTGTTCTACTGTGAGCTTGTATTGTCCCCACATACCGCAGCACGCGACAAGGGCTGGCAGACCATAAATGTAACCGTTACAGAGAGAAATGCGACCAATGTGACGATCTCGCGTTATATCGATTCGATGGTGAATGACGAAACACGGGGATTTTCTAAGGTTTTTACTACATATTAACACTTTTCACATTTTCTCGTGTTACGTGGCAGCCAGTCCTCGGTTCATGCAAACTCTTAAGGTCCTCGGTCATGTCCAAGGCACCAAAGCGACCAATAATTCAATAATCGATAACTAAAACTATAAATGTAGCTCTTCTTACTGGGCGATTGCATCAACTTAGATGCTTCTCCTGTGTTCTGCTGTGCTGCTTGTATTGTCCCCACATAACCCAGCACGCGACAAGGGCTGGCAGACCATAAATGTAACCGTTTCAGAGAGAAATGCGACCAATGTGACGATCTCGCGTTATATCGATTCGATGGTGAATGACGAAACACGGAGATTTTCTAAGGTTTTTACTACATATTAACACTTTTCACATTTTCTCGTGTTACGTGGCTGCCAGTCCTCGGTTCATGCAAAATTTTAAGGTCCTCGTTCATGTCCAAGGCACCAAACCGACCAATAATTCAATAATCGATAACTAAAACTATAAATGTAGCTCTTCTTACTGGGCGATTGCATCAACTTAGATGCTTCTCCTGTGTTCTACTGTGAGCTTGTATTGTCCCCACATACCGCAGCACGCGACAAGGGCTGGCAGACCATAAATGTAACCGATACAGAGAGAAATGCGACCAATGTGACGATCTCGCGTTAAATAGATTCTATGGTGAATGACGAAACACGGAGATTTTCTAAGGTTTTTACTACATATTAACACTTTTCACATTTTCTCGTGTTACGTGGCTGCCAGTCCACGGTTCATGCAAACTCTTAATGTCCTCGGTCATGTCCAAGGCACCAAACCGACCAATAATTCAATAATCGATAACTAAAACTATAAATGTAGCTCTTCTTACTGGGCGATTGCATCAACTTCGATGCTTCTCCTGTGTTCTACTGTGCTGCTTGTATTGTCCCCACATAACCCAGCATGCGACAAGGGCTGGCAGACCATAAGTGTAACCGTTTCAGAGAGAAATGCGACCAATGTGACGTTCTCGCGTTATATCGATTCGATGGTGAATGACGAAACACGGAGATTTTCTAAGGTTTTTACTACATATTAACACTTTTCACATTTTCTCGTGTTACGTGGCTGCCAGTCCTCGGTTCATGCAAAATCTTAAGGTCCTCGGTCATGTCCAAGGCACCAAACCGACCAATAATTCAATAATCGATAACTAAAACTATAAATGTAGCTCTTCTTACTGGGCGATTGCATCAACTTAGATGCTTCTCCTGTGTTCTACTGTGAGCTTGTATTGTCCCCACATACCGCAGCACGCGACAAGGGCTGGCAGACCATAAATGTAACCGTTACAGAGAGAAATGCGACCAATGTGACGATCTCGCGTTATATCGATTCGATGGTGAATGACGAAACACGGAGATTTTCTAAGGTTTTTACTACATATTAACACTTTTCACATTTTCTCGTGTTACGTGGCTGCCAGTCGTCTTTTCATGCAAAATCTTAAGGTCCTCGGTCATGTCCAAGCCACCAAACCGACCAATAATTCAATAATCGATAACTAAAACTATAAATGTAGCTCTTCTTACTGGGCGATTGCATCAACTTAGATGCTTCTCCTGTGTTCTACTGTGCTGCTTGTATTGTCCCCACATACCGCAGCACGCGACAAGGGCTGGCAGACCATAAATGTAACCGTTTCAGAGAGAAATGCGACCAATGTGACGATCTCGCGTTATATCGATTCGATGGTGAATGACGAAACACGGAGATTTTCTAAGGTTTTTACTACATATTAACACTTTTCACATTTTCTCGTGTTACGTGGCTGCCAGTCCTCGGTTCATGCAAAATCTTAAGGTCCTCGGACATGCCCAAGGCACCAAACCGACCAATAATTCAATAATCGATAACTAAAACTATAAATGTAGCTCTTCTTACTGGGCGATTGCATCAACTTAGATGCTTCTCCTGTGTTCTACTGTGCTGTTTGTATTGTCCCCACATACCGCAGCACGCGACAAGGGCTGGCAGACCATAAATGTAACCGTTTCAGAGAGAAATGCGACCAATGTGACGATCTCGCGTTATATCGATTCGATGGTGAATGACGAAACACGGAGATGTTCTAAGGTTTTTACTACAT
Source organism: Schistocerca nitens (assembly GCF_023898315.1). NCBI lineage: Eukaryota > Metazoa > Arthropoda > Insecta > Orthoptera > Acrididae > Schistocerca > Schistocerca nitens. The sequence continues at coordinate 67,198,545 of NC_064625.1, forward strand.
ATTAACACTTTTCACATTTTCTCGTGTTACGTGGGTACCAGTCCTCGGTTCATGCAAAATCTTAAGGTCCTCGGTCATGTCCAAGGCACCAAACCGACCAATAATTCAATAATCGATAGCTAAAACTATAAATGTAGCTCTTCTTAATGGGCGATTGCATCAACTTAGATGCTTCTCCTGTGTTCTACTGTTTTGCTTGTATTGTCCCCACATACCGCAGCACGCGACAAGGGCTGGCAGACCATAAATGTAACCGTTTCAGAGAGAAATGCGACCAATGTGACGATCTCGCGTTATATCGATTCGATGGTGAATGACGAAACACGGAGATTTTCTAAGGTTTTTACTACATATTAACACTTTTCACATTTTCTCGTGTTACGTGGCTGCCAGTCCTCGGTCATGCAAAATCTTAAGGTCCTCGGTCATGTCCAAGGCACCAAACCGACCAATAATTCAGTAATCGATAACTAAAACTATAAATGTAGCTCTTCTTACTGGGCGATTGCATCAACTTAGATGCTTCTCCTGTGTTCTACTGTGCTGCTTGTATTGTCCCCACATACCGCAGCACGCGACAAGGGCTGGCAGACCATAAATGTAACCGTTTCAGAGAGAAATGCGACCAATGTGACGATCTCGCGGTATATCGATTCGATGGTGAATGACGAAACATGGAGATTTTCTAAGGTTTTTACGACATATTAACACTTTTCACATTTTCTCGTGTTACGTGGCTGCCAGTCCTCGGTTCATGCAAAATCTTAAGGTCCTCGGTCTTGTCCAAGGCACCAAACCGACCAATAATTCAATAATCGATAACTAAAACTATAAATGTAGCTCTTCTTACTGGGCGATTGCATCAACTTAGATGCTTCTCCTGTGTTCTACTGTGAGCTTGTATTGTCCCCACATACCGCAGCACGCGACAAGGGCTGGCAGACCATAAATGTAACCGTTACAGAGAGAAATGCGACCAATGTGACGATCTCGCGTTATATCGATTCGATGGTGAATGACGAAACACGGAGATTTTCTAAGGTTTTTACTACATATTAACACTTTTCACATTTTCTCGTGTTACGTGGCTGCCAGTCCTCGGTTAATGCAAACTCTTAAGGTCCTCGGTCATGTTCAAGGCACCAAACCGACCAATAATTCAATAATCGATAACTAAAACTATAAATGTAGCTCTTCTTACTGGGCGATTGCATCAACTTAGATGCTTCTCCTGTGTTCTACTGTGCTGCTTGTATTGTCCCCACATAACCCAGCACGCGACAAGGGCTGGCAGACCATAAATGTAACCGTTTCAGAGAGAAATGCGACCAATGTGACGATCTCGCGTTATATCGATTCGATGGTGAATGACGAAACACGGAGATTTTCTAAGGTTTTTACTACATATTAACACTTTTCACATTTTCTCGTGTTACGTGGGTACCAGTCCTCGGTTCATGCAAATTCTTAAGGTCCTCGGTCATGTCCAAGGCACCAAACCGACCAATAATTCAATAATCGATAACTAAAACTATAAATGTAGCTCTTCTTACTGGGCGATTGCATCAACTTAGATGCTTCTCCTGTGTTCTACTGTGCTGCTTGTATTGTCCCCACATACCGCAGCACGCGACAAGGGCTGGCAGACCATAAATGTAACCGTTTCAGAGAGAAATACGACCAATGTGACGATCTCGCGTTATATCGATTCGATGGTGAATGACGAAACACGGAGATTTTCTAAGGTTTTTACTACATATTAACACTTTTCACATTTTCTCGTGTTACGTGGCTGCCAGTCCTCGGTTCATGCAAAATCTTAAGGTCCTCGGTCATGTCCAAGGCACCAAACCGACCAATAATTCAATAGTCGATAACTAAAACTATAAATGTAGTTCTTCTTACTGGGCGATTGCATCAACTTAGATGCTTCTCCTGTGTTCTACTGTGCTGCTTGTATTGTCCCCACATAACCCAGCACGCGACAAGGGCTGGCAGACCATAAATGTAACCGTTTCAGAGAGAAATGCGACCAATGTGACGATCTCGCGTTATATCGATTCGATGGTGAATGACGAAACACGGAGATTTTCTAAGGTTTTTACTACATATTAACACTTTTCACATTTTCTCGTGTTACGTGGCTGCCAGTCCTCGGTTCATGCAAAATCTTAAGGTCCACGGTCATGTCCAAGGCACCAAACCGACCAATAATTCAATAATCGATAACTAAAACTATAAATGTAGCTCTTCTTACTGGGCGATTGCATCAACTTAGATGCTTCTCCTGTGTTCTACTGTGCTGCTTGTATTGTCCCCACATACCGCAGCACGCGACAAGGGCTGGCAGACCATAAATGTAACCGTTTCAGAGAGAAATGCGACCAATGTGACGATCTCGCGTTATATCGATTCGATGGTGAATGACGAAACACGGAGATTTTCTAAGGTTTTTACTACATATTAACACTTTTCACATTTTCTCGTGTTACGTGGCTGCCAGTCCTCGGTTCATGCAAAATCTTAAGGTCCTCGGTCATGTCCAAGGCACCAAACCGACCAATAATTCAATAATCGATAACTAAAACTATAAATGTAGCTCTTCTTACTGGGCGATTGCATCAACTTAGATGCTTCTCCTGTGTTCTACTGTGCTGCTTGTATTGTCCCCACATACCGCAGCACGCGACAAGGGCTGGCAGACCATAAATGTAACCGTTTCAGAGAGAAATGCGACCAATGTGACGATCTCGCGTTATATCGATTCGATGGTGAATGACGAAACACGGAGATTTTCTAAGGTTTTTACTACATATTAACACTTTTCACATTTTCTCGTGTTACGTGGCTGCCAGTCCTCGGTTCATGTAAAATCTTAAGATCCTCGGTCATGTCCAAGGCACCAAACCGACCAATAATTCGATAATCGATAACTAAAACTATAAATGTAGCTCTTCTTACTGGGCGATTGCATCAGCTAAGATGCTTCTCCTGTGTTCTACTGTGCTGCTTGTATTGTCCCCACATACCGCAGCACGCGATAAGGGCTGGCAGACCATAAATGTAACCGTTTCAGAGAGAAATGCGACCAATGTGACGATCTCGCGTTATTCGATTCGATGGTGAATGACGAAACACGGAGATTTTCTAAGGTTTTTACTACATATTAACACTTTTCACATTTTCTCGTGTTACGTGGCTGCCAGTCCTCGGTTCATGCAAAATCTTAAGGTCCTCGGACATGTCGAAGGCACCAAACCGACCAATAATTCAATAATCGATAACTAAAACTATAAATGTAGCTCTTCTTACTGGTCGATTGCATCAACTTAGATGCTTCTCCTGTGTTCTACTGTGCTGCTTGTATTGTCCCCACATAACGCAGCACGCGACAAGGGCTGGCAGACCATAAATGTAACCGTTTCAGAGAGAAATGCGACTAATGTGACGATCTCGCGTTATATCGATTCGACGGTGAATGACGAAACACGGAGATTTTCTGAGGTTTTTACTACATATTAACACTTTTCACATTTTCTCGTGTTACGTGGCTGCCAGTCCTCGGTTCATGCAAAATCTTAAGGTCCTCGGTCATGTCCAAGGCACCAAACCGACCAATAATTCAATAATCGATAACTAAAACTATAAATGTAGCTCTTCTTACTGGGCGATTGCATCAACTCAGATGCTTCTCCTGTGTTCTACTGTGCTGCTTGTATTGTCCCCACATACGGCAGCACGCGAGAAGGGCTGGCAGACCATAAATGTAACCGTTTCAGAGAGAAATGCGACCAATGTGACGATCTCGCGTTATATCGATTCGATGGTGAATGACGAAACACGGAGATTTTCTAAGGTTTTTACTACATATTAACACTTTTCACATTTTCTCGTGTTACGTGGCTGCCAGTCCTCGGTTCATGCAAAATCTTAAGGTCCTCGGTCATGTCCAAGGCACCAAACCGACCAATAATTCAATAATCGATAACTAAAACTATAAATGTAGCTCTTCTTACTGGGCGATTGCATCAACTTAGATGCTTCTCCTGTGTTCTACTGTGCTGCTTGTATTGTCCCCACATAACCCAGCACGCGACAAGGGCTGGCAGACCATAAATGTAACCGTTTCAGAGAGAAATGCGACCAATGTGACGATCTCGCGTTATATCGATTCGATGGTGAATGACGAAACACGGAGATTTTCTAAGGTTTTTACTACATATTAACACTTTTCACATTTTCTCGTGTTACGTGGCTGCCAGTCCTCGGTTCATGCAAAATCTTAAGGTCCTCGGTCATGTCCAAGGCACCAAACCGACCAATAATTCAGTAATCGATAACTAAAACTATAAATGTAGCTCTTCTTACTGGGCGATTGCATCAACTTAGATGCTTCTCCTGTGTTCTACTGTGCTGCTTGTATTGTCCCCACATACCGCAGCACGCGACAAGGGCTGGCAGACCATAAATGTAACCGTTTCAGAGAGAAATGCGACCAATGTGACGATCTCGCGTTATATCGATTCGATCGTGAATGACGAAACACGGAGATTTTCTAAGGTTTTTACTACATATTAACACTTTTCACATTTTCTCGTGTTACGTGGCTGCCAGTCCTCGGTTCATGCAAAATCTTAAGGTCCTCGGTCATGTCCAAGGCACCAAACCGACCAATAATTCAATAATCGATAACTAAAACTATAAATGTAGCTCTTCTTACTGGACGATTGCATCAACTTAGATGCTTCTCCTGTGTTCTACTGTGAGCTTGTATTGTCCCCACATACCACAGCACGCGACAAGGGCTGGCAGACCATAAATGTAACCGTTTCAGAGAGAAATGCGACCAATGTGACGATCTCGCGTTATATCGATTCGATGGTGAATGACGAAACACGGAGATTTTCTAAGGTTTTTACTACATATTAACACTTTTCACATTTTCTCGTGTTACGTGGCTGCCAGTCCTCGGTTCATGCAAAATCTTAAGGTCCTCGGTCATGTCCAAGGCACCAAACCGACCAATAATTCAATAATCGATAACTAAAACTATAAATGTAGCTCTTCTTACTGGGCGATTGCATCAACTTAGATGCTTCTCCTGTGTTCTACTGTGCTGCTTGTATTGTCCCCACATACCGCAGCACGCGACAAGGGCTGGCAGACCATAAATGTAACCGTTTCAGAGAGAAATGCGACCAATGTGACGATCTCGCGTTATATCGATTCGATGGTGAATGACGAAACACGGAGATTTTCTAAGGTTTTTACTACATATTAACACTTTTCACATTTTCTCGTGTTACGTGGCTGCCAGTCCTCGGTTCATGCAAAATCTTAAGGTCCTCGGTCATGTCCAAGGCACCAAACCGACCAATAATTCAATAATCGATAACTAAAACTATAAATGTAGCTCTTCTTACTGGGCGATTGCATCAACTAAGATGCTTCTCCTGTGTTCTACTGTGCTGCTTGTATTGTCCCCACATACCGCAGCACGCGACAAGGGCTGGCAGACCATAACTGTAACCGTTTCAGAGAGAAATGCGACCAATGTGACGATCTCGCGTTATATCGATTCGATGGTGAATGACGAAACACGGAGATTTTCTAAGGTTTTTACTACATATTAACACTTTTCACATTTTCTCGTGTTACGTGGCTGCTAGTCCTCGGTTCATGCAAAATCTTAAGGTCCTAGGTCATGTCCAAGGGACCAAACCGACCAATAATTCAATAATCGATAACTAAAACTATAAATGTAGCTCTTCTTACTGGGCGATTGCATCAACTTAGATGCTTCTCCTGTGTTCTACTGTGCTGCTTGTATTGTCCCCACATAACCCAGCACGCGACAAGGGCTGGCAGACCATAAATGTAACCGTTTCAAAGAGAAATGCGACCAATGTGACGATCTCGCGTTATATCGATTCGATGGTGAATGACGAAACACGGAGATTTTCTAAGGTTTTTACTACATATTAACACTTTTCACATTTTCTCGTGTTACGTGGCTGCCAGTCCTCGGTTCATGCAAAATCTTAAGGTCCTCGGTCATGTCCAATGCACCAAACCGACCAATAATTCAATAATCGATAACTAAAACTATAAATGTAGCTCTTCTTACTGGGCGATTGCATCAACTTAGATGCTTTTCCTGTGTTCTACTGTGCTGCTTGTATTGTCCCCACATACCGCAGCACGCGACAAGGGCTGGCAGACCATAAATGTAACCGTTTCAGAGAGAAATGCGACCAATGTGACGATCTCGCGTTATATCGATTCGATGGTGAATGACGAAACACGGAGATTTTCTAAGGTTTTTACTACATATTAACACTTTTCACATTTTCTCGTGTTACGTGGCTGCGAGTCCTCGGTTCATGCAAAATCTTAAGGTCCTAGGTCATGTCCAAGGCACCAAACCGACCAATAATTCAATAATCGATAACTAAAACTATAAATGTAGCTCTTCTTACTGGGCGATTGCATCAACTTAGATGCTTCTCCTGTGCTGCTTGTATTGTCCCCACATACCGCAGCACGCGACAAGGGCTGGCAGACCATAAATGTAACCGTTTCAGAGAGAAATGCGACCAATGTGACGATCTCGCGTTATATCGATTCGATGGTGAATGACGAAACACGGAGATTTTCTAAGGTTTTTACTACATATTAACACTTTTCACATTTTCTCGTGTTACGTGGCTGCCAGTCCTCGGTTAATGCAAAATCTTAAGGTCCTCGGTCATGTCCAAGGCACCAAACCGACCAATAATTCGATAATCGATAACTAAAACTATAAATGTAGCTCTTCTTACTGGGCGATTGCATCAACTAAGATGCTTCTCCTGTGTTCTACTGTGCTGCTTGTATTGTCCCCACATACCGCAGCACGCGACAAGGGCTGGCAGACCATAAATGTAACCGTTTCAGAGAGAAATGCGACCAATGTGACGATCTCGCGTTATATCGATTCGATGGTGAATGACGAAACACGGAGATTTTCTAAGGTTTTTACTACATATTAACACTTTTCACATTTTCTCGTGTTACGTGGCTGCCAGTCCTCGGTTCATGCAAAATCTTAAGGTCCTCGGTCATGTCCAAGGCACCAAACCGACCAATAATTCAATAATCGATAACTAAAACTATAAATGTAGCTCTTCTTACTGGGCGATTGCATCAACTTAGATGCTTTTCCTGTGTTCTACTGTGCTGCTTGTATTGTCCCCACATACCGCAGCACGCGACAAGGGCTGGCAGACCATAAATGTAACCGTTTCAGAGAGAAATGCGACCAATGTGACGATCTCGCGTTATATCGATTCGATGGTGAATGACGAAACACGGAGATTTTCTAAGGTTTTTACTACATATTAACACTTTTCACATTTTCTCGTGTTACGTGGCTGCGAGTCCTCGGTTCATGTAAAATGTCAAGGTCCTAGGTCATGTCCAAGGCACCAAACCGACCAATAATTCAATAATCGATAACTAAAACTATAAATGTAGCTCTTCTTACTGGGCGATTGCATCAACTTAGATGCTTCTCCTGTGTTCTACTGTGCTGCTTGTATTGTCCCCACATAACCCAGCACGCGACAAGGGCTGGCAGACCATAAATGTAACCGTTTCAGAGAGAAATGCGACCAATGTGACGATCTCGCGTTATATCGATTCGATGGTGAATGACGAAACACGGAGATTTTCTAAGGTTTTTACTACATATTAACACTTTTCACATTTTCTCGTGTTACGTGGCTGGCAGTCCTCGGTTTATGCAAAATCTTAAGGTCCTCGGTCATGTCCAAGGCACCAAACCGACCAATAATTCAATAATCGATAACTAAAACTATAAATGTAGCTCTTTTTACTGGGCGATTGCATCAACTTAGATGCTTCTCCTGTGTTCTACTGTGCTGCTTGTATTGTCCCCACATAACCCAGCACGCGACAAGGGCTGGCAGACCATAAATGTAACCGTTTCAGAGAGAAATGCGACCAATGTGACAATTCGCGTTATATCGATTCGATGGTGAATGACGAAACACGGAGATTTTCTAAGGTTTTTACTACATATTAACACTTTTCACATTTTCTCGTGTTACGTGGGTACCAGTCCTCGGTTCATGCAAAACCTTAAGGTCCTCAGTCATTTCCAAGGCACCAAACCGACCAATAATTCAATAATCGATAACTAAAACTATAAATGTAGCTCTTCTTACTGGGCGATTGCATCAACTTAGATGCTGCTCCTGTGTTCTACTGTGCTGCTTGTATTGTCCCCACATACTGCAGCACGCGACAAGGGCTGGCAGACCATAAATGTAACCGTTTCAGAGAGAAATGCGACCAATGTGACGATCTCGCGTTATATCGATTCGATGGTGAATGACGAAACACGGAGATTTTCTAAGGTTTTTACTACATATTAACACTTTTCACATTTTCTCGTGTTACGTGGCTGCCAGTCCTCGGTTCATGCAAAATCTTAAGGTCCTCGGTCATGTCCAAGGCACCAAACCGACCAATAATTCAATAATCGATAACTAAAACTATAAATGTAGCTCTTCTTACTGGGCGATTGCATCAACTTAGATGCTTCTCCTGTGTTCTACTGTGCTGCTTGTATTGTCCCCACATAACCCTGCACGCGACAGGGGCTGGCAGACCATAAATGTAACTGTTTCAGAGAGAAATGCGACCAATGTGACGATCTCGCGTTATATCGATTCGATGGTGAATGACGAAACACGGAGATTTTCTAAGGTTTTTACTACATATTAACACTTTTCACATTTTCTCGTGTTACGTGGCTGCCAGTCCTCGGTTCATGGAAAATCTTAAGGTCCTCGGTCATGTCCAAGGCACCAAACCGACCAATAATTCGATAATCGATAACTAAAACTATAAATGTAGCTCTTCTTACTGGGCGATTGCATCAACTTAGATGCTTCTCCTCTGTTCTACTGTGCTGCTTGTATTGTCCCCACATACCGCAGCACGCGACAAGGGCTGGCAGACCATAAATGTAACCGTTTCAGAGAGAAATGCGACCTATGTGACGATCTCGCGTTATATCGATTCGATGGTGAATGACGAAACACGGAGATTTTCTAAGGTTTTTACTACATATTAACACTTTTCACATTTTCTCGTGTTACGTGGCTGCCAGTCCTCGGTTCATGCAAAATCTTAAGGTCCTAGGTCATGTCCACGGCACCAAACCGACCAATAATTCAATAATCGATAACTAAAACTATAAATGTAGCTCTTCTTACTGGGCGATTGCATCAACTTAGATGCTTCTCCTGTGTTCTACTGTGCTGCTTGTATTGTCCCCACATAACCCAGCACGCGACAAGGGCTGGCAGACCATAAATGTAACCGTTTCAGAGAGAAATGCGACCAATGTGACGATCTCGCGTTATATCGATTCGATGGTGAATGACGAAACACGGAGATTTTCTAAGGTTTTTACTACATATTAACACTTTTCACATTTTCTCGTGTTACGTGGCTGCCAGTCCTCGGTTCATGTAAAATCTTAAAGTCCTCGGTCATGTCCAAGGCACCAAACCGACCAATAATTCAATAATCGATAACTAAAACTATAAATGTAGCTCTTCTTACTGGGCGATTGCATCAACTTAGATGCTTCTCCTGTGTTCTACTGTGCTGCTTGTATTGTCCCCACATAACCCAGCGCGCGACAAGGGCTGGCAGACTATAAATGTAACCGTTTCAGAGAGAAATGCGACCAATGTGACGATCTCGCGTTATATCGATTCGATGGTGAATGACGAAACACGGAGATTTTCTAAGGTTTTTACTACATATTAACACTTTTCACATTTTCTCGTGTTCCGTGGCTGCCAGTCCTCGGTTCATGCAAAATCTTAAGGCCCTAGGTCATGTCCAAGGCACCAAACCGACCAATAATTCAATAATCGATAACTAAAACTATAAATGTAGCTCTTCTTACTGGGCGATTGCATCAACTTAGATGCTTCTCCTGTGTTCTACTGTGCTGCTTGTATTGTCCCCACATACCGCAGCACGCGACAAGGGCTGGCAGACCATAAATGTAACCGTTTCAGAGAGAAATGCGACCAATGTGACGATCTCGCGTTATATCGATTCGATGGTGAATGACGAAACACGGAGATTTTCTAAGGTTTTTACTACATATTAACACTTTTCACATTTTCTCGTGTTACGTGGCTGCCAGTCCTCGGTTCATGCAAAATCTTAAGGTCCTAGGTCATGTCCAAGGCACCAAACCGACCAATAATTCAATAATCGATAACTAAAACTATAAATGTAGCTCTTCTTACTGGGCGATTGCATCAACTTAGATGCTTCTCCTGTGTTCTACTGTGCTGCTTGTATTGTCCCCACATACCGCAGCACGCGACAAGGGCTGGCAGACCATAAATGTAACCGTTTCAGAGAGAAATGCGACCAATGTGACGATCTCGCGTTATATCGATTCGATGGTGAATGACGAAACACGGAGATTTTCTAAGGTTTTTACTACATATTAACACTTTTCACATTTTCTCGTGTTACTTGGCTGCCAGTCCTCGCTTCATGTAAAATCTTAAGGTCCTCGGTCATGTCCAAGGCACCAAACCGACCAATAATTCAATAATCGATAACTAAAACTATAAATGTAGCTCTTCTTACTGGGCGATTGCATCAACTTAGATGCTTCTCCTGTGTTCTACTGTGCTGCTTGTATTGTCCCCACATAACCCAGCACGCGACAAGGGCTGGCAGACCATAAATGTAACCGTTTCAGAGAGAAATGCGACCAATGTGACGATCTCGCGTTATATCGATTCGATGGTGAATGACGAAACACGGAGATTTTCTAAGGTTTTTACTACATATTAACACTTTCCACATTTTCTCGTGTTACGTGGCTGCCAGTCCTTGGTTCATGCAAAATCTTAAGGTCCTAGGTCATGTCCAAGGCACCAAACCGACCAATAATTCAATAATCGATAACTAAAACTATAAATGTAGCTCTTCTTACTGGGCGATTGCATCAACTTAGACGCTTCTCCTGTGTTCTACTGTGCTGATTTTATTGTCCCCACATAACCCAGCACGCGACAAGGGCTGGCAACCCATAAATGTAACCGTTTCAGAGAGAAATGCGACCAATGTGACGATCTCGCGTTATATCGATTCGATGGTGAATGACGAAACACGGAGATTTTCTAAGGTTTTTACTACATATTAACACTTTTCAAATTTTCTCGTGTTACGTGGCTGCCAGTCCTCGGTTCATGCAAAATCTTAAGGTCCTAGGTCATGTCCAAGGCACCAAACCGACCAATAATTCAATAATCGATAACTAAAACTATAAATGTAGCTCTTCTTACTGGGCGATTGCATCAACTTAGATGCTTCTCCTGTGTTCTACTGTGCTGCTTGTATTGTCCCCACATAACCCAGCACGCGACAAGGGCTGGCAGACTATAAATGTAACCGTTTCAGAGAGAAATGCGACCAATGTGACGATCTCGCGTTATATCGATTCGATGGTGAATGACGAAACACGGAGATTTTCTAAGGTTTTTACTACATATTAACACTTTTCACATTTTCTCGTGTTACGTGGCTGCCAGTCCTCGGTTCATGCAAAATCTTAAGGCCCTAGGTCATGTCCAAGGCACCAAACCGACCAATAATTCAATAATCGATAACTAAAACTATAAATGTAGCTCTTCTTACTGGGCGATTGCATCAACTTAGATGCTTCTCCTGTGTTCTACTGTGCTGCTTGTATTGTCCCCACATACCGCAGCACGCGACAAGGGCTGGCAGACCATAAATGTAACCGTTTCAGAGAGAAATGCGACCAATGTGACGATCTCGCGTTATATCGATTCGATGGTGAATGACGAAACACGGAGATTTTCTAAGGTTTTTACTACATATTAACACTTTTCACATTTTCTCGTGTTACGTGGCTGCCAGTCCTCGGTTCATGCAAAATCTTAAGGTCCTAGGTCATGTCCAAGGCACCAAACCGACCAATAATTCAATAATCGATAACTAAAACTATAAATGTAGCTCTTCTTACTGGGCGATTGCATCAACTTAGATGCTTCTCCTGTGTTCTACTGTGCTGCTTGTATTGTCCCCACATACCGCAGCACGCGACAAGGGCTGGCAGACCATAAATGTAACCGTTTCAGAGAGAAATGCGACCAATGTGACGATCTCGCGTTATATCGATTCGATGGTGAATGACGAAACACGGAGATTTTCTAAGGTTTTTACTAAATATTAACACTTTTCACATTTTCTCGTGTTACTTGGCTGCCAGTCCTCGCTTCATGTAAAATCTTAAGGTCCTCGGTCATGTCCAAGGCACCAAACCGACCAATAATTCAATAATCGATAACTAAAACTATAAATGTAGCTCTTCTTACTGGGCGATTGCATCACCTTAGATGCTTCTCCTGTGTTCTACTGTGCTGCTTGTATTGTCCCCACATAACCCAGCACGCGACAAGGGCTGGCAGACCATAAATGTAACCGTTTCAGAGAGAAATGCGACCAATGTGACGATCTCGCGTTATATCGATTCGATGGTGAATGACGAAACACGGAGATTTTCTAAGGTTTTTACTACATATTAACACTTTCCACATTTTCTCGTGTTACGTGGCTGCCAGTCCTTGGTTCATGCAAAATCTTAAGGTCCTAGGTCATGTCCAAGGCACCAAACCGACCAATAATTCAATAATCGATAACTAAAACTATAAATGTAGCTCTTCTTACTGGGCGATTGCATCAACTTAGACGCTTCTCCTGTGTTCTACTGTGCTGATTTTATTGTCCCCACATAACCCAGCACGCGACAAGGGCTGGCAACCCATAAATGTAACCGTTTCAGAGAGAAATGCGACCAATGTGACGATCTCGCGTTATATCGATTCGATGGTGAATGACGAAACACGGAGATTTTCTAAGGCTTTTACTACATATTAACACTTTTCACATTTTCTCGTGTTACGTGGCTGCCAGTCCTCGGTTCATGCAAAATCTTAAGGTCCTCGGTCATGTCCAAGGCACCAAACCGACCAATAATTCAATAATCGATAACTAAAACTATAAATGTAGCTCTTCTTACTGGGCGATTGCATCAACTTAGATGCTTCTCCTGTGTTCTACTGTGCTGCTTGTATTGTCCCCACATACCGCAGCACGCGACAAGGACTGGCAGACCATAAATGTAACCGTTTCAGAGAGAAATGCGACCAATGTGACGAACTCGCGTTATATCGATTCGATGGTGAATGACGAAACACGGAGATTTTCTAAGGTTTTTACTACATATTATCACTTTTCACATTTTCTCGTGTTACGTGGCTGCCAGTCCTCGGTTCATGCAAAATCTTAAGGTCCTCGGTCATGTCCAAAGCACCAAACCGACCAATAATTCAATAATCGATAACTAAAACTATAAATGTAGCTGTTCTTACTGGGCGATTGCATCAACTTAGATGCTTCTCCTGTGTTCTACTGTGCTGCTTGTATTGTCCCCACATAACCCAGCACGCGACAAGGGCTGGCAGACCATAAATGTAACCGTTTCAGAGAGAAATGCGACCAATGTGACGATCTCGCGTTATATCGATTCGATGGTGAATGACGAAACACGGAGATTTTCTAAGGTTTTTAATACATATTAACACTTTTCACATTTTCTCGTGTTACGTGGCTGCCAGTCCTCGGTTCATGTAAAATCTTAAGGTCCTAGGTCATGTCCAAGGCACCAAACCAACCAATAATTCAATAATCGATAGCTAAAACTATAAATGTAGCTCTTCTTACTGGGCGATTGCATAAACTTAGATGCTTCTCCTGTGTTCTACTGTGCTGCTTGTATTGTCCCCACATAACCCAGCACGCGACAAGGGCTGGCAGACCATAAATGTAACCGTTTCAGAGAGAAATGCGACCAATGTGACGATCTCGCGTTATATCGATTCGATGGTGAATGACGAAACACGGAGGTTTTCTAAGGTTTTTACTACATATTAACACTTTTCACATTTTTTCGTGTTACGTGGCTGCCAGTCCTCGGTTCATGCAAAATCTTAAGGTCCTCGGTCATGTCCAAGGCACCAAACCGACCAATAAATCAATAATTGATAACTAAAACTATAAATGTAGCTCTTCTTACTGGGCGATTGCATCAACTTAGATGCTTCTCCTGTGTTCTACTGTGCTGCTTGTATTGTCCCCACATAACCCAGCACGCGACAAGGGCTGGCAGACCATAAATGTCAGAGAGAATTGCGACCAATGTGACGATCTCGCGTTATATCGATTCGATGGTGAATGACGAAACACGGAGATTTTCTAAGGTTATTACTACATATTAACACTTTTCACATTTTCTCGTGTTACGTGGCTGCCAGTCCTCGGTTCATGCAAAATCTAAAGGTCCTCGGTCATGTCCAAGGCACCAAACCGACCAATAATTCAATAATCGATAGCTAAAACTATAAATGTAGCTCTTCTTACTGGGCGATTGCATCAACTTAGATGCTTCTCCTGTGTTCTACTGTGCTGCTTGTATTGTCCCCACATACCGCAGCTCGCGACAAGGGCTGGCAGACCATAAATGTAACCGTTTCAGAGAGAAATGCGACCAATGTGACGATCTCGCGTTATATCGATTCGATGGTGAATGACGAAACACGGAGATTTTCTAAGGCTTTTACTACATATTAACACTTTTCACATTTTCTCGAGTTACGTGGCTGCCGGTCCTCGGTTCATGCAAAATCTTAAAGTCCTCGGTCATGTCCAAGGCACCAAACCGACCAATAATTCAATAATCGATAACTAAAACTATAAATGTAGCTCTTCTTACTGGGCGATTGCATCAACTTAGATGCTTCTCCTGTGTTCTACTGTGAGCTTGTATTGTCCCCACATACCGCAGCACGCAACAAGGGCTGGCAGACCATAAATGTAACCGTTTCAGAGAGAAATGCGACCAATGTGACGATCTCGCGTTATATCGATTCGATGGTGAATGACGAAACACGGAGATTTTCTAAGGTTTTTACTACATATTAACACTTTTCACATTTTCTCGTGTTACGTGGCTGCCAGTCCTCGGTTCATGCGAAATCTTAAGGTCCTCGGTCATGTCCAAAAAAAATGGCTCTGAGCACTATGGGACTTAACTTCTGTGGTCATCAGTCCCCTAGAACTTAGAACTACTTAAACCTAACTAACCTAAGGACATCACACACATCCATGCCCGAGGCAGGATTCGAACCTGCGACCGTAGCAGTCCCGCGGTTCCGGACTGCGCGCCTAGAACCACTAGACCACCACGGCCGGCGGTCATGTCCAAGGCACCAAACCGACCAATAATACAATAATCGATAACTAAAACTATAAATGTAGCTCTTCTTACTGGGCGATTGCATCAACTTAGATGCTTCTCCTGTGTTCTACTGTGCTGCTTGTATTGTCCCCACATACCGCAGCACGCGACAAGGGCTGGCAGACCATAAATGTAACCGTTTCAGAGAGAAATGCGACCAATGTGACGATCTCGCGTTATATCGATTCGATGGTGAATGACGAAACACGGAGATTTTCTAAGGTTTTTACTACATATTAACACTTTTCACATTTTCTCGTGTTACGTGGCTGCCAGTCCTCGGTTCACGCAAAATCTTAAAGTCCTCGGTCATGTCCAAGGCACCAAACCGACCAATAATTCAATAATCGATAACTAAAACTATAAATGTAGCTCTTCTTACTGGGCGATTGCATCAACTTAGATGCTTCTCCTGTGTTCTACTGTGCTGCTTGTATTGTCCCCACATACCGCAGCACGCGACAAGGGCTGGCAGACCATAAATGTAACCGTTTCAGAGAGAAATGCGACCAATGTGACGATCTCGCGTTATATCGATTCGATGGTGAATGACGAAACACGGAGATTTTCTAAGGCTTTTACTACATATTAACACTTTTCACATTTTCTCGTGTTACGTGGCTGCCAGTCCTCGGTTCATGCAAAATCTTAAAGTCCTCGGTCATGTCCAAGGCACCAAACCGACCAATAATTCAATAATCGATAACTAAAACTATAAATGTAGCTCTTCTTACTGGGCGATTGCATCAACTTAGATGCTTCTCCTGTGTTCTACTGTGAGCTTGTATTGTCCCCACATACCGCAGCACGCGACAAGGGCTGGCAGACCATAAATGTAACCGTTTCAGAGAGAAATGCGACCAATGTGACGATCTCGCGGTATATCGATTCGATGGTGAATGACGAAACACGGAGATTTTCTAAGGTTTTTACTACATATTAACACTTTTCACATTTTCTCGTGTTACGTGGCTGCCAGTCCTCGGTTCATGCAAAATCTTAAGGTCCTCGGTCATGTCCAAGGCACCAAACCGACCAATAATTCAATAATCGATAACTAAAACTATAAATGTAGCTCTTCTTACTGGGCGATTGCATCAACTTAGATGCTTCTCCTGTGTTCTACTGTGCTGCTTGTATTGTCCCCACATACCGCAGCACGCGACAAGGGCTGGCAGACCATAAATGTAACCGTTTCAGAGAGAAATGCGACCAATGTGACGATCTCGCGTTATATCGATTCGATGGTGAATGACGAAACACGGAGATTTTCTAAGGTTTTTACTACATATTAACACTTTTCACATTTTCTCGTGTTACGTGGCTGCCAGTCCTCGGATCATGCAAAATCTTAAGGTCCTCGGTCATGTCCAAGGCACCAAACCGACCAATAATTCAATAATCGATAACTAAAACTATAAATGTAGCTCTTCTTACTGGGCGATTGCATCAACTTAGATGCTTCTCCTGTGTTCTACTGTGCTGCTTGTATTGTCCCCACATACCGCAGCACGCGACAAGGGCTGGCAGACCATAAATGTAACCGTTTCAGAGAGAAATGCGACCAATGTGACGATCTCGCGTTATATCGATTCGATGGTGAATGACGAAACACGGAGATTTTCTAAGGTTTTTACTACATATTAACACTTTTCACATTTTCTCGTGTTACGTGGCTGCCAGTCCTCGGATCATGCAAAATCTTAAGGTCCTCGGTCATGTCCAAGGCACCAAACCGACCAATAATTCAATAATCGATAACTAAAACTATAAATGTAGCTCTTCTTACTGGGCGATTGCATCAACTTAGATGCTTCTCCTGTGTTCTACTGTGCTGCTTGTATTGTCCCCACATACCGCAGCACGCGACAAGGGCTGGCAGACCATAAATGTAACCGTTTCAGAGAGAAATGCGACCAATGTGACGATCTCGCGTTATATCGATTCGATGGTGAATGACGAAACACGGAGATTTTCTAAGGTTTTTACTACATATTAACACTTTTCACATTTTCTCGTGTTACGTGGCTGCCAGTCCTCGGTTCATGCAAAATCTTAAGGTCCTAGGTCATGTCCAAGGCACCAAACCGACCAATAATTCAATAATCGATAACTAAAACTATAAATGTAGCTCTTCTTACTGGGCGATTGCATCAACTTAGATGCTTCTCCTGTGTTCTACTGTGCTGCTTGTATTGTCCCCACATAACCCAGCACGCGACAAGGGCTGGCAGACCATAAATGTAACCGTTTCAGAGAGAAATGCGACCAATGTGACGATCTCGCGTTATATCGATTCGATGGTGAATGACGAAACACGGAGATTTTCTAAGGTTTTTACTACATATTAACACTTTTCACATTTTCTCGTGTTACGTGGCTGCCAGTCCTCGGTTCATGCAAAATCTTAAGGTCCTCGGTCATGTCCAAGGCACCAAACCGACCAATAATTCAATAATCGATAACTAAAACTATAAATGTAGCTCTTCTTAATGGGCGATTGCATCAACTTAGATGCTTCTCCTGTGTTCTACTGTGCTGCTTGTATTGTCCCCACATAACCCAGCACGCGACAAGGGCTGGCAGACCATAAATGTAACCGTTTCAGAGAGAAATGCGACCAATGTGACGATCTCGCGTTATATCGATTCGATGGTGAATGACGAAACACGGAGATTTTCTAAGGTTTTTACTACATATTAACACTTTTCACATTTTCTCGTGTTACGTGGCTGCCAGTCCTCGGTTCATGCAAAATCTTAAGGTCCTCGGTCATGTCCAAGGCACCAAACCGACCAATAATTCAATAATCGATAACTAAAACTATAAATGTAGCTCTTCTTACTGGGCGATTGCATCAACTTAGATGCTTCTCCTGTGTTCTACTGTGCTGCTTGTATTGTCCCCACATACCGCAGCACGCGACAACGGCTGGCAGACCATAAATGTAACCGTTTCAGAGAGAAATGCGACCAATGTGACGATCTCGCGTTATATCGATTCGATGGTGAATGACGAAACACGGAGATTTTCTAAGGTTTTTACTACATATTAACACTTTTCACATTTTCTCGTGTTACGTGGCTGCCAGTCCTCGGTTCATGCAAAATCTTAAGGTCCTCGGTCATGTCCAAGGCACCAAACCGACCAATAATTCAATAATCGATAACTAAAACTATAAATGTAGCTCTTCTTACTGGGCGATTGCATCAACTTAGATGCTTCTCCTGTGTTCTACTGTGCTGCTTGTATTGTCCCCACATACCGCAGCACGCGACAAGGGCTGGCAGACCATAAATGTAACCGTTTCAGAGAGAAATGCGACCAATGTGACGATCTCGCGTTATATCGATTCGATGGTGAATGACGAAACACGGAGATTTTCTAAGGTTTTTACTACATATTAACACTTTTCACATTTTCTCGTGTTACGGGGGTACCACTCCTCGGTTCATGCAAAATCTTAAGGCCCTCGGTCATGTCCAAGGCACCAAACCGACCAATAATTCAATAATCGATAACTAAAACTATAAATGTAGCTCTTCTTACTGGGCGATTGCATCAACTTAGATGCTTCTCCTGTGTTCTACTGTGCTGCTTGTATTGTCCCCACATACCGCAGCACGCGACAAGGGCTGGCAGACCATAAATGTAACCGTTTCAGAGAGAAATGCGACCAATGTGACGATCTCGCGTTATATCGATTCGATGGTGAATGACGAAACACGGAGATTTTCTAAGGTTTTTACTACATATTAACACTTTTCACATTTTCTCGTGTTACGTGGCTGCCAGTCCTCGGTTCATGCAAAATCTTAAGGTCCTCGGTCATGTCCAAGGCACCAAACCGACCAATAATTCAATAATCGATAACTAAAACTATAAATGTAGCTCTTCTTACTGGGCGATTGCATCAACTTAGATGCTTCTCCTGTGTTCTACTGTGCTGCTTGTATTGTCCCCACATACCGCAGCACGCGACAACGGCTGGCAGACCATAAATGTAACCGTTTCAGAGAGAAATGCGACCAATGTGACGATCTCGCGTTATATCGATTCGATGGTGAATGACGAAACACGGAGATTTTCTAAGGTTTTTACTACATATTAACACTTTTCACATTTTCTCGTGTTACGTGGCTGCCAGTCCTCGGTTCATGCAAAATCGTAAGGTCCTAGGTCATGTCCAAGGCACCAAACCGACCAATAATTCAATAATCGATAACTAAATCTATAAATGTAGCTCTTCTTACTGGGCGATTGCATCAACTTAGATGCTTCTCCTGTGTTCTACTGTGCTGCTTGTATTGTCCCCACATAACCCAGCACGAGACAAGGGCTGTCAGACCATAAATGTAACCGTTTCAGAGAGAAATGCGACCAATGTGACGATCTCGCGTTATATCGATTCGATGGTGAATGACGAAACACGGAGATTTTCTAAGGTTTTTACTAAATATTAACACATTTCACATTTTCTCGTGTTACGTGGCTGCCAGTCCTCGGTTCATGCAAAATCTTAAGGTCCTCGGTCATATCCATGGCACCAAACCGACCAATAATTCAATAATCGATAACTAAAACTATAAATGTAGCTCTTCTTACTGGGCGATTGCATCAACTTAGATGCTTCTCCTGTGTTCTACTGTGCTGCTTGTATTGTCCCCACATACCGCAGCACGCGACAAGGGCTGGCAGACCATAAATGTAACCGTTTCAGAGAGAAATGCGACCAATGTGACGATCTCGCGTTATATCGATTCGATGGTGAATGACGAAACACGGAGATTTTCTAAGGTTTTTACTACATATTAACACTTTTCACATTTTCTCGTGTTACGTGGGTACCAGTCCTCGGTTCATGCAAAATCTTAAGGTCCTCGGTCATGTCCAAGGCACCAAACCGACCAATAATTCAATAATCGATAACTAAAACTATAAATGTAGCTCTTCTTACTGGGCGATTGCATCAACTTAGATGCTTCTCCTGTGTTCTACTGTGCTGCTTGTATTGTCCCCACATACCGCAGCACGCGACAAGGGCTGGCAGACCCTAAATGTAACCGTTTCAGAGAGAAATGCGACCAGTGTGACGATCTCGCGTTATATCGATTCGATGGTGAATGACGAAACACGGAGATTTTCTAAGGTTTTTACTACATATTAATACTTTTCACAATTTCTCGTGTTACGTGGCTGCCAGTCCTCGGTTCATGCAAAATCTTAAGGTCCTCGGTCATGTCCAAGAGACCAAACCGAACAATAATTCAATAATCGATAACTAAAACTATAAATGTAGCTCTTCTTACTGGGCGATTGCATCAACTTAGATGCTTCTCCTGTGTTCTACTGTGCTGCTTGTATTGTCCCCACATACCGCAGCACGCGACAAGGGCTGGCAGACCATAAATGTAACCGTTTCAGAGAGAAATGCGACCAATGTGACGATCTCGCGTTATATCGATTCGATGGTGAATGACGAAACACGGAGATTTTCTAAGGTTTTTACTACATATTAACACTTTTCACATTTTCTCGTGTTACGTGGCTGCCAGTCCTCGGTTCATGCAAAATCTTAAGGTCCTCGGTCATGTCCAAGGCACCAAACCGACCAATAATTCAATAATCGATAACTAAAACTATAAATGTAGCTCTTCTTACTGGGCGATTGCATCAACTTAGATGCTTCTCCTGTGTTCTACTGTGCTGCTTGTATTGTCCCCACATACCGCAGCACGCGACAAGGGCTGGCAGACCATAAATGTAACCGTTTCAGAGAGAAATACGACCAATGTGACGATCTCGCGTTATATCGATTCGATGGTGAATGACGAAACACGGAGATTTTCTAAGGTTTTTACTACATATTAACACTTTTCACATTTTCTCGTGTTACGTGGCTGCCAGTCCTCGGTTCATGCAAAATCGTAAGGTCCTAGGTCATGTCCAAGGCACCAAACCGACCAATAATTCAATAATCGATAACTAAAACTATAAATGTAGCTCTTCTTACTGGGCGATTGCATCAACTTAGATGCTTCTCCTGTGTTCTACTGTGCTGCTTGTATTGTCCCCACATAACCCAGCACGCGACAAGGGCTGGTAGACCATAAATGTAACCGTTTCAGAGAGAAATGCGACCAATGTGACGATCTCGCGTTATATCGATTCGATGGTGAATGACGAAACACGGAGATTTTCTATGGTTTTTACTAAATATTAACACATTTCACATTTTCTCGTGTTACGTGGCTGCCAGTCCTCGGTTCATGCAAAATCTTAAGGTCCTCGGTCATGTCCAAGGCACCAAACCGACCAATAATTCAATAATCGATAACTAAAACTATAAATGTAGCTCTTCTTACTGGGCGATTGCATCAACTTAGATGCTTCTCCTGTGTTCTACTGTGCTGCTTGTATTGTCCCCACATACCGCAGCACGCGACAAGGGCTGGCAGACCATAAATGTAACCGTTTCAGAGAGAAATGCGACCAATGTGACGATCTCGTGTTTTATCGATTCGATGGTGAATGACGAAACACGGAGATTTTCTAAGGTTTTTACTACATATTAACACTTTTCACATTTTCTCGTGTTACGTGGCTGCCAGTCCTCGGTTCATGCAAAATCTTAAGGTCCTAGGTCATGTCCAAGGCACCAAACCGACCAATAATTCAATAATCGATAACTAAAACTATAAATGTAGCTCTTCTTACTGGGCGATTGCATCAACTTAGATGCTTCTCCTGTGTTCTACTGTGCTGCTTGTATTGTCCCCACATACCGCAGCACGCGACAAGGGCTGGCAGACCATAAATGTAACCGTTTCAGAGAGAAATGCGACCAATGTGACGATCTCGCGTTATATCGATTCGATGGTGAATGACGAAACACGGAGATTTTCTAAGGTTTTTACTACATATTAACACTTTTCACATTTTCTCGTGTTACGTGGCTGCCAGTCCTCGGTTCATGCAAAATCTTAAGGTCCTCGGTCATGTCCAAGGCACCAAACCGACCAATAATTCAATAATCGATAGCTAAAACTATAAATGTAGCTCTTCTTACTGGGCGATTGCATCAACTTAGATGCTTCTCCTGTGTTCTACTGTGCTGCTTGTATTGTCCCCACATAACCCAGCACGCGACAAGGGCTGGCAGACCATAAATGTAACCGTTTCAGAGAGAAATGCGACCAATGTGACGATCTCGCGTTTTATCGATTGGATGGTGAATGACGAAACACGGAGGTTTTCTAAGGTTTTTACTACATATTAACACTTTTCACATTTTCTCGTGTTACGTGGCTGCCAGTCCTCGGTTCATGCAAAATCTTAAGGTCCTCGGTCATGTCCAAGGCACCAAACCGACCAATAATTCAATAATCGATAACTAAAACTATAAATGTAGCTCTTCTTACTGGGCGATTGCATCAACTTAGATGCTTCTCCTGTGTTCTACTGTGCTGCTTGTATTGTCCCCACATAACCCAGCACGCGACAACGGCTGGCAGACCATAAATGTAACCGTTTCAGAGAGAAATGCGACCAATGTGACGATCTCGCGTTATATCGATTCGATGGTGAATGACGAAACACGGAGATTTTCTAAGGTTTTTACTACATATTAACACTTTTCACATTTTCTCGTGTTACGTGGCTGCCAGTCCTCGGTTCATGCAAAATCTTAAGGTCCTTGGTCATGTCCAAGGCACCAAACCGACCAATAATTCAATAATCGAAAACTAAAACTATAAATGTAGCTCTTCTTACTGGGCGATTGCATCAACTTAGATGCTTCTCCTGTGTTCTACTGTGCTGCTTGTATTGTCCCCACATACCGCAGCACGCGACAAGGGCGGGCAGACCATAAATGTAACCGTTTCAGAGAGAAATGTGACCAATGTGACGATCTCGCGTTATATCGATTCGATGGTGAATGACGAAACACGGAGATTTTCTAAGGTTTTTACTACATATTAACACTTTTCACATTTTCTCGTGTTACTTGGCTGCCAGTCTTCGGTTTATGCAAAAAATTAAGGTCCTCGGTCATGTCCAAGGCACCAAACCGACCAATAATACAATAATCGATAGCTAAAACTGTAAATGTAGCTCTTCTTACTGGGCGATTGCATCAACTTAGATGCTTCTCCTGTGTTCTACCGTGCTGCTTGTATTGTCCCCACATACCGCAGTACGCGACTAGGGCTGGCAGACCATAATTGTAACCGTTTCAGAGAGAAATGCGACCAATGTGACGATCTCGCGTTATATCGATTCGATGGTGAATGACGAAACACGGAGATTTTCTAAGGTTTTTACTACATATTAACACTTTTCACATTTTCTCGTGTTACGTGGCTGCCAGTCCTCGGTTCATGCAAAATCTTAAGGTCCTCGGTCATGTCCAAGACACCAAACCGACCAATAATTCAATAATCGATAACTAAAACTATAAATGTAGCTCTTCTTACTGGGCGATTGCATCAACTTAGATGCTTCTCCTGTGTTCTACTGTGAGCTTGTATTGTCCCCACATACCGCAGCACGCGACAAGGGCTGGCAGACCATAAATGTAACCGTTTCAGAGAGAAATGCGACCAATGTGACGATCTCGCGTTATATCGATTCGATGGTGAATGACGAAACACGGAGATTTTCTAAGGTTTTTACTACATATTAACACTTTTCACATTTTCTCGTGTTACGTGGCTGCCAGTCCTCGGTTCATGCAAAATCTTAAGGTCCTCGGTCATGTCCAAGGCACCAAACCGACCAATAATTCAATAATCGATAACTAAAACTATAAATGTAGCTCTTCTTACTGGGCGATTGCATCAAGTTAGATGCTTCTCCTGTGTTCTACTGTGCTGCTTGTATTGTTCCCACATAACCCAGCACGCGACAAGGGCTGGCAGACCATAAATGTAACCGTTTCAGAGAGAAATGCGACCAATGTGACGATCTCGCGTTATATCGATTCGATGGTGAATGACGAAAAACGGAGATTTTCTAAGGTTTTTACTACATATTAACACTTTTCACAGTTTCTCGTGTTACGTGGGTACCAGTCCTCGGTTCATGCAAAATCTTAAGGTCCTCGGTCATGTCCAAGGCACCAAACCGACCAATAATTCAATAATCGATAACTAAAACTATAAATGTAGCTCTTCTTACTGGGCGATTGCATCAACTTAGATGCTTCTCCTGTGTTCTACTGTGCTGCTTGTATTGTCCCCACATAACCCAGCACGCGACAAGGGCTGGCAGACCATAAATGTAACCGTTTCAGAGAGAAATGCGACCAATGTGACGATCTCGCGTTATATCGATTCGATCGTGAATGACGAAACACGGAGATTTTCTAAGGTTTTTACTACATATTAACACTTTTCACATTCTCTCGTGTTACGTGGCTGCCATTCCTCGGTTCATGTAAAATCTTAAGGTCCTCGGTCATGTCCAAGGCACCAAACCGACCAATAATTCGATAATCGATAACTAAAACTATAAATGTAGCTCTTCTTACTGGGCGATTGCATCAACTAAGATGCTTCTCCTGTGTTCTACTGTGCTGCTTGTATTGTCCCCACATACCGCAGCACGCGACAAGGGCTGGCAGACCAAAAATGTAACCGTTTCAGAGAGAAATGGGACCAATGTGACGATCTCGCGTTATATCGATTCGATGGTGAATGACGAAACACGGAGATTTTCTAAGGTTTTTACTACATATTAACACTTTTCACATTTTCTCGTGTTACGTGGCTGCCAGTCCTCGGTTCATGCAAAATCTTAAGGTCCTCGGTCATGTCCAAGAGACCAAACCGAACAATAATTCAATAATCGATAACTAAAACTATAAATGTAGCTCTTCTTACTGGGCGATTGCATCAACTTAGATGCTTCTCCTGTGTTCTACTGTGCTGCTTGTATTGTCCCCACATACCGCAGCACGCGACAAGGGCTGGCAGACCATAAATGTAACCGTTTCAGAGAGAAATGCGACCAATGTGACAATCTCGCGTTATATCGATTCGATGGTGAATGATGAAACACGGAGATTTTCTAAGGTTTTTACTACATATTAACACTTTTCACATTTTCTCGTGTTACGTGGCTGCCAGTCCTCGGTTCATGCAAAGTCTTAAGGTCCTCGTTCATGTCCAAGGCACCAAACCGACCAATAATTCAATAATCGATAACTAAAACTATAAATGTAGCTCTTCTACTGGGCGATTGCATCAACTTAGATGCTTCTCCTGTGTTCTACTGTGCTGCTTGTATTGTCCCCACATACCGCAGCACGCGACAAGGGCTGGCAGACCAAAAATGTAACCGTTTCAGAGAGAAATGCGACCAATGTGACGATCTCGCGTTATATCGATTCGATGGTGAATGACGAAACACGGAGATTTTCTAAGGTTTTTACTACACATTAACACTTTTCACATTTTCTCGTGTTACGTGGCTGCCAGTCCTCGGTTCATGCAAAATCTTAAGGTCCTCGGTCATGTCCAAGGCACCAAACCGACCAATAATTCAATAATCGATAACTAAAACTATAAATGTAGCTCTTCTTACTGGGTGATTGCATCAACTTAGATGCTTCTCCTGTGTTCTACTGTGAGCTTGTATTGTCCCCACATACCGCAGCACGCGACAAGGGTTGGCAGACCATAAATGTAACCGTTTCAGAGAGAAATGCGACCAATGTGACGATCTCGCGTTATATCGATTCGATGGTGAATGACGAAACACGGAGATTTTCTAAGGTTTTTACTACATATTAACACTTTTCACATTTTCTCGTGTTACGTGGCTGCCAGTCCGCGGTTCATGCAAAATCTTAAGGTCCTCGGTCATGTCCAAGGCACCAAACCGACCAATAATTCAATAATCGATAACTAAAACTATAAATGTAGCTCTTCTTACTGGGTGATTGCATCAACTTAGATGCTTCTCCTGTGTTCTACTGTGCTGCTTGTATTGTCCCCACATACCGCAGCACGCGACAAGGGCTGGCAGACCATAAATGTAACCGTTTCAGAGAGAAATGCGACCAATGTGACGATCTCGCGTTATATCGATTCGATGGTGAATGACGAAACACGGAGATTTTCTAAGGTTTTTACTACATATTAACACTTTTCACATTTTCTCGTGTTACGTGGGTACCAGTCCTCGGTTCATGCAAAATCTTAAGGTCCTCGGTCATGTCCAAGGCACCAAACCGACCAATAATTCAATAATCGATCACTAAAACTATAAATGTAGCTCTTCTTGCTGGGCGATTGCATCAACTTAGATGCTTCTCCTGTGTTCTACTGTGCTGCTTGTATTGTCCCCACATACCGCAGCACGTGACAAGGGCTGGCAGACCAAAACTGTAACCGTTTCAGAGAGAAATGCGACCAATGTGACGATCTCGCGTTATATCGATTCGATGGTGAATGACGAAACACGGAGATTTTCTAAGGTTTTTACTACATATTAACACTTTTCACATTTTCTCGTGTTACGTGGCTGCCAGTCCTCGGTTCATGCAAAATCTTAAGGTCCTCGGTCATGTCCAAGGCACCAAACCGACCAATAATTCAATAATCGATAACTAAAACTATAAATGTAGCTCTTCTTACTGGGCGATTGCATCAACTAAGATGCTTCTCCTGTGTTCTACTGTGCTGCTTGTATTGTCCCCACATACCGCAGCACGCGACAAGGGCTGGCAGACCATAAATGTAACCGTTTCAAAGAGAAATGCGACCAATGTGACGATCTCGCGTTATATCGATTCGATGGTGAATGACGAAACACGGAGATTTTCTAAGGTTTTTACTACATATTAACACTTTTCACATTTTCTCGTGTTACGTGGCTGCCAGTCCTAGGTTCATGCAAAATCTTAAGGTCCTAGGTCATGTCCAAGGCACCAAACCGACCAATAATTCAATAATCGATAACTAAAACTATAAATGTAGCACTTCTTACTGGGCGATTGCATCAACTTAGATGCTTCTCCTGTGTTCTACTGTGCTGCTTGTATTGTCCCCACATACCGCAGCACGCGACAAGGGCTGGCAGACCATAAATGTAACCGTTTCAGAGAGAAATGCGACCAATGTGACGATCTCGCGTTATATCGATTCGATGGTGAATGACGAAACACGGAGATTTTCTAAGGTTTTTACTACATATTAACACTTTTAACATTTTCTCGTGTTACGTGGCTGCCAGTCCTCGGTTCATGCAAAATCTTAAGGTCCTCGGTCATGTCCAAGGCACCAAACCGACCAATAATTCAATAATCGATAACTAAAACTATAAATGTAGCTCTTCTTACTGGGCGATTGCATCAACTTAGATGCTTCTCCTGTGTTCTACTGTGCTGCTTGTATTGTCCCCACATACCGCAGCACGCGACAAGGGCTGGCAGACCATAAATGTAACCGTTTCAGAGAGAAATGCGACCAATGTGACGATCTCGCGTTATATCGATTCGATGGTGAATGACGAAACACGGAGATTTTCTAAGGTTTTTACTACATATTAACACTTTTCACATTTTCTCGTGTTACGTGGCTGCCAATCCTCGATTCATGTAAAATCTTAAGCTCCTCGGTCATGTCCAAGGCACCAAACCGACCGATAATTCGATAATCGATAACTAAAACTATAAATGTAGCTCTTCTTACTGGGCGATTGCATCAACTAAGATGCTTCTCGTGTGTTCTACTGTGCTGCTTGTATTGTCCCCACATACCGCAGCACGCGACAAGGGTTGGCAGACCATAAATGTAACCGTTTCAGAGAGAAATGCGACCAATGTGACGATCTCGCGTTATATCGATTCGATGGTGAATGACGAAACACGGAGATTTTCTAAGGTTTTTACTACATATTAACACTTTTCACATTTTCTCGTGTTACGTGGCTGCCAGTCCTCGGTTCATGCAAAATCTTAAGGTCCTCGGTCATGTCCAAGGCACCAAACCGACCAATAATTCAATAATCGATAACTAAAACTATAAATGTAGCTCTTCTTACTGGGTGATTGCATCAACTTAGATGCTTCTCCTGTGTTCTACTGTGCTGCTTGTATTGTCCCCACATACCGCAGCACGCGACAAGGGCTGGCAGACCATAAATGTAACCGTTTCAGAGAGAAATGCGACCAATGTGACGATCTCGCGTTATATCGATTCGATGGTGAATGACGAAACACGGAGATTTTCTAAGGTTTTTACTACATATTAACACTTTTCACATTTTCTCGTGTTACGTGGGTACCAGTCCTCGGTTCATGCAAAATCTTAAGGTCCTAGGTCATGTCCAAGAGACCAAACCGGCCAATAATTCAATAATTGATAACTAAAACTATAAATGTAGCTCTTCTTACTGGGCGATTGCATCAACTTAGATGCTTCTCCTGTGTTCTACTGTGCTGCTTGTATTGTCCCCACATAACCCAGCACGCGACAAGGGCTGGCAGACCATAAATGTAACCGTTTCAGAGAGAAATGCGATCAATGTGACGATCTCGCGTTATATCGATTCGATGGTGAATGACGAAACACGGAGATTTTCTAAGGTTTTTACTACATATTAACACTTTTCACATTTTCTCGTGTTACGTGGCTGCCAGTCCTCGATTCATGTAAAATCTTAAGGTCCTCGGTCATGTCCAAGGCACCAAACCGACCAATAATTCGATAATCGATAAATAAAACTATAAATGTAGCTCTTCTTACTGGGCGATTGCATCAACTAAGATGTTTCTCCTGTGTTCTACTGTGCTGCTTGTATTGTCCCCACATACCGCAGCACGCGACAAGGGCTGGCAGACCATAAATGTAACCGTTTCAGAGAGAAATGCGACCAATGTGACGATCTCGCGTTATATCGATTCGATGGTGAATGACGAAACACGGAGATTTTCTAAGGTTTTTACTACATATTAACACTTTTCACATTTTCTCGTGTTACGTGGCTGCCAGTCCTCGGTTCATGCAAAATCTTAAGGTCCTAGGTCATGTCCAAGGCACCAAACCGACCAATAATTCAATAATCGATAACTAAAACTATAAATGTAGCTCTTCTTACTGGGCGATTGCATCAACTTAGATGCTTCTCCTGTGTTCTACTGTGCTGCTTGTATTGTCCCCACATACCGCAGCACGCGACAAGGGCTGGCAGACCATAAATGTAACCGTTTCAGAGAGAAATGCGACCAATGTGACGATCTCGCGTTATAT
The DNA here is from genome assembly GCF_023898315.1 of Schistocerca nitens. NCBI lineage: Eukaryota > Metazoa > Arthropoda > Insecta > Orthoptera > Acrididae > Schistocerca > Schistocerca nitens. The sequence continues at coordinate 67,228,236 of NC_064625.1, forward strand.
CGATTCGATGGTGAATGACGAAACACGGAGATTTTCTAAGGTTTTTACTACATATTAACACTTTTCACATTCTCTCGTGTTACGTGGCTGCCAGTCCTCGGTTCATGCAAAATCTTAAGGTCCTCGGTCATGTCCAAGGCACCAAACCGACCAATAATTCAATAATCGATAACTAAAACTATAAATGTAGCTCTTCTTACTGGGCGATTGCATCAACTTAGATGCTTCTCCTGTGTTCTACTGTGCTGCTTGTATTGTCCCCACATACCGCAGCACGCGACAAGGGCTGGCAGACCATAAATGTAACCGTTTCAGAGAGAAATGCGACCAATGTGACGATCTCGCGTTATACCGATTCGATGGTGAATGACGAAACACGGAGATTTTCTAAGGTTTTTACTACATATTAACACTTTTCACATTCTCTCGTGTTACGTGGCTGCCAGTCCTCGGTTCATGCAAAATCTTAAGGTCCTCGGTCATGTCCAAGGCACCAAACCGACCAATAATTCAATAATCGATAACTAAAACTATAAATGTAGCTCTTCTTACTGGGCGATTGCATCAACTTAGATGCTTCTCCTGTGTTCTACTGTGCTGCTTGTATTGTCCCCACATAACCCAGCACGCGACAAGGGCTGGCAGACCATAAATGTAACCGTTTCAGAGAGAAATGCGACCAATGTGACGATCTCGCGTTATATCGATTCGATGGTGAATGACGAAACACGGAGATTTTCTAAGGTTTTTACTACATATTAACACTTTTCACATTTTCTCGTGTTACGTGGCTGCCAGTCCTCGATTCATGTAAAATCTTAAGGTCCTCGGTCATGTCCAAGGCACCAAACCGACCGATAATTCGATAATCGATAACTAAAACTACAAATGTAGCTCTTCTTACTGGGCGATTGCATCAACTAAGATGCTTCTCCTGTGTTCTACTGTGCTGCTTGTATTGTCCCCACATACCGCAGCACGCGACAAGGGCTGGCAGACCATAAATGTAACCGTTTCAGAGAGAAATGCGACCAATGTGACGATCTCGCGTTATATCGATTCGATGGTGAATGACGAAACACGGAGATTTTCTAAGGTTTTTACTACATATTAACACTTTTCACATTTTCTCGTGTTACGTGGCTGCCAGTCCTCGGTTCATGCAAAATCTTAAGGTCCTCGGTCATGTCCAAGGCACCAAACCGACCAATAATTCAATAATCGATAACTAAAACTATAAATGTAGCTCTTCTTGCTGGGTGATTGCATCAACTTAGATGCTTCTCCTGTGTTCTACTGTGAGCTTGTATTGTCCCCACATACCGCAGCACGCGACAAGGGTTGGCAGACCATAAATGTAACCGTTTCAGAGAGAAATGCGACCAATGTGACGATCTCGCGTTATATCGATTCGATGGTGAATGACGAAACACGGAGATTTTCTAAGGTTTTTACTACATATTAACACTTTTCACATTTTCTCGTGTTACGTGGCTGCCAGTCCTCGGTTCATGCAAAATCTTAAGGTCCTCGGTCATGTCCAAGGCACCAAACCGACCAATAATTCAATAATCGATAACTAAAACTATAAATGTAGCTCTTCTTACTGGGTGATTGCATCAACTTAGATGCTTCTCCTGTGTTCTACTGTGCTGCTTGTATTGTCCCCACATACCGCAGCACGCGACAAGGGCTGGCAGACCATAAATGTAACCGTTTCAGAGAGAAATGCGACCAATGTGACGATCTCGCGTTATATCGATTCGATGGTGAATGACGAAACACGGAGATTTTCTAAGGTTTTTACTACATATTAACACTTTTCACATTTTCTCGTGTTACGTGGGTACCAGTCCTCGGTTTATGCAAAATCTTAAGGTCCTCGGTCATGTCCAAGGCACCAAACCGACCAATAATTCAATAATCGATAACTAAAACTATAAATGTAGCTCTTCTTGCTGGGCGATTGCATCAAGTTAGATGCTTCTCCTGTGTTCTACTGTGCTGCTTGTATTGTCCCCACATACCGCAGCACGTGACAAGGGCTGGCAGACCATAAATGTAACCGTTTCAGAGAGAAATGCGACCAATGTGACGATCTCGCGTTATATCGATTCGATGGTGAATGACGAAACACGGAGATTTTCTAAGGTTTTTACTACATATTAACACTTTTCACATTTTCTCGTGTTACGTGGCTGCCAGTCCTCGGTTCATGCAAAATCTTAAGGTCCTCGGTCATGTCCAAGGCACCAAACCGACCAATAATTCAATAATCGATAACTAAAACTATAAATGTAGCTCTTCTTACTGGGCGATTGCATCAACTTAGATGCTTCTCCTGTGTTCTACTGTGCTGCTTGCATTGTCCCCACATACCGCAGCACGCGACAAGGGCTGGCAGACCATAAATGTAACCGTTTCAGAGAGAAATGCGACCAATGTGACGATCTCGCGTTATATCGATTCGATGGTGAATGACGAAACACGAAGATTTTCTAAGGTTTTTACTACATATTAACACTTTTCACATTCTCTCGTGTTACGTGGCTGCCAGTCCTCGGTTCATGCAAAATCTTAAGGTCCTCGGTCATGTCCAAGGCACCAAACCGACCAATAATTCAATAATCGATAACTAAAACTATAAATGTAGCTCTTCTTACTGGGCGATTGCATCAACTTAGATGCTTCTCCTGTGTTCTACTGTGCTGCTTGTATTGTCCCCACATACCGCAGCACGCGACAAGGGCTGGCAGACCATAAATGTAACCGTTTCAGAGAGAAATGCGACCAATGTGACGATCTCGCGTTATATCGATTCGATGGTGAATGACGAAACACGGAGATTTTCTAAGGTTTTTACTACATATTAACACTTTTCACATTCTCTCGTGTTACGTGGCTGCCAGTCCTCGGTTCATGTAAAATCTTAAGGTCCTCGGTCATGTCCAAGGCACCAAACCGACCAATAATTCAATAATCGATAACTAAAACTATAAATGTAGCTCTTCTTACTAGGCGATTGCATCAACTTAGATGCTTCTCCTGTGCTCTACTGTGCTGCTTGTATTGTCCCCACATAACCCAGCACGCGACAAGGGCTGGCAGACCATAAATGTAACCGTTTCAGAGAGAAATGCGACCAATGTGACGATCTCGCGTTATATCGATTCGATGGTGAATGACGAAACACGGAGATTTTCTAAGGTTTTTACTACATATTAACACTTTTCACATTCTCTCGTGTTACGTGGCTGCCAGTCCTCGGTTCATGTAAAATCTTAAGGTCCTCGGTCATGTCCAAGGCACCAAACCGACCAATAATTCAATAATCGATAACTAAAACTATAAATGTAGCTCTTCTTACTGGGCGATTGCATAAACTTAGATGCTTCTCCTGTGTTCTACTGTGCTGCTTGTATTGTCCCCACATACCGCAGCACGCGACAAGGGCTGGCAGACCATAAATGTAACCGTTTCAGAGAGAAATGCGACCAATGTGACGATCTCGCGTTATATCGATTCGATGGTGAATGACGAAACACGGAGATTTTCTAAGGTTTTTACTACATATTAACACTTTTCACATTTTCTCGTGTTACGTGGCTGCCAGTCCTCGGTTCATGCAAAATCTTAAGGTCCTCGGTCATGTCCAAGGCACCAAACCGACCAATAATTCAATAATCGATAACTAAAACTATAAATGTAGCTCTTCTTACTGGGCGATTGCATCAACTTAGATGCTTCTCCTGTGTTCTACTGTGCTGCTTGTATTGTCCCCACATACCGCAGCACGCGACAAGGGCTGGCAGACCATAAATGTAACCGTTTCAGAGAGAAATGCGACCAATGTGACGATCTCGCGTTATATCGATTCGATGGTGAATGACGAAACACGGAGATTTTCTAAGGTTTTTACTACATATTAACACTTTTCACATTTTCTCGTGTTACGTGGCTGCCAGTCCTCGGTTCATGCAAAATCTTAAGGTCCTCGGTCATGTCCAAGGCACCAAACCGACCAATAATTCAATAATCGATAACTAAAACTATAAATGTAGCTCTTCTTACTGGGCGATTGCATCAACTTAGATGCTTCTCCTGTGTTCTACTGTGCTGCTTGTATTGTCCCCACATACCGCAGCACGCGACAAGGGCTGGCAGACCATAAATGTAACGGTTTCAGAGAGAAATGCGACCAATGTGACGATCTCGCGTTATATCGATTCGATGGTGAATGACGAAACACGGAGATTTTCTAAGGTTTTTACTACATATTAACACTTTTCACATTTTCTCGTGTTACGTGGCTGCCAGTCCTCGATTCATGTAAAATCTTAAGGTCCTCGGTCATGTCCAAGGCACCAAACCGACCAAACCGACCGATAATTCGATAATCGATAACTAAAACTATAAATGTAGCTCTTCTTACTGGGCGATTGCATCAACTAAGATGCTTCTCCTGTGTTCTACTGTGCTGCTTGTATTGTCCCCACATACCGCAGCACGCGACAAGGGCTGGCAGACCATAAATGTAACCGTTTCAGAGAGAAATGCGACCAATGTGACGATCTCGCGTTATATCGATTCGATGGTGAATGACGAAACACTAAGATTTTCTAAGGTTTTTACTACATATTAACACTTTTCACATTTTCTCGTGTTACGTGGCTGCCAATCCTCGGTTCATGCAAAATCTTAAGGTCCTCGGTCATGTCCAAGGCACCAAACCGACCAATAATTCAATAATCGATAACTAAAACCATAAATGTAGCTCTTCTTACTGGGTGATTGCATCAACTTAGATGCTTCTCCTGTGTTCTACTGTGCTGCTTGTATTGTCCCCACATACCGCAGCACGCGACAAGGGCTGGCAGACCATAAATGTAACCGTTTCAGAGAGAAATGCGACCAATGTGACGATCTCGCGTTATATCGATTCGATGGTGAATGACGAAACACGGAGATTTTCTAAGGTTTTTACTACATATTAACACTTTTCACATTTTCTCGTGTTACGTGGGTACCAGTCCTCGGTTCATGCAAAATCTTAAGGTCCTCGGTCATGTCCAAGGCACCAAACCGACCAATAATTCAATAATCGATAACTAAAACTATAAATGTAGCTCTTCTTGCTGGGCGATTGCATCAAGTTAGATGCTTCTCCTGTGTTCTACTGTGCTGCTTGTATTGTCCCCACATACCGCAGCACGTGACAAGGGCTGGCAGACCATAAATGTAACCGTTTCAGAGAGAAATGCGACCAATGTGACGATCTCGCGTTATATCGATTCGATGGTGAATGACGAAACACGGAGATTTTCTAAGGTTTTTACTACATATTAACACTTTTCACATTTTCTCGTGTTACGTGGCTGCCAGTCCTAGGTTCATGCAAAATCTTAAGGTCCTAGGTCATGTCCAAGGCACCAAACCGACCAATAATTCAATAATCGATAACTAAAACTATAAATGTAGCTCTTCTTACTGGGCGATTGCATCAACTTAGATGCTTCTCGTGTGTTCTACTGTGCTGCTTGTATTGTCCCCACATACCGCAGCACGCGACAAGGGCTGGCAGACCATAAATGTAACCGTTTCAGAGAGAAATGCGACCAATGTGACGATCTCGCGTTATATCGATTCGATGGTGAATGACGAAACACGGAGATTTTCTAAGGTTTTTACTACATATTAACACTTTTCACATTTTCTCGTGTTACGTGGCTGCCAGTCCTCGGTTCATGCAAAATCTTAAGGTCCTCGGTCATGTCCAAGGCACCAAACCGACCAATAATTCAATAATCGATAACTAAAACTATAAATGTAGCTCTTCTTACTGGGCGATTGCATCAACTTAGATGCTTCTCCTGTGTTCTACTGTGCTGCTTGTATTGTCCCCACATACCGCAGCACGCGACAAGGGCTGGCAGACCATAAATGTAACCGTTTCAGAGAGAAATGCGACCAATGTGACGATCTCGCGTTATATCGATTCGATGGTGAATGACGAAACACGGAGATTTTCTAAGGTTTTTACTACATATTAACACTTTTCACATTTTCTCGTGTTACGTGGCTGCCAGTCCTCGATTCATGTAAAATCTTAAGGTCCTCGGTCATGTCCAAGGCACCAAACCGACCGATAATTCGATAATCGATAACTAAAACTATAAATGTAGCTCTTCTTACTGGGCGATTGCATCAACTAAGATGCTTCTCCTGTGTTCTACTGTGCTGCTTGTATTGTCCCCACATACCGCAGCACGCGACAAGGGCTGGCAGACCATAAATGTAACCGTTTCAGAGAGAAATGCGACCAATGTGACGATCTCGCGTTATATCGATTCGATGGTGAATGACGAAACACGGAGATTTTCTAAGGTTTTTACTACATATTAACACTTTTCACATTTTCTCGTGTTACGTGGCTGCCAGTCCTCGGTTCATGCAAAAATCTTAAGGTCCTCGGTAATGTCCAAGGCACCAAACCGACCAATAATTCAATAATCGATAACTAAAACTGTAAATGTAGCTCTTCTTACTGGGCGATTGCATCAACTTAGATGCTTCTCCTGTGTTCTACTGTGCTGCTTGTATTGTCCCCACATACCGCAGCACGCGACAAGGGCTGGCAGACCATAAATGTAACCGTTTCAGAGAGAAATGCGACCAATGTGACGATCTCGCGTTATATCGATTCGATGGTGAATGACGAAACACGGAGATGTTCAAAGGTTTTTACTACATATTAACACTTTTCACATTTTCTCGTGTTACGTGGCTGCCAGTCCTAGGTTCATGCAAAATCTTAAGGTCCTAGGTCATGTCCAAGGCACCAAACCGACCAATAATTCAATAATCGATAACTAAAACTATAAATGTAGCTCTTCTTACTGGGCGATTGCATCAACTTAGATGCTTCTCCTGTGTTCTACTGTGCTGCTTGTATTGTCCCCACATACCGCAGCACGCGACAAGGGCTGGCAGACCATAAATGTAACCGTTTCAGAGAGAAATGCGACCAATGTGACGATCTCGCGTTATATCGATTCGATGGTGAATGACGAAACACGGAGATTTTCTAAGGTTTTTACTACATATTAACACTTTTCACATTTTCTCGTGTTACGTGGCTGCCAGTCCTCGGTTCATGCAAAATCTTAAGGTCCTCGGTCATGTCCAAGGCACCAAACCGACCAATAATTCAATAATCGATAACTAAAACTATAAATGTAGCTCTTCTTACTGGGCGATTGCATCAACTTAGATGCTTCTCCTGTGTTCTACTGTGCTGCTTGTATTGTCCCCACATACCGCAGCACGCGACAAGGGCTGGCAGACCATAAATGTAACCGTTTCAGAGAGAAATGCGACCAATGTGACGATCTCGCGTTATATCGATTCGATGGTGAATGACGAAACACGGAGATTTTCTAAGGTTTTTACTACATATTAACACTTTTCACATTTTCTCGTGTTACGTGGCTGCCAGTCCTCGGTTCATGCAAAATCTTAAGGTCCTCGGTCATGTCCAAGGCACCAAACCGACCAATAATTCAATAATCGATAACTAAAACTATAAATGTAGCTCTTCTTACTGGGCGATTGCATCAACTTAGATGCTTCTCCTGTGTTCTACTGTGCTGCTTGTATTGTCCCCACATACCGCAGCATGCGACAAGGGCTGGCAGACCATAAATGTAACCGTTTCAGAGAGAAATGCGACCAATGTGACGATCTCGCGTTATATCGATTCGATGGTGAATGACGAAACACGGAGATGTTCAAAGGTTTTTACTACATATTAACACTTTTCACATTTTCTCGTGTTACGTGGCTGCCAGTCCTAGGTTCATGCAAAATCTTAAGGTCCTAGGTCATGTCCAAGGCACCAAACCGACCAATAATTCAATAATCGATAACTAAAACTATAAATGTAGCTCTTCTTACTGGGCGATTGCATCAACTTAGATGCTTCTCCTGTGTTCTACTGTGCTGCTTGTATTGTCCCCACATACCGCAGCACGCGACAAGGGCTGGCAGACCATAAATGTAACCGTTTCAGAGAGAAATGCGACCAATGTGACGATCTCGCGTTATATCGATTCGATGGTGAATGACGAAACACGGAGATTTTCTAAGGTTTTTACTACATATTAACACTTTTCACATTTTCTCGTGTTACGTGGCTGCCAGTCCTCGGTTCATGCAAAATCTTAAGGTCCTAGGTCATGTCCAAGGCACCAAACCGACCAATAATTCAATAATCGATAACTAAAACTATAAATGTAGCTCTTCTTACTGGGCGATTGCATCAACTTAGATGCTTCTCCTGTGTTCTACTGTGCTGCTTGTATTGTCCCCACATACCGCAGCACGCGACAAGGGCTGGCAGACCATAAATGTAACCGTTTCAGAGAGAAATGCGACCAATGTGACGATCTCGCGTTATATCGATTCGATGGTGAATGACGAAACACGGAGATTTTCTAAGGTTTTTACTACATATTAACACTTTTCACATTTTCTCGTGTTACGTGGCTGCCAGTCCTCGATTCATGTAAAATCTTAAGGTCCTCGGTCATGTCCAAGGCACGAAACCGACCAATAATTCGATAATCGATAAATAAAACTATAAATGTAGCTCTTCTTACTGGGTGATTGCATCAACTAAGATGTTTCTCCTGTGTTCTACTGTGCTGCTTGTATTGTCCCCACATACCGCAGCACGCGACAAGGGCTGGCAGACCATAAATGTAACCGTTTCAGAGAGAAATGCGACCAATGTGACGATCTCGCGTTATATCGATTCGATGGTGAATGACGAAACACGGAGATTTTCTAAGGTTTTTACTACATATTAACACTTTTCACATTTTCTCGTGTTACGTGGCTGCCAGTCCTCGGTTCATGCAAAATCTTAAGGTCCTAGGTCATGTCCAAGGCACCAAACCGACCAATAATTCAATAATCGATAGCTAAAACTATAAATGTAGCTCTTCTTACTGGGCGATTGCATCAACTTAGATGCTTCTCCTGTGTTCTACTGTGCTGCTTGTATTGTCCCCTGTTAACCCAGCACGCGACAAGGGCTGGCAGACCATAAATGTAACCGTTTCAGAGAGAAATGCGACCAATGTGACGATCTCGCGTTATATCGATTCGATGGTGAATGACGAAACACGGAGATTTTCTAAGGTTTTTACTACATATTAACACTTTTCACATTTTCTCGTGTTACGTGGCTGCCAGTCCTCGGTTCATGCAAAATCTTAAGGTCCTCGGTCATGTCCAAGGCACCAAACCGACCAATAATTCAATAATCGATAATTAAAACTATAAATGTAGCTCTTCTTACTGGGCGATTGCATCAACTTAGATGCTTCTCGTGTGTTCTACTGTGCTGCTTGTATTGTCCCCACATACCGCAGCACGCGACAAGGGCTGGCAGACCATAAATGTAACCGTTTCAGAGAGAAATGCGACCAATGTGACGATCTCGCGTTATATCGATTCGATGGTGAATGACGAAACACGGAGATTTTCTAAGGTTTTTACTACATATTAACACTTTTCACATTTTCTCGTGTTACGTGGCTGCCAGTCCTCGGTTCATGCAAAATCTTAAGGTCCTCGGTCATGTCCAAGGCACCAAACCGACCAATAATTCAATAATCGATAACTAAAACTATAAATGTAGCTCTTCTTACTGGGCGATTGCATCAACTTAGATGCTTCTCCTGTGTTCTACTGTGCTGCTTGTATTGTCCCCACATACCGCAGCACGCGACAAGGGCTGGCAGACCATAAATGTAACCGTTTCAGAGAGAAATGCGACCAATGTGACGATCTCGCGTTATATCGATTCGATGGTGAATAACGAAATACGGAGATTTTCTAAGGTTTTTACTACATATTAACACTTTTCACATTTTCTCGTGTTACGTGGGTACCAGTCCTCGGTTCATGCAAAATCTTAAGGTCCTCGGTCATGTCCAAGGCACCAAACCGACCAATAATTCAATAATCGATAACTAAAACTATAAATGTAGCTAGCTCTTCTTACTGGGCGATTGCATCAACTTAGATGCTTCTCCTGTGTTCTACTGTGCTGCTTGTATTGTCCCCACATACGGCAGCACGCGACAAGGGCTGGCAGACCATAAATGTAACCGTTTCAGAGAGAAATGCGACCAATGTGACGATCTCGCGTTATATCGATTCGATGGTGAATGACGAAACACGGAGATTTTCTAAGGTTTTTACTACATATTAACACTTTTCACATTTTCTCGTGTTACGTGGCTGCCAGTCCTCGGTTCATGCAAAATCTTAAGGTCCTCGGTCATGTCCAAGGCACCAAAACGACCAATAATTCAATAATCGATAACTAAAACTATAAATATAGCTCTTCTTACTGGGCGATTGCATCAACTTAGATGCTTCTCCTGTGTTCTACTGTGCTGCTTGTATTGTCCCAACATACCGCAGCACGCGACAAGGGCTGGCAGACCATAAATGTAACCGTTTCAGAGAGAAATGCGACCAATGTGACGATCTCGCGTTATATCGATTCGATGGTGAATGACGAAACACGGAGATTTTCTAAGGTTTTTACTACATATTAACACTTTTCACATTTTCTCGTTTTACGTGGCTGCCAGTCCTCGGTTCATGCAAAATCTTAAGGTCCTCGGTCATGTCCAAGGCACCAAACCGACCGATAATTCGATAACCGATAACTAAAACTATAAATGTAGCTCTTCTTACTGGGCGATTGCATCAACTAAGATGCTTCTCGTGTGTTCTACTGTGCTGCTTGTATTGTCCCTACATACCGCAGCACGCGACAAGGGCTGGCAGACCATAAATGTAACCGTTTCAGAGAGAAATGCGACCAATGTGACGATCTCGCGTTATATCGATTCGATGGTGAATGACGAAACACGGAGATTTTCTAAGGTTTTTAATACATATTAACACTTTTCACATTTTCTTGTGTTACGTGGCTGTCAGTCCTCGGTTCATGCAAAATCTTAAGGTCCTCGGTCATGTCCAAGGCACCAAACCGACCAATAATTCAATAATCGATAACTAAAACTATAAATGTAGCTCTTCTTACTGGGCGATTGCATCAACTTAGATGCTTCTCCTGTGTTGTACTGTGCTGCTTGTATTGTCCCCGCATACCGCAGCACGCGACATGGGCTGGCAGACCATAAATGTAACCGTTTCAGAGAGAAATGCGACCAATGTGACGATCTCGCGTTATATCGATTCGATGGTGAATGACGAAACACGGAGATTTTCTAAGGTTTTTACTACATATTAACACTTTTCACATTTTCTCGTGTTACGTGGGTACCAGTCCTCGGTTCATGCAAAATCTTAAGGTCCTCGGTCATGTCCAAGGCACCAAACCGACCAATAATTCAATAATCGATAACTAAAACTATAAATGTAGCTCGTCTTACTGGGCGATTGCATCAACTTAGATGCTTCTCCTGTGTTGTACTGTGCTGCTTGTATTGTCCCCGCATACCGCAGCACGCGACAAGGGCTGGCAGACCATAAATGTAACCGTTTCAGAGAGAAATGCGACCAATGTGACGAACTCGCGTTATATCGATTCGATGGTGAATGACGAAACACGGAGATTTTCTAAGGTTTTTACTACATATTAACACTTTCCACATTTTCTCGTGTTACGTGGCTGCCAGTCCTCGGTTCATGCAAAATCTTAAGGTCCTCGGTCATGTCCAAGGCACCAAACCGACCAATAATTCAATAATCGATAACTAAAACTATAAATGTAGGTCTTCTTACTGGGCGATTGCATCAACTTAGATGCTTCTCCTGTGTTCTACTGTGCTGCTTGTATTGTCCCCACATACCGCAGCACGCGACAAGGGCTGGCAGACCATAAATGTAACCGTTTCAGAGAGAAATGCGACCAATATGACGATCTCGCGTTATATCGATTCGATGGTGAATGACGAAACACGGAGATTTTCTAAGGTTTTTACTACATATTAACACTTTTCACATTTTCTCGTGTTACGTGGCTGCCAGTCCTCGGTTCATGCAAAATCTTAAGGTCCTCAGTCATGTCCAAGGCACCAAACCGACCAATAATTCAATAATCGTAACTAAAACTATAAATGTAGCTCGTCTTACTGGGCGATTGCATCAACTTAGATGCTTCTCTTGTGTTCTACTGTGCTGCTTGTATTGTCCCCACATACCGCAGCACGCGACAAGGGCTGGCAGACCATAAATGTAACCGTTTCAGAGAGAAATGCGACCAATGTGACGATCTCGCCTTATATCGATTCGATGGTGAATGACGAAACACGGAGATTTTCTAAGGTTTTTACTACATATTAACACTTTTCACATTTTCTCGTGTTACGTGGCTGCCAGTCCTCGGTTCATGCAAAATCTTAAGGTCCTCGGTCATGTCCAAGGCACCAAACCGACCAATAATTCAATAATCGATAACTAAAACTATAAATGTAGCTCTTCTTACTGGGCGATTGCATCAATTTAGATGCTTCTCCTGTGTTCTACTGTGCTGCTTGTATTGTCCCCACATACCGCAGCACGCGACAAGGGCTGGCAGACCATAAATGTAACCGTTTCAGAGAGAAATGCGACTAATGTGACGAACTCGCGTTATATCGATTCGATGGTGAATGACGAAACACGGAGATTTTCTAAGGTTTTTACTACATATTAACACTTTTCACATTTTCTCGTGTTACGTGGGTACCAGTCCTCGGTTCATGCAAAATCTTAAGGTCCTCGGTCATGTCCAAGGCACCAAACCGACCAGTAATTCAATAGTTGGTAACTAAAACTATAAATGTAGCTCTTCTTACTGGGCGATTGCATCAACTTAGATGCTTCTCCTGTGTTCTACTGTGCTGCTTGTATTGTCCCCACATACCGCAGCACGCGACAACGGCTGGCAGACCATAAATGTAACCGTTTCAGAGAGAAATGCGACCAATGTGACGATCTCGCGTTATATCGATTCGATGGTGAATGACGAAACACGGAGATTTTCTAAGGTTTTTACTACATATTAACACTTTTCACATTTTCTCGTGTGACGTGGCTGCCAGTCCTCGATTCATGTAAAATCTTAAGGTCCTCGGTCATGTCCAAGGCACCAAACCGACCGATAATTCGATAATCGATAACTAAAACTATTATTGTAGCTCTTCTTACTGGGCGATTGCATCAACTAAGATGCTTCTCCTGTGTTCTAATGTGCTGCTTGTATTGTCCCTACATACCACAGCACGCGACAAGGGCTGGCAGACCATAAATGTAACCGTTTCAGAGAGAAATGCGACCAATGTGACGATCTCGCGTTATATCGATTCGATGGTGAATGACGAAACACGGAGATTTTCTAAGGTTTTTAATACATATTAACACTTTTCACATTTTCTTGTGTTACGTGGCTGTCAGTCCTCGGTTCATGCAAAATCTTAAGGTCCTCGGTCATGTCCAAGGCACCATACCGACCAATAATTCAATAATCGATAACTAAAACTATAAATGTAGCTCTTCTTACTGGGCGATTGCATCAACTTAGATGCTTCTCCTGTGTTGTACTGTGCTGCTTGTATTGTCCCCGCATACCGCAGCACGCGACAAGGGCTGGCAGACCATAAATGTAACCGTTTCAGAGAGAAATGCGACCAATGTGACGATCTCGCGTTATATCGATTCGATGGTGAATGACGAAACACGGAGATTTTCTAAGGTTTTTACTACATATTAACACTTTTCACATTTTCTCGTGTTACGTGGGTACCATTCCTCGGTTCGTGCAAAATCTTAAGGTCCTCGGTCATTTCCAAGGCACCAAACCGACCAATAATTCAACAATCGATAACTAAAACTATAAATGTAGCTCGTCTTACTGGGCGATTGCATCAACTTAGATGCTTCTCTTGTGTTCTACTGTGCTGCTTGTATTGTCCCCACATACCGCAGCACGCGACAAGGGCTGGCAGACCATAAATGTAACCGTTTCAGAGAGAAATGCGACCAATGTGACGATCTCGCCTTATATCGATTCGATGGTGAATGACGAAACACGGAGATTTTCTAAGGTTTTTACTACATATTAACACTTTTCACATTTTCTCGTGTTACGTGGCTGCCAGTCCTCGGTTCATGCAAAATCTTAAGGTCCTCGGTCATGTCCAAGGCACCAAACCGACCAATAATTCAATAATCGATAACTAAAACTATAAATGTAGCTCTTCTTACTGGGCGATTGCATCAACTTAGATGCTTCTCCTGTGTTCTACTGTGCTGCTTGTATTGTCCCCACATACCGCAGCACGCGACAAGGGCTGGCAGACCATAAATGTAACCGTTTCAGAGAGAAATGCGACCAATGTGACGAACTCGCGTTATATCGATTCGATGGTGAATGACGAAACACGGAGATTTTCTAAGGTTTTTACTACATATTAACACCTTCCACATTTTCTCGTGTTACGTGGCTGCCAGTCCTCGGTTCATGCAAAATCTTAAGGTCCTCGGTCATGTCCAAGGCACCAAACCGACCAATAATTCAATAATCGATAACTAAAACTATAAATGTAGCTCTTCTTACTGGGCGATTGCATCAACTTAGATGCATCTCCTGTGTTCTACTGTGCTGCTTGTATTGTCCCCACATAACCCAGCACGCGACAAGGGCTGGCAGACCATAAATGTAACCGTTTCAGAGAGAAATGCGTCCAAAGTGACGATCTCGCGTTATATCGATTAGATGGTGAATGACGAAACACGGAGATTTTCTAAGGTTTTTACTACATATTAACACTTTTCACATTTTCTCGTGTTACGTGGCTGCCAGTCCTCGGTTCATGCAAAATCTTAAGGTCCTCGGTCTTGTCCAAGGCACCAAACCGACCAATAATTCAATAATCGATAACTAAAACTATAAATGTAGCTCTTCTTACTGGGCGATTGCATCAACTTAGATGCATCTCCTGTGTTCTACTGTGCTGCTTGTATTGTCCCCACATACCGCAGCACGCGACAAGGGCTGGCAGACCATAAATGTAACCGTTTCAGAGAGTAATGCGACCAATGTGACGATCTCGCGTTCTATCGATTCGATGGTGAATGACGAAACACGGAGATTTTCTAAGGTTTTTACTACATATTAACACTTTTCACATTTTCTCGTGTTACGTGGCTGCCAGTCCTCGGTTCATGCAAAATCTTAAGGTCCTCGGTCATGTCCAAGGCACCAAACCGACCAATAATTCAGTAATAGATAACTAAAACTATAAATGTAGCTCTTCTTAATGGGCGATTGCATCAACTTAGATGCTTCTCCTGTGTTCTACTGTGCTGCTTGTATTGTCCCCACATAACCCAGCACGCGACAAGGGCTGGCAGACCATAAATGTAACCGTTTCAGAGGGAAATGCGACCAATGTGACGATCTCGCGTTATATCGATTCGATGGTGAATGACGAAACACGGAGATTTTCTAAGGTTTTTACTACATATTAACACTTTTCACATTTTCTCGTGTTACGTGGCTGCCAGTCCTCGGTTCATGCAAAATCTTAAGGTCCTCGGTCATGTCCAAGGCACCAAACCGACCAATAATTCAATAATCGATAACTAAAACTATAAATGTAGCTCTTCTTACTGGGCGATTGCATCAACTTAGATGCTTCTCCTGTGTTCTACTGTGCTGCTTGTATTGTCGCCACATACCGCAGCACGCGACAAGGGCTGGCAGACCATAAATGTAACCGTTTCAGAGAGAAATGCGACCAATGTGACGATCTCGCGTTATATCGATTCGATGGTGAATGACGAAACACGGAGATTTTCTAAGGTTTTTACTACATATTAACACTTTTCACATTTTCTCGTTTTACGTGGCTGCCAGTCCTCGGTTCATGCAAAATCTTAAGGTCCTCGG
The DNA here is from genome assembly GCF_023898315.1 of Schistocerca nitens. Classification (NCBI taxonomy): domain Eukaryota; kingdom Metazoa; phylum Arthropoda; class Insecta; order Orthoptera; family Acrididae; genus Schistocerca; species Schistocerca nitens. Next base: position 67,244,215 of record NC_064625.1, read on the forward strand.
TCATGTCCAAGGCACCAAACCGGCCAATAATTCAATAATCGATAACTAAAACTATAAATGTAGCTCTTCTTACTGGGCGATTGCATCAACTTAGATGCTTCTCCTGTGTTCTACTGTGCTACTTGTATTGTCCCCACATAACCCAGCACGCGACAAGGGCTGGCAGACCATAAATGTAACCGTTTCAGAGAAAATGCGACCAATGTGACGATCTCGCGTTATATCGATTCGATGGTGAATGACGAAACACGGAGATTTTCTAAGGTTTTTACTACATATTAACACTTTTCACATTTTCTCGTGTTATGTGGGTACCAGTCCTCGGTTCATGCAAAATCTTAAGGTCCTCGGTCATGTCCAAGGCACCAAACCGACCAGTAATTCAATAATCGATAACTAAAACTATAAATGTAGCTCTTCTTACTGGGCGATTGCATCAACTTAGATGCTTCTCCTGTGTTCTACTGTGCTGCTTGTATTGTCCCCACATACCGCAGCACGCGACAAGGGCTGGCAGACCATAAATGTAACCGTTTCAGAGAGAAATGCGACCAATGTGACGAACTCGCGTTATATCGATTCGATGGTGAATGACGAAACACGGAGATTTTCTAAGGTTTTTACTACATATTAACACTTTTCACATTTTCTCGTGTTACGTGGCTGCCAGTCCTCGGTTCATGCAAAATCTTAAGGTCCTCGGTCATGTCCAAGGCACCAAACCGACCAATAATTCAATAATCGATAACTAAAACTATAAATGTAGCTCTTCTTACTGGGCGATTGCATCAACTTAGATGCTTCTCCTGTGTTCTACTGTGAGCTTGTATTGTCCCCACATACCGCAGCACGCGACAAGGGCTGGCAGACCATAAATGTAACCGTTTCAGAGACAAATGCGACCAATGTGACGATCTCGCGTTATATCGATTCGATGGTGAAAGACGAAACACGGAGATTTTCTAAGGTTTTTACTACATATTAACACTTTTCACATTTTCTCGTGTTACGTGGCTGCCAGTCCTCGGTTCATGCAAAATCGTAAGGTCCTCGGTCATGTCCAAGGCACCAAACCGACCAGTAATTCAATAATCGATAACTAAAACTATAAATGTAGCTCTTCTTACTGGGCGATTGCATCAACTTAGATGCTTCTCCTGTGTTCTACTGTGCTGCTTGTATTGTCCCCACATACCGCAGCACGCGACAAGGGCTGGCAGACCATAAATGTAACCGTTTCAGAGAGAAATGCGACCAATGTGACGATCTCGCGTTATATCGATTCGATGGTGAATGACGAAACACGGAGATTTTCTAAGGTTTTTACTACATATTAACACTTTTCACATTTTCTCGTGTTACGTGGCTGCCAGTCCTCGGTTCATGCAAAATCTTAAGGTCCTCGGTCATGTCCAAGGCACCAAACCGACCAATAATTCAATAATCGATAACTAAAACTATAAATGTAGCTCTTCTTACTGGGCGATTGCATCAACTTAGATGCTTCTCCTGTGTTCTACTGTGCTGCTTGTATTGTCCCCACATACCGCAGCACGCGACAAGGGCTGGCAGACCATAAATGTAACCGTTTCAGAGTGAAATGCGACCAATGTGACGATCTCGCGTTATATCGATTCGATGGTGAAGGACGAAACACGGAGATTTTCTAAGGTTTTTACTACATATTAACACTTTTCACATTTTCTCGTGTTACGTGGCTGCCAGTCCTCGGTTCATGCAAAATCTTAAGGTCCTCGGTCATGTCCAAGGCACCAAACCGACCAATAATTCAATAATCGATAACTAAAACTATAAATGTAGCTCTTCTTACTGGGCGATTGCATCAACTTAGATGCTTCTCCTGTGTTCTACTGTGAGCTTGTATTGTCCCCACATACCGCAGCACGCGACAAGGGCTGGCAGACCATAAATTTAACCGTTTCAGAGAGAAATGCGACCAATGTGACGATCTCGCGTTATATCGATTCGATGGTGAATGACGAAACACGGAGATTTTCTAAGGTTTTTACTACATATTAACACTTTTCACATTTTCTCGTGTTACGTGGCTGCCAGTCCTCGGTTCATGCAAAATCTTAAGGTCCTCGGTCATGTCCAAGGCACCAAACCGACCAATAATTCAATAATCGATAACTAAAACTATAAATGTAGCTCTTCTTACTGGGCGATTGCATCAACTTAGATGCTTCTCCTGTGTTCTACTGTGCTGCTTGTATTATCCCCACATAACCCAGCACGCGACAAGGGCTGGCAGACCATAAATGTAACCGTTTCAGAGAAAATGCGACCAATGTGACGAACTCGCGTTATATCGATTCGATGGTGAATGACGAAACACGGAGATTTTCTAAGGTTTTTACTACATATTAACACTTTTCACATTTTCTCGTGTTACGTGGGTACCAGTCCTCGGTTCATGCAAAATCTTAAGGTCCTCGGTCATGTCCAAGGCACCAAACCGACCAGTAATTCAATAATCGATAACTAAAACTATAAATGTAGCTCTTCTTACTGGGCGATTGCATCAACTTAGATGCTTCTCCTGTGTTCTACTGTGCTGCTTGTATTGTCCCCACATACCGCAGCACGCGACAAGGGCTGGCAGACCATAAATGTAACCGTTTCAGAGAGAAATGCGACCAATGTGACGATCTCGCGTTATATCGATTCGATGGTGAATGACGAAACACGGAGATTTTCTAAGGTTTTTACTACATATTAACACTTTTCACATTTTCTCGTGTTACGTGGCTGCCAGTCCTCGGTTCATGCAAAATCTTAAGGTCCTAGGTCATGTCCAAGGCACCAAACCGACCAATAATTCAGTAATCGATAACTAAAACTATAAATGTAGCTCTTCTTACTGGGCGATTGCATCAACTTAGATGCTTCTCCTGTGTTGTACTGTGCTGCTTGTATTGTCCCCACATAACCCAGCACGCGACAAGGGCTGGCAGACCATAAATGTAACCGTTTCAGAGAGAAATGCGACCAATGTGACGATCTCGCGTTATATCGATTCGATGGTGAATGACGAAACACGGAGATTTTCTAAGGTTTTTACTACATATTAACACTTTTCACATTTTCTCGTTTTACGTGGCTGCCAGTCCTTGGTTCATGCAAAATCTTAAGGTCCTCGGTCATGTCCAAGGCACCAAACCGACCAATAATTCAATAATCGATAACTAAAACTATAAATGTAGCTCTTCTTACTGGGCGATTGCATCAACTTAGATGCTTCTCCTGTGTTCTACTGTGCTGCTTGTATTGTCCCCACATAACCCAGCACGCGACAAGGGCTGGCAGACCATAAATGTAACCGTTTCAGAGAGAAATGCGACCAATGTGACGATCTCGCGTTATATCGATTCGATGGTGAATGACGAAACACGGAGATTTTCTAAGGTTTTTACTACATATTAACACTTTTCACATTTTCTCGTGTTACGTGGCTGCCAGTCCTCGGTTCATGCAAAATCTTAAGGTCCTCGGTCATGTCCAAGGCACCAAACCGACCAATAATTCAATAATCGATAACTAAAACTATAAATGTAGCTCTTCTTACTGGGCGATTGCATCAACTTAGATGCATCTCCTGTGTTCTACTGTGCTGCTTGTATTGTCCCCACATACCGCAGCACGCGACAAGGGCTGGCAGACCATAAATTTAACCGTTTCAGAGAGAAATGCGACCAATGTGACGATCTCGCGTTATATCGATTCGATGGTGAATGACGAAACACGGAGATTTTCTAAGGTTTTTACTACATATTAACACTTTTCACATTTTCTCGTGTTACGTGGCTGCCAGTCCTCGGTTCATGCAAAATCTTAAGGTCCTCGGTCATGTCCAAGGCACCAAACCGACCAATAATTCAGTAATAGATAACTAAAACTATAAATGTAGCTCTTCTTAATGGGCGATTGCATCAACTTAGATGCTTCTCCTGTGTTCTACTGTGCTGCTTGTATTGTCCCCACATACCGCAGCACGCGACAAGGGCTGGCAGACCATAAATGTAACCGTTTCAGAGAGAAATGCGACCAATGTGACGATCTCGCGTTATATCGATTCGATGGTGAATGACGAAACACGGAGATTTTCTAAGGTTTTTACTACATATTAACACTTTTCACATTTTCTCGTGTTACGTGGCTGCCAGTCCTTGGTTCATGCAAAATCTTAAGGTCCTCGGTCATGTCCAAGGCACCAAACCGACCAATAATTCAATAATCGATAACTAAAACTATCAATGTAGCTCTTCTTACTGGGCGATTGCATCAACTTAGATGCATCTCCTGTGTTCTACTGTGCTGCTTGTATTGTCCCCACATACCGCAGCACGCGACAAGGGCTGGCAGACCATAAATTTAACCGTTTCAGAGAGAAATGCGACCAATGTGACGATCTCGCGTTATATCGATTCGATGGTGAATGACGAAACACGGAGATTTTCTAAGGTTTTTACTACATATTAACACTTTTCACATTTTCTCGTGTTACGTGGCTGCCAGTCCTCGGTTCATGCAAAATCTTAAGGTCCTCGGTCATGTCCAAGGCACCAAACCGACCAATAATTCAATAATCGATAACTAAAACTATAAATGTAGCTCTTCTTACTGGGCGATTGCATCAACTTAGATGCTTCTCCTGTGTTCTACTGTGCTGCTTGTATTGTCCCCACATAACCCAGCACGCGACAAGGGCTGGCAGACCATAAATGTAACCGTTTCAGAGAGAAATGTGACCAATGTGACGATCTCGCGTTATATCGATTCGATGGTGAATGACGAAACACGGAGATTTTCTAAGGTTTTTACTACATATTAACACTTTTCACATTTTCTCGTGTTACGTGGCTGCCAGTCCTCGGTTCATGCAAAATCTTAAGGTCCTCGGTCATGTCCAAGGCACCAAACCGACCAATAATTCAATAATCGATAACTAAAACTATAAATGTAGCTCTTCTTACTGGGCGATTGCATCAACTTAGATGCATCTCCTGTGTTCTACTGTGCTGCTTGTATTGTCCCCACATACCGCAGCACGCGACAAGGGCTGGCAGACCATAAATTTAACCGTTTCAGAGAGAAATGCAACCAATGTGACGATCTCGCGTTATATCGATTCGATGGTGAATGACGAAACACGGAGATTTTCTAAGGTTTTTACTACATATTAACACTTTTCACATTTTCTCGTGTTACGTGGCTGCCAGTCCTCGGTTCATGCAAAATCTTAAGGTCCTCGGTCATGTCAAAGGCACCAAACCGACCAATAATTCAGTAATAGATAACTATAGCTATAAATGTAGCTCTTCTTAATGGGCGATTGCATCAACTTAGATGCTTCTCCTGTGTTCTACTGTGCTGCTTGTATTGTCCCCACATACCGCAGCACGCGACAAGTGCTGGCAGAACATAAATGTAACCGTTTCAGAGAGAAATGCGACCAATGTGACGATCTCGCGTTATATCGATTCGATGGTGAATGACGAAACACGGAGATTTTCTAAGGTTTTTACTACATATTAACACTTTTCACATTTTCTCGTGTTACGTGGCTGCCAGTCCTCGGTTCATGCAAAATCTTAAGGTCCTCGGTCATGTCCAAGGCACCAAACCGACCAATAATTCAATAATCGATAACTAAAACTATCAATGTAGCTCTTCTTACTGGGCGATTGCATCAACTTAGATGCTTCTCCTGTGTTCTACTGTGCTGCTTGTATTGTCCCCACATACCGCAGCACGCGACAACGGCTGGCAGACCATAAATGTAACCGTTTCAGAGAGAAATGCGACCAATGTGACGATCTCGCGTTATATCGATTCGATGGTGAATGAAGAAACACGGAGATTTTCTAAGGTTTTTACTACATATTAACACTTTTCACATTTTCTCGTGTTACGTGGCTGCCAGTCCTCGGTTCATGCAAAATCTTAAGGTCCTCGGTCATGTCCAAGGCACCAAACCGACCAATAATTCAATAATCGATAACTAAAACTATAAATGTAGCTCTTCTTACTGGGCGATTGCATCAACTTAGATGCTTCTCCTGTGTTCTACTGTGAGCTTGTATTGTCCCCACATACCGCAGCACGCGACAAGGGCTGGCAGACCATAAATGTAACCGTTTCAGATAGAAATGCGACCAATGTGACGATCTCGCGTTATATCGATTCGATGGTGAATGACGAAACACGGAGATTTTCTAAGGTTTTTACTACATATTAACACTTTTCACATTTTCTCGTGTTACGTGGCTGCCAGTCCTCGGTTCATGCAAAATCTTAAGGTCCTCGGTCATGTCCAAGGCACCAAACCGACCAATAATTCAATAATCGATAACTAAAACTATAAATGTAGCTCTTCTTACTGGGCGATTGCATCAACTTAGATGCTTCTCCTGTGTTCTACTGTGCTGCTTGTATTGTCCCCACATACCGCAGCACGCGACAAGGGCTGGCAGACCATAAATTTAACCGTTTCAGAGAGAAATGCGACCAATGTGACGATCTCGCGTTATATCGATTCGATGGTGAATGACGAAACACGGAGATTTTCTAAGGTTTTTACTACATATTAACACTTTTCACATTTTCTCGTGTTACGTGGCTGCCAGTCCTCGGTTCATGCAAAATCTTAAGGTCCTCGGTCATGTCCAAGGCACCAAACCGACCAATAATTCAATAATCGATAACTAAAACTATAAATGTAGCTCTTCTTACTGGGCGATTGCATCAACTTAGATGCTTCTCCTGTGTTCTACTGTGCTGCTTGTATTGTCCCCACATACCGCAGCACGCGACAAGGGCTGGCAGACCGTAAATGTAACCGTTTCAGAGAGAAATGCGACCAATGTGACGATCTCGCGTTATATCGATTCGATGGTGAATGACGAAACACGGAGATTTTCTAAGGTTTTTACTACATATTAACACTTTTCACATTTTCTCGTGTTACGTGGCTGCCAGTCCTCGGTTCATGCAACATCTTAAGGTCCTCGGTCATGTCCAAGGCACCAAACCGACCAATAATTCAATAATCGATAACTAAAACTATAAATGTAGCTCTTCTTACTGGGCGATTGCATCAACTTAGATGCTTCTCCTGTGTTCTACTGTGCTGCTTGTATTGTCCCCACATACCGCAGCACGCGACAAGGGCTGGCAGACCATAAATGTAACCGTTTCAGAGAGAAATGCGACCAATGTGACGATCTCGCGTTATATCGATTCGATGGTGAATGACGAAACACGGAGATTTTCTAAGGTTTTTACTACATATTAACACTTTTCACATTTTCTCGTGTTACGTGGCTGCCAGTCCTCGGTTCATGCAAAATCTTAAGGTCCTCGGTCATGTCCAAGGCACCAAACCGACCAATAATTCAATAATCGATAACTAAAACTATAAATGTAGCTCTTCTTACTGGGCGATTGCATCAACATAGATGCTTCTCCTGCGTTCTACTGTGCTGCTTGTATTGTCCCCACATAACCCAGCACGCGACAAGGGCTGGCAGACCATAAATGTGACCGTTTCAGAGAGAAATGCGACCAATGTGACGATCTCGCGTTATATCGATTCGATAGTGAATGACTAAACACGGAGATTTTCTAAGGTTTTTACTACATATTAACACTTTTGACATTTTCTCGTGATACGTGGGTACCAGTCCTCGGTTCATGCAAAATCTTAAGGTCCTCGGTCATGTCCTAGGCACCAAACCGACCAATAATTCAAAAATCGATAACTAAAACTATAAATGTAGCTCTTCTTACTGGGCGATTGCATCAACTTAGATGCTTCTCCTGTGTTCTACTGTGCTGCTTGTATTGTCCCCACATACCGCAGCACGCGACAAGGGCTGGCAGACCATAAATGTAACCGTTTCAGAGAGAAATGCGACCAATGTGACGATCTCGCGTTATATCGATTCGATGGTGAATGACGAAACACGGAGATTTTCTAAGGTTTTTACTACATATTAACACTTTTCACATTTTCTCGTGTTACGTGGCTGCCAGTCCTCGGTTCATGCAACATCTTAAGGTCCTCGGTCATGTCCAAGGCACCAAACCGACCAATAATTCAATAATCGATAACAAAAACTATAAATGTAGCTCTTCTTACTGGGCGATTGCATCAACTTAGATGCTTCTCCTTTGTTCTACTGTGCTGCTTGTATTGTCCCCACATAGCGCAGCACGCGACAAGGGCTGGCAGACCATAAATGTAACCGTTTCAGAGAGAAATGCGACCAATGTGACGATCTCGCGTTATATAGATTCCATGGTGAATGACGAAACATGGAGTTTTTCTAGGGTTTTTACTACATATTAACACTTTTCACATTTTCTCGTGTTACGTGGCTGCCAGTCCTCGGTTCATGCAAAATCTTAAGGTCCTCGGTCATGTCCAAGAGACCAAACCGACCAATAATTCAATAATCGATAACTAAAACTATAAATGTAGCTCTTCTTACTGGGCGATTGCATCAACTTAGATGCTTCTCCTGTGTTCTACTGTGCTGCTTGTATTGTCCCCACATACCGCAGCACGCGACAAGGGCTGGCAGACCATAAATGTAACCGTTTCAGAGAGAAATGCGACCAATGTGACAATCTCGCGTTATATCGATTCGATGGTGAATGACGAAACACGGAGATTTTCTAAGGTTTTTACTACATATTAACACTTTTCACATTTTCTCGTGTTACGTGGCTGCCAGTCCTCGGTTCATGCAAAATCTTAAGGTCCTCGGTCATGTCCAAGGCACCAAACCGACCAATAATTCAATAATCGATAACTAAAACTATAAATGTAGCTCTTCTTACTGGGCGATTGCATCAACTTAGATGCTTCTCCTGTGTTCTACTGTGCTGCTTGTATTGTCCCCACATAACCCAGCACGCGACAAGGGCTGGCAGACCATAAATGTGACCGTTTCAGAGAGAAATGCGACCAATGTGACGATCTCGCGTTATATCGATTCGATAGTGAATGACTAAACACGGAGATTTTCTAAGGTTTTTACTACATATTAACACTTTTCACATTTTCTCGTGTTACGTGGGTACCAGTCCTCGGTTCATGCAAAATCTTAAGGTCCTCGGTCATGTCCAAGGCACCAAACCGACCAATAATTCAATAATCCATAACTAAAACTATAAATGTAGCTCTTCTTACTGGGTGATTGCATCAACTTAGATGCTTCTCCTGTGTTCTACTGTGCTGCTTGTATTGTCCCCACATACCGCAGCACGCGACAAGGGCTGGCAGACCATAAATGTAACCGTTTCAGAGAGAAATGCGACCAATGTGGTGATCTCGCGTTATATCGATTCGATGGTGAATGACGAAACACGAAGATTTTCTAAGGTTTTTACTACATATTAACACTTTTCACATTTTCTCGTGTTACGTGGCTGCCAGGCCTCGGTTCATGCAAAATCTTAAGGTCCTCGGTCATGTCCAAGAGACCAAACCGACCAATAATTCAATAATCGATAACTAAAACTATAAATGTAGCTCTTCTTACTGGGCGATTGCATCAACTTAGATGCTTCTCCTGTGTTCTACTGTGCTGCTTGTATTTTCCCCACATACCGCAGCACGCGACAAGGGCTGGCAGACCATAAATGTAACCGTTTCAGAGAGAAATGCGACCAATGTGACGATCTCGCGTTATATCTATTCGATGGTGAATGACGAAACACGGAGATTTTCTAAGGTTTTTACTACATATTAACACTTTTCACATTTTCTCGTGTTACGTGGCTGCCAGTCCTCGGTTCATGCAAAATCTTAAGGTCCTCGGTCATGTCCAAGGCACCAAACCGACCAATAATTCAATAATCGATAACTAAAACTATAAATGTAGCTCTTCTTACTGGGCGATTGCATCAACTTAGATGCTTCTCCTGTGTTCTACTGTGCTGCTTGTATTGTCCCCACATAACCCAGCACGCGACAAGGGCTGGCAGACCATAAATGTGACCGTTCAGAGAGAAATGCGACCAATGTGACGATCTCGCGTTATATCGATTCGATAGTGAATGACTAAACACGGAGATTTTCTAAGGTTTTTACTACATATTAACACTTTTGACATTTTCTCGTGTTACGTGGGTACCAGTCCTCGGTTCATGCAAAATCTTAAGGTCCTCGGTCATGTCCAAGGCACCAAACCGACCAATAATTCAATAATCCATAACTAAAACTATAAATGTAGCTCTTCTTACTGGGTGATTGCATCAACTTAGATGCTTCTCCTGTGTTCTACTGTGCTGCTTGTATTGTCCCCACATACCGCAGCACGCGACAAGGGCTGGCAGACCATAAATGTAACCGTTTCAGAGAGAAATGCGACCAATGTGACGATCTCGCGTTATATCGATTCGATGGTGAATGACGAAACACGGAGATTTTCTAAGTTTTTACTACATATTAACACTTTTCACATTTTCTCGTGTTACGTGGCTGCCAGTCCTCGGTTCATGCAACATCTTAAGGTCCTCGGTCATGTCCAAGGCACCAAACCGACCAATAATTCAATAATCGATAGCAAAAACTATAAGTGTAGCTCTTCTTACTGGGCGATTGCATCAACTTAGATGCTTCTCCTTTGTTCTACTGTGCTGCTTGTATTGTCCCCACATACCGCAGCACGCGACAAGGGCTGGCAGACCATAAATGTAACCGTTTCAGAGAGAAATGCGACCAATGTGACGATCTCGCGTTATATCGATTCCATGGTGAATGACGAAACACGGAGATTTTCTAAGGTTTTTACTACATATTAACACTTTTCACATTTTCTCGTGTTACGTGGCTGCCAGTCCTCGGTTCATGCAAAATCTTAAGGTCCTCGGTCATGTCCAAGAGACCAAACCGACCAATAATTCAATAATCGATAACTAAAACTATAAATGTAGCTCTTCTTACTGGGCGATTGCATCAACTTAGATGCTTCTCCTGTGTTCTACTGTGCTGCTTGTATTGTCCCCACATAACCCAGCACGCGACAAGGGCTGGCAGACCATAAATGTAACCGTTTCAGAGAGAAATGCGACCAATGTGACGATCTCGCGTTATATCGATTCGATGGTGAATGACGAAACACGGAGATTTTCTAAGGTTTTTACTACATATTAACACTTTTCACATTTTCTCGTGTTACGTGGCTGCCAGTCCTCGGTTCATGCAAAATCTTAAGGTCCTCGGTCATGTCCAAGGCACCAAACCGACCAATAATTCAATAATCGATAACTAAAACTATAAATGTAGCTCTTCTTACTGGGCGATTGCATCAACTTAGATGCTTCTCCTGTGTTCTACTGTGCTGCTTGTATTGTCCCCACATACCGCAGCACGCGACAAGGGCTGGCAGACCATAAATGTAACCGTTTCAGAGAGAAATGCGACCAATGTGACGATCTCGCGTTATATCGATTCGATGGTGAATGACGAAACACGGAGATTTTCTAAGGTTTTTACTACATATTAACACTTTTCACATTTTCTCGTGTTACGTGGCTGCCAGTCCTCGGTTCATGCAAAATCTTAAGGTCCTCGGTCATGTCCAAGGCACCAAACCGACCAATAATTCAATAATCGATAACTAAAACTATAAATGTAGCTCTTCTTACTGGGCGATTGCATCAACTTAGATGCTTCTCCTGTGTTCTACTGTGCTGCTTGTATTGTCCCCACATACCGCAGCACGCGACAAGGGCTGGCAGACCATAAATGTAACCGTTTCAGAGAGAAATGCGACCAATGTGACGATCTCGCGTTATATCGATTCGATGGTGAATGACGAAACACGGAGATTTTCTAAGGTTTTTACTACATATTAACACATTTCACATTTTCTCGTGTTACGTGGCTGCCAGTCCTCGGTTCATGCAAAATCATAAGGTCCTCGGTCATGTCCTAGGCACCAAACCGACCAATAATTCAGTAATCGATAACTAAAACTATAAATGTAGCTCTTCTTACTGGGCGATTGCATCAACTTAGATGCTTCTCCTGTGTTCTACTGTGCTGCTTGTATTGTCCCCACATACCGCAGCACGCGACAAGGGCTGGCAGACCATAAATGTAACCGTTTCAGAGAGAAATGCGACCAATGTGACGATCTCGCGTTATATCGATTCCATGGTGAATGACGAAACACGGAGATTTTCTAAGGTTTTTACTACATATTAACACTTTTCACATTTTCTCGTGTTACGTGGCTGCCAGTCCTCGGTTCATGCAAAATCTTAAGGTCCTCGGTCATTTCCAAGGTGCCAAACCGACCAAAAATTCAATAATCGATAACTAAAACTATAAATGTAGCTCTTCTTACTGGGCGATTGCATCAACTTAGATGCTTCTCCTGTGTTCTACTATGTGCTTGTGTTGTCCCCACATACCGCAGCACGCGACAAGGGCTGGCAGACCATAAATGTAACCGTTTCAGAGAGAAATGCGACCAATGTGACGATCTCGCGTTATATCGATTCGATGGTGAATGACGAAACACGGAGATTTTCTAAGGTTTTTACTACATATTAACACTTTTCACATTTTCTCGTGTTACGTGGCTGCCAGTCCTCGGTTCATGCAAAATCTTAAGGTCCTCGGTCATGTCCAAGAGACCAAACCGACCAATAATTCAATAATCGATAACTAAAACTATAAATGTAGCTCTTCTTACTGGGCGATTGCATCAACTTAGATGCTTCTCCTGTGTTCTACTGTGCTGCTTGTATTGTCCCCACATAACCCAGCACGCGACAAGGGCTGGCAGACCATAAATGTAACCGTTTCAGAGAGAAATGCGACCAATGTGACGATCTCGCGTTATATCGATTCGATGGTGAATGACGAAACACGGAGATTTTCTAAGGTTTTTACTACATATTAACACTTTTCACATTTTCTCGTGTTACGTGGCTGCCAGTCCTCGGTTCATGCAAAATCTTAAGGTCCTCGGTCATGTCCAAGGCACCAAACCGACCAATAATTCAATAATCGATAACTAAAACTATAAATGTAGCTCTTCTTACTGGGCGATTGCATCAACTTAGATGCTTCTCCTGTGTTCTACTGTGCTGCTTGTATTGTCCCCACATACCGCAGCACGCGACAAGGGCTGGCAGACCATAAATGTAACCGTTTCAGAGAGAAATGCGACCAATGTGACGATCTCGCGTTATATCGATTCGATGGTGAATGACGAAACACGGAGATTTTCTAAGGTTTTTACTACATATTAACACTTTTCACATTTTCTCGTGTTACGTGGCTGCCAGTCCTCGGTTCATGCAAAATCTTAAGGTCCTCGGTCATGTCCAAGGCACCAAACCGACCAATAATTCAATAATCGATAACTAAAACTATAAATGTAGCTCTTCTTACTGGGCGATTGCATCAACTTAGATGCTTCTCCTGTGTTCTACTGTGCTGCTTGTATTGTCCCCACATACCGCAGCACGCGACAAGGGCTGGCAGACCATAAATGTAACCGTTTCAGAGAGAAATGCGACCAATGTGACGATCTCGCGTTATATCGATTCGATGGTGAATGACGAAACACGGAGATTTTCTAAGGTTTTTACTACATATTAACACATTTCACATTTTCTCGTGTTACGTGGCTGCCAGTCCTCGGTTCATGCAAAATCATAAGGTCCTCGGTCATGTCCTAGGCACCAAACCGACCAATAATTCAGTAATCGATAACTAAAACTATAAATGTAGCTCTTCTTACTGGGCGATTGCATCAACTTAGATGCTTCTCCTGTGTTCTACTGTGCTGCTTGTATTGTCCCCACATACCGCAGCACGCGACAAGGGCTGGCAGACCATAAATGTAACCGTTTCAGAGAGAAATGCGACCAATGTGGTGATCTCGCGTTATATCGATTCGATGGTGAATGACGAAACACGAAGATTTTCTAAGGTTTTTACTACATATTAACACTTTTCACATTTTCTCGTGTTACGTGGCTGCCAGGCCTCGGTTCATGCAAAATCTTAAGGTCCTCGGTCATGTCCAAGAGACCAAACCGACCAATAATTCAATAATCGATAACTAAAACTATAAATGTAGCTCTTCTTACTGGGCGATTGCATCAACTTAGATGCTTCTCCTGTGTTCTACTGTGCTGCTTGTATTTTCCCCACATACCGCAGCACGCGACAAGGGCTGGCAGACCATAAATGTAACCGTTTCAGAGAGAAATGCGACCAATGTGACGATCTCGCGTTATATCTATTCGATGGTGAATGACGAAACACGGAGATTTTCTAAGGTTTTTACTACATATTAACACTTTTCACATTTTCTCGTGTTACGTGGCTGCCAGTCCTCGGTTCATGCAAAATCTTAAGGTCCTCGGTCATGTCCAAGGCACCAAACCGACCAATAATTCAATAATCGATAACTAAAACTATAAATGTAGCTCTTCTTACTGGGCGATTGCATCAACTTAGATGCTTCTCCTGTGTTCTACTGTGCTGCTTGTATTGTCCCCACATAACCCAGCACGCGACAAGGGCTGGCAGACCATAAATGTGACCGTTCAGAGAGAAATGCGACCAATGTGACGATCTCGCGTTATATCGATTCGATAGTGAATGACTAAACACGGAGATTTTCTAAGGTTTTTACTACATATTAACACTTTTGACATTTTCTCGTGTTACGTGGGTACCAGTCCTCGGTTCATGCAAAATCTTAAGGTCCTCGGTCATGTCCAAGGCACCAAACCGACCAATAATTCAATAATCCATAACTAAAACTATAAATGTAGCTCTTCTTACTGGGTGATTGCATCAACTTAGATGCTTCTCCTGTGTTCTACTGTGCTGCTTGTATTGTCCCCACATACCGCAGCACGCGACAAGGGCTGGCAGACCATAAATGTAACCGTTTCAGAGAGAAATGCGACCAATGTGACGATCTCGCGTTATATCGATTCGATGGTGAATGACGAAACACGGAGATTTTCTAAGTTTTTACTACATATTAACACTTTTCACATTTTCTCGTGTTACGTGGCTGCCAGTCCTCGGTTCATGCAACATCTTAAGGTCCTCGGTCATGTCCAAGGCACCAAACCGACCAATAATTCAATAATCGATAGCAAAAACTATAAGTGTAGCTCTTCTTACTGGGCGATTGCATCAACTTAGATGCTTCTCCTTTGTTCTACTGTGCTGCTTGTATTGTCCCCACATACCGCAGCACGCGACAAGGGCTGGCAGACCATAAATGTAACCGTTTCAGAGAGAAATGCGACCAATGTGACGATCTCGCGTTATATCGATTCCATGGTGAATGACGAAACACGGAGATTTTCTAAGGTTTTTACTACATATTAACACTTTTCACATTTTCTCGTGTTACGTGGCTGCCAGTCCTCGGTTCATGCAAAATCTTAAGGTCCTCGGTCATGTCCAAGAGACCAAACCGACCAATAATTCAATAATCGATAACTAAAACTATAAATGTAGCTCTTCTTACTGGGCGATTGCATCAACTTAGATGCTTCTCCTGTGTTCTACTGTGCTGCTTGTATTGTCCCCACATAACCCAGCACGCGACAAGGGCTGGCAGACCATAAATGTAACCGTTTCAGAGAGAAATGCGACCAATGTGACGATCTCGCGTTATATCGATTCGATGGTGAATGACGAAACACGGAGATTTTCTAAGGTTTTTACTACATATTAACACTTTTCACATTTTCTCGTGTTACGTGGCTGCCAGTCCTCGGTTCATGCAAAATCTTAAGGTCCTCGGTCATGTCCAAGGCACCAAACCGACCAATAATTCAATAATCGATAACTAAAACTATAAATGTAGCTCTTCTTACTGGGCGATTGCATCAACTTAGATGCTTCTCCTGTGTTCTACTGTGCTGCTTGTATTGTCCCCACATACCGCAGCACGCGACAAGGGCTGGCAGACCATAAATGTAACCGTTTCAGAGAGAAATGCGACCAATGTGACGATCTCGCGTTATATCGATTCGATGGTGAATGACGAAACACGGAGATTTTCTAAGGTTTTTACTACATATTAACACTTTTCACATTTTCTCGTGTTACGTGGCTGCCAGTCCTCGGTTCATGCAAAATCTTAAGGTCCTCGGTCATGTCCAAGGCACCAAACCGACCAATAATTCAATAATCGATAACTAAAACTATAAATGTAGCTCTTCTTACTGGGCGATTGCATCAACTTAGATGCTTCTCCTGTGTTCTACTGTGCTGCTTGTATTGTCCCCACATACCGCAGCACGCGACAAGGGCTGGCAGACCATAAATGTAACCGTTTCAGAGAGAAATGCGACCAATGTGACGATCTCGCGTTATATCGATTCGATGGTGAATGACGAAACACGGAGATTTTCTAAGGTTTTTACTACATATTAACACATTTCACATTTTCTCGTGTTACGTGGCTGCCAGTCCTCGGTTCATGCAAAATCATAAGGTCCTCGGTCATGTCCTAGGCACCAAACCGACCAATAATTCAGTAATCGATAACTAAAACTATAAATGTAGCTCTTCTTACTGGGCGATTGCATCAACTTAGATGCTTCTCCTGTGTTCTACTGTGCTGCTTGTATTGTCCCCACATACCGCAGCACGCGACAAGGGCTGGCAGACCATAAATGTAACCGTTTCAGAGAGAAATGCGACCAATGTGACGATCTCGCGTTATATCGATTCCATGGTGAATGACGAAACACGGAGATTTTCTAAGGTTTTTACTACATATTAACACTTTTCACATTTTCTCGTGTTACGTGGCTGCCAGTCCTCGGTTCATGCAAAATCTTAAGGTCCTCGGTCATTTCCAAGGTGCCAAACCGACCAAAAATTCAATAATCGATAACTAAAACTATAAATGTAGCTCTTCTTACTGGGCGATTGCATCAACTTAGATGCTTCTCCTGTGTTCTACTATGTGCTTGTGTTGTCCCCACATACCGCAGCACGCGACAAGGGCTGGCAGACCATAAATGTAACCGTTTCAGAGAGAAATGCGACCAATGTGACGATCTCGCGTTATATCGATTCGATGGTGAATGACGAAACACGGAGATTTTCTAAGGTTTTTACTACATATTAACACTTTTCACATTTTCTCGTGTTACGTGGCTGCCAGTCCTCGGTTCATGCAAAATCTTAAGGTCCTCGGTCATGTCCAAGAGACCAAACCGACCAATAATTCAATAATCGATAACTAAAACTATAAATGTAGCTCTTCTTACTGGGCGATTGCATCAACTTAGATGCTTCTCCTGTGTTCTACTGTGCTGCTTGTATTGTCCCCACATAACCCAGCACGCGACAAGGGCTGGCAGACCATAAATGTAACCGTTTCAGAGAGAAATGCGACCAATGTGACGATCTCGCGTTATATCGATTCGATGGTGAATGACGAAACACGGAGATTTTCTAAGGTTTTTACTACATATTAACACTTTTCACATTTTCTCGTGTTACGTGGCTGCCAGTCCTCGGTTCATGCAAAATCTTAAGGTCCTCGGTCATGTCCAAGGCACCAAACCGACCAATAATTCAATAATCGATAACTAAAACTATAAATGTAGCTCTTCTTACTGGGCGATTGCATCAACTTAGATGCTTCTCCTGTGTTCTACTGTGCTGCTTGTATTGTCCCCACATACCGCAGCACGCGACAAGGGCTGGCAGACCATAAATGTAACCGTTTCAGAGACAAATGCGACCAATGTGACGATCTCGCGTTATATCGATTCGATGGTGAATGACGAAACACGGAGATTTTCTAAGGTTTTTACTACATATTAACACTTTTCACATTTTCTCGTGTTACGTGGCTGCCAGTCCTCGGTTCATGCAAAATCTTAAGGTCCTCGGTCATGTCCAAGGCACCAAACCGACCAATAATTCAATAATCGATAACTAAAACTATAAATGTAGCTCTTCTTACTGGGCGATTGCATCAACTTAGATGCTTCTCCTGTGTTCTACTGTGCTGCTTGTATTGTCCCCACATACCGCAGCACGCGACAAGGGCTGGCAGACCATAAATGTAACCGTTTCAGAGAGAAATGCGACCAATGTGACGATCTCGCGTTATATCGATTCGATGGTGAATGACGAAACACGGAGATTTTCTAAGGTTTTTACTACATATTAACACATTTCACATTTTCTCGTGTTACGTGGCTGCCAGTCCTCGGTTCATGCAAAATCATAAGGTCCTCGGTCATGTCCTAGGCACCAAACCGACCAATAATTCAGTAATCGATAACTAAAACTATAAATGTAGCTCTTCTTACTGGGCGATTGCATCAACTTAGATGCTTCTCCTGTGTTCTACTGTGCTGCTTGTATTGTCCCCACATACCGCAGCACGCGACAAGGGCTGGCAGACCATAAATGTAACCGTTTCAGAGAGAAATGCGACCAATGTGACGATCTCGCGTTATATCGATTCGATGGTGAATGACGAAACACGGAGATTTTCTAAGGTTTTTACTACATATTAACACTTTTCACATTTTCTCGTGTTACGTGGCTGCCAGTCCTCGGTTCATGCAAAATCTTAAGGTCCTCGGTCATTTCCAAGGTGCCAAACCGACCAAAAATTCAATAATCGATAACTAAAACTATAAATGTAGCTCTTCTTACTGGGCGATTGCATCAACTTAGATGCTTCTCCTGTGTTCTACTGTGTGCTTGTGTTGTCCCCACATACCGCAGCACGCGACAAGGGCTGGCAGACCATAAATGTAACCGTTTCAGAGAGAAATGCGACCAATGTGACGATCTCGCGTTATATCGATTCGATGGTGAATGACGAAACACGGAGATTTTCTAAGGTTTTTACTACATATTAACACTTTTCACATTTTCTCGTGTTACGTGGCTGCCAGTCCTCGGTTCATGCAACATCTTAAGGTCCTCGGTCATGTCCAAGGCACCAAACCGACCAATAATTCAATAATCGATAACAAAAACTATAAATGTAGCTCTTCTTACTGGGCGATTGCATCAACTTAGATGCTTCTCCTTTGTTCTACTGTGCTGCTTGTATTGTCCCCACATAGCGCAGCACGCGACAAGGGCTGGCAGACCATAAATGTAACCGTTTCAGAGAGAAATGCGACCAATGTGACGATCTCGCGTTATATCGATTCGATGGTGAATGACGAAACACGGAGATTTTCTAAGGTTTTTACTACATATTAACACTTTTCACATTTTCTCGTGTTACGTGGCTGCCAGTCCTCGGTTCATGCAAAATCTTAAGGTCCTCGGTCATGTCCAAGAGACCAAACCGACCAATAATTCAATAATCGATAACTAAAACTATAAATGTAGCTCTTCTTACTGGGCGATTGCATCAACTTAGATGCTTCTCCTGTGTTCTACTGTGCTGCTTGTATTGTCCCCACATACCGCAGCACGCGACAAGGGCTGGCAGACCATAAATGTAACCGTTTCAGAGAGAAATGTGACCAATGTGACGATCTCGCGTTATATCGATTCGATGGTGAATGACGAAACACGGAGATTTTCTAAGGTTTTTACTACATATTAACACTTTTCACATTTTCTCGTGTTACGTGGCTGCCAGTCCTCGGTTCATGCAAAATCTTAAGGTCCTCGGTCATGTCCAAGGCACCAAACCGACCAATAATTCAATAATCGATAACTAAAACTATAAATGTAGCTCTTCTTACTGGGCGATTGCATCAACTTAGATGCTTCTCCTGTGTTCTACTGTGTTGCTTGTATTGTCCCCACATAGCGCAGCACGCGACAAGGGCTGGCAGACCATAAATGTAACCGTTTCAGAGAGAAATGCGACCAATGTGACGATCTCGCGTTATATCGATTCGATGGTGAATGACGAAACACGGAGATTTTCTAAGGTTTTTACTACATATTAACACTTTTCACATTTTCTCGTGTTACGTGGCTGCCAGTCCTCGGTTCATGCAAAATCTTAAGGTCCTCGGTCATGTCCAAGAGACCAAACCGACCAATAATTCAATAATCGATAACTAAAACTATAAATGTAGCTCTTCTTACTGGGCGATTGCATCAACTTAGATGCTTCTCCTGTGTTCTACTGTGCTGCTTGTATTGTCCCCACATACCGCAGCACGCGACAAGGGCTGGCAGACCATAAATGTAACCGTTTCAGAGAGAAATGTGACCAATGTGACGATCTCGCGTTATATCGATTCGATGGTGAATGACGAAACACGGAGATTTTCTAAGGTTTTTACTACATATTAACACTTTTCACATTTTCTCGTGTTACGTGGCTGCCAGTCCTCGGTTCATGCAAAATCTTAAGGTCCTCGGTCATGTCCAAGGCACCAAACCGACCAATAATTCAATAATCGATATCTAAAACTATAAATGTAGCTCTTCTTACTGGGCGATTGCATCAACTTAGATGCTTCTCCTGTGTTCTACTGTGCTGCTTGTATTGTCCCCACATAACCCAGCACGCGACAAGGGCTGGCAGACCATAAATGTGACCGTTTCAGAGAGAAATGCGACCAATGTGACGATCTCGCGTTATATCGATTCGATAGTGAATGACTAAACACGGAGATTTTCTAAGGTTTTTACTACATATTAACACTTTTCACATTTTCTCGTGTTACGTGGGTACCAGTCCTCGGTTCATGTAAAATCTTAAGGTCCTCGGTCATGTCCAAGGCACCAAACCGACCAATAATTCAATAATCCATAACTAAAACTATAAATGTAGCTCTTCTTACTGGGTGATTGCATCAACTTAGATGCTTCTCCTGTGTTCTACTGTGCTGCTTGTATTGTCCCCACATACCGCAGCACGCGACAAGGGCTGGCAGACCATAAATGTAACCGTTTCAGAGAGAAATGCGACCAATGTGACGATCTCGCGTTATATCGATTCGATGGTGAATGACGAAACACGGAGATTTTCTAAGGTTTTTACTACATATTAACACTTTTCACATTTTCTCGTGTTACGTGGCTGCCAGTCCTCGGTTCATGCAAAATCTTAAGGTCCTCGGTCATGTCCAAGAGACCAAACCGACCAATAATTCAATAATCGATAACTAAAACTATAAATGTAGCTCTTCTTACTGGGCGATTGCATCAACTTAGATGCTTCTCCTGTGTTCTACTGTGCTGCTTGTATTTTCCCCACATACCGCAGCACGCGACAAGGGCTGGCAGACCATAAATGTAACCGTTTCAGAGAGAAATGCGACCAATGTGACGATCTCGCGTTATATCGATTCGATGGTGAATGACGAAACACGGAGATTTTCTAAGGTTGTTACTACATATTAACACTTTTCACATTTTCTCGTGTTACGTGGCTGCCAGTCCTCGGTTCATGCAAAATCTTAAGGTCCTCGGTCATGTCCAAGGCACCAAACCGACCAATAATTCAATAATCGATAACTAAAACTATAAATGTAGCTCTTCTTACTGGGCGATTGCATCAACTTAGATGCTTCTCCTGTGTTCTACTGTGCTGCTTGTATTGTCCCCACATAACCCAGCACGCGACAAGGGCTGGCAGACCATAAATGTGACCGTTCAGAGAGAAATGCGACCAATGTGACGATCTCGCGTTATATCGATTCGATAGTGAATGACTAAACACGGAGATTTTCTAAGGTTTTTACTACATATTAACACTTTTGACATTTTCTCGTGTTACGTGGGTACCAGTCCTCGGTTCATGCAAAATCTTAAGGTCCTCGGTCATGTCCAAGGCACCAAACCGACCAATAATTCAATAATCCATAACTAAAACTATAA
The DNA here is from genome assembly GCF_023898315.1 of Schistocerca nitens. Lineage (NCBI taxonomy): Eukaryota > Metazoa > Arthropoda > Insecta > Orthoptera > Acrididae > Schistocerca > Schistocerca nitens. Next base: position 67,266,083 of record NC_064625.1, read on the forward strand.
ATGTAGCTCTTCTTACTGGGTGATTGCGTCAACTTAGATGCTTCTCCTGTGTTCTACTGTGCTGCTTGTATTGTCCCCACATACCGCAGCACGCGACAAGGGCTGGCAGACCATAAATGTAACCGTTTCAGAGAGAAATGCGACCAATGTGAAGATCTCGCGTTATATCGATTCGATGGTGAATGACGAAACACGGAGATTTTCTAAGTTTTTACTACATATTAACACTTTTCACATTTTCTCGTGTTACGTGGCTGCCAGTCCTCGGTTCATGCAACATCTTAAGGTCCTCGGTCATGTCCAAGGCACCAAACCGACCAATAATTCAATAATCGATAGCAAAAACTATAAATGTAGCTCTTCTTACTGGGCGATTGCATCAACTTAGATGCTTCTCCTTTGTTCTACTGTGCTGCTTGTATTGTCCCCACATACCGCAGCACGCGACAAGGGCTGGCAGACCATAAATGTAACCGTTTCAGAGAGAAATGCGACCAATGTGACGATCTCGCGTTATATCGATTCGATGGTGAATGACGAAACACGGAGATTTTCTAAGGTTTTTACTACATATTAACACTTTTCACATTTTCTCGTGTTACGTGGCTGCCAGTCCTCGGTTCATGCAAAATCTTATGGTCCTCGGTCATGTCCAAGAGACCAAACCGACCAATAATTCAATAATCGATAACTAAAACTATAAATGTAGCTCTTCTTACTGGGCGATTGCATCAACTTAGATGCTTCTCCTGTGTTCTACTGTGCTGCTTGTATTGTCCCCACATAACCCAGCACGCGACAAGGGCTGGCAGACCATAAATGTAACCGTTTCAGAGAGAAATGCGACCAATGTGACGAACTCGCGTTATATCGATTCGATGGTGAATGACGAAACACGGAGATTTTCTAAGGTTTTTACTACATATTAACACTTTTCACATTTTATCGTGTTACGTGGCTGCCAGTCCTCGGTTCATGCAACATCTTAAGGTCCTAGGTCATGTCCAAGGCACCAAACCGACCAATAATTCAATAATCGATAACTGAAACTATAAATGTAGCTCTTCTTACTGGGCGATTGCATCAACTTAGATGCTTCTCCTGTGTTCTACTGTGCTGCTTGTATTGTCCCCACATACCGCAGCACGCGACAAGGGCTGGCAGACCATAAATGTAACCGTTTCAGAGAGAAATGCGACCAATGTGACGATCTCGCGTTATATCGATTCGATGGTGAATGACGAAACACGGAGATTTTCTAAGGTTTTTACTACATATTAACACTTTTCACATTTTCTCGTGTTACGTGGCTGCCAGTCCTCGGTTCATGCAAAATCTTAAGGTCCACGGTCATGTCCTAGGCACCAAACCGACCAATAATTCAATAATCGATAACTAAAACTATAAATGTAGCTCTTCTTACTGGGCGATTGCATCAACTTAGAAGCTTCTCCTGTGTTCTACTGTGCTGCTTGTATTGTCCCCACATAACCCAGCACGCGACAAGGGCTGGCAGACCATAAATGTAACCGTTTCAGAGAGAAATGCGACCAATGTGACGATCTCGCGTTATATCGATTCGATGGTGAATGACGAAACACGGAGATTTTCTAAGGTTTTTACTACATATTAACACTTTTCACATTTTCTCGTGTTACGTGGCTGCCAGTCCTCGGTTCATGCAAAATCTTAAGGTCCTTGGTCATGTCCAAGGCACCAAACCGACCAATAATTCAATAATCGATAACTAAAACTATAAATGTAGCTCTTCTTACTGGGCGATTGCATCAACTTAGATGCTTCTCCTGTGTTCTACTGTGCTGCTTGTATTGTCCCCACATACCGCAGCACGCGACAAGGGCTGGCAGACCATAAATGTAACCGTTTCAGAGAGAAATGCGACCAATGTGACGATCTCGCGTTATATCGATTCGATGGTGAATGACGAAACACGGAGATTTTCTAAGGTTTTTACTACATATTAACACTTTTCACATTTTCTCGTGTTACGTGGCTGCCAGTCCTCGGTTCATGCAAAATCTTTTAGGACTTCGGTCATGTCCAAGGCACCAAACCGACCAATAATTCAATAATCGATAATTAAAACTATAAATGTAGCTCTTCTTACTGGGTGATTGCATCAACTTAGCTGCTTCTCCTGTGTTCTACTGTGCTGCTTGTATTGTCCCCACATACCGCAGCACGCGACAAGGGCTGGCAGACCATAAATGTAACCGTTTCAGTGAGAAATGCGACCAATGTGACGATCTCGCGTTATATCGATTCGATGGTGAATGACGAAACACGGAGATTTTCTAAGGTTTTTACTACATATTAACACTTTTCACATTTTCTCGTGTTACGTGGCTGCCAGTCCTCGGTTCATGCAAAATCTTAAGGTCCTCGGTCATGTCCAAGGCACCAAACCGACCAATAATTCAATAATCTATAACTAAAACTATAAATGTAGCTCTTCTTACTGGGCGATTGCATCAACTTAGATGCTTCTCCTGTGTTCTACTGTGCTGCTTGTATTGTCCCCACATACCGCAGCACGCGACAAGGGCTGGCAGACCATAAATGTAACCGTTTCAGAGAGAAATGCGACCAACGTGACGATCTCGCGTTATATCGATTCGATGGTGAATGACGAAACACGGAGATTTTCTAAGGTTTTTACTACATATTAACACTTTTTACATTTTCTCGTGTTACGTGGCTGCCAGTCCTCGGTTCATGCAACATCTTAAGGTCCTAGGTCATGTCCAAGGCACCAAACCGACCAATAATTCAATAATCGATAACTGAAACTATAAATGTAGCTTTTCTTACTGGGCGATTGCATCAACTTAGATGCTTCTCCTGTGTTCTACTGTGCTGCTTGTATTGTCCCCACATAACCCAGCACGCGACAAGGGCTGGCAGACCATAAATGTAACCGTTTCAGAGAGAAATGCGACCAATGTGACGATCACGCGTTATATCGATTCGATGGTGAATGACGAAACACGGAGATTTTCTAAGGTTTTTACTACATATTAACACTTTTCACATTTTCTCGTGTTACGTGGCTGCCAGTCCTCGGTTCATGCAAAATCTTAAGGTCCTCGGTCATGTCCAAGGCACCAAACCGACCAATAATTCAGTAATCGATAACTAAAACTATAAATGTAGCTCTTCTTACTGGGCGATTGCATCAACTTAGATGCTTCTCCTGTGTTCTACTGTGCTACTTGTATTGTCCCCACATACCGCAGCACGCGACAAGGGCTGGCAGACCATAAATGTAACCGTTTCAGAGAGAAATGCGACCAATGTGACGATCTCGCGTTATATCGATTCGATGGTGAATGACGAAACACGGAGATTTTCTAAGGCTTTTACTACATATTAACACTTTTCACATTTTCTCGTGTTACGTGGCTGCCAGTCCTCGGTTCATGCAAAATCTTAAGGTCCTCGGTCATGTCCAAGGCACCAAACCGACCAATAATTCAGTAATCGATAACTAAAACTATAAATGTAGCTCTTCTTACTGGGCGATTGCATCAACTTAGATGCTTCTCCTGTGTTCTACTGTGCTGCTTGTATTGTCCCCACATACCGCAGCACGCGACAAGGGCTGGCAGACCATAAATGTAACCGTTTCAGAGAGAAATGCGACCAATGTGACGATCTCGCGTTATATCGATTCGATGGTGAATGACGAAACACGGAGATTTTCTAAGGCTTTACTACATATTAACACTTTTCACATTTTCTCGTGTTACGTGGCTGCCAGTCCTCGGTTCATGCAAAATCTTAAGGTCCTAGGTCATGTCCAAGGCACCAAACCGACCAATAATTCAATAATCGATAACTAAAACTATAAATGTAGCTCTTCTTACTGGGCGATTGCATCAACTTAGAAGCTTCTCCTGTGTTCTACTGTGCTGCTTGTATTGTCCCCACATACCGCAGCACGCGACAAGGGCTGGCAGACCATAAATGTAACCGTTTCAGAGAGAAATGCGACCAATGTGACGATCTCGCGTTATAGCGATTCGATGGTGAATGACGAAACACGGAGATTTTCTAAGGTTTTTACTACATATTAACACTTTTCACATTTTCTCGTGTTACGTGGCTGCCAGTCCTCGGTTCATGCTAAATCTTAAGGTCCTCGGTCATGTCCAAGGCACCAAACCGACCAATAATTCAATAATCGATAACTAAAACTATAAATGTAGCTCTTCTTACTGGGCGATTGCATCAACTTAGCTGCTTCTCCTGTGTTCTACTGTGCTGCTTGTATTGTCCCCACATACCGCAGCACGCGACAAGGGCTGGCAGACCATAAATGTAACCGTTTCAGAGAGAAATGCGACCAATGTGACGATCTCGCGTTATATCGATTCGATGGTGAATGACGAAACACGGAGATTTTCTAAGGTTTTTACTACATATTAACACTTTTCACATTTTCTCGTGTTACGTGGCTGCCAGTCCTCGGTTCATGCAAAATCTTAAGGTCCTCGGTCATGTCCAAGGCACCAAACCGACCAATAATTCAGTAATCGATAACAGAACTATAAATGTAGCTCTTCTTACTGGGCGATTGCATCAACTTAGATGCTTCTCCTGTGTTCTACTGTGCTGCTTGTATTGTCCCCACATATCGCAGCACGCGACAAGGTCTGGCAGACCATAAATGTAACCGTTTCAGAGAGAAATGCGACCAATGTGACGATCTCGCGTTATATCGATTCGATGGTGAATGACGAAACACGGAGATTTTCTAAGGTTTTTACTACATATTAACACTTTTCACATTTTCTCGTGTTACGTGGCTGCCAGTCTTAAGGTCCTCGGTCATGTCCAAGGCACCAAACCGACCAATAATTCAATAATCGATAACTAAAACTATAAATGTAGCTCTTCTTACTGGGCGATTGCATCAACTTAGAAGCTTCTCCTGTGTTCTACTGTGCTGCTTGTATTGACCCCACATAACCCAGCACGCGACAAGGGCTGGCAGACCATAAATGTAACCGTTTCAGAGAGAAATGCGACCAATGTGACGATCTCGCGTTATATCGATTCGATGGTGAATGACGAAACACGGAGATTTTCTAAGGTTTTTACTACATATTAACACTTTTCACATTTTCTCGTGTTACGTGGCTGCCAGTCCTCGGTTCATGCAAAATCTTAAGGTCCTCGGTCATGTCCAAGGCACCAAACCGACCAATAATTCAATAATCGATAACTAAAACTATAAATGTAGCTCTTCTTACTGGGCGATTGCATCAACTTAGATGCTTCTCCTGTGTTCTACTGTGCTGCTTGTATTGACCCCACATAACCCAGCACGCGACAAGGGCTGGCAGACCATAAATGTAACCGTTTCAGAGAGAAATGCGACCAATGTGACGATCTCGCGTTATATCGATTCGATGGTGAATGACGAAACACGGAGATTTTCTAAGGCTTTTACTACATATTAACACTTTTCACATTTTCTCGTGTTACGTGGCTGCCAGTCCTCGGTTCATGCAAAATCTTAAGGTCCTCGGTCATGTCCAAGGCACCAAACCGACCAATAATTCAGTAATCGATAACTAAAACTATAAATGTAGCTCTTCTTACTGGGCGATAGCATCAACTTAGATGCTTCTTCTGTGTTCTACTGTGCTGCTTGTATTGTCCCCACATACCGCAGCACGCGACAAGGGCTGGCAGACCATAAATGTAACCGTTTCAGAGAGAAATGCGACCAATGTGACGATCTCGCGTTATATCGATTCGATGGTGAATGACGAAACACGGAGATTTTCTAAGGCTTTACTACATATTAACACTTTTCACATTTTCTCGTGTTACGTGGCTGCCAGTCCTCGGTTCATGCAAAATCTTAAGGTCCTAGGTCATGTCCAAGGCACCAAACCGACCAATAATTCAATAATCGATAACTAAAACTATAAATGTAGCTCTTCTTACTGGGCGATTGCATCAACTTAGAAGCTTCTCCTGTGTTCTACTGTGCTGCTTGTATTGTCCCCACATACCGCAGCACGCGACAAGGGCTGGCAGACCATAAATGTAACCGTTTCAGAGAGAAATGCGACCAATGTGACGATCTCGCGTTATATCGATTCGATGGTGAATGACGAAACACGGAGATTTTCTAAGGTTTTTACTACATATTAACACTTTTCACATTTTCTCGGGTTACGTGGCTGCCAGTCCTCGGTTCATGCAAAATCTTAAGGACCTCGGTCATGTCCAAGGCACCAAACCGACCAATAATTCAATAATCGATAACTAAAACTATAATTGTAGCTCTTCTTACTGGGCGATTGCATCAACTTAGCTGCTTCTCCTGTGTTCTACTGTGCTGCTTGTATTGTCCCCACATACCGCAGCACGCGACAAGGGCTGGCAGACCATAAATGTAACCGTTTCAGAGAGAAATGCGACCAATGTGACGATCTCGCGTTATATCGATTCGATGGTGAATGACGAAACACGGAGATTTTCTAAGGTTTTTACTACATATTAACACTTTTCACATTTTCTCGTGTTACGTGGCTGCCAGTCCTCGGTTCATGCAAAATCTTAAGGTCCTCGGTCATGTCCAAGGCACCAAACCGACCAATAATTCAATAATCGATAACTAAAACTATAAATGTAGCTCTTCTTACTGGGCGATTGCATCAATTTAGATGCTTCTCCTGTGTTCTACTGTGCTGCTTGTATTGTCCCCACATACCGCAGCACGCGACAAGGGCTGGCAGACCATAAATGTAACCGTTTCAGAGAGAAATGCGACCAATGTGACGATCTCGCGTTATATCGATTCGATGGTGAATGACGAAACACGGAGATTTTCTAAGGTTTTTACTACATATTAACACTTTTCACATTTTCTCGTGTTACGTGGCTGCCAGTCCTCGGTTCATGCAACATCTTAAGGTCCTAGGTCATGTCCAAGGCACCAAACCGACCAAAAATTCAATAATCGATAACTGAAACTATAAATGTATCTCTTCGTACTGGGCGATTGCATCAACTTAGATGCTTCTCCTGTGTTCTACTGTGCTGCTTGTATTGTCCCCACATACCGCAGCACGCGACAAGGGCTGGCAGACCATAAATGTAACCGTTTCAGAGAGAAATGCGACCAATGTGACGATCTCGCGTTATATCGATTCGATGGTGAATGACGAAACACGGAGATTTTCTAAGGTTTTTACTACATATTAACACTTTTCACATTTTCTCGTGTTACGTGGCTGCCAGTCCTCGGTTCATGCAAAATCTTAAGGTCCTCGGTCATGACCAAGGCACCAAACCGACCAATAATTCAGTAATCGATAACTAAAACTATAAATGTAGCTCTTCTTACTGGGCGATTGCATCAACTTAGCTGCTTCTCCTGTGTTCTACTGTGCTGCTTGTATTGTCCCCACATACCGCAGCACGCGACAAGGGCTGGCAGACCATAAATGTAACCGTTTCAGAGAGAAATGCGACCAATGTGACAATCTCGCGTTATATCGATTCGATGGTGAATGACGAAACACGGAGATTTTCTAAGGTTTTTACTACATATTAACACTTTTCACATTTTCTCGTGTTACGTAGCTGCCAGTCCTCGGTTCATGCAAAATCTTAAGGTCCTAGGTCATGTCCAAGGCACCAAACCGACCAATAATTCAATAATCGATAACTAAAACTATAAATGTAGCTCTTCTTACTGGGCGATTGTATCAACTTAGAAGCTTCTCCTGTGTTCTACTATGCTGCTTGTATTGTCCCCACATACCGCAGCACGCGACAAGGGCTGGCAGACCATAAATGTAACCGTTTTAGAGAGAAATGCGACCAATGTGACGATCTCGCGTTATATCGATTCGATGGTGAATGACGAAACACGGAGATTTTCTAAGGTTTTTACTACATATTAACACTTTTCACATTTTCTCGTGTTACGTGGCTGCCAGTCTTAAGGTCCTCGGTCATGTCCAAGGCACCAAACCGACCAATAATTCAATAATCGATAACTAAAACTATAAATGTAGCTCTTCTTACTGGGCGATTGCATCAACTTAGAAGCTTCTCCTGTGTTCTACTGTGCTGCTTGTATTGACCCCACATAACCCAGCACGCGACAAGGGCTGGCAGACCATAAATGTAACCGTTTCAGAGAGAAATGCGACCAATGTGACGATCTCGCGTTATATCGATTCGATGGTGAATGACGAAACACGGAGATTTTCTAAGGTTTTTACTACATATTAACACTTTTCACATTTTCTCGTGTTACGTGGCTGCCAGTCCTCGGTTCATGCAAAATCTTAAGGTCCTCGGTCATGTCCAAGGCACCAAACCGACCAATAATTCAATAATCGATAACTAAAACTATAAATGTAGCTCTTCTTACTGGGCGATTGCATCAACTTAGATGCTTCTCCTGTGTTCTACTGTGCTGCTTGTATTGACCCCACATAACCCAGCACGCGACAAGGGCTGGCAGACCATAAATGTAACCGTTTCAGAGAGAAATGCGACCAATGTGACGATCTCGCGTTATATCGATTCGATGGTGAATGACGAAACACGGAGATTTTCTAAGGCTTTTACTACATATTAACACTTTTCACATTTTCTCGTGTTACGTGGCTGCCAGTCCTCGGTTCATGCAAAATCTTAAGGTCCTCGGTCATGTCCAAGGCACCAAACCGACCAATAATTCAGTAATCGATAACTAAAACTATAAATGTAGCTCTTCTTACTGGGCGATAGCATCAACTTAGATGCTTCTTCTGTGTTCTACTGTGCTGCTTGTATTGTCCCCACATACCGCAGCACGCGACAAGGGCTGGCAGACCATAAATGTAACCGTTTCAGAGAGAAATGCGACCAATGTGACGATCTCGCGTTATATCGATTCGATGGTGAATGACGAAACACGGAGATTTTCTAAGGCTTTACTACATATTAACACTTTTCACATTTTCTCGTGTTACGTGGCTGCCAGTCCTCGGTTCATGCAAAATCTTAAGGTCCTAGGTCATGTCCAAGGCACCAAACCGACCAATAATTCAATAATCGATAACTAAAACTATAAATGTAGCTCTTCTTACTGGGCGATTGCATCAACTTAGAAGCTTCTCCTGTGTTCTACTGTGCTGCTTGTATTGTCCCCACATACCGCAGCACGCGACAAGGGCTGGCAGACCATAAATGTAACCGTTTCAGAGAGAAATGCGACCAATGTGACGATCTCGCGTTATATCGATTCGATGGTGAATGACGAAACACGGAGATTTTCTAAGGTTTTTACTACATATTAACACTTTTCACATTTTCTCGGGTTACGTGGCTGCCAGTCCTCGGTTCATGCAAAATCTTAAGGACCTCGGTCATGTCCAAGGCACCAAACCGACCAATAATTCAATAATCGATAACTAAAACTATAATTGTAGCTCTTCTTACTGGGCGATTGCATCAACTTAGCTGCTTCTCCTGTGTTCTACTGTGCTGCTTGTATTGTCCCCACATACCGCAGCACGCGACAAGGGCTGGCAGACCATAAATGTAACCGTTTCAGAGAGAAATGCGACCAATGTGACGATCTCGCGTTATATCGATTCGATGGTGAATGACGAAACACGGAGATTTTCTAAGGTTTTTACTACATATTAACACTTTTCACATTTTCTCGTGTTACGTGGCTGCCAGTCCTCGGTTCATGCAAAATCTTAAGGTCCTCGGTCATGTCCAAGGCACCAAACCGACCAATAATTCAATAATCGATAACTAAAACTATAAATGTAGCTCTTCTTACTGGGCGATTGCATCAATTTAGATGCTTCTCCTGTGTTCTACTGTGCTGCTTGTATTGTCCCCACATACCGCAGCACGCGACAAGGGCTGGCAGACCATAAATGTAACCGTTTCAGAGAGAAATGCGACCAATGTGACGATCTCGCGTTATATCGATTCGATGGTGAATGACGAAACACGGAGATTTTCTAAGGTTTTTACTACATATTAACACTTTTCACATTTTCTCGTGTTACGTGGCTGCCAGTCCTCGGTTCATGCAACATCTTAAGGTCCTAGGTCATGTCCAAGGCACCAAACCGACCAATAATTCAATAATCGATAACTGAAACTATAAATGTATCTCTTCGTACTGGGCGATTGCATCAACTTAGATGCTTCTCCTGTGTTCTACTGTGCTGCTTGTATTGTCCCCACATACCGCAGCACGCGACAAGGGCTGGCAGACCATAAATGTAACCGTTTCAGAGAGAAATGCGACCAATGTGACGATCTCGCGTTATATCGATTCGATGGTGAATGACGAAACACGGAGATTTTCTAAGGTTTTTACTACATATTAACACTTTTCACATTTTCTCGTGTTACGTGGCTGCCAGTCCTCGGTTCATGCAAAATCTTAAGGTCCTCGGTCATGACCAAGGCACCAAACCGACCAATAATTCAGTAATCGATAACTAAAACTATAAATGTAGCTCTTCTTACTGGGCGATTGCATCAACTTAGCTGCTTCTCCTGTGTTCTACTGTGCTGCTTGTATTGTCCCCACATACCGCAGCACGCGACAAGGGCTGGCAGACCATAAATGTAACCGTTTCAGAGATAAATGCGACCAATGTGACGATCTCGCGTTATATCGATTCGATGGTGAATGACGAAACACGGAGATTTTCTAAGGTTTTTACTACATATTAACACTTTTCACATTTTCTCGTGTTACGTGGCTGCCAGTCCTCGGTTCATGCAAAATCTTAAGGTCCTCGGTCATGTCCTAGGCACCAAACCGACCAATAATTCAATAATCGATAACTAAAACTATAAATGTAGCTCTTCTTACTGGGCGATTGCATCAACTTAGATGCTTCTCCTGTGTTCTACTGTGCTGCTTGTATTGTCCCCACATACCGCAGCACGCGACAAGGGCTGGCAGACCATAAATGTAACCGTTTCAGAGAGAAATGCGACCAATGTGACAATCTCGCGTTATATCGATTCGATGGTGAATGACGAAACACGGAGATTTTCTAAGGTTTTTACTACATATTAACACTTTTCACATTTTCTCGTGTTACGTAGCTGCCAGTCCTCGGTTCATGCAAAATCTTAAGGTCCTAGGTCATGTCCAAGGCACCAAACCGACCAATAATTCAATAATCGATAACTAAAACTATAAATGTAGCTCTTCTTACTGGGCGATTGTATCAACTTAGAAGCTTCTCCTGTGTTCTACTATGCTGCTTGTATTGTCCCCACATACCGCAGCACGCGACAAGGGCTGGCAGACCATAAATGTAACCGTTTCAGAGAGAAATGCGACCAATGTGACGATCTCGCGTTATATCGATTCGATGGTGAATGACGAAACACGGAGATTTTCTAAGGTTTTTACTACATATTAACACTTTTCACATTTTCTCGTGTTACGTGGCTGCCAGTCCTCGGTTCATGCAACATCTTAAGGTCCTAGGTCATGTCCAAGGCACCAAACCGACCAATAATTCAATAATCGATAACTGAAACTATAAATGTATCTCTTCGTACTGGGCGATTGCATCAACTTAGATGCTTCTCCTGTGTTCTACTGTGCTGCTTGTATTGTCCCCACATACCGCAGCACGCGACAAGGGCTGGCAGACCATAAATGTAACCGTTTCAGAGAGAAATGCGACCAATGTGACGATCTCGCGTTATATCGATTCGATGGTGAATGACGAAACACGGAGATTTTCTAAGGTTTTTACTACATATTAACACTTTTCACATTTTCTCGTGTTACGTGGCTGCCAGTCCTCGGTTCATGCAAAATCTTAAGGTCCTCGGTCATGTCCAAGGCACCAAACCGACCAATAATTCAGTAATCGATAACTAAAACTATAAATGTAGCTCTTCTTACTGGGCGATTGCATCAACTTAGATGCTTCTCCTGTGTTCTACTGTGCTGCTTGTATTGTCCCCACATACCGCAGCACGCGACAAGGGCTGGCAGACCATAAATGTAACCGTTTCAGAGATAAATGCGACCAATGTGACGATCTCGCGTTATATCGATTCAATGGTGAATGACGAAACACGGAGATTTTCTAAGGTTTTTACTACATATTAACACTTTTCACATTTTCTCGTGTTACGTGGCTGCCAGTCCTCGGTTCATGCAAAATCTTAAGGTCCTCGGTCATGTCCTAGGCACTAAACCGACCAATAATTCAATAATCGATAACTAAAACTATAAATGTAGCTCTTCTTACTGGGCGATTGCATCAACTTAGATGCTTCTCCTGTGTTCTACTGTGCTGCTTGTATTGTCCCCACATACCGCAGCACGCGACAAGGGCTGGCAGACCATAAATGTAACCGTTTCAGAGAGAAATGCGACCAATGTGACAATCTCGCGTTATATCGATTCGATGGTGAATGACGAAACACGGAGATTTTCTAAGGTTTTTACTACATATTAACACTTTTCACATTTTCTCGTGTTACGTAGCTGCCAGTCCTCGGTTCATGCAAAATCTTAAGGTCCTAGGTCATGTCCAAGGCACCAAACCGACCAATAATTCAATAATCGATAACTAAAACTATAAATGTAGCTCTTCTTACTGGGCGATTGCATCAACTTAGAAGCTTCTCCTGTGTTCTACTGTGCTGCTTGTATTGTCCCCACATAACCCAGCACGCGACAAGGGCTGGCAGACCATAAATGTAACCGTTTCAGAGAGAAATGCGACCAATGTGACGATCTCGCGTTATATCGATTCGATGGTGAATGACGAAACACGGAGATTTTCTAAGGTTTTTACTACATATTAACACTTTTCACATTTTCTCGTGTTACGTGGCTGCCAGTCCTCGGTTCATGCAAAAACTTAAGGTCCTCGGTCATGTCCAAGGCACCAAACCGACCAATAATTCAATAATCGATAACTAAAACTATAAATGTAGCTCTTCTTACTGGGCGATTGCATCAACTTAGCTGCTTCTCCTGTGTTCTACTGTGCTGCTTGTATTGTCCCCACATACCGCAGCACGCGACAAGGGCTGGCAGACCATAAATGTAACCGTTTCAGAGAGAAATGCGACCAATGTGACGATCTCGCGTTATATCGATTCGATGGTGAATGACGAAACACGGAGATTTTCTAAGGTTTTTACTACATATTAACACTTTTCACATTTTCTCGTGTTACGTGGCTGCCAGTCCTCGGTTCATGCAAAATCTTAAGGTCCTCGGTCATGTCCAAGGCACCAAACCGACCAATAATTCAGTAATCGATAACTAAAACTATAAATGTAGCTCTTCTTACTGGGCGATTGCATCAACTTAGATGCTTCTCCTGTGTTCTACTGTGCTGCTTGTATTGTCCCCACATACCGCAGCACGCGACAAGGGCTGGCAGACCATAAATGTAACCGTTTCAGAGAGAAATGCGACCAATGTGACGATCTCGCGTTATATCGATTCGATGGTGAATGACGAAACACGGAGATTTTCTAAGGTTTTTACTACATATTAACACTTTTCACATTTTCTCGTGTTACGTGGCTGCCAGTGTTAAGGTCCTCGGTCATGTCCAAGGCACCAAACCGACCAATAATTCAATAATCGATAACTAAAACTATAAATGTAGCTCTTCTTACTGGGCGATTTCATCAACTTAGAAGCTTCTCCTGTGTTCTACTGTGCTGCTTGTATTGACCCCACATAACCCAGCACGCGACAAGGGCTGGCAGACCATAAATGTAACCGTTTCAGAGAGAAATGCGACCAATGTGACGATCTCGCGTTATATCGATTCGATGGTGAATGACGAAACACGGAGATTTTCTAAGGTTTTTACTACATATTAACACTTTTCACATTTTCTCGTGTTACGTGGCTGCCAGTCCTCGGTTCATGCAAAATCTTAAGGTCCTCGGTCATGTCCAAGGCACCAAACCGACCAATAATTCAATAATCGATAACTAAAACTATAAATGTAGCTCTTCTTACTGGGCGATTGCATCAACTTAGATGCTTCTCCTGTGTTCTACTGTGCTGCTTGTATTGTCCCCACATACCGCAGCACGCGACAAGGGCTGGCAGACCATAAATGTAACCGTTTCAGCGAGAAATGCGACCAATGTGACGATCTCGCGTTGTATCGATTCGATGGTGAATGACGAAACACGGAGATTTTCTAAGGTTTTTACTACATATTAACACTTTTCACATTTTCTCGTGTTACGTAGCTGCCAGTCCTCGGTTCATGCAAAATCTTAAGGTCCTAGGTCATGTCCAAGGCACCAAACCGACCAATAATTCAATAATCGATAACTAAAACTATAAATGTAGCTCTTCTTACTGGGCGATTGCATCAACTTAGAAGCTTCTCCTGTGTTCTACTGTGCTGCTTGTATTGTCCCCACATAACCCAGCACGCGACAAGGGCTGGCAGACCATAAATGTAACCGTTTCAGAGAGAAATGCGACCAATGTGACGATCTCGCGTTATATCGATTCGATGGTGAATGACGAAACACGGAGATTTTCTAAGGTTTTTACTACATATTAACACTTTTCACATTTTCTCGTGTTACGTGGCTGCCAGTCCTCGGTTCATGCAAAAACTTAAGGTCCTCGGTCATGTCCAAGGCACCAAACCGACCAATAATTCAATAATCGATAACTAAAACTATAAATGTAGCTCTTCTTACTGGGCGATTGCATCAACTTAGCTGCTTCTCCTGTGTTCTACTGTGCTGCTTGTATTGTCCCCACATACCGCAGCACGCGACAAGGGCTGGCAGACCATAAATGTAACCGTTTCAGAGAGAAATGCGACCAATGTGACGATCTCGCGTTATATCGATTCGATGGTGAATGACGAAACACGGAGATTTTCTAAGGTTTTTACTACATATTAACACTTTTCACATTTTCTCGTGTTACGTGGCTGCCAGTCCTCGGTTCATGCAAAATCTTAAGGTCCTCGGTCATGTCCAAGGCACCAAACCGACCAATAATTCAGTAATCGATAACTAAAACTATAAATGTAGCTCTTCTTACTGGGCGATTGCATCAACTTAGATGCTTCTCCTGTGTTCTACTGTGCTGCTTGTATTGTCCCCACATACCGCAGCACGCGACAAGGGCTGGCAGACCATAAATGTAACCGTTTCAGAGAGAAATGCGACCAATGTGACGATCTCGCGTTATATCGATTCGATGGTGAATGACGAAACACGGAGATTTTCTAAGGTTTTTACTACATATTAACACTTTTCACATTTTCTCGTGTTACGTGGCTGCCAGTGTTAAGGTCCTCGGTCATGTCCAAGGCACCAAACCGACCAATAATTCAATAATCGATAACTAAAACTATAAATGTAGCTCTTCTTACTGGGCGATTTCATCAACTTAGAAGCTTCTCCTGTGTTCTACTGTGCTGCTTGTATTGACCCCACATAACCCAGCACGCGACAAGGGCTGGCAGACCATAAATGTAACCGTTTCAGAGAGAAATGCGACCAATGTGACGATCTCGCGTTATATCGATTCGATGGTGAATGACGAAACACGGAGATTTTCTAAGGTTTTTACTACATATTAACACTTTTCACATTTTCTCGTGTTACGTGGCTGCCAGTCCTCGGTTCATGCAAAATCTTAAGGTCCTCGGTCATGTCCAAGGCACCAAACCGACCAATAATTCAATAATCGATAACTAAAACTATAAATGTAGCTCTTCTTACTGGGCGATTGCATCAACTTAGATGCTTCTCCTGTGTTCTACTGTGCTGCTTGTATTGTCCCCACATACCGCAGCACGCGACAAGGGCTGGCAGACCATAAATGTAACCGTTTCAGCGAGAAATGCGACCAATGTGACGATCTCGCGTTGTATCGATTCGATGGTGAATGACGAAACACGGAGATTTTCTAAGGTTTTTACTACATATTAACACTTTTCACATTTTCTCGTGTTACGTGGCTGCCAGTCCTCGGTTCATGCAAAATCTTAAGGTCCTCGGTCATGTCCAAGGCACCAAACCGACCAATAATTCAATAATCGATAACTAAAACTATAAATGTAGCTCTTCTTACTGGGCGATTGCATCAACTTAGCTGCTTCTCCTGTGTTCTACTGTGCTGCTTGTATTGTCCCCACATACCGCAGCACGCGACAAGGGCTGGCAGACCATAAATGTAACCGTTTCAGAGAGAAATGCGACCAATGTGACGATCTCGCGTTATATCGATTCGATGGTGAATGACGAAACACGGAGATTTTCTAAGGTTTTTACTACATATTAACACTTTTCACATTTTCTCGTGTTACGTGGCTGCCAGTCCTCGGTTCATGCAAAATCTTAAGGTCCTCGGTCATGTCCAAGGCACCAAACCGACCAATAATTCAGTAATCGATAACTAAAACTATAAATGTAGCTCTTCTTACTGGGCGATTGCATCAACTTAGATGCTTCTCCTGTGTTCTACTGTGCTGCTTGTATTGTCCCCACATACCGCAGCACGCGACAAGGGCTGGCAGACCATAAATGTAACAGTTTCAGAGAGAAATGCGACCAATGTGACGATCTCGCGTTATATCGATTCGATGGTGAATGACGAAACACGGAGATTTTCTAAGGCTTTTACTACATATTAACACTTTTCACATTTTCTCGTGTTACGTGGCTGCCAGTCCTCGGTTCATGCAAAATCTTAAGGTCCTCGGTCATGTCCAAGGCACCAAACCGACCAATAATTCAATAATCGATAGCTAAAACTATAAATGTAGCTCTTCTTACTGGGCGATTGCATCAACTTAGCTGCTTCTCCTGTGTTCTACTGTGCTGCTTGTATTGTCCCCACATACCGCAGCACGCGACAAGGGCTGGCAGACCATAAATGTAACCGTTTCAGAGAGAAATGCGACCAATGTGACGATCTCGCGTTATATCGATTCGATGGTGAATGACGAAACACGGAGATTTTCTAAGGTTTTTACTACATATTAACACTTTTCACATTTTCTCGTGTTACGTGGCTGCCAGTCCTCGGTTCATGCAAAATCTTAAGGTCCTCGGTCATGTCCAAGGCACCAAACCGACCAATAATTCAGTAATCGATAACTAAAACTATAAATGTAGCTCTTCTTACTGGGCGATTGCATCAACTTAGATGCTTCTCCTGTGTTCTACTGTGCTGCTTGTATTGTCCCCACATACCGCAGCACGCGACAAGGGCTGGCAGACCATAAATGTAACCGTTTCAGAGAGAAATGCGACCAATGTGACGATCTCGCGTTATATCGATTCGATGGTGAATGACGAAACACGGAGATTTTCTAAGGCTTTTACTACATATTAACACTTTTCACATTTTCTCGTGTTACGTGGCTGCCAGTCCTCGGTTCATGCAAAATCTTAAGGTCCTCGGTCATGTCCAAGGCACCAAACCGACCAATAATTCAATAATCGATAACTAAAACTATAAATGTAGCTCTTCTTACTGGGCGATTGCATCAACTTAGCTGCTTCTCCTGTGTTCTACTGTGCTGCTTGTATTGTCCCCACATACCGCAGCACGCGACAAGGGCTGGCAGACCATAAATGTAACCGTTTCAGAGAGAAATGCGACCAATGTGACGATCTCGCGTTATATCGATTCGATGGTGAATGACGAAACACGGAGATTTTCTAAGGTTTTTACTACATATTAACACTTTTCACATTTTCTCGTGTTACGTGGCTGCCAGTCCTCGGTTCATGCAAAATCTTAAGGTCCTCGGTCATGTCCAAGGCACCAAACCGACGAATAATTCAATAATCGATAGCTAAAACTATAAATGTAGCTCTTCTTACTGGGCGTTTGCATCAACTTAGCTGCTTCTCCTGTGTTCTACTGTGCTGCTTGTATTGTCCCCACATACCGCAGCACGCGACAAGGGCTGGCAGACCATAAATGTAACCGTTTCAGAGAGAAATGCGACCAATGTGACGATCTCGCGTTATATCGATTCGATGGTGAATGACG
Organism: Schistocerca nitens; assembly: GCF_023898315.1. Classification (NCBI taxonomy): domain Eukaryota; kingdom Metazoa; phylum Arthropoda; class Insecta; order Orthoptera; family Acrididae; genus Schistocerca; species Schistocerca nitens. The sequence continues at coordinate 67,284,147 of NC_064625.1, forward strand.
AAACACGGAGATTTTCTAAGGTTTTTACTACATATTAACACTTTTCACATTTTCTCGTGTTACGTGGCTGCCAGTCCTCGGTTCATGCAAAATCTTAAGGTCCTCGGTCATGTCCAAGGCACCAAACCGACCAATAATTCAGTAATCGATAACTAAAACTATAAATGTAGCTCTTCTTACTGGGCGATTGCATCAACTTAGTTGCTTCTCCTGTGTTCTACTGTGCTGCTTGTATTGTCCCCACATACCGCAGCACGCGACAAGGGCTGGCAGACCATAAATGTAACCGTTTCAGAGAGAAATGCGACCAATGTGACGATCTCGCGTTATATCGATTCGATGGTGAATGACGAAACACGGAGATTTTCTAAGGTTTTTACTACATATTAACACTTTTCACATTTTCTCGTGTTACGTGGCTGCCAGTCCTCGGTTCATGCAAAATCTTAAGGTCCTCGGTCATGTCCAAGGCACCAAACCGACCAATAATTCAATAATCGATAACTAAAACTATAAATGTAGCTCTTCTTACTGGGCGATTGCATCAACTTAGCTGCTTCTCCTGTGTTCTACTGTGCTGCTTGTATTGTCCCCACATACCGCAGCACGCGACAAGGGCTGGCAGACCATAATTGTAACCGTTTCAGAGAGAAATGCGACCAATGTGACGATCTCGCGTTATATCGATTCGATGGTGAATGACGAAACACGGAGATTTTCTAAGGTTTTTACTACATATTAACACTTTTCACATTTTCTCGTGTTACGTGGCTGCCAGTCCTCGGTTCATGCAAAATCATAAGGTCCTCGGTCATGTCCAAGGCACCAAACCGACCAATAATTCAATAATCGATAACTAAAACTATAAATGTAGCTCTTCTTACTGGGCGATTGCATCAACTTAGATGCTTCTCCTGTGTTCTACTGTGCTGCTTGTATTGTCCCCACATACCGCAGCACGCGACAAGGGCTGGCAGACCATAAATGTAACCGTTTCAGAGAGAAATGCGACCAATGTGACGATCTCGCGTTATATCGATTCGATGGTGAATGACGAAACACGGAGATTTTCTAAGGTTTTTACTACATATTAACACTTTTCACATTTTCTCGTGTTACGTGGCTGCCAGTCCTCGGTTCATGCAAAATATTAAGGTCCTCGGTCATGTCCAAGGCACCAAACCGACCAATAATTCAATAATCGATAACTAAAACTATAAATGTAGCTCTTCTTACTGGGCGATTGCATCAACTTAGATGCTTCTGTGTTCTACTGTGCTGCTTGTATTGTCCCCACATACCGCAGCACGCGACAAGGGCTGGCAGACCATAAATGTAACCGTTTCAGAGAGAAATGCGACCAATGTGACGATCTCGCGTTATATCGATTCGATGGTGAATGACGAAACACGGAGATTTTCTAAGGTTTTTACTACATATTAACACTTTTCACATTTTCTCGTGTTACGTGGCTGCCAGTCCTCGGTTCATGCAAAATCTTAAGGTCCTCGGTCATGTCCAAGGCACCAAACCGACCAATAATTCAATAATCGATAACTAAAACTATAAATGTAGCTCTTCTTACTGGGCGATTGCATCAACTTAGCTGCTTCTCCTGTGTTCTACTGTGCTGCTTGTATTGTCCCCACATACCGCAGCACGCGACAAGGGCTGGCAGACCATAAATGTAACCGTTTCAGAGAGAAATGCGACCAATGTGACGATCTCGCGTTATATCGATTCGATGGTGAATGACGAAACACGGAGATTTTCTAAGGTTTTTACTACATATTAACACTTTTCACATTTTCTCGTGTTACGTGGCTGCCAGTCCTCGGTTCATGCAAAATCTTAAGGTCCTCGGTCATGTCCAAGGCACCAAACCGACCAATAATTCAATAATCGATAACTAAAACTATAAATGTAGCTCTTCTTACTGGGCGATTGCATCAACTTAGATGCTTCTCCTGTGTTCTACTGTGCTGCTTGTATTGTCCCCACATACCGCAGCACGCGACAAGGGCTGGCAGACCATAAATGTAACCGTTTCAGAGAGAAATGCGACCAATGTGACGATCTCGCGTTATATCGATTCGATGGTGAATGACGAAACACGGAGATTTTCTAAGGTTTTTACTACATATTAACACTTTTCACATTTTCTCGTGTTACGTGACAGCCAGTCCTCGGTTCATGCAACATCTTAAGGTCCTAGGTCATGTCCAAGGCACCAAACCGACCAATAATTCAATAATCGATAACTAAAACTATAAATGTAGCTCTTCTTACTGGGCGATTGCATCAACTTAGATGCTTCTCCTGTGTTCTACTGTGCTGCTTGTATTGTCCCCACATAACCCAGCACGCGACAAGGGCTGGCAGACCATAAATGTAACCGTTTCAGAGTGAAATGCGACCAATGTGACGATCTCGCGTTATATCGATTCGATGGTGAATGACGAAACATGGAGATTTTCTAAGGTTTTTACTACATATTAACACTTTTCACATTTTCTCGTGTTACGTGGCTGCCAGTCCTCGGTTCATGCAAAATCTTAAGGTCCTCGGTCATGTCCAAGGCACCAAACCGACCAATAATTCAGTAATCGATAACTAAAACTATAAATGTAGCTCTTCTTACTGGGCGATTGCATCAACTTAGATGCTTCTCCTGTGTTCTACTGTGCTGCTTGTATTGTCCCCACATACCGCAGCACGCGACAAGGGCTGGCAGACCATAAATGTAACCGTTTCAGAGAGAAATGCGACCAATGTGACGATCTCGCGTTATATCGATTCGATGGTGAATGACGAAACACGGAGATTTTCTAAGGTTTTTACTACATATTAACACTTTTCACATTTTCTCGTGTTACGTGGCTGCCAGTCCTCGGTTCATGCAAAATCTTAAGGTCCTCGGTCATGTCCTAGGCACCAAACCGACCAATAATTCAATAATCGATAACTAAAACTATAAATGTAGCTCTTCTTACTGGGCGATTGCATCAACTTAGATGCTTCTCCTGTGTTCTACTGTGCTGCTTGTATTGTCCCCACATAACCCAGCACGCGACAAGGGCTGGCAGACCATAAATGTAACCGTTTCAGAGAGAAATGCGACCAATGTGACGATCTCGCGTTATATCGATTCGATGGTGAATGACGAAACACGGAGATTTTCTAAGGTTTTTACTACATATTAACACTTTTCACATTTTCTCGTGTTACGTGGCTGCCAGTCCTCGGTTCATGCAAAATCTTAAGGTCCTAGGTCATGTCCAAGGCACCAAACCGACCAATAATTCAATAATCGATAACTAAAACTATAAATGTAGCTCTTCTTACTGGGCGATTGCATCAACTTAGAAGCTTCTCCTGTGTTCTACTGTGCTGCTTGTATTGTCCCCACATAACCCAGCACGCGACAAGGGCTGGCAGACCATAAATGTAACCGTTTCAGGGAGAAATGCGACCAATGTGACGATCTCGCGTTATATCGATTCGATGGTGAATGACGAAACACGGAGATTTTCTAAGGTTTTTACTACATATTAACACTTTTCACATTTTCTCGTGTTACGTGGCTGCCAGTCCTCGGTTCATGCAAAATCTTAAGGTCCTCGGTCATGTCCAAGGCACCAAACCGACGAATAATTCAATAATCGATAGCTAAAACTATAAATGTAGCTCTTCTTACTGGGCGTTTGCATCAACTTAGCTGCTTCTCCTGTGTTCTACTGTGCTGCTTGTATTGTCCCCACATACCGCAGCACGCGACAAGGGCTGGCAGACCATAAATGTAACCGTTTCAGAGAGAAATGCGACCAATGTGACGATCTCGCGTTATATCGATTCGATGGTGAATGACGAAACACGGAGATTTTCTAAGGTTTTTACTACATATTAACACTTTTCACATTTTCTCGTAATACGTGGCTGCCAGTCCTCGGTTCATGCAAAATCTTAAGGTCCTCGGTCATGTCCAAGGCACCAAACCGACCAATAATTCAGTAATCGATAACTAAAACTATAAATGTAGCTCTTCTTACTGGGCGATTGCATCAACTTAGTTGCTTCTCCTGTGTTCTACTGTGCTGCTTGTATTGTCCCCACATACCGCAGCACGCGACGAGGGCTGGCAGACCATAAATGTAACCGTTTCAGAGAGAAATGCGACCAATGTGACGATCTCGCGTTATATCGATTCGATGGTGAATGACGAAACACGGAGATTTTCTAAGGTTTTTACTACATATTAACACTTTTCACATTTTCTCGTGTTACGTGGCTGCCAGTCCTCGGTTCATGCAAAATCTTAAGGTCCTCGGTCATGTCCAAGGCACCAAACCGACCAATAATTCAATAATCGATAACTAAAACTATAAATGTAGCTCTTCTTACTGGGCGATTGCATCAACTTAGCTGCTTCTCCTGTGTTCTACTGTGCTGCTTGTATTGTCCCCACATACCGCAGCACGCGACAAGGGCTGGCAGACCATAATTGTAACCGTTTCAGAGAGAAATGCGACCAATGTGACGATCTCGCGTTATATCGATTCGATGGTGAATGACGAAACACGGAGATTTTCTAAGGTTTTTACTACATATTAACACTTTTCACATTTTCTCGTGTTACGTGGCTGCCAGTCCTCGGTTCATGCAAAATCATAAGGTCCTCGGTCATGTCCAAGGCACCAAACCGACCAATAATTCAATAATCGATAACTAAAACTATAAATGTAGCTCTTCTTACTGGGCGATTGCATCAACTTAGATGCTTCTCCTGTGTTCTACTGTGCTGCTTGTATTGTCCCCACATACCGCAGCACGCGACAAGGGCTGGCAGACCATAAATGTAACCGTTTCAGAGAGAAATGCGACCAATGTGACGATCTCGCGTTATATCGATTCGATGGTGAATGACGAAACACGGAGATATTCTAAGGTTTTTACTACATATTAACACTTTTCACATTTTCTCGTGTTACGTGGCTGCCAGTCCTCGGTTCATGCAAAATCTTAAGGTCCTCGGTCATGTCCAAGGCACCAAACCGACCAATAATTCAATAATCGATAACTAAAACTATAAATGTAGCTCTTCTTACTGGGCGATTGCATCAACTTAGATGCTTCTGTGTTCTACTGTGCTGCTTGTATTGTCCCCACATACCGCAGCACGCGACAAGGGCTGGCAGACCATAAATGTAACCGTTTCAGAGAGAAATGCGACCAATGTGACGATCTCGCGTTATATCGATTCGATGGTGAATGACGAAACACGGAGATTTTCTAAGGTTTTTACTACATATTAACACTTTTCACATTTTCTCGTGTTACGTGGCTGCCAGTCCTCGGTTCATGCAAAATCTTAAGGTCCTCGGTCATGTCCAAGGCACCAAACCGACCAATAATTCAATAATCGATAACTAAAACTATAAATGTAGCTCTTCTTACTGGGCGATTGCATCAACTTAGCTGCTTCTCCTGTGTTCTACTGTGCTGCTTGTATTGTCCCCACATACCGCAGCACGCGACAAGGGCTGGCAGACCATAAATGTAACCGTTTCAGAGAGAAATGCGACCAATGTGACGATCTCGCGTTATATCGATTCGATGGTGAATGACGAAACACGGAGATTTTCTAAGGTTTTTACTACATATTAACACTTTTCACATTTTCTCGTGTTACGTGGCTGCCAGTCCTCGGTTCATGCAAAATCTTAAGGTCCTCGGTCATGTCCAAGGCACCAAACCGACCAATAATTCAATAATCGATAACTAAAACTATAAATGTAGCTCTTCTTACTGGGCGATTGCATCAACTTAGATGCTTCTCCTGTGTTCTACTGTGCTGCTTGTATTGTCCCCACATACCGCAGCACGCGACAAGGGCTGGCAGACCATAAATGTAACCGTTTCAGAGAGAAATGCGACCAATGTGACGATCTCGCGTTATATCGATTCGATGGTGAATGACGAAACACGGAGATTTTCTAAGGTTTTTACTACATATTAACACTTTTCACATTTTCTCGTGTTACGTGACAGCCAGTCCTCGGTTCATGCAACATCTTAAGGTCCTAGGTCATGTCCAAGGCACCAAACCGACCAATAATTCAATAATCGATAACTAAAACTATAAATGTAGCTCTTCTTACTGGGCGATTGCATCAACTTAGATGCTTCTCCTGTGTTCTACTGTGCTGCTTGTATTGTCCCCACATAACCCAGCACGCGACAAGGGCTGGCAGACCATAAATGTAACCGTTTCAGAGTGAAATGCGACCAATGTGACGATCTCGCGTTATATCGATTCGATGGTGAATGACGAAACATGGAGATTTTCTAAGGTTTTTACTACATATTAACACTTTTCACATTTTCTCGTGTTACGTGGCTGCCAGTCCTCGGTTCATGCAAAATCTTAAGGTCCTCGGTCATGTCCTAGGCACCAAACCGACCAATAATTCAATAATCGATAACTAAAACTATAAATGTAGCTCTTCTTACTGGGCGATTGCATCAACTTAGATGCTTCTCCTGTGTTCTACTGTGCTGCTTGTATTGTCCCCACATAACCCAGCACGCGACAAGGGCTGGCAGACCATAAATGTAACCGTTTCAGAGAGAAATGCGACCAATGTGACGATCTCGCGTTATATCGATTCGATGGTGAATGACGAAACACGGAGATTTTCTAAGGTTTTTACTACATATTAACACTTTTCACATTTTCTCGTGTTACGTGGCTGCCAGTCCTCGGTTCATGCAAAATCTTAAGGTCCTAGGTCATGTCCAAGGCACCAAACCGACCAATAATTCAATAATCGATAACTAAAACTATAAATGTAGCTCTTCTTACTGGGCGATTGCATCAACTTAGAAGCTTCTCCTGTGTTCTACTGTGCTGCTTGTATTGTCCCCACATAACCCAGCACGCGACAAGGGCTGGCAGACCATAAATGTAACCGTTTCAGGGAGAAATGCGACCAATGTGACGATCTCGCGTTATATCGATTCGATGGTGAATGACGAAACACGGAGATTTTCTAAGGTTTTTACTACATATTAACACTTTTCACATTTTCTCGTGTTACGTGGCTGTCAGTCCTCGGTTCATGCAAAATCTTAAGGTCCTCGGTCATGTCCAAGGCACCAAACCGACCAATAATTCAATAATCGATAACTATAACTATAAATGTAGCTCTTCTTACTGGGCGATTGCATCAACTTAGATGCTTCTCCTTTGTTCTACTGTGCTGCTTGTATTGTCCCCACATACCGCAGCACGCGACAAGGGCTGGCAGACCATAAATGTAACCGTTTCAGAGAGAAATGCGACCAATGTGACGATCTCGCGTTATATCGATTCGATGGTGAATGACGAAACACGGAGATTTTCTAAGGTTTTTACTACATATTAACACTTTTCACATTTTCTCGTGTTACGTGGCTGCCAGTCCTCGGTTCATGCAAAATCTTAAGGTCCTCGGTCATGTCCAAGGCACCAAACCGACCAATAATTCAATAATCGATAACTAAAACTATAAATGTAGCTCTTCTTACTGAGCGATTGCATCAACTTAGCTGCTTCTCCTGTGTTCTACTGTGCTGCTTGTATTGTCCCCACATACCGCAGCACGCGACAAGGGCTGGCAGACCATAAATGTAACCGTTTCAGAGAGAAATGCGACCAATGTGACGATCTCGCGTTATATCGATTCGATGGTGAATGACGAAACACGGAGATTTTCTAAGGTTTTTACTACATATTAACACTTTTCACATTTTCTCGTGTTACGTGGCTGCCAGTCCTCGGTTCATGCAAAATCTTAAGGTCCTCGGTCATGTCCTAGCCACCAAACCGACCAATAATTCAGTAATAGATAACTAAAACTATAAATGTAGCTCTTCTTACTGGGCGATTGCATCAACTTAGATGCTTCTCCTGTGTTCTACTGTGCTGCTTGTATTGTCCCCACATACCGCAGCACGCGACAAGGGCTGGCAGACCATAAATGTAACCGTTTCAGAGAGAAATGCGACCAATGTGACGATCTCGCGTTATATCGATTCGATGGTGAATGACGAAACACGGAGATTTTCTAAGGTTTTTACTACATATTAACACTTTTCACATTTTCTCGTGTTACGTGGCTGCCAGTCCTCGGTTCATGCAAAAGCTTAAGGTCCTCGGTCATGTCCAAGGCACCAAACCGACCAATAATTCAATAATCGATAACTAAAACTATAAATGTAGCTCTTCTTACTGGGCGATTGCATCAACTTAGATGCTTCTCCTGTGTTCTACTGTGCTGCTTGTATTGTCACCACATACCGCAGCACGCGACAAGGGCTGGCAGACCATAAATGTAACCGTTTCAGCGAGAAATGCGACCAATGTGACGATCTCGCGTTATATCGATTCGATGGTGAATGACGAAACACGGAGATTTTCTAAGGTTTTTACTACATATTAACACTTTTCACATTTTCTCGTGTTACGTGGCTGCCAGTCCTCGGTTCATGCAAAATCTTAAGGTCCTCGGTCATGTCCAAGGCACCAAACCGACCAATAATTCAATAATCGATAACTAAAACTATAAATGTAGCTCTTCTTACTGGGCGATTGCATCAACTTAGATGCTTCTCCTGTGTTCTACTGTGCTGCTTGTATTGTCCCCACATACCGCAGCACGCGACAAGGGCTGGCAGACCATAAATGTAACCGTTTCAGAGAGAAATGCGACCAATGTGACGATCTCGCGTTATATCGATTCGATGGTGAATGACGAAACACGGAGATTTTCTAAGGTTTTTACTACATATTAACACTTTTCACATTTTCTCGTGTTACGTGGCTGCCAGTCCTCGGTTCATGCAAAATATTAAGGTCCTCGGTCATGTCCAAGGCACCAAACCGACCAATAATTCAGTAATCGATAACTAAAACTATAAATGTAGCTCTTCTTACTGGGCGATTGCATCAACTTAGATGCTTCTCCTGTGTTCTACTGTGCTGCTTGTATTGTCCCCACATACCGCAGCACGCGACAAGGGCTGGCAGACCATAAATGTAAAAGTTTCAGAGAGAAATGCGACCAATGTGACGATCTCGCGTTATATCGATTCGATGGTGAATGACGAAACACGGAGATTTTCTAAGGCTTTTACTACATATTAACACTTTTCACATTTTCTCGTGTTACGTGGCTGCCAGTCCTCGGTTCATGCAAAATCTTAAGGTCCTCGGTCATGTCCAAGGCACCAAACCGACCAATAATTCAATAATCGATAACTAAAACTATAAATGTAGCTCTTCTTACTGGGCGATTGCATCAACTTAGCTGCTTCTCCTGTGTTCTACTGTGCTGCTTGTATTGTCCCCACATACCGCAGCACGCGACAAGGGCTGGCAGACCATAAATGTAACCGTTTCAGAGAGAAATGCGACCAATGTGACGATCTCGCGTTATATCGATTCGATGGTGAATGACGAAACACGGAGATTTTCTAAGGTTTTTACTACATATTATCACTTTTCACATTTTCTCGTGTTACGTGGCTGCCAGTCCTCGGTTCATGCAAAATCTTAAGGTCCTCGGTCATGTCCAAGGCACCAAACCGACCAATAATTCAATAATCGATAGCTAAAACTATAAATGTAGCTCTTCTTACTGGGCGATTGCATCAACTTAGCTGCTTCTCCTGTGTTCTACTGTGCTGCTTGTATTGTCCCCACATACCGCAGCACGCGACAAGGGCTGGCAGACCATAATTGTAACCGTTTCAGAGAGAAATGCGACCAATGTGACGATCTCGCGTTATATCGATTCGATGGTGAATGACGAAACACGGAGATTTTCTAAGGTTTTTACTACATATTAACACTTTTCACATTTTCTCGTGTTACGTGGCTGCCAGTCCTCGGTTCATGCAAAATCTTAAGGTCCTCGGTCATGTCCAAGGCACCAAACCGACCAATAATTCAATAATCGATAACTAAAACTATAAATGTAGCTCTTCTTACTGGGCGATTGCATCAACTTAGATGCTTCTCCTGTGTTCTACTGTGCTGCTTGTATTGTCCCCACATACCGCAGCACGCGACAAGGGCTGGCAGACCATAAATGTAACCGTTTCAGAGAGAAATGCGACCAATGTGACGATCTCGCGTTATATCGATTCGATGGTGAATGACGAAACACGGAGATTTTCTAAGGTTTTTACTACATATTAACACTTTTCACATTTTCTCGTGTTACGTGGCTGCCAGTCCTCGGTTCATGCAAAATCTTAAGGTCCTCGGTCATGTCCAAGGCACCAAACCGACCAATAATTCAATAATCGATAACTAAAACTATAAATGTAGCTCTTCTTACTGGGCGATTGCATCAACTTAGAAGCTTCTGTGTTCTACTGTGCTGCTTGTATTGTCCCCACATACCGCAGCACGCGACAAGGGCTGGCAGACCATAAATGTAACCGTTTCAGAGAGAAATGCGACCAATGTGACGATCTCGCGTTATATCGATTCGATGGTGAATGACGAAACACGGAGATTTTCTAAGGTTTTTACTACATATTAACACTTTTCACATTTTCTCGTGTTACGTGGCTGCCAGTCCTCGGTTCATGCAAAATCTTAAGGTCCTCGGTCATGTCCAAGGCACCAAACCGACCAATAATTCAATAATCGATAACTAAAACTATAAATGTAGCTCTTCTTACTGGGCGATTGCATCAACTTAGCTGCTTCTCCTGTGTTCTACTGTGCTGCTTGTATTGTCCCCACATACCGCAGCACGCGACAAGGGCTGGCAGACCATAAATGTAACCGTTTCAGAGAGAAATGCGACCAATGTGACGATCTCGCGTTATATCGATTCGATGGTGAATGACGAAACACGGAGATTTTCTAAGGTTTTTACTACATATTAACACTTTTCACATTTTCTCGTGTTACGTGGGTACCAGTCCTCGGTTCATGCAAATTCTTAAGGTCCTCGGTCATGTCCAAGGCACCAAACCGACCAATAATTCAATAATCGATAACTAAAACTATAAATCTAGCTCATCTTACTGGGCGATTGCATCAACTTAGATGCTTCTCCTGTGTTCTACTGTGCTGCTTGTATTGTCCCCACATACCGCAGCACGCGACAAGGGCTGGCAGACCATAAATGTAACCGTTTCAGAGAGAAATGCGACCAATGTGACGATCTCGCGTTATATCGATTCGATGGTGAATGACGAAACACGGAGATTTTCTAAGGTTTTTACTACATATTAACACTTTTCACATTTTCTCGTGTTACGTGACAGCCAGTCCTCGGTTCATGCAACATCTTAAGGTCCTAGGTCATGTCCAAGGCACCAAACCGACCAATAATTCAATAATCGATAACTGAAACTATAAATGTAGCTCTTCTTACTGGGCGATTGCATCAACTTAGATGCTTCTCCTGTGTTCTACTGTGCTGCTTGTATTGTCCCCACATAACCCAGCACGCGACAAGGGCTGGCAGACCATAAATGTAACCGTTTCAGAGAGAAATGCGACCAATGTGACGATCTCGCGTTATATCGATGCGATGGTGAATGACGAAACACGGAGATTTTCTAAGGTTTTTACTACATATTAACACTTTTCACATTTTCTCGTGTTACGTGGCTGCCAGTCCTCGGTTCATGCAAAATCTTAAGGTCCTCGGTCATGTCCAAGGCACCAAACCGACCAATAATTCAGTAATCGATAACTAAAACTATAAATGTAGCTCTTCTTACTGGGCGATTGCATCAACTTAGATGCTTCTCCTGTGTTCTACTGTGCTGCTTGTATTGTCCCCACATACCGCAGCACGCGACAAGGGCTGGCAGACCATAAATGTAACCGTTTCAGAGAGAAATGCGACCAATGTGACGATCTCGCGTTATATCGATTCGATGGTGAATGACGAAACACGGAGATTTTCTAAGGTTTTTACTACATATTAACACTTTTCACATTTTCTCGTGTTACGTGGCTGCCAGTCCTCGGTTCATGCAAAATCTTAAGGTCCTCGGTCATGTCCAAGGCACCAAACCGACCAATAATTCAATAATCGATAACTAAAACTATAAATGTAGCTCTTCTTACTGGGCGATTGCATCAACTTAGATGCTTCTCCTTTGTTCTACTGTGCTGCTTGTATTGTCCCCACATACCGCAGCACGCGACAAGGGCTGGCAGACCATAAATGTAACCGTTTCAGAGAGAAATGCGACCAATGTGACGATCTCGCGTTATATCGATTCGATGGTGAATGACGAAACACGGAGATTTTCTAAGGTTTTTACTACATATTAACACTTTTCACATTTTCTCGTGTTACGTGGCTGCCAGTCCTCGGTTCATGCAAAATCTTAAGGTCCTCGGTCATGTCCAAGGCACCAAACCGACCAATAATTCAATAATCGATAACTAAAACTATAAATGTAGCTCTTCTTACTGGGCGATTGCATCAACTTAGCTGCTTCTCCTGTGTTCTACTGTGCTGCTTGTATTGTCCCCACATACCGCAGCACGCGACAAGGGCTGGCAGACCAAAAATGTAACCGTTTCAGAGAGAAATGCGACCAATGTGACGATCTCGCGTTATATCGATTCGATGGTGAATGACGAAACACGGAGATTTTCTAAGGTTTTTACTACATATTAACACTTTTCACATTTTCTCGTGTTACGTGGCTGCCAGTCCTCGGTTCATGCAAAATCTTAAGGTCCTCGGTCATGTCCTAGCCACCAAACCGACCAATAATTCAGTAATAGATAACTAAAACTATAAATGTAGCTCTTCTTACTGGGCGATTGCATCAACTTAGATGCTTCTCCTGTGTTCTACTGTGCTGCTTGTATTGTCCCCACATACCGCAGCACGCGACAAGGGCTGGCAGACCATAAATGTAACCGTTTCAGAGAGAAATGCGACCAATGTGACGATCTCGCGTTATATCGATTCGATGGTGAATGACGAAACACGGAGATTTTCTAAGGCTTTTACTACATATTAACACTTTTCACATTTTCTCGTGTTACGTGGCTGCCAGTCCTCGGTTCATGCAAAATCTTAAGGTCCTCGGTCATGTCCAAGGCACCAAACCGACCAATAATTCAATAATCGATAACTAAAACTATAAATCTAGCTCTTCTTACTGGGCGATTGCATCAACTTAGCTGCTTCTCCTGTGTTCTACTGTGCTGCTTGTATTGTCCCCACATACCGCAGCACGCGACAAGGGCTGGCAGACCATAAATGTAACCGTTTCAGAGAGAAATGCGACCAACGTGACGATCTCGCGTTATATCGATTCGATGGTGAATGACGAAACACGGAGATTTTCTAAGGTTTTTACTACATATTATCACTTTTCACATTTTCTCGTGTTACGTGGCTGCCAGTCCTCGGTTCATGCAAAATCTTAAGGTCCTCGGTCATGTCGAAGGCACCAAACCGACCAATAATTCAATAATCGATAGCTAAAACTATAAATGTAGCTCTTCTTACTGGGCGATTGCATCAACTTAGCTGCTTCTCCTGTGTTCTACTGTGCTGCTTGTATTGTCCCCACATACCGCAGCACGCGACAAGGGCTGGCAGACCATAAATGTAACCGTTTCAGAGAGAAATGCGACCAATGTGACGATCTCGCGTTATATCGATTCGATGGTGAATGACGAAACACGGAGATTTTCTAAGGTTTTTACCCCCTGCGGGTTCGGGGGTTAGAATAGGCCCGCGGTATTCCTGCCTGTCGTAAGAGGCGACTAAAAGGAGTCTCAAACGTTTCGGCCTTTATGTGATGGTCCCCATTAGGGTTTGACCTCCATTTTTCCAAATTCCACAGAAGTACGAGCCTTTTGGGGAAGGACACCTTACGTGGTGCACCATCAGTCCTCTGTGCCCTAAGGCCTTGGCACTCTTGATCGTGTTGGCGTCGTCACTGCACCCTCCATCCGTCATTTTGGGCATACACACCTGATGGATTGTGTCCGTCACGCCCTTAGTGCGTCACCATCTGCACCCACGATCACTATGGACTACCCATGGCACCTAAAATCCAGCACGGTAGCCAGCCCGTTGTGGTGGGGTCGTCATGTACCCTCTAGGTTGTAGCCCCCTGACAACACAGGGATCGTACTGCCGATGCCTGAGCTGACACCTCCCCACGTAAGCCAAGGAGTCGATGCTCGTCTCTCTGGGGCATCAGGACTCCCGGCAACGGCCATCCTGCCAGGTGGCCTTTGCTGTGGCTGGGTGGCGCCCGTGGGGAGAGCCCCTGGTCGGAGTGGGTGGCATCGGGGCGGATGCCCCGCAATGAAGCGGGTGAAGTCTCAATCCGGTGGTCGCACGACCGCCAACGTCTCTAAGCGCGGTAAGACTGAATTTAATGCTGTGACATACAACCCCAAATCGTTCCCTTCCCTAGCCACGCCATGGGAGGAACGTAGGGCTGCGGACAGACAGGAGCCGTATTCACCGCGATACCTTGTGTGCAGCAGAACCGATGGGGATTCGTTTTTGGGGACTAAGCCTCTCTTCTTTGTTCACCATCTTGAAGATAAGTTTGGGGAAGTGGCATCTGTTTCCAAAATGAGGAGCAGGGCTATTTTGATACAAGCAGTTTCATCTGCACAGTCACGAGCGTTACTCGCCTGTGAGAAGCTCGGTGACATCCCCGTTCATGTCACTCCCCATAAGTCCTTAAATTTGGTCCAGGGGATTATTTTTCATAAAGATCTTCTGCTACAGTCTGATGACGAGCTACGGGAGAACCTGGCACGACGAGGTGTGCACTTTGTCCGTCGTGTCTTTAGGGGGCCCAAGGATAATAGGGTCGCTACCGGTGCCTTCATCCTGGCCTTTGAGGGTGACTGCTTGCCTGAGAAGGTCAAGGTCATGATCTACCGGTGCGATGTCAAGCCCTATGTCCCACCCCCTATGCGATGCTTCCAGTGCTGGAAGTTCGGACATATGTCCTCCAGATGCACTGCCAGCCCCACGTGCCGTGATTGTGGACGACCTTCACATCCTAATGCTCCATGTGCTCCGCCTCCCACCTGCGTTAACTGTGGGGAGCATCATTCTCCCTGCTCGCCAGACTGTGCAGTCTACCAAAGAGAGCGGAAGATACAAGAAATTAAGACCCTGGACCGTTTAACTTATCAAGAGGCAAGGAAGAAGCTAGACCGGCTCAACCCCACATCTATGTTGAGGAGTTATGCTGCTGCAACTCTGCCGCCACCAGTTCCTGCAAAGACTCCCTTCTCAGTTGGCCCACAGAACAGTACAGTTACGCCTGCCCCACCGCTGGTAGGGGCCACACTCTCTTGCACTGCTCCCAAAACACCTGGTTTGGGGGCAGTGGGCCCCGAACAACTGGGGATATCCATCCCCACCTCTCAGCCGGAGAGGCACCAGCCTCCTCTGGCTGCTCAGCCGGGGAGGAAAGAGCCTCTTCCGGCTCCTCAGCTGGAGAGGCAACCGCCTCCTCCGGCTGCTCAGCCGGGGAGGCAACAGCCTCCTCCGGCCTCACTCGTTCGGAAGGGATCCCTCGGGGGAGTCCCTTCCAAGGACTTCCCCAGTGTCTCTCAAGACACTAGCCAGTGGCTGAAGAAGCCACCAGCTGCTGGTCGAAGGGCTTCACGCTCTTCCTCTGTTCCTGATACTGCGTCAGGGAAGCCCTCCCAGCATGCCAACCCTCCTCCCAAAGACAAGAGAGAGAAGAGGAAGCTCTCTAAGAAGCCTAAGGACCCAGTGGTTCCCGCGCCAACGCTTCCTGTCAGCTCAGCCTCTGAGGATGAGGTCGAGCTCTTTGCGTCCCCTGATGACCTCGATCTCGCCGTCTCAGAAACGATGGCAGTTGCGGCGTCAGTCACTCAGTCGGTGGCAGCATGTGACTCTGTGAAGTAATTTGCTTTTTCTGTACCTTCATGCCCTTCCAGGACACGCTTTGTACGATTCTCCAGTGGAATTGTGGCGGTTATTTTAGCCATCTCCCTGAGCTACGACAGCTTCTAAGCCTAACACCTGCTTTCTGCATTGCCCTCCAGGAAACCTGGTTCCCGGCAATGCGGACCCCTGTCCTTCGTGGATACAGGGGTTATTACTGCAACCGTAGCACCTACAATTGTGTGTCAGGTGGTGCCTGCGTGTATGTCCTTACCTCTGTATATAGTGCTCCTGTGCCCCTTCAAACATCATTGGAAGCTGTGGCTGTACGTGTAAGGACTACCCAGGACCTAACCGTCTGCAGTGTCTATCTCCCTCCAGGTGGTACAGTCTCCCTGACCGACTTGGCTGCACTTGTCGCCCAACTCCCCACGCCTTTTCTTCTCCTGGGGGATTTTAACGCCCACAATCCCCTGTGGGGTGGAACGAAGGTTACTGGCCGAGGCAGAGAGGTCGAGAATCTCATCTCCCAACTCGACCTCTGCCTCTTAAACACTGGCGCTGCCACACATTTCAGTGTGGCGCATGGCACGTTCTCGGCCATCGATCTGTCGTTGTGCAGCCCAGGGCTTGTACCATCGGTCCACTGGAGAGTCCATGACGACTTGTGTGGTAGTGACCATTTTCCGATCTTCCTTTCACTACCACAGTGTCGCTCCCTTGCACGCTCGCCTAGATGGGCATTTAGCAAGGCAAACTGGGACACGTTCTCCTCTGCTGCCACTGTTGAATCTCTCCCCCATGGTACCATCGATGTGGCGGTTGAGACACTGACTGCAGCGATTGTTTCCGCTGCGGAACGTACCATTCCTCGTTCGTTAGGGTGCCCCCGGCGAAAGTCAGTGCCTTGGTGGTCTCCAGAGGTCGCTGACGCCATTAAAGAACGTCGACGGGCTCTTCAGCGACATAAGCGGCACCCGTCTTTGGAGAACCTCATTGTCTTGAAACGTCTCCGTGCACTGGCACGGCGGCTCATCAAGAGGCGGAAACAGGAGTGCTGGGAGAGGTACGTTTCCACCATTGGTTCCCGTACTTCACCCTCCCAGGTGTGGATGAAGATTCGGCGCCTCTTTGGATTGCAGAACTCTACAGGTGTCGCAGGGCTTATCATCAACGGGGCGGTATCCACCGATGCCGATGCAATCGCCGAGCATTTCGCTCAGCACTATGTTCGGGCCTCTGCGTCGGGGAATTACCCGCCCGCGTTTCGCGCGCTCAAACGCCGAGAGGAAGGCAAACGGCTTTCCTTTGCTTCTCGCCACCCTGAGGCGTATAACGCCCCATTTAGTTTGTGGGAACTCCGGAGCGCCCTGGCACAGTGCCCTGATACAGCCTCTGGGCCGGATGGCATCCACAATCAGATGCTCAAACACCTTTCCCCGGACTGTCAGCAGTGTGTTCTTGCCCTCTTCAACCGCATGTGGGGCGATGGTGTCTTTCCGTCGCAGTGGCGGGAGAGTACCGTCATTCCGGTGCTGAAGCCTGGTAAGGACCCGCTTCATGTAGATAGCTATCGGCCCATCAGCTTGACAAATACTCTGTGCAAGCTATTGGAACGTATGGTGAGTCGTCGGCTGTGTTGGCTGCTCGAGTCTCGGGGTCTTCTGGCTCCATGCCAGAGCGGCTTCCGTCAGGGCCGTTCTGCCGCCGATACTTTGGTCTTTCTTGAGTCTGCAATCCGCACTGCTTTTTCCAGGCGCCAACACCTCGTCTCCGTCTTTTTCGATCTCTCCCGAGCATATGACACGACGTGGCGGCACCATATTCTCGCCACATTGCACGGGTGGGGTCTCCGGGGCTCTCTCCCCATTTTTATTCAGAATTTTTTATCTGTTCGGACATTCCGCGTTTTAATTGGCACATCCCATAGTTCGCTTCATATCCAGGAGAACGGAGTTCCACAGGGCTCTGTATTGAGCGTGCCCCTTTTCCTTGTGGCCATTAATGGCCTTGCAGCAGCCGTAGGGTCGTCTGTCTCACCCACGTTATATGCTGACGATTTCTGCATCTTTTTCAGCTCCTCCACCATTGGTGTTGCAGAACGTCGGTTGCAGGGAGCCATACGCAAGGCGCAGGCGTGGGCCCTAGCCCATGGGTTTCAGTTTTCCCCTGCGAAGACTTGTGTTATGCACTTTTGTCGGCGTCGAACTGTCCATCCCCACCCTGAGCTCTATCTTCAGGATGCCGTGCTCAGGGTTGTTGACACTTACCGTTTTCTGGGATTGCTGTTCGATGCCCGGCTTACTTGGCTTCCACATATTCGTCAGCTCAAGCGTCAGTGCTGGCAGCATCTGAATGCCCTCCGCTGCCTCAGCAACACAACTTGGGGTGCAGACCGTAACACGCTGCTGCAGCTCTACAAAGCCCTTGTGCTGTCCCGGCTTGATTATGGGAGTGTGGCGTATGGCTCAGCGTCGCCCTCAGCGTTGCAACTGCTGGACCCCATTCACCACTGTGGGGTTCGACAGGCGACAGGGGCATTCCGCACCAGTCCTGTCAATAGCCTACTTGCTGAGGCTGGGGTTCCTCCGCTCCACATTCGACGTCTACAACTCTTAGCCAACTATGCTGCCCACGTCCGTTGTTCTCCCCGTCACCCTAACTACCGTCTCCTTTTCGCCGATGCGGCAGTCCATATTCCACGCCGGCGGCCGCGATCAGGCCACGCAATTGGGATCCGTGTTCGGTCACTCCTTAGTGAACTCGAGTCTTTGCCTCTTCCATCTGCTTTTCAGGTCCGCCCACATACACCACCTTGGTGTCTTCGTCGGCCGCAGCTTCGGCTGGAACTTTCCCGATGGCCAAAAGATTCAGTTCCTCCTGCAGTCTTGCGCCGCCAATTCCTTGCTCTCCTTGGCGCATTCCATGACTCGGAGGTTCTCTATACCGATGGCTCGATGGTTGATGGCCGTGTGGGGTACGCTTATGCTCATGCGGACTATGTAGACCAGCGCTCCTTGCCGGAAGGCTGCAGTGTTTACACCGCAGAGCTAACAGCCATTTTTCGTGCCCTTGAGCATATTCGTACCAGCACTGGCGAGTCTTTTGTCATTTGCAGTGACTCACTCAGTAGTCTCCAGGCTCTTGACCAGTGCTACCCACGCCATCCCATTGTTGTTGCCATCCAGGAGTCCGTTCATGGTCTTGAACAGCGTGGACGTTCAGTGGTGTTCATATGGACCCCGGGACACGTTGGGATAGCGGGAAACGAACACGCCGACAAGTTAGCTAAAGAAGCCACCCGCAAACTGCCGTTGGAGATCGGCCTCCCGGCAACTGATCTCCGCTCGGTGTTATGCCGTCGGGTCCTTGGGATGTGGGCAGACGAATGGCGCACTCTGTCTGCCCCCAACAAGTTGCGGCAGGTCAAGGAGACAACGACTGTGTGGGGTTCCTCAATGCGGGCCTCTCGCAGGGATTCTGTTGTTCTGTGTAGGCTCCGCATTGGCCACTCTTGGCTGACGCATGGTCATCTGCTGCGTCGAGAGGACCCCCCTCATTGTCGCTGTGGTGCAACTATGACGGTGGCCCACATATTGTTGGACTGTCCTCTTTTAACCGCCATCAGGCGATCTTTTAACCTCCTGGGTGATTTATCATCTCTTTTGGGTGATGATGTCTCTATGGCAGATCGTGTTTTAAGTTTTATTCGAGCAAGTGGCTTTTATAGGTCCCTCTAATTTTATTGCGTCACCCTCTTGTGTACTGTATCTTTTACTTCGTTTTGTGTTTTAATTTGACTCCACCCTAATCTTTTAGGCTGGTGGTTTTAACGTGTTGCAGAGTGGCTGGCTCATCCTATTATTTTCGTGATCAGCCAGCCACAGTCCTCTGCTGTGCAGTTTTAATTCCTTCTGCCTTTCTTCTCTATGTTGTTTTTGTTGCTGTGCTCCGTTTTCCATGGTTCTTTATTATTGACCTTGGGGATTTTCTTCCCCTGGGATTTTTATCTTCTGCTTCGAATGCTTATGGATGGTTTCCCTGTGCTCTGTGTGTTTGTGAAACAAGGGACCGATGACCTTTGTAGTTTGGTCCCTTTCATCCTCAAACCAACCAACCATCTAAGGTTTTTACTACATATTAACACTTTTCACATTTTCTCGTGTTACGTGGCTGCCAGTCCTCGGTTCATGCAAAATCTTAAGGTCCTCGGTCATGTCCAAGGCACCAAACCGACCAATAATTCAGTAATCGATAACTAAAACTATAAATGTAGCTCTTCTTACTGGGCGATTGCATCAAATTAGATGCTTCTCCTGTGTTCTACTGTGCTGCTTGTATTGTCCCCACATACCGCAGCACGCGACAAGGGCTGGCAGACCATAAATGTAACCGTTTCAGAGAGAAATGCGACCAATGTGACGATCTCGCGTTATATCGATTCGATGGTGAATGACGAAACACGGAGATTTTCTAAGGTTTTTACTACATATTAACACTTTTCACATTTTCTCGTGTTACGTGGCTGCCAGTCCTCGGTTCATGCAAAATCTTAAGGTCCTCGGTCATGTCCAAGGCACCAAACCGACCAATAATTCAATAATCGATAACTAAAACTATAAATGTAGCTCTTCTTACTGGGCGATTGCATCAACTTAGATGCTTCTCCTGTGTTCTACTGTGCTGCTTGTATTGTCCCCACATACCGCAGCACGCGACAAGGGCTGGCAGACCATAAATGTAACCGTTTCAGAGAGAAATGCGACCAATGTGACGATCTCGCGTTATATCGATTCGATGGTGAATGACGAAACACGGAGATTTTCTAAGGTTTTTACTACATATTAACACTTTTCACATTTTCTCGTGTTACGTGGCTGCCAGTCCTCGGTTCATGCAAAATCTTAAGGTCCTCGGTCATGTCCAAGGCACCAAACCGACCAATAATTCAGTAATCGATAACTAAAACTATAAATGTAGCTCTTCTTACTGGGCGATTGCATCAACTTAGATGCTTCTCCTGTGTTCTACTGTGCTGCTTGTATTGTCCCCACATACCGCAGCACGCGACAAGGGCTGGCAGACCATAAATGTAACCGTTTCAGAGAGAAATGCGACCAATGTGACGATCTCGCGTTATATCGATTCGATGGTGAATGACGAAACACGGAGATTTTCTAAGGCTTTTACTACATATTAACACTTTTCACATTTTCTCGTGTTACGTGGCTGCCAGTCCTCGGTTCATGCAAAATCTTAAGGTCCTCGGTCATGTCCAAGGCACCAAACCGACCAATAATTCAATAATCGATAACTAAAACTATAAATCTAGCTCTTCTTACTGGGCGATTGCATCAACTTAGCTGCTTCTCCTGTGTTGTACTGTGCTGCTTGTATTGTCCCCACATACCGCAGCACGCGACAAGGGCTGGCAGACCATAAATGTAACCGTTTCAGAGAGAAATGCGACCAACGTGACGATCTCGCGTTATATCGATTCGATGGTGAATGACGAAACACGGAGATTTTCTAAGGTTTTTACTACATATTATCACTTTTCACATTTTCTCGTGTTACGTGGCTGCCAGTCCTCGGTTCATGCAAAATCTTAAGGTCCTCGGTCATGTCCAAGGCACCAAACCGACCAATAATTCAATAATCGATAGCTAAAACTATAAATGTAGCTCTTCTTACTGGGCGATTGCATCAACTTAGCTGCTTCTCCTGTGTTCTACTGTGCTGCTTGTATTGTCCCCACATACCGCAGCACGCGCCAAGGGCTGGCAGACCATAAATGTAACCGTTTCAGAGAGAAATGCGACCAATGTGACGAATGTGCATTTCGTGGAACTGTTTCAGCGTCACGATCGGCCTCATCTTAATACAGCCGTCAGGCGTAATAACATGAGACTTGGGTGTGCGCTGATGACAGAAAGCATGGGTCACATTTCAGTGGTGTCGGTGGAGTCTATCAGCAGGACGGGTTTCACTAGACACGGCCTGCACCTCAACAGGTATGGGAAGGGGAGGTTGGCAAAGCTTATAGGTGACAGCATAGGTGGGGTTGGTGGGATCACTCATGGGAAAATTCCTGCAGTAGTGTGTGTTAGAGCTGCACCTTTTTTAGATTGAAGTCAGCTGATAGGTATTCCTGCTTAAGGGAAGTCTCTCTAACAAGGGAATCACTTTTGACAAAGCTTAGGTATCCGAGTACTGAGGGAATTAGTATATTTCATCAAAATATACAAGGTATTAGGGATAAAGTTAGTGAACTGCTTATAGATGTTGACTCTGAAATTATTGGTATATCTGAACACTTCTTAAATAAGGAGATAATTCAGAGGCTTCCTTTACCAGGATACAGGTTGGCTGGCTGCTTTTCGAGGAGCTCTTTGCGGTGTGGGGGAGTAGCCATGTATGTGAAAAACGGCATCGCATTTGAGTCAATTGATGTTTCAAAGTACTGCACTGAAAAGGTGTTTGAATGTTGTGCAGGTGTGGTTAAATTTAACGGAGTTAAACTTGTAACTGTTGTTATTTATAGATCCCCAGACTCCGATTTCACAGCATTTTTGCTAAAGCTAGAGGAGGTTCTTGGTTCACTTTATAGGAAATACAAAAAGTTAGTTATATGTGGTGACTTCAATATTAATTGTATAAGTGATTGTGCAAGGAAGAGGATGCTGGTAGACCTCTTTAATTCATATAATCTTATGCAAACCGTATTCTTTCCAACGAGAGTGCAAGGGAACAGTAGAACAACCATAGACAACATTTTTGTTCATTCCTCATTACTAGAAGGGCATTCTGTTAGAAAAAAGGTGAATGGCCTTTCAGATCATGATGCGCAAATTTTAACTTTAAAAGGTTTTTATGCTGCAACTCGTGTTAAATATAGTCATCAGCTGTTCAGGAAAGCTGATCCGGTTGCTGTAGAGACCTTTGTAAACCTTATAAAGGAACAAGAGTGGGAAGATGTTTATAGCGCTGAGACAGTAAACGATAAATATAATGCTTTTCTAAAGACCTTTCTCATGCTCTTTGAAAGTTGCTTTCCGTTACAACGTTTAAAACAGGGTACTAGCACAAACAGGCAGCCTGGGTGGCTGACTAGAGGGATAAGAATATCTTGTAGAACAAAGTGGCAATTATATAAAAACGTTAGAAACAGTCAAAATCTAAATGCAGCAGCCCATTACAAACAGTATTGTAAGGTGCTTAAAAATGTTATTAGGAAGGCAAAAAGTATGTGGTATGCAGATAGAATAGCTAAGTCTCAGGATAAAATTAAAACCATATGGTCAGTCGTAAAGGAAGTTGCTGGTCTGCAGAGACAGGTCGAGGATATAGAATCAGTGCGTAGTGGGAATGTCCGTGTTACTGATAAGTCGCATATATGTACAGTATTTAATAATCACTTTCTGAATATAGCAGGTGAACTAAATAGAAACCTAATTCCAACAGGGAATCATATAGCGCTCTTAGAAAAAAGTGTTCCGAGACTGTTACCTGAAATGCTCCTCCATGATACTGACAAGAGGGAGATTGAGTTAATAATTAAATCACTAAAGACCAAGAACTCTCATGGATATGACGGGGTATCTAGCAGAATACTGAAGTATTGTTCTATGTATGTTAGCCCAGTACTTAGCCATATCTGTAACTTTTCCTTTAGGAGTGGTCGGTTTCCTGATCGATTAAAATACTCGGTAGTGAAGCCACTTTATAAAAAGGGAGACATTGATAATGTTGACAATTTTAGACCTATTTCTATGCCATCGGTGTTTGCTAAAGTTATCGAGAAGGTTGTATATACAAGGTTACTGGAGCATTTAAATTCACATAATTTGCTGTCAAATGTTCAGTTTGGTTTTAGAAATGGTTTAACAACTGAAAATGCTATATTCTCTTTTCTCTGTGAGGTTTTCGACGGATTAAATAAAAGGTTGCGAACGCTAGGTGTTTTCTTTGATTTAACGAAGGCTTTTGACTGTGTTGACCACAAAATATTACTGCAGAAGTTGGACCATTATGGAGTAAGGGGAGTAGCTTACAATTGGTTCGCCTCTTACTTTAAGAACAGAAAGCAGAGGGTAATTCTCCGCAATATTGAGAGTGGTAGTGATGTTCAGTCCCAATGGGGCACTGTTAAGTGGGGCGTTCCCCAAGGGTCGGTGCTGGGGCCACTGCTGTTTCTTATTTATATGAATGATATGCCTTCTAGTATTACAGGTGATTCAAAAATATTTCTGTTTGCTGATGACACCAGCTTGATAGTGAAGGATCTTGTGTGTAATATTGAAACAGTAACAAATAATTTAGTTCATGAAATAAGTTCGTGGCTTGTGGAAAATAATTTGATGCTAAATCACAGTAAGACTCAGTTTTTACAGTTTCTAACTCACAATTCAACAAGAACTGACATTTTAATCAGACAGAATGGGCATGTTATAAGCGAGACGGAACAGTTCAAGTTCCTAGGCGTACGGATAGATAGTAAGCTGTTGTGGAAAGCCCATGTTCAGGATCTTGTTCAGAAACTAAATGCTGCTTTATTTACCATTAGAACAGTATCTGAAATAAGTGACACTTCAACACGAAAAGTAGTCTACTTCGCATATTTTCATACGCTTATGTCGTATGGTATTATTTTTTGGGGTAATTCTTCTGATTCAAAAAGGGTATTTTTGGCTCAAAAACGGGCTGTTCGAGCTATATGTGGTATACGTTCGAGAACCTCTTGTCGACCCCTATTCAAAAATCTGGGAATTCTGACATTGCCCTCACAGTATATATTTTCTTTAATGTCGTTTGTTGTTAGCAATATTAGCCTATTCCCAAGAGTTAGCAGCTTTCACTCAGTTAATACTAGGCAGAAATCAAATCTGCATGTAGAATGCAGTTCCTTGACTCTTGTGCAGAAAGGAGTGCAGTATTCTGCTGCATCCATTTTCAATAAGCTACCACAAGAACTCAAAAATCTTAGCAGTAGCCCAAACTCTTTTAAGTCTAAACTGAAGAGTTTCCTCATGCCTCACTCCTTCTATTCTGTCGAGGAGCTCCTGGAAGAGCTAAAAAATTAAGCATATTCCAGTGTTACATTGTTGATTGTCTTCATTTAAACTTATGACTTGTCACCTGAATATGTTTTTTTTCTATATTTCATTTTATCTGTTTCTAATATCGTGTTATAATTTCATGTATTGACTCGTTCCATGACCATGGAGATTTCTCCTTAATTTGGTCCCACGGAACAATAAATAAATAAATAAATAAATAAATCTCGCGTTATATCGATTCGATGGTGAATGACGAAACACGGAGATTTTCTAAGGTTTTTACTACATATTAACACTTTTCACATTTTCTCGTGTTACGTGGCTGCCAGTCCTCGGTTCATGCAAAATCTTAAGGTCCTCGGTCATGTCCAAGGCACCAAACCGACCAATAATTCAGTAATCGATAACTAAAACTATAAATGTAGCTCTTCTTACTGGGCGATTGCATCAACTTAGATGCTTCTCCTGTGTTCTACTGTGCTGCTTGTATTGTCCCCACATACCGCAGCACGCGACAAGGGCTGGCAGACCATAAATGTAACCGTTTCAGAGAGAAATGCGACCAATGTGACGATCTCGCGTTATATCGATTCGATGGTGAATGACGAAACACGGAGATTTTCTAAGGTTTTTACTACATATTAACACTTTTCACATTTTCTCGTGTTACGTGGCTGCCAGTCCTCGGTTCATGCAAAATCTTAAGGTCCTCGGTCATGTCCAAGGCACCAAACCGACCAATAATTCAATAATCGATAACTAAAACTATAAATGTAGCTCTTCTTACTGGGCGATTGCATCAACTTAGCTGCTTCTCCTGTGTTCTACTGTGCTGCTTGTATTGTCCCCACATACCGCAGCACGCGACAAGGGCTGGCAGACCATAATTGTAACCGTTTCAGAGAGAAATGCGACCAATGTGACGATCTCGCGTTATATCGATTCGATGGTGAATGACGAAACACGGAGATTTTCTAAGGTTTTTACTACATATTAACACTTTTCACATTTTCTCGTGTTACGTGGCTGCCAGTCCTCGGTTCATGCAAAATCTTAAGGTCCTCGGTCATGTCCAAGGCACCAAACCGACCAATAATTCAATAATCGATAACTAAAACTATAAATGTAGCTCTTCTTACTGGGCGATTGCATCAACTTAGCTGCTTCTCCTGTGTTCTACTGTGCTGCTTGTATTGTCCCCACATACCGCAGCACGCGACAAGGGCTGGCAGACCATAAATGTAACCGTTTCAGAGAGAAATGCGACCAATGTGACGATCTCGCGTTGTATCGATTCGATGGTGAATGACGAAACACGGAGATTTTCTAAGGTTTTTACTACATATTAACACTTTTCACATTTTCTCGTGTTACGTGGCTGCCAGTCCTCGGTTCATGCAAAATCTTAAGGTCCTCGGTCATGTCCAAGGCACCAAACCGACCAATAATTCAATAATCGATAACTAAAACTATAAATGTAGCTCTTCTTACTGGGCGATTGCATCAACTTAGCTGCTTCTCCTGTGTTCTACTGTGCTGCTTGTATTGTCCCCACATACCGCAGCACGCGACAAGGGCTGGCAGACCATAAATGTAACCGTTTCAGAGAGAAATGCGACCAATGTGACGATCTCGCGTTATATCGATTCGATGGTGAATGACGAAACACGGAGATTTTCTAAGGTTTTTACTACATATTAACACTTTTCACATTTTCTCGTGTTACGTGGCTGCCAGTCCTCGGTTCATGCAAAATCTTAAGGTCCTCGGTCATGTCCAAGGCACCAAACCGACCAATAATTCAATAATCGATAACTAAAACTATAAATGTAGCTCTTCTTACTGGGCGATTGCATCAACTTAGCTGCTTCTCCTGTGTTCTACTGTGCTGCTTGTATTGTCCCCACATACCGCAGCACGCGACAAGGGCTGGCAGACCATAAATGTAACCGTTTCAGAGAGAAATGCGACCAATGTGACGATCTCGCGTTATATCGATTCGATGGTGAATGACGAAACACGGAGATTTTCTAAGGTTTTTACTACATATTAACACTTTTCACATTTTCTCGTGTTACGTGGCTGCCAGTCCTCGGTTCATGCAAAATCTTAAGGTCCTCGGTCATGTCCAAGGCACCAAACCGACCAATAATTCAATAATCGATAACTAAAACTATAAATGTAGCTCTTCTTACTGGGCGATTGCATCAACTTAGATGCTTCTCCTGTGTTCTACTGTGCTGCTTGTATTGTCCCCACATACCGCAGCACGCGACAAGGGCTGGCAGACCATAAATGTAACCGTTTCAGAGAGAAATGCGACCAATGTGACGATCTCGCGTTATATCGATTCGATGGTGAATGACGAAACACGGAGATTTTCTAAGGTTTTTACTACATATTAACACTTTTCACATTTTCTCGTGTTACGTGACAGCCAGTCCTCGGTTCATGCAACATCTTAAGGTCCTAGGTCATGTCCAAGGCACCAAACCGACCAATAATTCAATAATCGATAACTGAAACTATAAATGTAGCTCTTCTTACTGGGCGATTGCATCAACTTAGATGCTTCTCCTGTGTTCTACTGTGCTGCTTGTATTGTCCCCACATAACCCAGCACGCGACAAGGGCTGGCAGACCATAAATGTAACCGTTTCAGAGAGAAATGCGACCAATGTGACGATCTCGCGTTATATCGATTCGATGGTGAATGACGAAACACGGAGATTTTCTAAGGTTTTTACTACATATTAACACTTTTCACATTTTCTCGTGTTACGTGGCTGCCAGTCCTCGGTTCATGCAAAATCTTAAGGTCCTCGGTCATGTCCAAGGCACCAAACCGACCAATAATTCAGTAATCGATAACTAAAACTATAAATGTAGCTCTTCTTACTGGGCGATTGCATCAACTTAGATGCTTCTCCTGTGTTCTACTGTGCTGCTTGTATTGTCCCCACATACCGCAGCACGCGACAAGGGCTGGCAGACCATAAATGTAACCGTTTCAGAGAGAAATGCGACCAATGTGACGATCTCGCGTTATATCGATTCGATGGTGAATGACGAAACACGGAGATTTTCTAAGGTTTTTACTACATATTAACACTTTTCACATTTTCTCGTGTTACGTGGCTGCCAGTCCTCGGTTCATGCAAAATCTTAAGGTCCTCGGTCATGTCCTAGGCACCAAACCGACCAATAATTCAATAATCGATAACTAAAACTATAAATGTAGCTCTTCTTACTGGGCGATTGCATCAACTTAGATGCTTCTCCTGTGTTCTACTGTGCTGCTTGTATTGTCCCCACATAACCCAGCACGCGACAAGGGCTGGCAGACCATAAATGTAACCGTTTCAGAGAGAAATGCGACCAATGTGACGATCTCGCGTTATATCGATTCGATGGTGAATGACGAAACACGGAGATTTTCTAAGGTTTTTACTACATATTAACACTTTTCACATTTTCTCGTGTTACGTGGCTGCCAGTCCTCGGTTCATGCAAAATCTTAAGGTCCTAGGTCATGTCCAAGGCACCAAACCGACCAATAATTCAATAATCGATAACTAAAACTATAAATGTAGCTCTTCTTACTGGGCGATTGCATCAACTTAGAAGCTTCTCCTGTGTTCTACTGTGCTGCTTGTATTGTCCCCACATAACCCAGCACGCGACAAGGGCTGGCAGACCATAAATGTAACCGTTTCAGAGAGAAATGCGACCAATGTGACGATCTCGCGTTATATCGATTCGATGGTGAATGACGAAACACGGAGATTTTCTAAGGCTTTTACTACATATTAACACTTTTCACATTTTCTCGTGTTACGTGGCTGCCAGTCCTCGGTTCATGCAAAATCTTAAGGTCCTCGGTCATGTCCAAGGCACCAAACCGACCAATAATTCAATAATCGATAACTAAAACTATAAATGTAGCTCTTCTTACTGGGCGATTGCATCAACTTAGATGCTTCTCCTTTGTTCTACTGTGCTGCTTGTATTGTCCCCACATACCGCAGCACGCGACAAGGGCTGGCAGACCATAAATGTAACCGTTTCAGAGAGAAATGCGACCAATGTGACGATCTCGCGTTATATCGATTCGATGGTGAATGACGAAACACGGAGATTTTCTAAGGTTTTTACTACATATTAACACTTTTCACATTTTCTCGTGTTACGTGGCTGCCAGTCCTCGGTTCATGCAAAATCTTAAGGTCCTCGGTCATGTCCAAGGCACCAAACCGACCAATAATTCAATAATCGATAACTAAAACTATAAATGTAGCTCTTCTTACTGGGCGATTGCATCAACTTAGCTGCTTCTCCTGTGTTCTACTGTGCTGCTTGTATTGTCCCCACATACCGCAGCACGCGACAAGGGCTGGCAGACCATAAATGTAACCGTTTCAGAGAGAAATGCGACCAATGTGACGATCTCGCGTTATATCGATTCGATGGTGAATGACGAAACACGGAGATTTTCTAAGGTTTTTACTACATATTAACACTTTTCACATTTTCTCGTGTTACGTGGCTGCCAGTCCTCGGTTCATGCAAAATCTTAAGGTCCTCGGTCATGTCCTAGCCACCAAACCGACCAATAATTCAGTAATAGATAACTAAAACTATAAATGTAGCTCTTCTTACTGGGCGATTGCATCAACTTAGATGCTTCTCCTGTGTTCTACTGTGCTGCTTGTATTGTCCCCACATACCGCAGCACGCGACAAGGGCTGGCAGACCATAAATGTAACCGTTTCAGAGAGAAATGCGACCAATGTGACGATCTCGCGTTATATCGATTCGATGGTGAATGACGAAACACGGAGATTTTCTAAGGTTTTTACTACATATTAACACTTTTCACATTTTCTCGTGTTACGTGGCTGCCAGTCCTCGGTTCATGCAAAATCTTAAGGTCCTCGGTCATGTCCAAGGCACCAAACCGACCAATAATTCAATAATCGATAACTAAAACTATAAATGTAGCTCTTCTTACTGGGCGATTGCATCAACTTAGATGCTTCTCCTGTGTTCTACTGTGCTGCTTGTATTGTCCCCACATACCGCAGCACGCGACAAGGGCTGGCAGACCATAAATGTAACCGTTTCAGAGGGAAATGCGACCAATGTGACGATATCGCGTTATATCGATTCGATGGTGAATGACGAAACACGGAGATTTTCTAAGGTTTTTACTACATATTAACACTTTTCACATTTTCTCGTGTTACGTGGCTGCCAGTCCTCGGTTCATGCAAAATCTTAAGGTCCTCGGTCATATCCAAGGCACCAAACCGACCAATAATTCAATAATCGATAACTAAAACTATAAATGTAGCTCTTCTTACTGGGCGATTGCATCAACTTAGATGCTTCTGTGTTCTACTGTGCTGCTTGTATTGTCCCCACATACCGCAGCACGCGACAAGGGCTGGCAGACCATAAATGTAACCGTTTCAGAGAGAAATGCGACCAATGTGACGATCTCGCGTTATATCGATTCGATGGTGAATGACGAAACACGGAGATTTTCTAAGGTTTTTACTACATATTAACACTTTTCACATTTTCTCGTGTTACGTGGCTGCCAGTCCTCGGTTCATGCAAAATCTTAAGGTCCTCGGTCATGTCCAAGGCACCAAACCGACCAATAATTCAATAATCGATAACTAAAACTATAAATGTAGCTCTTCTTACTGGGCGATTCCATCACCTTAGCTGCTTCTCCTGTGTTCTACTGTGCTGCTTGTATTGTCCCCACATACCGCAGCACGCGACAAGGGCTGGCAGACCATAAATGTAACCGTTTCAGAGAGAAATGCGACCAATGTGACGATCTCGCGTTATATCGATTCGATGGTGAATGACGAAACACGGAGATTTTCTAAGGTTTTTACTACATATTAACACTTTTCACATTTTCTCGTGTTACGTGGCTGCCAGTCCTCGGTTCATGCAAAATCTTAAGGTCCTCGGTCATGTCCTAGGCACCAAACCGACCAATAATTCAATAATCGATAACTAAAACTATAAATGTAGCTCTTCTTACTGGGCGATTTCATCAACTTAGATGCTTCTCCTGTGTTCTACTGTGCTGCTTGTATTGTCCCCACATACCGCAGCACGCGACAAGGGCTGGCAGACCATAAATGTAACCGTTTCAGAGAGAAATGCGACCAATGTGACGATCTCGCGTTATATTGATTCGATGGTGAATGACGAAACACGGAGATTTTCTAAGGTTTTTACTACATATTAACACTTTTCACATTTTCTCGTGTTACGTGACAGCCAGTCCTCGGTTCATGCAACATCTTAAGGTCCTAGGTCATGTCCAAGGCACCAAACCGACCAATAATTCAATAATCGATAACTGAAACTATAAATGTAGCTCTTCTTACTGGGCGATTGCATCAACTTAGATGCTTCTCCTGTGTTTTACTGTGCTGCTTGTATTGTCCCCACATAACCCAGCACGCGACAAGGGCTGGCAGACCATAAATGTAACCGTTTCAGAGAGAAATGCGACCAATGTGACGATCTCGCGTTATATCGATTCGATGGTGAATGACGAAACACGGAGATTTTCTAAGGTTTTTACTACATATTAACACTTTTCACATTTTCTCGTGTTACGTGGCTGCCAGTCCTCGGTTCATGCAAAATCTTAAGGTCCTCGGTCATGTCCAAGGCACCAAACCGACCAATAATTCAGTAATCGATAACTAAAACTATAAATGTAGCTCTTCTTACTGGGCGATTGCATCAACTTAGATGCTTCTCCTGTGTTCTACTGTGCTGCTTGTATTGTCCCCACATACCGCAGCACGCGACAAGGGCTGGCAGACCATAAATGTAACCGTTTCAGAGAGAAATGCGACCAATGTGACGATCTCGCGTTATATCGATTCGATGGTGAATGACGAAACACGGAGATTTTCTAAGGTTTTTACTACATATTAACACTTTTCACATTTTCTCGTGTTACGTGACAGCCAGTCCTCGGTTCATGCAACATCTTAAGGTCCTAGGTCATGTCCAAGGCACCAAACCGACCAATAATTCAATAATCGATAACTGAAACTATAAATGTAGCTCTTCTTACTGGGCGATTGCATCAACTTAGATGCTTCTCCTGTGTTTTACTGTGCTGCTTGTATTGTCCCCACATAACCCAGCACGCGACAAGGGCTGGCAGACCATAAATGTAACCGTTTCAGAGAGAAATGCGACCAATGTGACGATCTCGCGTTATATCGATTCGATGGTGAATGACGAAACACGGAGATTTTCTAAGGTTTTTACTACATATTAACACTTTTCACATTTTCTCGTGTTACGTGGCTGCCAGTCCTCGGTTCATGCAAAATCTTAAGGTCCTCGGTCATGTCCAAGGCACCAAACCGACCAATAATTCAGTAATCGATAACTAAAACTATAAATGTAGCTCTTCTTACTGGGCGATTGCATCAACTTAGATGCTTCTCCTGTGTTCTACTGTGCTGCTTGTATTGTCCCCACATACCGCAGCACGCGACAAGGGCTGGCAGACCATAAATGTAACCGTTTCAGAGAGAAATGCGACCAATGTGACGATCTCGCGTTATATCGATTCGATGGTGAATGACGAAACACGGAGATTTTCTAAGGTTTTTACTACATATTAACACTTTTCACATTTTCTCGTGTTACGTGGCTGCCAGTCCTCGGTTCATGCAAAATCTTAAGGTCCTCGGTCATGTCCTAGGCACCAAACCGACCAATAATTCAATAATCGATAACTAAAACTATAAATGTAGCTCTCCTTACTGGGCGATTGCATCAACTTAGATGCTTCTCCTGTGTTCTACTGTGCTGCTTGTATTGTCCCCACATACCGCAGCACGCGACAAGGGCTGGCAGACCATAAATGTAACCGTTTCAGAGAGAAATGCGACCAATGTGACGATCTCGCGTTATATCGATTCGATGGTGAATGACGAAACACGGAGATTTTCTAAGGTTTTTACTACATATTAACACTTTTCACATTTTCTCGTGTTACGTGGCTGCCAGTCCTCGGTTCATGCAAAATCTTAAGGTCCTCGGTCATGTCCAAGGCACCAAACCGACCAATAATTCAATAATCGATAACTAAAACTATAAATGTAGCTCTTCTTACTGGGCGATTTCATCAACTTAGATGCTTCTCCTGTGTTCTACTGTGCTGCTTGTATTGTCCCCACATACCGCAGCACGCGACAAGGGCTGGCAGACCATAAATGTAACCGTTTCAGAGAGAAATGCGACCAATGTGACGATCTCGCGTTATATCGATTCGATGGTGAATGACGAAACACGGAGATTTTCTAAGGTTTTTACTACATATTAACACTTTTCACATTTTCTCGTGTTACGTGACAGCCAGTCCTCGGTTCATGCAACATCTTAAGGTCCTAGGTCATGTCCAAGGCACCAAACCGACCAATAATTCAATAATCGATAACTAAAACTATAAATGTAGCTCTTCTTACTGGGCGATTGCATCAACTTAGATGCTTCTCCTGTGTTCTACTGTGCTGCTTGTATTGTCCCCACATAACCCAGCACGCGACAAGGGCTGGCAGACCATAAATGTAACCGTTTCAGAGAGAAATGCGACCAATGTGACGATCTCGCGTTATATCGATTCGATGGTGAATGACGAAACACGGAGATTTTCTAAGGTTTTTACTACATATTAACACTTTTCACATTTTCTCGTGTTACGTGGCTGCCAGTCCTCGGTTCATGCAAAATCTTAAGGTCCTCGGTCATGTCCAAGGCACCAAACCGACCAATAATTCAGTAATCGATAACTAAAACTATAAATGTAGCTCTTCTTACTGGGCGATTGCATCAACTTAGATGCTTCTCCTGTGTTCTACTGTGCTGCTTGTATTGTCCCCACATACCGCAGCACGCGACAAGGGCTGGCAGACCATAAATGTAACCGTTTCAGAGAGAAATGCGACCAATGTGACGATCTCGCGTTATATCGATTCGATGGTGAATGACGAAACACGGAGATTTTCTAAGGTTTTTACTACATATTAACACTTTTCACATTTTCTCGTGTTACGTGACAGCCAGTCCTCGGTTCATGCAACATCTTAAGGTCCTAGGTCATGTCCAAGGCACCAAACCGACCAATAATTCAATAATCGATAACTGAAACTATAAATGTAGCTCTTCTTACTGGGCGATTGCATCAACTTAGATGCTTCTCCTGTGTTTTACTGTGCTGCTTGTATTGTCCCCACATAACCCAGCACGCGACAAGGGCTGGCAGACCATAAATGTAACCGTTTCAGAGAGAAATGCGACCAATGTGACGATCTCGCGTTATATCGATTCGATGGTGAATGACGAAACACGGAGATTTTCTAAGGTTTTTACTACATATTAACACTTTTCACATTTTCTCGTGTTACGTGGCTGCCAGTCCTCGGTTCATGCAAAATCTTAAGGTCCTCGGTCATGTCCAAGGCACCAAACCGACCAATAATTCAGTAATCGATAACTAAAACTATAAATGTAGCTCTTCTTACTGGGCGATTGCATCAACTTAGATGCTTCTCCTGTGTTCTACTGTGCTGCTTGTATTGTCCCCACATACCGCAGCACGCGACAAGGGCTGGCAGACCATAAATGTAACCGTTTCAGAGAGAAATGCGACCAATGTGACGATCTCGCGTTATATCGATTCGATGGTGAATGACGAAACACGGAGATTTTCTAAGGTTTTTACTACATATTAACACTTTTCACATTTTCTCGTGTTACGTGGCTGCCAGTCCTCGGTTCATGCAAAATCTTAAGGTCCTCGGTCATGTCCTAGGCACCAAACCGACCAATAATTCAATAATCGATAACTAAAACTATAAATGTAGCTCTCCTTACTGGGCGATTGCATCAACTTAGATGCTTCTCCTGTGTTCTACTGTGCTGCTTGTATTGTCCCCACATACCGCAGCACGCGACAAGGGCTGGCAGACCATAAATGTAACCGTTTCAGAGAGAAATGCGACCAATGTGACGATCTCGCGTTATATCGATTCGATGGTGAATGACGAAACACGGAGATTTTCTAAGGTTTTTACTACATATTAACACTTTTCACATTTTCTCGTGTTACGTGGCTGCCAGTCCTCGGTTCATGCAAAATCTTAAGGTCCTCGGTCATGTCCAAGGCACCAAACCGACCAATAATTCAATAATCGATAACTAAAACTATAAATGTAGCTCTTCTTACTGGGCGATTTCATCAACTTAGATGCTTCTCCTGTGTTCTACTGTGCTGCTTGTATTGTCCCCACATACCGCAGCACGCGACAAGGGCTGGCAGACCATAAATGTAACCGTTTCAGAGAGAAATGCGACCAATGTGACGATCTCGCGTTATATCGATTCGATGGTGAATGACGAAACACGGAGATTTTCTAAGGTTTTTACTACATATTAACACTTTTCACATTTTCTCGTGTTACGTGGCTGCCAGTCCTCGGTTCATGCAAAATCTTAAGGTCCTCGGTCATGTCCAAGGCACCAAACCGACCAATAATTCAATAATCGATAACTAAAACTATAAATGTAGCTCTTCTTACTGGGCGATTGCATCAACTTAGATGCTTCTCCTGTGTTCTACTGTGCTGCTTGTATTGTCCCCACATACCGCAGCACGCGACAAGGGCTGGCAGACCATAAATGTAACCGTTTCAGAGGGAAATGCGACCAATGTGACGATATCGCGTTATATCGATTCGATGGTGAATGACGAAACACGGAGATTTTCTAAGGTTTTTACTACATATTAACACTTTTCACATTTTCTCGTGTTACGTGGCTGCCAGTCCTCGGTTCATGCAAAATCTTAAGGTCCTCGGTCATATCCAAGGCACCAAACCGACCAATAATTCAATAATCGATAACTAAAACTATAAATGTAGCTCTTCTTACTGGGCGATTGCATCAACTTAGATGCTTCTGTGTTCTACTGTGCTGCTTGTATTGTCCCCACATACCGCAGCACGCGACAAGGGCTGGCAGACCATAAATGTAACCGTTTCAGAGGGAAATGCGACCAATGTGACGATATCGCGTTATATCGATTCGATGGTGAATGACGAAACACGGAGATTTTCTAAGGTTTTTACTACATATTAACACTTTTCACATTTTCTCGTGTTACGTGGCTGCCAGTCCTCGGTTCATGCAAAATCTTAAGGTCCTCGGTCATGTCCAAGGCACCAAACCGACCAATAATTCAATAATCGATAACTAAAACTATAAATGTAGCTCTTCTTACTGGGCGATTGCATCAACTTAGATGCTTCTGTGTTCTACTGTGCTGCTTGTATTGTCCCCACATACCGCAGCACGCGACAAGGGCTGGCAGACCATAAATGTAACCGTTTCAGAGAGAAATGCGACCAATGTGACGATCTCGCGTTATATCGATTCGATGGTGAATGACGAAACACGGAGATTTTCTAAGGTTTTTACTACATATTAACACTTTTCACATTTTCTCGTGTTACGTGGCTGCCAGTCCTCGGTTCATGCAAAATCTTAAGGTCCTCGGTCATGTCCAAGGCACCAAACCGACCAATAATTCAATAATCGATAACTAAAACTATAAATGTAGCTCTTCTTACTGGGCGATTCCATCAACTTAGCTGCTTCTCCTGTGTTCTACTGTGCTGCTTGTATTGTCCCCACATACCGCAGCACGCGACAAGGGCTGGCAGACCATAAATGTAACCGTTTCAGAGAGAAATGCGACCAATGTGACGATCTCGCGTTATATCGATTCGATGGTGAATGACGAAACACGGAGATTTTCTAAGGTTTTTACTACATATTAACACTTTTCACATTTTCTCGTGTTACGTGGCTGCCAGTCCTCGGTTCATGCAAAATCTTAAGGTCCTCGGTCATGTCCAAGGCACCAAACCGACCAATAATTCAATAATCGATAACTAAAACTATAAATGTAGCTCTTCTTACTGGGCGATTTCATCAACTTAGATGCTTCTCCTGTGTTCTACTGTGCTGCTTGTATTGTCCCCACATACCGCAGCACGCGACAAGGGCTGGCAGACCATAAATGTAACCGTTTCAGAGAGAAATGCGACCAATGTGACGATCTCGCGTTATATTGATTCGATGGTGAATGACGAAACACGGAGATTTTCTAAGGTTTTTACTACATATTAACACTTTTCACATTTTCTCGTGTTACGTGACAGCCAGTCCTCGGTTCATGCAACATCTTAAGGTCCTAGGTCATGTCCAAGGCACCAAACCGACCAATAATTCAATAATCGATAACTGAAACTATAAATGTAGCTCTTCTTACTGGGCGATTGCATCAACTTAGATGCTTCTCCTGTGTTTTACTGTGCTGCTTGTATTGTCCCCACATAACCCAGCACGCGACAAGGGCTGGCAGACCATAAATGTAACCGTTTCAGAGAGAAATGCGACCAATGTGACGATCTCGCGTTATATCGATTCGATGGTGAATGACGAAACACGGAGATTTTCTAAGGTTTTTACTACATATTAACACTTTTCACATTTTCTCGTGTTACGTGGCTGCCAGTCCTCGGTTCATGCAAAATCTTAAGGTCCTCGGTCATGTCCAAGGCACCAAACCGACCAATAATTCAGTAATCGATAACTAAAACTATAAATGTAGCTCTTCTTACTGGGCGATTGCATCAACTTAGATGCTTCTCCTGTGTTCTACTGTGCTGCTTGTATTGTCCCCACATACCGCAGCACGCGACAAGGGCTGGCAGACCATAAATGTAACCGTTTCAGAGAGAAATGCGACCAATGTGACGATCTCGCGTTATATCGATTCGATGGTGAATGACGAAACACGGAGATTTTCTAAGGTTTTTACTACATATTAACACTTTTCACATTTTCTCGTGTTACGTGACAGCCAGTCCTCGGTTCATGCAACATCTTAAGGTCCTAGGTCATGTCCAAGGCACCAAACCGACCAATAATTCAATAATCGATAACTGAAACTATAAATGTAGCTCTTCTTACTGGGCGATTGCATCAACTTAGATGCTTCTCCTGTGTTTTACTGTGCTGCTTGTATTGTCCCCACATAACCCAGCACGCGACAAGGGCTGGCAGACCATAAATGTAACCGTTTCAGAGAGAAATGCGACCAATGTGACGATCTCGCGTTATATCGATTCGATGGTGAATGACGAAACACGGAGATTTTCTAAGGTTTTTACTACATATTAACACTTTTCACATTTTCTCGTGTTACGTGGCTGCCAGTCCTCGGTTCATGCAAAATCTTAAGGTCCTCGGTCATGTCCAAGGCACCAAACCGACCAATAATTCAGTAATCGATAACTAAAACTATAAATGTAGCTCTTCTTACTGGGCGATTGCATCAACTTAGATGCTTCTCCTGTGTTCTACTGTGCTGCTTGTATTGTCCCCACATACCGCAGCACGCGACAAGGGCTGGCAGACCATAAATGTAACCGTTTCAGAGAGAAATGCGACCAATGTGACGATCTCGCGTTATATCGATTCGATGGTGAATGACGAAACACGGAGATTTTCTAAGGTTTTTACTACATATTAACACTTTTCACATTTTCTCGTGTTACGTGGCTGCCAGTCCTCGGTTCATGCAAAATCTTAAGGTCCTCGGTCATGTCCTAGGCACCAAACCGACCAATAATTCAATAATCGATAACTAAAACTATAAATGTAGCTCTCCTTACTGGGCGATTGCATCAACTTAGATGCTTCTCCTGTGTTCTACTGTGCTGCTTGTATTGTCCCCACATACCGCAGCACGCGACAAGGGCTGGCAGACCATAAATGTAACCGTTTCAGAGAGAAATGCGACCAATGTGACGATCTCGCGTTATATCGATTCGATGGTGAATGACGAAACACGGAGATTTTCTAAGGTTTTTACTACATATTAACACTTTTCACATTTTCTCGTGTTACGTGGCTGCCAGTCCTCGGTTCATGCAAAATCTTAAGGTCCTCGGTCATGTCCAAGGCACCAAACCGACCAATAATTCAATAATCGATAACTAAAACTATAAATGTAGCTCTTCTTACTGGGCGATTTCATCAACTTAGATGCTTCTCCTGTGTTCTACTGTGCTGCTTGTATTGTCCCCACATACCGCAGCACGCGACAAGGGCTGGCAGACCATAAATGTAACCGTTTCAGAGAGAAATGCGACCAATGTGACGATCTCGCGTTATATCGATTCGATGGTGAATGACGAAACACGGAGATTTTCTAAGGTTTTTACTACATATTAACACTTTTCACATTTTCTCGTGTTACGTGACAGCCAGTCCTCGGTTCATGCAACATCTTAAGGTCCTAGGTCATGTCCAAGGCACCAAACCGACCAATAATTCAATAATCGATAACTAAAACTATAAATGTAGCTCTTCTTACTGGGCGATTGCATCAACTTAGATGCTTCTCCTGTGTTCTACTGTGCTGCTTGTATTGTCCCCACATAACCCAGCACGCGACAAGGGCTGGCAGACCATAAATGTAACCGTTTCAGAGAGAAATGCGACCAATGTGACGATCTCGCGTTATATCGATTCGATGGTGAATGACGAAACACGGAGATTTTCTAAGGTTTTTACTACATATTAACACTTTTCACATTTTCTCGTGTTACGTGGCTGCCAGTCCTCGGTTCATGCAAAATCTTAAGGTCCTCGGTCATGTCCAAGGCACCAAACCGACCAATAATTCAGTAATCGATAACTAAAACTATAAATGTAGCTCTTCTTACTGGGCGATTGCATCAACTTAGATGCTTCTCCTTTGTTCTACTGTGCTGCTTGTATTGTCCCCACATACCGCAGCACGCGACAAGGGCTGGCAGACCATAAATGTAACCGTTTCAGAGAGAAATGCGACCAATGTGACGATCTCGCGTTATATCGATTCGATGGTGAATGACGAAACACGGAGATTTTCTAAGGTTCTTACTACATATTAACACTTTTCACATTTTCTCGTGTTACGTGGCTGCCAGTCCTCGGTTCATGCAAAATCTTAAGGTCCTCGGTCATGTCCAAGGCACCAAACCGACCAATAATTCAATAATCGATAACTAAAACTATAAATGTAGCTCTTCTTACTGGGCGATTGCATCAACTTAGCTGCTTCTCCTGTGTTCTACTGTGCTGCTTGTATTGTCCCCACATACCGCAGCACGCGACAAGGGCTGGCAGACCATAAATGTAACCGTTTCAGAGAGAAATGCGACCAATGTGACGATCTCGCGTTATATCGATTCGATGGTGAATGACGAAACACGGAGATTTTCTAAGGTTTTTACTACATATTAACACTTTTCACATTTTCTCGTGTTACGTGGCTGCCAGTCCTCGGTTCATGCAAAATCTTAAGGTCCTCGGTCATGTCCAAGGCACCAAACCGACCAATAATTCAATAATCGATAACTAAAACTATAAATGTAGCTCTTCTTACTGGGCGATTGCATCAACTTAGCTGCTTCTCCTGTGTTCTACTGTGCTGCTTGTATTGTCCCCACATACCGCAGCACGCGACAAGGGCTGGCAGACCATAAATGTAACCGTTTCAGAGAGAAATGCGACCAATGTGACGATCTCGCGTTATATCGATTCGATGGTGAATGACGAAACACGGAGATTTTCTAAGGTTTTTACTACATATTAACACTTTTCACATTTTCTCGTGTTACGTGGCTGCCAGTCCTCGGTTCATGCAAAATCTTAAGGTCCTCGGTCATGTCCAAGGCACCAAACCGACCAATAATTCAATAATCGATAACTAAAACTATAAATGTAGCTCTTCTTACTGGGCGATTCCATCAACTTAGCTGCTTCTCCTGTGTTCTACTGTGCTGCTTGTATTGTCCCCACATACCGCAGCACGCGACAAGGGCTGGCAGACCATAAATGTAACCGTTTCAGAGAGAAATGCGACCAATGTGACGATCTCGCGTTATATCGATTCGATGGTGAATGACGAAACACGGAGATTTTCTAAGGTTTTTACTACATATTAACACTTTTCACATTTTCTCGTGTTACGTGGCTGCCAGTCCTCGGTTCATGCAAAATCTTAAGGTCCTCGGTCATGTCCAAGGCACCAAACCGACCAATAATTCAATAATCGATAACTAAAACTATAAATGTAGCTCTCCTTACTGGGCGATTTCATCAACTTAGATGCTTCTCCTGTGTTCTACTGTGCTGCTTGTATTGTCCCCACATACCGCAGCACGCGACAAGGGCTGGCAGACCATAAATGTAACCGTTTCAGAGAGAAATGCGACCAATGTGACGATCTCGCGTTATATCGATTCGATGGTGAATGACGAAACACGGAGATTTTCTAAGGTTTTTACTACATATTAACACTTTTCACATTTTCTCGTGTTACGTGACAGCCAGTCCTCGGTTCATGCAACATCTTAAGGTCCTAGGTCATGTCCAAGGCACCAAACCGACCAATAATTCAATAATCGATAACTAAAACTATAAATGTAGCTCTTCTTACTGGGCGATTGCATCAACTTAGATGCTTCTCCTGTGTTCTACTGTGCTGCTTGTATTGTCCCCACATAACCCAGCACGCGACAAGGGCTGGCAGACCATAAATGTAACCGTTTCAGAGAGAAATGCGACCAATGTGACGATCTCGCGTTATATCGATTCGATGGTGAATGACGAAACACGGAGATTTTCTAAGGTTTTTACTA
The DNA here is from genome assembly GCF_023898315.1 of Schistocerca nitens. NCBI lineage: Eukaryota > Metazoa > Arthropoda > Insecta > Orthoptera > Acrididae > Schistocerca > Schistocerca nitens. The sequence continues at coordinate 67,325,958 of NC_064625.1, forward strand.
CATATTAACACTTTTCACATTTTCTCGTGTTACGTGGCTGCCAGTCCTCGGTTCATGCAAAATCTTAAGGTCCTCGGTCATGTCCAAGGCACCAAACCGACCAATAATTCAGTAATCGATAACTAAAACTATAAATGTAGCTCTTCTTACTGGGCGATTGCATCAACTTAGATGCTTCTCCTGTGTTCTACTGTGCTGCTTGTATTGTCCCCACATACCGCAGCACGCGACAAGGGCTGGCAGACCATAAATGTAACCGTTTCAGAGAGAAATGCGACCAATGTGACGATCTCGCGTTATATCGATTCGATGGTGAATGACGAAACACGGAGATTTTCTAAGGTTCTTACTACATATTAACACTTTTCACATTTTCTCGTGTTACGTGGCTGCCAGTCCTCGGTTCATGCAAAATCTTAAGGTCCTCGGTCATGTCCAAGGCACCAAACCGACCAATAATTCAATAATCGATAACTAAAACTATAAATGTAGCTCTTCTTACTGGGCGATTGCATCAACTTAGCTGCTTCTCCTGTGTTCTACTGTGCTGCTTGTATTGTCCCCACATACCGCAGCACGCGACAAGGGCTGGCAGACCATAAATGTAACCGTTTCAGAGAGAAATGCGACCAATGTGACGATCTCGCGTTATATCGATTCGATGGTGAATGACGAAACACGGAGATTTTCTAAGGTTTTTACTACATATTAACACTTGTCACATTTTCTCGTGTTACGTGGCTGCCAGTCCTCGGTTCATGCAAAATCTTAAGGTCCTCGGTCATGTCCAAGGCACCAAACCGACCAATAATTCAATAATCGATAGCTAAAACTATAAATGTAGCTCTCCTTACTGGGCGATTGCATCAACTTAGATGCTTCTCCTGTGTTCTACTGTGCTGCTTGTATTGTCCCCACATACCGCAGCACGCGACAAGAGCTGGCAGACCATAAATGTAACCGTTTCAGAGAGAAATGCGACCAATGTGACGATCTCGCGTTATATCGATTCGATGGTGAATGACGAAACACGGAGATTTTCTAAGGTTGTTACTACATATTAACACTTGTCACATTTTCTCGTGTTACGTGGCTGCCAGTCCTCGGTTCATGCAAAATCTTAAGGTCCTCGGTCATGTCCAAGGCACCAAACCGACCAATAATTCAATAATCGATAACTAAAACTATAAATGTAGCTCCTCTTACTGGGCGATTGCATCAACTTAGTTGCTTCTCCTGTGTTCTACTGTGCTGCTTGTATTGTCCCCACATACCGCAGCACGCGACAAGGGCTGGCAGACCATAAATGTAACCGTTTCAGAGAGAAATGCGACCAATGTGACGATCTCACTTTATATCGATTCGATGGTGCATGACGAAACACGGAGATTTTCTAAGGTTTTTACTACATATTAACACTTTTCACATTTTCTCGTGTTACGTGGCTGCCAGTCCTCGGTTCATGCAAAATCTTAAGGTCCTCGGTCATGTCCAAGGCACCAATCCGACCAATAATTCAATAATCGATAACTAAAACTATAAATGTAGCTCTTCTTACTGGGCGATTGCATCAATTTAGATGCTTCTCCTGTGTTCTACTGTGCTGCTTGTATTGTCCCCACATACCGCAGCACGCGACAAGGGCTGGCAGACCTTAAATGTAACCGTTTCAGAGAGAAATGCGACCAATGTGACGATCTCGCGTTATATCGATTAGATCGTGAATGACGAAACACGGAGATTTTCTAAGGATTTTACTACATATTAACACTTTTCACATTTTCTCGTGTTACGTGGCTGCCAGTCCTCGGTTCATATAAAATATTAAGGTCCTCGGTCATGTCCAAGGCACCAAACCGACCAATAATTCGATAATCGATAACTAAAACTATAAATGTAGCTCTTCTTACTGGGCGATTGCATCAACTAAGATGCTTCTCCTGTGTTCTACTGTGCTGCTTGTATTGTCCCCACATAACCCAGCACGCGACAAGGGCTGGCAGACCATAAATGTAACCGTTTCAGAGAGAAATGCGACCAACGTGACGATCTCACGTTATATCGATTCGATGGTGAATGACGAAACACGGAGATTTTCTAAGGTTTTTACTACATATTAACACTTTTCACATTTTCTCGTGTTACGTGGGTACCAGTCCTCGGTCCATGTAAAATCTTAAGGTCCTCGGTCATGTCCAAGGCACCAAACCGACCAATAATTCAATAATCGATAACTAAAACTATAAATGTAGCTCTTCTTACTGGGCGATTGCATCAACTTAGATGCTTCTCCTGTGTTCTACTGTGCTGCTTGTATTGTCCCCACATAACCCAGCACGCGACAAGGGCTGGCAGACCATAAATGTAACCGTTTCAGAGAGAAATGCGACCAATGTGACGATCTCGCGTTATATCGATTCGATGGTGAATGACGAAACACGGAGATTTTCTAAGGTTTTTACTACATATTAACACTTTTCACATTTTCTCGTGTTACGTGGCTGCCAGTCCTCGGTTCATGCAAAATCTTAAGGTCCTCGGTCATGCCCAAGGCACCAAACCGACCAATAATTCAATAATCGATAACTAAAACTATAAATGTAGCTCTTCTTACTGGGCGATTGCATCAACTTAGATGCTTCTCCTGTGTTCTACTGTGCTGCTTGTATTGTCCCCACATACCGCAGCACGCGACAAGGGCTGGCAGACCATAAATGTAACCGTTTCAGAGAGAAATGCGACCAATGTGACGATCTCGCGTTATATCGATTCGATGGTGAATGACGAAACACGGAGATTTTCTAAGGTTTTTACTACATATTAACACTTTTCACATTTTCTCGTGTTACGTGGGTACCAGTCCTCGGTTCATGCAAAATCTTAAGGTCCTAGGTCATGTCCAAGGCACCAAACCGACCAATAATTCAGTAATCGATAACTAAAACTATAAATGTAGCTCTTCTTACTGGGCGATTGCATCAACTTAGATGCTTCTCCTGTGTTCTACTGTGCTGCTTGTATTGTCCCCACATACCGCAGCACGCGACAAGGGCTGGCAGACCATAAATTTAACCGTTTCAGAGAGAAATGCGACCAATGTGACGATCTCGCGTTATATCGATTCGATGGTGAATGACGAAACACGGAGATTTTCTAAGGTTTTTACTACATATTAACACTTTTCACATTTTCTCGTGTTACGTGGCTGCCAGTTCTCGGTTCATGCAAAATCTTAAGGTCCTCGGTCATGTCCAAGGCACCAAACCGACCAATAATTCAATAATCGATAACTAAACCATAAATGTAGCTCTTCTTACTGGGCGATTGCATCAACTTAGATGCTTCTCCTGTGTTCTACTGGGCTGCTTGTATTGTCCCCACATACCGCAGCACGCGACAAGGGCTGGCAGACCATAAATGTAACCGTTTCAGAGAGAAATGCGACCAATGTGACGATCTCGCGTTATATCGATTCGATGGTGAATGACGAAACACGGAGATTTTCTAAGGTTTTTACTACATATTAACACTTTTCACATTTTCTCGTGTTACGTGGCTGCCAGTCCTCGGTTCATGCAAAATCTTAAGGTCCTCGGTCATGTCCAAGGCACCAAACCGACCAATAATTCAATAATCGATAACTAAAACTATAAATGTAGCTCTTCTTACTGGGCGATTGCATCAACTTAGATGCTTCTCCTGTGTTCTACTGTGAGCTTGTATTGTCCCCACATACCGCAGCACGCGACAAGGGCTGGCATACCATAAATGTAACCGTTTCAGAGAGAAATGCGACCAATGTGACGATCTCGCGTTATATCGATTCGATGGTGAATGACGAAACACGGAGATTTTCTAAGGTTTTTACTACATATTAACACTTTTCACATTTTCTCGTGTTACGTGGCTGCCAGTCCTCGGTTCATGCAAAATCTTAAGGTCCTCGGTCATGTCCAAGGCACCAAACCGACCAATAATTCAATAATCGGTAACTAAAACTATAAATGTAGCTCTTCTTACTGGGCGATTGCATCAACTTAGATGCTTCTCCTGTTTTCTACTGTGCTGCTTGTATTGTCCCCACATACCGCAGCACGCGACAAGGGCTGGCAGACCATAAATGCAACCGTTTCAGAGAGAAATGCGACCAATGTGACGATCTCGCGTTATATCGATTCGATGGTGAATGACGAAACACGGAGTTTTTCTAAGGTTTTTACTACATATTAACACTTATCACATTTTCTCGTGTTACGTGGCTGCCAGTCCTCGGTTCATGCAAAATCTTAAGGTCCTCGGTCATGTCCAAGGCACCAAACCGACCAATAATTCTATAATCGATAGCTAAAACTATAAATGTAGCTCTCCTTACTGGACGATTGCATCAACTTAGATGCTTCTCCTGTGTTCTACTGTGCTGCTTGTATTGTCCCCACATACCGCAGCACGCGACAAGAGCTGGCAGACCATAAATGTAACCGTTTCAGAGAGAAATGCGACCAATGTGACGATCTCGCGTTATATCGATTCGATGGTGAATGACGAAACACGGAGATTTTCTAAGGTTTTTACTACATATTAACACTTGTCACATTTTCTCGTGTTACGTGGCTGCCAGTCCTCGGTTCATGCAAAATCTTAAGGTCCTCGGTCATGTCCAAGGCACCAAACCGACCAATAATTCAATAATCGATAACTAAAACTATAATTGTAGCTCTTCTTACTGGGCGATTGCATCAACTTAGATGCTTCTCCTGTGTTCTACTGTGCTGCTTGTATTGTCCCCACATACCGCAGCACGCGACAAGGGCTGGCAGACCATAAATGTAACCGTTTCAGAGAGAAATGCGACCAATGTGACGATCTCACGTTATATCGATTCGATGGTGAATGACGAAACACGGAGATTTTCTAAGGTTTTTACTACATATTAACACTTTTCACATTTTCTCGTGTTACGTGGCTGCCAGTCCTCGGTTCATGCAAAATCTTAAGGTCCTCGGTCATGTCCAAGGCACCAAACCGACCAATAATTCAATAATCGATAACTAAAACTATAAATGTAGCTCTTCTTACTGGGCGATTGCATCAATTTAGGTGCTTCTCCTGTGTTCTACTGTGCTGCTTGTATTGTCCCCACATACCGCAGCACGCGACAAGAGCTGGCAGACCATAAATGTAAACGTTTCAGAGAGAAATGCGACCAATGTGACGATCTCGCGTTATATCGATTCGATGGTGAATGACGAAACACGGAGATTTTCTAAGGTTTTTACTACATATTAACACTTGTCACATTTTCTCGTGTTACGTGGCTGCCAGTCCTCGGTTCATGCAAAATCTTAAGGTCCTCGGTCATGTCCAAGGCACCAAACCGACCAATAATTCAATAATCGATAACTAAAACTATAATTGTAGCTCTTCTTACTGGGCGATTGCATCAACTTAGATGCTTCTCCTGTGTTCTACTGTGCTGCTTGTATTGTCCCCACATACCGCAGCACGCGACAAGGGCTGGCAGACCATAAATGTAACCGTTTCAGAGAGAAATGCGACCAATGTGACGATCTCACGTTATATCGATTCGATGGTGAATGACGAAACACGGAGATTTTCTAAGGTTTTTACTACATATTAACACTTTTCACATTTTCTCGTGTTACGTGGCTGCCAGTCCTCGGTTCATGCAAAATCTTAAGGTCCTCGGTCATGTCCAAGGCACCAAACCGACCAATAATTCAATAATCGATAACTAAAACTATAAATGTAGCTCTTCTTACTGGGCGATTGCATCAATTTAGATGCTTCTCCTGTGTTCTACTGTGCTGCTTGTATTGTCCCCACATACCGCAGCACGCGACAAGGGCTGGCAGACCATAAATGGAACCGTTTCAGAGAGAAATGCGACCAATGTGACGATCTCGTGTTATATCGATTCGATCGTGAATGACGAAACACGGAGATTTTCTAAGGATTTTACTACATATTAACACTTTTCACATTTTCTCGTGTTACGTGGCTGCCAGTCCTCGGTTCATATAAAATATTAAGGTCCTCGGTCATGTCCAAGGCACCAAACCGACCAATAATTCGATAATCGATAACTAAAACTATAAATGTAGCTCTTCTTACTGGGCGATTGCATCAACTAAGATGCTTCTCCTGTGTTCTACTGTGCTGCTTGTATTGTCCCCACATAACCCAGCACGCGACAAGGGCTGGCAGACCATAAATGTAACCGTTTCAGAGAGAAATGCGACCAACGTGACGATCTCACGTTATATCGATTCGATGGTGAATGACGAAACACGGAGATTTTCTAAGGTTTTTACTACATATTAACACTTTTCACATTTTCTCGTGTTACGTGGCTGCCAGTCCTCGGTCCATGTAAAATCTTAAGGTCCTCGGTCATGTCAAAGGCACCAAACCGACCAATAATTCAATAATCGATAACTAAAACTATAAATGTAGCTCTTCTTACTGGGCGATTGCATCAACTTAGATGCTTCTCCTGTGTTCTACTGTGCTGCTTGTATTGTCCCCACATAACCCAGCACGCGACAAGGGCTGGCAGACCATAAATGTAACCGTTTCAGAGAGAAATGCGACCAATGTGACGATCTCGCGTTATATCGATTCGATGGTGAATGACGAATCACGGAGATTTTCTAAGGTTTTTACTACATATCAACACTTTTCACATTTTCTCGTGTTACGTGGCTGCCAGTCCTCGGTTCATGCAAAATCTTAAGGTCCTAAGTCATGTCCAAGGCATCAAACCGACCAATAATTCAATAATCGATAACTAAAACTATAAATGTAGCTCTTCTTACTGGGCGATTGCATCAACTTAGATGCTTCTCCTGTGTTCTACTGTGCTGCTTGTATTGTCCCCACATACCGCAGCACGCGACAAGGGCTGGCAGACCATAAATGTAACCGTTTCAGAGAGAAATGCGACCAATGTGACGATCTCGCGTTATATCGATTCGATGGTGAATGACGAAACACGGAGATTTTCTAAGGTTTTTACTACATATTAACACTTTTCACATTTTCTCGTGTTACGTGGCTGCCAGTCCTCGGTTCATGCAAAATCTTAAGGTCCTAGGTCATGTCCAAGGCACCAAACCGACCAATAATTCAGTAATCGATAACTAAATCTATAAATGTAGCTCTTCCTACTGGGCGATTGCATCAACTTAGATGCTTCTCCTGTGTTCTACTGTGCTGCTTGTATTGTCCCCACATACCGCAGCACGCGACAAGGGCTGGCAGACCATAAATTTAACCGTTTCAGAGAGAAATGCGACCAATGTGACGATCTCGCGTTATATCGATTCGATGGTGAATGACGAAACACGGAGATTTTCTAAGGTTTTTACTACATATTAACACTTTTCACATTTTCTCGTGTTACGTGGCTGCCAGTCCTCGGTTCATGCAAAATCTTAAGGTCCTCGGTCATGTCCAAGGCACCAAACCGACCAATAATTCAATAATCGATAACTAAAACTATAAATGTAGCTCTTCTTACTGGGCGATTGCATCAACTTAGATGCTTCTCCTGTGTTCTACTGGGCTGCTTGTATTGTCCCCACATACCGCAGCACGCGACAAGGGCTGGCAGACCATAAATGTAACCGTTTCAGAGAGAAATGCGACCAATGTGACGATCTCGCGTTATATCGATTCCATGGTGAATGACGAAACACGGAGATTTTCTAAGGTTTTTACTACATATTAACACTTTTCACATTTTCTCGTGTTACGTGGCTGCCAGTCCTCGGTTCATGCAAAATCTTAAGGTCCTCGGTCATGTCCAAGGCACCAAACCGACCAATAATTCAATAATCAATAACTAAAACTATAAATGTAGCTCTCCTTACTGGGCGATTGCATCAACTTAGATGCTTCTCCTGTGTTCTACTGTGCTGCTTGTATTGTCCCCACATACCGCATCACGCGACAAGGGCTGGCAGACCATAAATGTAACCGTTTCAGAGAGAAATGCGACCAATGTGACGATCTCGCGTTATATCGATTCGATGGTGAATGACGAAACACGGAGATTTTCTAAGGTTTTTACTACATATTAACACTTTTCACATTTTCTCGTGTTACGTGGCTGCCAGTCCTCGGTTCATGCAAAATCTTAAGGTCCTAGGTCATGTCCAAGGCACCAAACCGACCAATAATTCAATAATCGATAACTAAAACTATAAATGTAGCTCTTCTTACTGGGCGATTGAATCAACTTAGATGCTTCTCCTGTGTTCTACTGTGAGCTTGTATTGTCCCCACATACCGCAGCACGCGACAAGGGCTGACAGACCATAAATGTAACCGTTTCAGAGAGAAATGCGACCAATGTGACGACCTCGCGTTATATCGATTCGATGGTGAATGACGAAACACGGAGATTTTCTAAGGTTTTTACTACATATTAACACTTTTCACATTTTCTCGTGTTACGTGGCTGCCAGTCCTCGGTTCATGCTAAATCTTAAGGTCCTCGGTCATGTCCAAGGCACCAAACCGACCAATAATTCAATAATCGGTAACTAAAACTATAAATGTAGCTCTTCTTACTGGGCGATTGCATCAACTTAGATGCTTCTCCTGTTTTCTACTGTGCTGCTTGTATTGTCCCCACATACCGCAGCACGCGACAAGGGCTGGCAGACCATAAATGCAACCGTTTCAGAGAGAAATGCGACCAATGTGACGATCTCGCGTTATATCGATTCGATGGTGAATGACGAAACACGGAGTTTTTCTAAGGTTTTTACTACATATTAACACTTTTCACATTTTCTCGTGTTACGTGGCTGTCAGTCCTCGGTTCATGCAAAATCTTAAGGTCCTAGGTCATGTCCAAGGCACCAAACCGACCAATAATTCAATTATCGATAACTAAAACTATAAATGTAGCTCTTCTTACTGGGCGATTGCATCAACTTAGATGCTTCTCCTGTGTTCTACTGTGCTGCTTGTATTGTCCCCACATACCGCAGCACGCGACAAGGGCTGGCAGACCATAAATGTAACCGTTTCAGAGAGAAATGCGACCAATGTGACGATCTCGTGTTATATCGATTCGATGGTGAATGACGAAACATGGAGATTTTCTAAGGTTTTTACTACATATTAACACTTTTCACATTTTCTCGTGTTACGTGGTTGCCAGTCCTCGGTTCATGCAAAATCTTAAGGTCCTCGGTCATGTCCAAGGCACCAAACCGACCAATAATTCAATAATCGATAACTAAAACTATAAATGTAGCTCTCCTTACTGGGCGATTGCATCAACTTAGATGCTTCTCCTGTGTTCTACTGTGCTGCTTGTATTGTCCCCACATACCGCATCACGCGACAAGGGCTGGCAGACCATAAATGTAACCGTTTCAGAGAGAAATGCGACCAATGTGACGATCTCGCGTTATATCGATTCGATGGTGAATGACGAAACACGGAGATTTTCTAAGGTTTTTACTACATATTAACACTTTTCACATTTTCTCGTGTTACGTGGCTGCCAGTCCTCGGTTCATGCAAAATCTTAAGGTCCTAGGTCATGTCCAAGGCACCAAACCGACCAATAATTCAATAATCGATAACTAAAACTATAAATGTAGCTCTTCTTACTGGGCGATTGCATCAACTTAGATGCTTCTCCTGTGTTCTACTGTGAGCTTGTATTGTCCCCACATACCGCAGCACGCGACAAGGGCTGGCAGACCATAAATGTAACCGTTTCAGAGAGAAATGCGACCAATGTGACGACCTCGCGTTATATCGATTCGATGGTGAATGACGAAACACGGAGATTTTCTAAGGTTTTTACTACATATTAACACTTTTCACATTTTCTCGTGTTACGTGGCTGCCAGTCCTCGGTTCATGCTAAATCTTAAGGTCCTCGGTCATGTCCAAGGCATCAAACCGACCAATAATTCAATAATCGGTAACTAAAACTATAAATGTAGCTCTCCTTACTGGGCGATTGCATCAACTTAGATGCTTCTCCTGTTTTCTACTGTGCTGCTTGTATTGTCCCCACATACCGCAGCACGCGACAAGGGCTGGCAGACCATAAATGCAACCGTTTCAGAGAGAAATGCGACCAATGTGACGATCTCGCGTTATATCGACTCGATGGTGAATGACGAAACACGGAGTTTTTCTAAGGTTTTTACTACATATTAACACTTTTCACATTTTCTCGTGTTACGTGGCTGTCAGTCCTCGGTTCATGCAAAATCTTAAGGTCCTAGGTCATGTCCAAGGCACCAAACCGACCAATAATTCAATAATCGATAACTAAAACTATAAATGTAGCTCTTCTTACTGGGCGATTGCATCAACTTAGATGCTTCTCCTGTGTTCTACTGTGCTGCTTGTATTGTCCCCACATACCGCAGCACGCGACAAGGGCTGGCAGACCATAAATGTAACCGTTTCAGAGAGAAATGCGACCAATGTGACGATCTCGCGTTATATCGATTCGATGGTGAATGACGAAACATGGAGATTTTCTAAGGTTTTTACTACATATTAACACTTTTCACATTTTCTCGTGTTACGTGGCTGCCAGTCCTCGGTTCATGCAAAATCTTAAGGTCCTCGGTCATGTCCAAGGCACCAAACCGACCAATAATTCAATAATCGATAACTAAAACTATAAATGTAGCTCTTCTTACTGGGCGATTGCATCAACTTAGATGCTTCTCCTGTGTTCTACTGTGCTGCTTGTATTGTCCCCACATACCGCATCACGCGACAAGGGCTGGCAGACCATAAATGTAACCGTTTCAGAGAGAAATGCGACCAATGTGACGATCTCGCGTTATATCGATTCGATGGTGAATGACGAAACACGGAGATTTTCTAAGGTTTTTACTACATATTAACACTTTTCACATTTTCTCGTGTTACGTGGCTGCCAGTCCTCGGTTGATGCAAAATCTTAAGGTCCTAGGTCATGTCCAAGGCACCAAACCGACCAATAATTCAATAATCGATAACTAAAACTATAAATGTAGCTCTTCTTACTGGGCGAATGCATCAACTTAGATGCTTGTCCTGTGTTCTACTGTGCTGCTTGTATTGTCCCCACATAACCCAGCACGCGACAAGGGCTGGCAGACTATAAATGTAACCGTTTCAGAGAGAAATGCGACCAATGTGACGATCTCGCGTTATATCGATTCGATGGTGAATGACGAAACACGGAGATTTTCTAAGGTTTTTACTACATATTAACACTTTTCACATTTTCTCGTGTTACGTGGCTGCCAGCCCTCGGTTCATGCAAAATCTTAAGGTCCTCGGTCATGTGCAAGGCACCAAACCGACCAATAATTCAATAATCGATAACTAAAACTATAAATGTAGCTCTTCTTACTGGGCGATTGCATCAACTTAGATGCTTCTCCTGTGTTCTACTGTGCTGCTTGTATTGTCCCCACATACCGCAGCACGCGACAAGGGCTGGCAGACCATAAATGTAACCGTTTCAGAGAGAAATGCGACCAATGTGACGACCTCGCGTTATATCGATTCGATGGTGAATGACGAAACACGGAGATTTTCTAAGGTTTTTACTACATATTTACACTTTTCACATTTTCTCGTGTTACGTGGCTGCCAGTCCTCGGTTCATGCAAAATCTTAAGGTCCTCGGTCATGTGCAAGGCACCAAACCGACCAATAATTCAATAATCGATAACTAAAACTATAAATGTAGCTCTTCTTACTGGGCGATTGCATCAACTTAGATGCTTCTCCTGTGTTCTACTGTGCTGCTTGTATTGTCCCCACATACCGCAGCACGCGACAAGGGCTGGCAGACCATAAATGTAACCGTTTCAGAGAGAAATGCGACCAATGTGACGATCTCGCGTTATATCGATTCGATGGTGAATGACGAAACACGGAGATTTTCTAAGGTTTTTACTACATATTAACACTTTTCACATTTTCTCGTGTTACGTGGCTGCCAGTCCTCGGTTCATGCAAAATCTTAAGGTCCTCGGTCATGTCCAAGGCACCAAACGGACCAATAATTAAGTAATCGATAACTAAAACTATAAATGTAGCTCTTCTTACTGGGCGATTGCATCAACTTAGATGCTTCTCCTGTGTTCTACTGTGCTGCTTGTATTGTCCCCACATAACCCAGCACGCGACAAGGGCTGGCAGACCATAAATGTAACCGTTTCAGAGAGAAATGCGACCAATGTGACGATCTCGCGTTATATCGATTCGATGGTGAATGACGAAACACGGAGATTTTCTATGGTTTTTACTACATATTAACACTTTTCACATTTTCTCGTGTTACGTGGCTGCCAGTCCTCGGTTCATGCAAAATCTTAAGGTCCTCGGTCATGTCCAAGGCACCAAACCGACCAATAATTCAATAATCGATAACTAAAACTATAAATGTAGCTCTTCTTACTGGGCGATTGCATCAACTTAGATGCTTCTCCTGTGTTCTACTGTGCTGCTTGTATTGTCCCCACATACCGCAGCACGCGACAATGGCTGGCAGACCATAAATGTAACCGTTTCAGAGAGAAATGCGACCAATGTGACGATCTCGCGTTATATCGATTCGATGGTGAATGACGAAACACGCAGATTTTCTAAGGTTTTTACTACATATTAACACTTTTCACATTTTCTCGTGTTACGTGGGTACCAGTCCTCGGTTCATGCAAAATCTTAAGGTCCTCGGTCATGTCCAAGGCACCAAACCACCCAATAATTCAATAATCGATAGCTAAAACTATAAATGTAGCTCTTTTTACTGGGCGATTGCATCAACTTAGATGCTTCTCCTGTGTTCTACTGTGCTGCTTGTATTGTCCCCACATACCGCAGCACGCGACAAGGGCTGGCAGACCATAAAAGTAACCGTTTCACAGAGAAATGCGACCAATGTGACGATCTCGCGTTATATCGATTCGATGGTGAATGACGAAACATGGAGATTTTCTAAGGTTTTTACTACATATTAACACTTTTCACATTTTCTCGTGTTACGTGGCTGCCAGTCCTCGGTTCATGCAAAATCTTAAGGTCCTCGGTCATATCCAAGGCACCAAACCGACCAATAATTCAATAATCGATAACTGAAACTATAAATGTAGCTCTTCTTACTGGGCGATTGCATCAACTTAGATGCTTCTCCTGTGTTCTACTGTGCTGCTTGTATTGTCCCCACATACCGCAGCACGCGACAAGGGCTGGCAGACCATAAATGTAACCGTTTCAGAGAGAAATGCGACCAATGTGACGATCTCGCGTTATATCGATTCGATGGTGAATGACGAAACACGGAGATTTTCTAAGGTTTTTACTACATATTAACACTTTTCACATTTTCTCGTGTTACGTGGCTGCCAGTCCTCTGTTCATGCAACATCTTAAGGTCCTCGGTCATGTCCAAGGCACCAAACCGACCAATAATTCAGTAATCGATAACTAAAACTATAAATGTAGCTCTTCTTACTGGGCGATTGCATCAACTTAGATGCTTCTCATGTGTTCTACTGTGCTGCTTGTATTGTCCCCACATAACCCAGCACGCGACAAGGGCTGGCAGACCATAAATGTAACCGTTTCAGAGAGAAATGCGACCAATGTGACGATCTCGCGTTATATCGATTCGATGGTGAATGACGAAACACGGAGATTTTCTAAGGTTTTTACTACATATTAACACTTTTCACATTGTCTCGTGTTACGTGGCTGCCAGTCCTCGGTTCATGCAAAATCTTAAGGTCCTCGGTCATGTCCAAGGCACCAAACCGACCAATAATTCAATAATCGATAGCTAAAACTATAAATGTAGCTCTTCTTACTGGGCGATTGCATCAACTTAGATGCTTCTCCTGTGTTCTACTGTGCTGCTTGTATTGTCCCCACATACCGCAGCACGCGACAAGGGCTGGCAGACCATAAATGTAACAGTTTCAGAGAGAAATGCGACCAATGTGACGATCTCGCGTTATATCGATTCGATGGTGAATGACGAAACACGGAGATTTTCTAAGGTTTTTACTACATATTAACACTTTTCACATTTTCTCGTGTTACGTGGCTGCCAGTCCTCGGTTCATGCTAAATCTTAAGGTCCTCGGTCATGTCCAAGGCACCAAACCGACCAATAATTCAATAATCGATAGCTAAAACTATAAATGTAGCTCTTCTTACTGGGCGATTGCATCAACTTAGATGCTTCTCCTGTGTTCTACTGTGCTGCTTGTATTGTCCCCACATACCGCAGCACGCGACAAGGGCTGGCAGACCATAAATGTAACCGTTTCAGAGAGAAATGCCACCAATGTGACGATCTCGCGTTATATCGATTCGATGGTGAATGACGAAACACGGAGATTTTCTAAGGTTTTTACTACATATTAACACTTTTCACATTTTCTCGTGTTACGTGGCTGCCAGTCCTCGGTTCATGCAAAATCTTAAGGTCCTCGGTCATGTCCAAGGCACCAAACCGACCAATAATTCAATAATCGATAACTAAAACTATAAATGTAGCTCTTCTTACTGGGCGATTGCATCAACTTAGATGCTTCTCCTGTGTTCTACTGTGAGCTTGTATTGTCCCCACATACCGCAGCACGCGACATGGGCTGGCAGACCATAAATGTAACCGTTTCGGAGAGAAATGCGACCAATGTGACGATCTCGCGTTATATCGATTCGATGGTGAATGACGAAACACGGAGATTTTCTAAGGTTTTTACTACATATTAACACTTTTCACATTTTCTCGTGTTACGTGGCTGCCAGTCCTCGGTTCATGCAAAATCTTAAGGTCCTCGGTCATGTCCAAGGCACCAAACCGACCAATAATTCAATAATCGATAACTAAAACTATAAATGTAGCTCTTCTTACTGGGCGATTGCATCAACTTAGATGCTTCTCCTGTGTTCTACTGTGCTGCTTGTATTGTCCCCACATAACCCAGCACGCGACAAGGGCTGGCAGACCATAAATGTAACCGTTTCAGAGAGAAATGCGACCAATGTGATGATCTCGCGTTATATCGATTCGATGGTGAATGACGAAACACGGAGATTTTCTAAGGTTTTTACTACATATTAACACTTTTCACATTTTCTCGTGTTACGTGGCTGCCAGTCCTCGGTTCATGCAAAATCTTAAGGTCCTCGGTCATGTCCAAGGCACCAAACCGACCAATATTCAGTAATCGATAACTAAAACTATAAATGTAGCTCTTCTTACTGGGCGATTGCATCAACTTAGATGCTTCTCCTGTGTTCTACTGTGCTGCTTGTATTGTCCCCAAATACCGCAGCACGCGACAAGGGCTGGCAGACCATAAATGTAACCGTTTCAGAGAGAAATGCGACCAATGTGACGATCTCGCGTTATATCGATTCGGTGGTGAATGACGAAACACGGGGATTTTCTAAGGTTTTTACTACATATTAACACTTTTCACATTTTCTCGTGTTACGGGGCTGCCAGTCCTCGGTTCATGCAAAATCTTAAGGTCCTCGGTCATGTCCAAGGCACCAAACCGACCAATAATTGAGTAATCGATAACTAAAACTATAAATGTAGCTCTTCTTACTGGGCGATTGCATCAACTTAGATGCTTCTCCTGTGTTCTACTGTGCTGCTTGTATTGTCCCCACATAACCCAGCACGCGACAAGGGCTGGCAGACCATAAATGTAACCGTTTCAGAGAGAAATGCGACCAATGTGACGATCTCGCGTTATATCGATTCGATGGTGAATGACGAAACACGGAGATTTTCTAAGGTTTTTACTACATATTAACACTTTTCACATTTTCTCGTGTTACGTGGCTGCCAGTCCTCGGTTCATGCAAAATCTTAAGGTCCTCGGTCATGTCCAAGGCACCAAACCGACCAATAATTCAATAATCGATAACTAAATCTATAAATGTAGCTCTTCTTCCTCTGCGATTGCATCAACTTAGATGCTTCTCCTGTGTTCTACTGTGCTGCTTGTATTGTCCCCACATACCGCAGCACGCGACAAGGGCTGGCAGACCATAAATGTAACCGTTTCAGAGAGAAATGCGACCAATGTGACGATCTCGCGTTATATCGATTCGATGGTGAATGACGAAACACGGAGATTTTCTAAGGTTTTTACTACATATTAACACTTTTCACATTTTCTCGTGTTACGAGGCTGCCAGTCCTCGGTTCATGCAAAATCGTAAGGTCCTCGGTCATGTCCAAGGCACCAAACCGACCAATAATTCAATAATAGATAACTAAAACTATAAATGTAGCTCTTCTTACTGGGCGATTGCATCAACTTAGATGCTTCTCCTGTGTTCTACTGTGCTGCTTGTATTGTCCCCACATAACCCAGCACGCGACAAGGGCTGGCAGACCATAAATGTAACCGTCTCAGAAAAAATGCGACCAATGTGACGATCTCGCGTTATATCGATTCGATGGTGAATGACGAAACACGGAGATTTTCTAAGGTTTTTACTACATATTAACACTTTTCACATTTTCTCGTGTTACGTGGCTGCCAGTCCTCGGTTCATGCAAAATCTTAAGGTCCTCGGTCATGTCCAAGGCACCAAACCGACCAATAATTCAGTAATCGATAACTAAAACTATAAATGTAGCTCTTCTTACTGGGCGATTGCATCAACTTAGATGCTTCTCCTGTGTTCTACTGTGCTGCTTGTATTGTCCCCACATAACCCAGCACGCGACAAGGGCTGGCAGACCATAAATGTAACCGTTTCAGAGAGAAATGCGACCAATGTGACGATCTCGCGTTATATCGATTCGATGGTGAATGACGAAACACGGAGATTTTCTCAGGTTTTTACTACATATTAACACTTTTCACATTTTCTCGTGTTACGTGGCTGCCAGTCCTCGGTTCATGCAAAATCTTAAGGTCCTCGGTCATGTCCAAGGCACCAAACCGACCAATAATTCAATAATCGATAACTGAAACTATAAATGTAGCTCTTCTTACTGGGCGATTGCATCAACTTAGATGCTTCTCCTGTGTTCTACTGTGCTGCTTGGTTGTCCCCAAATACCGCAGCACGCGACAAGGGCTGGCAGACCATAAATGTAACCGTTTCAGAGAGAAATGCGACCAATGTGACGATCTCGCGTTATATCGATTCGATGGTGAATGACGAAACACGGAGATTTTCTAAGGTTTTTACTATATATTAACACTTTTCACATTTTCTCGTGTTACGTGGCTGCCAGTCCTCGGTTCATGCAAAATCTTAAGGTCCTCGGTCATGTCCAAGGCACCAAACCGACCAATAATTCAATAATCGATAACTAAAACTATAAATGTAGCTCTTCTTACTGGGCGATTGCATCAACTTAGATGCTTCTCCTGTGTTCTACTGTGAGCTTGTATTGTCCCCACATACCGCAGCACGCGACATGGGCTGGCAGACCATAAATGTAACCGTTTCAGAGAGAAATGCGACCAATGTGACGATCTCGCGTTATATCGATTCGATGGTGAATGACGAAACACGGAGATTTTCTAAGGTTTTTACTACGTATTAACACTTTTCACATTTTCTCGTGTTACGTGGCTGCCAGTCCTCGGTTCATGCAAAATCTTAAGGTCCTCGGTCATGTCCAAGGCACCAAACCGACCAATAATTCAATAATCGATAACTAAATCTATAAATGTAGCTCTTCTTCCTCTGCGATTGCATCAACTTAGATGCTTCTCCTGTGTTCTACTGTGCTGCTTGTATTGTCCCCACATACCGCAGCACGCGACAAGGGCTGGCAGACCATAAATGTAACCGTTTCAGAGAGAAATGCGACCAATGTGACGATCTCGCGTTATATCGATTCGATGGTGAATGACGAAACACGGAGATTTTCTAAGGTTTTTACTACATATTAACACTTTTCACATTTTCTCGTGTTACGAGGCTGCCAGTCCTCGGTTCATGCAAAATCGTAAGGTCCTCGGTCATGTCCAAGGCACCAAACCGACCAATAATTCAATAATAGATAACTAAAACTATAAATGTAGCTCTTCTTACTGGGCGATTGCATCAACTTAGATGCTTCTCCTGTGTTCTACTGTGCTGCTTGTATTGTCCCCACATAACCCAGCACGCGACAAGGGCTGGCAGACCATAAATGTAACCGTCTCAGAAAAAATGCGACCAATGTGACGATCTCGCGTTATATCGATTCGATGGTGAATGACGAAACACGGAGATTTTCTAAGGTTTTTACTACATATTAACACTTTTCACATTTTCTCGTGTTACGTGGCTGCCAGTCCTCGGTTCATGCAAAATCTTAAGGTCCTCGGTCATGTCCAAGGCACCAAACCGACCAATAATTCAGTAATCGATAACTAAAACTATAAATGTAGCTCTTCTTACTGGGCGATTGCATCAACTTAGATGCTTCTCCTGTGTTCTACTGTGCTGCTTGTATTGTCCCCACATAACCCAGCACGCGACAAGGGCTGGCAGACCATAAATGTAACCGTTTCAGAGAGAAATGCGACCAATGTGACGATCTCGCGTTATATCGATTCGATGGTGAATGACGAAACACGGAGATTTTCTCAGGTTTTTACTACATATTAACACTTTTCACATTTTCTCGTGTTACGTGGCTGCCAGTCCTCGGTTCATGCAAAATCTTAAGGTCCTCGGTCATGTCCAAGGCACCAAACCGACCAATAATTCAATAATCGATAACTGAAACTATAAATGTAGCTCTTCTTACTGGGCGATTGCATCAACTTAGATGCTTCTCCTGTGTTCTACTGTGCTGCTTGGTTGTCCCCAAATACCGCAGCACGCGACAAGGGCTGGCAGACCATAAATGTAACCGTTTCAGAGAGAAATGCGACCAATGTGACGATCTCGCGTTATATCGATTCGATGGTGAATGACGAAACACGGAGATTTTCTAAGGTTTTTACTATATATTAACACTTTTCACATTTTCTCGTGTTACGTGGCTGCCAGTCCTCGGTTCATGCAAAATCTTAAGGTCCTCGGTCATGTCCAAGGCACCAAACCGACCAATAATTCAGTAATCGATAACTAAAACTATAAATGTAGCTCTTCTTACTGGGCGATTGCATCAACTTAGATGCTTCCCCTGTGTTCTACTGTGCTCCTTGTATTGTCCCCACATACCGCAGCACGCGACAAGGGTTGGCAGACCATAAATGTAACCGTTTCAGAGAGAAATGCGACCAATGTGACGATCTCGCGTTATATCGATTCGATGGTGAATGACGAAACACGGAGATTTTCTAAGGTTTTTACTACATATTAACACTTTTCACATTTTCTCGTGTTACGTGGCTGCCAGTCCTCGGTTCATGTAAAATCTTAAGGTCCTCGGTCATGTCCAAGGCACCAAACCGACCAATAATTCAATAATCGATAGCTAAAACTATAAATGTAGCTCTTCTTACTGGGCGATTGCATCAACTTAGATGCTTCTCCTGTGTTCTACTGTGCTGCTTGTATTGTCCCCACATACCGCAGCACGCGACAAGGGCTGGCAGACCATAAATGTAACCGTTTCAGAGAGAAATGCGACCAATGTGACGATCTCGCGTTATATCGATTCGATGGTGAATGACGAAACACGGAGATTTTCTAAGGTTTTTACTACATATTAACACTTTTCACATTTTCTCGTGTTACGTGGCTGCCAGTCCTCGGTTCATGCAAAATCTTAAGGTCCTCGGTCATGTCCAAGGCACCAAACCGACCAATAATTCAGTAATCGATAACTAAAACTATAAATGTAGCTCTTCTTACTGGGCGATTGCATCAACTTAGATGCTTCTCCTGTGTTCTACTGTGCTGCTTGTATTGTCCCCACATACCGCAGCACGCGACAAGGGCTGGCAGACGATAAATGTAACCGTTTCAGAGAGAAATGCGACCAATGTGACGATCTCGCGTTATATCGATTCGATGGTGAATGACGAAACACGGGGATTTTCTAAGGTTTTTACTACATATTAACACTTTTCACATTTTCGCGTGTTACGTAGCTGCCAGTCCTCGGTTCATGCAAAATCTTAAGGTCCTCGGTCATGTCCAAGGCACCAAACCGACCAATAATTCAATAATCGATAACTAAAACTATAAATGTAGCTCTTCTTACTGGGCGATTGCATCAACTTAGATGCTTCTCCTGTGTTCTACTGTGCTGCTTGTATTGTCCCCACATAACCCAGCACGCGACAAGGGCTGGCAGACCATAAATGTAACAATTTCAGAGAGAAATGCGACCAATGTGACGATCTCGCGTTATATCGATTCGATGGTGAATGACGAAACACGGAGATTTTCTAAGGTTTTTACTACATATTAACACTTTTCACATTTTCTCGTGTTACGTGGCTGCCAGTCCTCGGTTCATGCAAAATCTTAAGGTCCTCGGTCATGTGCAAGGCACCAAACCGACCAATAATTCAATAATCGATAACTAAAACTATAAATGTAGCTCTTCTTACTGGGCGATTGCATCAACTTAGATGCTTCTCCTGTGTTCTACTGTGCTGCTTGTATTGTCCCCACATACCGCAGCACGCGACAAGGGCTGGCAGACCATAAATGTAACCGTTTCAGAGAGAAATGCGACCAATGTGACGATCTCGCGTTATATCGATTCGATGGTGAATGACGAAACACGGAGATTTTCTAAGGTTTTTACTACATATTAACACTTTTCACATTTTCTCGTGTTACGTGGCTGCCAGTCCTCGGTTCATGCAAAATCTTAAGGTCCTCGGTCATGTCCAAGGCACCAAACCGACCAATAATTCAGTAATCGATAACTAAAACTATAAATGTAGCTCTTCTTACTGGGCGATTGCATCAACTTAGATGCTTCTCCTGTGTTCTACTGTGCTGCTTGTATTGTCCCCACATACCGCAGCACGCGACAAGGGCTGGCAGACGATAAATGTAACCGTTTCAGAGAGAAATGCGACCAATGTGACGATCTCGCGTTATATCGATTCGATGGTGAATGACGAAACACGGGGATTTTCTAAGGTTTTTACTACATATTAACACTTTTCACATTTTCGCGTGTTACGTAGCTGCCAGTCCTCGGTTCATGCAACATCTTAAGGTCCTCGGTCATGTCCAAGGCACCAAACCGACCAATAATTCAATAATCGATAACTAAAACTATAAATGTAGCTCTTCTTACTGGGCGATTGCATCAACTTAGATGCTTCTCCTGTGTTCTACTGTGCTGCTTGTATTGTCCCCACATAACCCAGCACGCGACAAGGGCTGGCAGACCATAAATGTAACAATTTCAGAGAGAAATGCGACCAATGTGACGATCTCGCGTTATATCGATTCGATGGTGAATGACGAAACACGGAGATTTTCTAAGGTTTTTACTACATATTAACACTTTTCACATTTTCTCGTGTTACGTGGCTGCCAGTCCTCGGTTCATGCAAAATCTTAAGGTCCTCGGTCATGTGCAAGGCACCAAACCGACCAATAATTCAATAATCGATAACTAAAACTATAAATGTAGCTCTTCTTACTGGGCGATTGCATCAACTTAGATGCTTCTCCTGTGTTCTACTGTGCTGCTTGTATTGTCCCCACATACCGCAGCACGCGACAAGGGCTGGCAGACCATAAATGTAACCGTTTCAGAGAGAAATGCGACCAATGTGACGATCTCGCGTTATATCGATTCTATGGTGAATGACGAAACACCGAGATTTTCTAAGGTTTTTACTACATATTAACACTTTTCACATTTTCTCGTGTTACGTGGCTGCCAGTCCTCGGTTCATGTAAAATCTTGAGGTCCTCGGTCATGTCCAAGGCACCAAACCGACCAATAATTCGATAATCGATAACTAAATCTATAAATGTAGCTCTTCTTAATGGGTGATTGCATCAACTAAGATGCTTCTCCTGTGTTCTACTGTGCTGCTTGTATTGTCCCCACATACCGCAGCACGCGACAAGGGCTGGCAGACCATAAATGTAACCATTTCAGAGACAAATGCGACCAATGTGACGATCTCGCGTTATATCGATTCGATGGTGAATGACGAAACACGGAGATTTTCTAAGGTTTTTACTACATATTAGCACTTTTCACATTTTCTCGTGTTACGTGGCTGCCAGTCCTCGGTTCATGCAAAATCTTAAGGTCCTCGGTCATGTCCAAGGCACCAAACCGACCAATAATTCAATAATCGATAACTAAAACTATAAATGTAGCTCTTCTTACTGGGCGATTGCATCAACTTAGATGCTTCTCCTGTGTTCTACTGTGCTGCTTGGTTGTCCCCAAATACCGCAGCACGCGACAAGGGCTGGCAGACCATAAATGTAACCGTTTCAGAGAGAAATGCGACCAATGTGACGATCTCGCGTTATATCGATTCGATGGTGAATGACGAAACACGGAGATTTTCTAAGGTTTTTACTATATATTAACACTTTTCACATTTTCTCGTGTTACGTGGCTGCCAGTCCTCGGTTCATGCAAAATCTTAAGGTCCTCGGTCATGTCCAAGGCACCAAACCGACCAATAATTCAGTAATCGATAACTAAAACTATAAATGTAGCTCTTCTTACTGGGCGATTGCATCAACTTAGATGCGTCCCCTGTGTTCTACTGTGCTCCTTGTATTGTCCCCACATACCGCAGCACGCGACAAGGGCTGGCAGACCATAAATGTAACCGTTTCAGAGAGAAATGCGACCAATGTGACGATCTCGCGTTATATCGATTCGATGGTGAATGACGAAACACGGAGATTTTCTAAGGTTTTTACTACATATTAACACTTTTCACATTTTCTCGTGTTACGTGGCTGCCAGTCCTCGGTTCATGCAAAATCTTAAGGTCCTCGGTCATGTCCAAGGCACCAAACCGACCAATAATTCAATAATCGATAGCTAAAACTATAAATGTAGCTCTTCTTACTGGGCGATTGCATCAACTTAGATGCTTCTCCTGTGTTCTACTGTGCTGCTTGTATTGTCCCCACATACCGCAGCACGCGACAAGGGCTGGCAGACCATAAATGTAACCGTTTCAGAGAGAAATGCGACCAATGTGACGATCTCGCGTTATATCGATTCGATGGTGAATGACGAAACACGGAGATTTTCTAAGGTTTTTACTACATATTAACACTTTTCACATTTTCTCGTGTTACGTGGCTGCCAGTCCTCGGTTCATGCAAAATCTTAAGGTCCTCGGTCATGTCCAAGGCACCAAACCGACCAATAATTCAATAATCGATAACTAAAACTATAAATGTAGCTCTTCTTACTGGGCGATTGCATCAACTTAGATGCTTCTCCTGTGTTCTACTGTGAGCTTGTATTGTCCCCACATACCGCAACACGCGACATGGGCTGGCAGACCATAAATGTAACCGTCTCAGAGAGAAATGCGACCAATGTGAGGATCTCGCGTTATATCGATTCGATGGTGAATGACGAAACACGGAGATTTTCTAAGGTTTTTACTACATATTAACACTTTTCACATTTTCTCGTGTTACGTGGCTGCCAGTCCTCGGTTCATGCAAAATCTTAAGGTCCTCGGTCATGTCCAAGGCACCAAACCGACCAATAATTCAATAATCGATAACTAAAACTATAAATGTAGCTCTTCTTACTGGGCGATTGCATCAACTTAGATGCTTCTCCTGTGTTCTACTGTGCTGCTTGTATTGTCCCCACATAACCCAGCACGCGACAAGGGCTGGCAGACCATAAATGTAACCGTTTCAGAGAGAAATGCGACCAATGTGACGATCTCGCGTTATATCGATTCGATGGTGAATGACGAAACACGGAGATTTTCTAAGGTTTTTACTACATATTAACACTTTTCACATTTTCTCGTGTTACGTGGCTGCCAGTCCTCGGTTCATGCAAAATCTTAAGGTCCTCGGTCATGTCCAAGGCACCAAACCGACCAATAATTCAGTAATCGATAACTAAAACTATAAATGTAGCTCTTCTTACTGGGCGATTGCATCAACTTAGATGCTTCTCCTGTGTTCTACTGTGCTGCTTGTATTGTCCCCACATACCGCAGCACGCGACAAGGGCTGGCAGACCATAAATGAACCGTTTCAGAGAGAAATGCGACCAATGTGACGATCTCGCGTTATATCGATTCGATGGTGAATGACGAAACACGGGGATTTTCTAAGGTTTTTACTACATATTAACACTTTTCACATTTTCTCGTGTTACGTGGCTGCCAGTCCTCGGTTCATGCAAAATCTTAAGGTCCTCGGTCATGTCCAAGGCACCAAACCGACCAATAATTCAATAATCGAAAACTAAAACTATAAATGTAGCTCTTCTTACTGGGCGATTGCATCAACTTAGATGCTTCTCCTGTGTTTTACTGTGCTGCTTGTATTGTCCCCACATAACCCAGCACGCGACAAGGGCTGGCAGACCATAAATGTAACCGTTTCAGAGAGAAATGCGACCAATGTGACGATCTCGCGTTATATCGATTCGATGGTGAATGACGAAACACGGAGATTTTCTAAGGTTTTTACTACATATTAACACTTTTCACATTTTCTCGTGTTACGTGGCTGCCAGTCCTCGGTTCATGTAAAATCTTAAGGTCCTCGGTCATGTCCAAGGCACCAAACCGACCGATAATTCAATAATCGATAACTAAAACTATAAATGTAGCTCTTCTTACTGGGCGATTGCATCAACTTAGAAGCTTCTCCTGTGTTCTACTGTGCTGCTTGTATTGTCCCCACATACCGCAGCACGCGACAAGGGCTGGCAGACCATAAATGTAACCGTTTCAGAGAGAAATGCGACCAATGTGACGATCTCGCGTTATATCGATTCGATGGTGAATGACGAAACACCGAGATTTTCTAAGGTTTTTACTACATATTAACACTTTTCACATTTTCTCGTGTTACGTGGCTGCCAGTCCTCGGTTCATGTAAAATCTTAAGGTCCTCGGTCATGTCCAAGGCACCAAACCGACCAATAATTCGATAATCGATAACTAAATCTATAAATGTAGCTCTTCTTACTGGGTGATTGCATCAACTAAGATGCTTCTCCTGTGTTCTACTGTGCTGCTTGTATAGTCCCCACATACCGCAGCACGCGACAAGCACTGGCAGACCATAAATGTAACCATTTCAGAGACAAATGCGACCAATGTGACGATCTCGCGTTATATCGATTCGATGGTGAATGACGAAACACGGAGATTTTCTAAGGTTTTTACTACATATTAACACTTTTCACATTTTCTCGTGTTACGTGGCTGCCAGTCCTCGGTTCATGCAAAATCTTAAGGTCCTCGGTCATGTCCAAGGCACCAAACCGACCAATAATTCAATAATCGATAACTAAAACTATAAATGTAGCTCTTCTTACTGGGCGATTGCATCAACTTAGATGCTTCTCCTGTGTTCTACTGTGAGCTTGTATTGTCCCCACATACCGCAGCACGCGACATGGGCTGGCAGACCATAAATGTAACCGTTTCAGAGAGAAATGCGACCAATGTGACGATCTCGCGTTATATCGATTCGATGGTGAATGACGAAACACGGAGATTTTCCAAGGTTTTTACTACATATTAACACTTTTCACATTTTCTCGTGTTACGTGGCTGCCAGTCATCGGTTCATGCAAAATCTTAAGGTCCTCGGTCATGTGCAAGGCACCAAACTGACCAATAATTCAATAATCGATAACTAAAACTATAAATGTAGCTCTTCTTACTGGGCGATTGCATCAACTTAGATGCTTCTCCTGTGTTCTACTGTGCTGCTTGTATTGTCCCCACATACCGCAGCACGCGACAAGGGCTAGCAGACCATAAATGTAACCGTTTCAGAGAGAAATGCGACCAATGTGACGATCTCGCATTATATCGATTCAATGGTGAATGACGAAACACGGAGATTTTCTACGGTTTTTACTTTATATTGACACTTTTCACATTTTCTCGTGTTACGTGGCTGCCAGTCCTCAGTTCATGCAAAATCGTAAGGTCCTCGGTCATGTCCAAGGCACCAAACCGACCAATAATTCAATAATCGATAACTAAAACTATAAATGTAGCTCTTCTTACTGGGCGATTGCATCAACTTAGATGCTTCTCCTGTGTTCTACTGTGCTGCTTGTATTGTCCCCACATACCGCAGCACGCGACAAGGGCTGGCAGACCATAAATGTAACCGTTTCAGAGAGAAATGCGACCAATGTGACGATCTCGCGTTATATCGATTCGATGGTGAATGACGAAACACGGAGATTTTCTAAGGTTTTTACTACATATTAACACTTTTCACATTTTCTCGTGTTACGTGGCTGCCAGTCCTCGGTTCATGCAAAATCTTAAGGTCCTCGGTCATGTCCAAGGCACCAAACCGACCAATAATTCAATAATCGATAACTAAAACTATAAATGTAGCTCTTCTTACTGGGCGATTGCATCAACTTAGATGCTTCTCCTGTGTTCTACTGTGCTGCTTGTATTGTCCCCACATACCGCAGCACGCGACAAGGGCTGGCAGACCATAAATGAACCGTTTCAGAGAGAAATGCGACCAATGTGACGATCTCGCGTTATATCGATTCGATGGTGAATGACGAAACACGGGGATTTTCTAAGGTTTTTACTAAATATTAACACTTTTCACATTTTCTCGTGTTACGTGGCTGCCAGTCCTCGGTTCATGCAAAATCTTAAGGTCCTCGGTCATGTCCAAGGCACCAAACCGACCAATAATTCAATAATCGATAACTAAAACTATAAATGTAGCTCTTCTTACTGGGCGATTGCATCAACTTAGATGCTTCTCCTGTGTTCTACTGTGCTGCTTGTATTGTCCCCACATAACCCAGCACGCGACAAGGGCTGGCAGACCATAAATGTAACCGTTTCAGAGAGAAATGCGACCAATGTGACGATCTCGCGTTATATCGATTCGATGGTGAATGACGAAACACGGAGATTTTCTAAGGTTTTTACTACATATTAACACTTTTCACATTTTCTCGTGTTACGTGGCTGCCAGTCCTCGGTTCATGTAAAATCTTAAGGTCCTCGGTCATGTCCAAGGCACCAAACCGACCAATAATTCAATAATCGATAACTAAAACTATAAATGTAGCTCTTCTTACTGGGCGATTGCATCAACTTAGATGCTTCTCCTGTGTTCTACTGTGCTGCTTGTATTGTCCCCACATACCGCAGCACGCGACAAGGGCTGGCAGACCATAAATGTAACCGTTTCAGAGAGAAATGCGACCAATGTGACGATCTCGCGTTATATCGATTCGATGGTGAATGACGAAACACGGAGATTTTCTAAGGTTTTTACTACATATTAACACTTTTCACATTTTCTCGTGTTACGTGGCTGCCAGTCATCGGTTCATGCAAAATCTTAAGGTCCTCGGTCATGTCCAAAGCACCAAACCGACCAATAATTCAATAATCGATAACTAAAACTATAAATGTAGCTCTTCTTACTGGGCGATTGCATCAACTTAGATGCTTCTCCTGTGTTCTACTGTGAGCTTGTATTGTCCCCACATACCGCAGCACGCGACATGGGCTGGCAGACCATAAATGTAACCGTTTCAGAGAGAAATGCGACCAATGTGACGATCTCGCGTTATATCGATTCGATGGTGAATGACGAAACACGGAGATTTTCCAAGGTTTTTACTACATATTAACACTTTTCACATTTTCTCGTGTTACGTGGCTGCCAGTCATCGGTTCATGCAAAATCTTAAGGTCCTCGGTCATGTGCAAGGCACCAAACTGACCAATAATTCAATAATCGATAACTAAAACTATAAATGTAGCTCTTCTTACTGGGCGATTGCATCAACTTAGATGCTTCTCCTGTGTTCTACTGTGCTGCTTGTATTGTCCCCACATACCGCAGCACGCGACAAGGGCTAGCAGACCATAAATGTAACCGTTTCAGAGAGAAATGCGACCAATGTGACGATCTCGCATTATATCGATTCGATGGTGAATGACGAAACACGGAGATTTTCTACGGTTTTTACTTTATATTGACACTTTTCACATTTTCTCGTGTTACGTGGCTGCCAGTCCTCAGTTCATGCAAAATCGTAAGGTCCTCGGTCATGTCCAAGGCACCAAACCGACCAATAATTCAATAATCGATAACTAAAACTATAAATGTAGCTCTTCTTACTGGGCGATTGCATCAACTTAGATGCTTCTCCTGTGTTCTACTGTGCTGCTTGTATTGTCCCCACATAACCCAGCACGCGGCAAGGGCTGGCAGACCATAAATGTAACCGTTTCAGAGAGAAATGCGACCAATGTGACGATCTCGCGTTATATCGATTCGATGGTGAATGACGAAACACGGAGATTTTCTAAGGTTTTTACTACATATTAACACTTTTCACATTTTCTCGTGTTACGTGGCTGCCAGTCCTCGGTTCATGCAAAATCTTAAGGTCCTCGGTCATGTCCAAGGCACCAAACCGACCAATAATTCAGTAATCGATAACTAAAACTATAAATGTAGCTCTTCTTACTGGGCGATTGCATCAACTTAGATGCTTCTCCTGTGTTCTACTGTGCTGCTTGTATTGTCCCCACATACCGCAGCACGCGACAAGGGCTGGCAGACCATAAATGAACCGTTTCAGAGAGAAATGCGACCAATGTGACGATCTCGCGTTATATCGATTCGATGGTGAATGACGAAACACGGGGATTTTCTAAGGTTTTTACTACATATTAACACTTTTCACATTTTCTCGTGTTACGTGGCTGCCAGTCCTCGGTTCATGCAAAATCTTAAGGTCCTCGGTCATGTCCAAGGCACCAAACCGACCAATAATTCAATAATCGATAACTAAAACTATAAATGTAGCTCTTCTTACTGGGCGATTGCATCAACTTAGATGCTTCTCCTGTGTTCTACTGTGCTGCTTGTATTGTCCCCACATAACCCAGCACGCGACAAGGGCTGGCAGACCATAAATGTAACCGTTTCAGAGAGAAATGCGACCAATGTGACGATCTCGCGTTATATCGATTCGATGGTGAATGACGAAACACGGAGATTTTCTAAGGTTTTTACTACATATTAACACTTTTCACATTTTCTCGTGTTACGTGGCTGCCAGTCCTCGGTTCATGCAAAATCTTAAGGTCCTCGGTCATGTCCAAGGCACCAAACCGACCAATAATTCAATAATCGATAACTAAAACTATAAATGTAGCTCTTCTTACTGGGCGATTGCATCAACTTAGATGCTTCTCCTGTGTTCTACTGTGCTGCTTGTATTGTCCCCACATACCGCAGCACGCGACAAGGGCTGGCAGACCATAAATGTAACCGTTTCAGAGAGAAATGCGACCAATGTGACGATCTCGCGTTATATGGATTCGATGGTGAATGACGAAACACCGAGATTTTCTAAGGTTTTTACTACATATTAACACTTTTCACATTTTCTCGTGTTACGTGGCTGCCACTCCTCGGTTCATGTAAAATCTTAAGGTCCTCGGTCATGTCCAAGGCACCAAACCGACCAATAATTCGATAATCGATAACTAAATCTATAAATGTAGCTCTTCTTACTGGGTGATTGCATCAACTAAGATGCTTCTCCTGTGTTCTACTGTGCTGCTTGTATAGTCCCCACATACCGCAGCACGCGACAAGGGCTGGCAGACCATAAATGTAACCATTTCAGAGACAAATGCGACCAATGTGACGATCTCGCGTTATATCGATTCGATGGTGAATGACGATACACGGAGATTTTCTAAGGTTTTTACTACATATTAACACTTTTCACATTTTCTCGTGTTACGTGGCTGCCAGTCCTCGGTTCATGCAAAATCTTAAGGTCCTCGGTCATGTCCAAGGCACCAAACCGACCAATAATTCAATAATCGATAACTAAAACTATAAATGTAGCTCTTCTTACTGGGCGATTGCATCAACTTAGATGCTTCTCCTGTGTTCTACTGTGAGCTTGTATTGTCCCCACATACCGCAGCACGCGACATGGGCTGGCAGACCATAAATGTAACCGTTTCAGAGAGAAATGCGACCAATGTGACGATCTCGCGTTATATCGATTCGATGGTGAATGACGAAACACGGAGATTTTCCAAGTATTTTACTACATATTAACACTTTTCACATTTTCTCGTGTTACGTGGCTGCCAGTCATCGGTTCATGCAAAATCTTAAGGTCCTCGGTCATGTGCAAGGCACCAAACTGACCAATAATTCAATAATCGATAACTAAAACTATAAATGTAGCTCTTCTTACTGGGCGATTGCATCAACTTAGATGCTTCTCCTGTGTTCTACTGTGCTGCTTGTATTGTCCCCACATAACCCAGCACGCGACAAGGGCTGGCAGACCATAAATGTAACCATTTCAGAGACAAATGCGACCAATGTGACGATCTCGCGTTATATCGATTCGATGGTGAATGACGATACACGGAGATTTTCTAAGGTTTTTACTACATATTAACACTTTTCACATTTTCTCGTGTTACGTGGCTGCCAGTCCTCGGTTCATGCAAAATCTTAAGGTCCTCGGTCATGTCCAAGGCACCAAACCGACCAATAATTCAATAATCGATAACTAAAACTATAAATGTAGCTCTTCTTACTGGGCGATTGCATCAACTTAGATGCTTCTCCTGTGTTCTACTGTGAGCTTGTATTGTCCCCACATACCGCAGCACGCGACATGGGCTGGCAGACCATAAATGTAACCGTTTCAGAGAGAAATGCGACCAATGTGACGATCTCGCGTTATATCGATTCGATGGTGAATGACGAAACACGGAGATTTTCCAAGGTTTTTACTACATATTAACACTTTTCACATTTTCTCGTGTTACGTGGCTGCCAGTCATCGGTTCATGCAAAATCTTAAGGTCCTCGGTCATGTGCAAGGCACCAAACTGACCAATAATTCAATAATCGATAACTAAAACTATAAATGTAGCTCTTCTTACTGGGCGATTGCATCAACTTAGATGCTTCTCCTGTGTTCTACTGTGCTGCTTGTATTGTCCCCACATAACCCAGCACGCGACAAGGGCTGGCAGACCATAAATGTAACCGTTTCAGAGAGAAGTGCGACCAATGTGACGATCTCGCGTTATATCGATTCGATGGTGAATGACGAAACACGGAGATTTTCTATGGTTTTTACTACATATTAACACTTTTCACATTTTCTCGTGTTACGTGGCTGCCAGTCCTCGGTTCATGCAAAATCTTAAGGTCCTCGGTCATGTCCAAGGCACCAAACCGACCAATAATTCAATAATCGATAACTAAAACTATAAATGTAGCTCTTCTTACTGGGCGATTGCATCAACTTAGATGCTTCTCCTGTGTTCTACTGTGCTGCTTGTATTGTCCCCACATACCGCAGCACGCGACAATGGCTGGCAGACCATAAATGTAACCGTTTCAGAGAGAAATGCGACCAATGTGACGATCTCGCGTTATATCGATTCGACGGTGAATGACGAAACACGCAGATTTTCTAAGGTTTTTACTACATATTAACACTTTTCACATTTTCTCGTGTTACGTGGGTACCAGTCCTCGGTTCATGCAAAATCTTAAGGTCCTCGGTCATGTCCAAGGCACCAAACCACCCAATAATTCAATAATCGATAACTAAAACTATAAATGTAGCTCTTTTTACTGGGCGATTGCATCAACTTAGATGCTTCTCCTGTGTTCTACTGTGCTGCTTGTATTGTCCCCACATACCGCAGCACGCGACAAGGGCTGGCAGACCATAAAAGTAACCGTTTCACAGAGAAATGCGACCAATGTGACGATCTCGCGTTATATCGATTCGATGGTGAATGACGAAACACGGAGATTTTCTAAGGTTTTTACTACATATTAACACTTTTCACATTTTCTCGTGTTACGTGGCTGCCAGTCCTCGGTTCATGCAAAATCTTAAGGTCCTCGGTCATATCCAAGGCACCAAACCGACCAATAATTCAATAATCGATAACTGAAACTATAAATGTAGCTCTTCTTACTGGGCGATTGCATCAACTTAGATGCTTCTCCTGTGTTCTACTGTGCTGCTTGTATTGTCCCCACATACCGCAGCACGCGACAAGGGCTGGCAGACCATAAATGTAACCGTTTCAGAGAGAAATGCGACCAATGTGACGATCTCGCGTTATATCGATTCGATGGTGAATGACGAAACACGGAGATTTTCTAAGGTTTTTACTACATATTAACACTTTTCACATTTTCTCGTGTTACGTGGCTGCCAGTCCTCTGTTCATGCAACATCTTAAGGTCCTCGGTCATGTCCAAGGCACCAAACCGACCAATAATTCAGTAATCGATAACTAAAACTATAAATGTAGCTCTTCTTACTGGGCGATTGCATCAACTTAGATGCTTCTCATGTGTTCTACTGTGCTGCTTGTATTGTCCCCACATAACCCAGCACGCGACAAGGGCTGGCAGACCATAAATGTAACCGTTTCAGAGAGAAATGCGACCAATGTGACGATCTCGCGTTATATCGATTCGATGGTGAATGACGAAACACGGAGATTTTCTAAGGTTTTTACTACATATTAACACTTTTCACATTGTCTCGTGTTACGTGGCTGCCAGTCCTCGGTTCATGCAAAATCTTAAGGTCCTCGGTCATGTCCAAGGCACCAAACCGACCAATAATTCAATAATCGATAGCTAAAACTATAAATGTAGCTCTTCTTACTGGGCGATTGCATCAACTTAGATGCTTCTCCTGTGTTCTACTGTGCTGCTTGTATTGTCCCCACATACCGCAGCACGCGACAAGGGCTGGCAGACCATAAATGTAACAGTTTCAGAGAGAAATGCGACCAATGTGACGATCTCGCGTTATATCGATTCGATGGTGAATGACGAAACACGGAGATTTTCTAAGGTTTTTACTACATATTAACACTTTTCACATTTTCTCGTGTTACGTGGCTGCCAGTCCTCGGTTCATGCAAAATCTTAAGGTCCTCGGTCATGTCCAAGGCACCAAACCGACCAATAATTCAATAATCGATAGCTAAAACTATAAATGTAGCTCTTCTTACTGGGCGATTGCATCAACTTAGATGCTTCTCCTGTGTTCTACTGTGAGCTTGTATTGTCCCCACATACCGCAGCACGCGACAAGGGCTGGCAGACCATAAATGTAACCGTTTCAGAGAGAAATGCCACCAATGTGACGATCTCGCGTTATATCGATTCGATGGTGAATGACGAAACACGGAGATTTTCTAAGGTTTTTACTACATATTAACACTTTTCACATTTTCTCGTGTTACGTGGCTGCCAGTCCTCGGTTCATGCAAAATCTTAAGGTCCTCGGTCATGTCCAAGGCACCAAACCGACCAATAATTCAATAATCGATAACTAAAACTATAAATGTAGCTCTTCTTACTGGGCGATTGCATCAACTTAGATGCTTCTCCTGTGTTCTACTGTGAGCTTGTATTGTCCCCACATACCGCAGCACGCGACATGGGCTGGCAGACCATAAATGTAACCGTTTCGGAGAGAAATGCGACCAATGTGACGATCTCGCGTTATATCGATTCGATGGTGAATGACGAAACACGGAGATTTTCTAAGGTTTTTACTACATATTAACACTTTTCACATTTTCTCGTGTTACGTGGCTGCCAGTCCTCGGTTCATGCAAAATCTTAAGGTCCTCGGTCATGTCCAAGGCACCAAACCGACCAATAATTCAATAATCGATAACTAAAACTATAAATGTAGCTCTTCTTACTGGGCGATTGCATCAACTTAGATGCTTCTCCTGTGTTCTACTGTGCTGCTTGTATTGTCCCCACATAACCCAGCACGCGACAAGGGCTGGCAGACCATAAATGTAACCGTTTCAGAGAGAAATGCGACCAATGTGATGATCTCGCGTTATATCGATTCGATGGTGAATGACGAAACACGGAGATTTTCTAAGGTTTTTACTACATATTAACACTTTTCACATTTTCTCGTGTTACGTGGCTGCCAGTCCTCGGTTCATGCAAAATCTTAAGGTCCTCGGTCATGTCCAAGGCACCAAACCGACCAATATTCAGTAATCGATAACTAAAACTATAAATGTAGCTCTTCTTACTGGGCGATTGCATCAACTTAGATGCTTCTCCTGTGTTCTACTGTGCTGCTTGTATTGTCCCCAAATACCGCAGCACGCGACAAGGGCTGGCAGACCATAAATGTAACCGTTTCAGAGAGAAATGCGACCAATGTGACGATCTCGCGTTATATCGATTCGATGGTGAATGACGAAACACGGGGATTTTCTAAGGTTTTTACTACATATTAACACTTTTCACATTTTCTCGTGTTACGGGGCTGCCAGTCCTCGGTTCATGCAAAATCTTAAGGTCCTCGGTCATGTCCAAGGCACCAAACCGACCAATAATTGAGTAATCGATAACTAAAACTATAAATGTAGCTCTTCTTACTGGGCGATTGCATCAACTTAGATGCTTCTCCTGTGTTCTACTGTGCTGCTTGTATTGTCCCCACATAACCCAGCACGCGACAAGGGCTGGCAGACCATAAATGTAACCGTTTCAGAGAGAAATGCGACCAATGTGACGATCTCGCGTTATATCGATTCGATGGTGAATGACGAAACACGGAGATTTTCTAAGGTTTTTACTACATATTAACACTTTTCACATTTTCTCGTGTTACGTGGCTGCCAGTCCTCGGTTCATGCAAAATCTTAAGGTCCTCGGTCATGTCCAAGGCACCAAACCGACCAATAATTCAATAATCGATAACTAAAACTATAAATGTAGCTCTTCTTACTGGGCGATTGCATCAACTTAGATGCTTCTCCTGTGTTCTACTGTGAGCTTGTATTGTCCCCACATACCGCAGCACGCGACATGGGCTGGCAGACCATAAATGTAACCGTTTCAGAGAGAAATGCGACCAATGTGACGATCTCGCGTTATATCGATTCGATGGTGAATGACGAAACACGGAGATTTTCTAAGGTTTTTACTACGTATTAACACTTTTCACATTTTCTCGTGTTACGTGGCTGCCAGTCCTCGGTTCATGCAAAATCTTAAGGTCCTCGGTCATGTCCAAGGCACCAAACCGACCAATAATTCAATAATCGATAACTAAATCTATAAATGTAGCTCTTCTTCCTCTGCGATTGCATCAACTTAGATGCTTCTCCTGTGTTCTACTGTGCTGCTTGTATTGTCCCCACATACCGCAGCACGCGACAAGGGCTGGCAGACCATAAATGTAACCGTTTCAGAGAGAAATGCGACCAATGTGACGATCTCGCGTTATATCGATTCGATGGTGAATGACGAAACACGGAGATTTTCTAAGGTTTTTACTACATATTAACACTTTTCACATTTTCTCGTGTTACGAGGCTGCCAGTCCTCGGTTCATGCAAAATCGTAAGGTCCTCGGTCATGTCCAAGGCACCAAACCGACCAATAATTCAATAATAGATAACTAAAACTATAAATGTAGCTCTTCTTACTGGGCGATTGCATCAACTTAGATGCTTCTCCTGTGTTCTACTGTGCTGCTTGTATTGTCCCCACATAACCCAGCACGCGACAAGGGCTGGCAGACCATAAATGTAACCGTCTCAGAAAAAATGCGACCAATGTGACGATCTCGCGTTATATCGATTCGATGGTGAATGACGAAACACGGAGATTTTCTAAGGTTTTTACTACATATTAACACTTTTCACATTTTCTCGTGTTACGTGGCTGCCAGTCCTCGGTTCATGCAAAATCTTAAGGTCCTCGGTCATGTCCAAGGCACCAAACCGACCAATAATTCAGTAATCGATAACTAAAACTATAAATGTAGCTCTTCTTACTGGGCGATTGCATCAACTTAGATGCTTCTCCTGTGTTCTACTGTGCTGCTTGGTTGTCCCCAAATACCGCAGCACGCGACAAGGGCTGGCAGACCATAAATGTAACCGTTTCAGAGAGAAATGCGACCAATGTGACGATCTCGCGTTATATCGATTCGATGGTGAATGACGAAACACGGAGATTTTCTAAGGTTTTTACTATATATTAACACTTTTCACATTTTCTCGTGTTACGTGGCTGCCAGTCCTCGGTTCATGCAAAATCTTAAGGTCCTCGGTCATGTCCAAGGCACCAAACCGACCAATAATTCAGTAATCGATAACTAAAACTATAAATGTAGCTCTTCTTACTGGGCGATTGCATCAACTTAGATGCTTCCCCTGTGTTCTACTGTGCTCCTTGTATTGTCCCCACATACCGCAGCACGCGACAAGGGTTGGCAGACCATAAATGTAACCGTTTCAGAGAGAAATGCGACCAATGTGACGATCTCGCGTTATATCGATTCGATGGTGAATGACGAAACACGGAGATTTTCTAAGGTTTTTACTACATATTAACACTTTTCACATTTTCTCGTGTTACGTGGCTGCCAGTCCTCGGTTCATGTAAAATCTTAAGGTCCTCGGTCATGTCCAAGGCACCAAACCGACCAATAATTCAATAATCGATAGCTAAAACTATAAATGTAGCTCTTCTTACTGGGCGATTGCATCAACTTAGATGCTTCTCCTGTGTTCTACTGTGCTGCTTGTACTGTCCCCACATACCGCAGCACGCGACAAGGGCTGGCAGACCATAAATGTAACCGTTTCAGAGAGAAATGCGACCAATGTGACGATCTCGCGTTATATCGATTCGATGGTGAATGACGAAACACGGAGATTTTCTAAGGTTTTTACTACATATTAACACTTTTCACATTTTCTCGTGTTACGTGGCTGCCAGTCCTCGGTTCATGCAAAATCTTAAGGTCCTCGGTCATGTCCAAGGCACCAAACCGACCAATAATTCAGTAATCGATAACTAAAACTATAAATGTAGCTCTTCTTACTGGGCGATTGCATCAACTTAGATGCTTCTCCTGTGTTCTACTGTGCTGCTTGTATTGTCCCCACATACCGCAGCACGCGACAAGGGCTGGCAGACGATAAATGTAACCGTTTCAGAGAGAAATGCGACCAATGTGACGATCTCGCGTTATATCGATTCGATGGTGAATGACGAAACACGGGGATTTTCTAAGGTTTTTACTACATATTAACACTTTTCACATTTTCGCGTGTTACGTAGCTGCCAGTCCTCGGTTCATGCAAAATCTTAAGGTCCTCGGTCATGTCCAAGGCACCAAACCGACCAATAATTCAATAATCGATAACTAAAACTATAAATGTAGCTCTTCTTACTGGGCGATTGCATCAACTTAGATGCTTCTCCTGTGTTCTACTGTGCTGCTTGTATTGTCCCCACATAACCCAGCACGCGACAAGGGCTGGCAGACCATAAATGTAACAATTTCAGAGAGAAATGCGACCAATGTGACGATCTCGCGTTATATCGATTCGATGGTGAATGACGAAACACGGAGATTTTCTAAGGTTTTTACTACATATTAACACTTTTCACATTTTCTCGTGTTACGTGGCTGCCAGTCCTCGGTTCATGCAAAATCTTAAGGTCCTCGGTCATGTGCAAGGCACCAAACCGACCAATAATTCAATAATCGATAACTAAAACTATAAATGTAGCTCTTCTTACTGGGCGATTGCATCAACTTAGATGCTTCTCCTGTGTTCTACTGTGCTGCTTGTATTGTCCCCACATACCGCAGCATGCGACAAGGGCTGGCAGACCATAAATGTAACCGTTTCAGAGAGAAATGCGACCAATGTGACGATCTCGCGTTATATCGATTCGATGGTGAATGACGAAACACCGAGATTTTCTAAGGTTTTTACTACATATTAACACTTTTCACATTTTCTCGTGTTACGTGGCTGCCAGTCCTCGGTTCATGTAAAATCTTGAGGTCCTCGGTCATGTCCAAGGCACCAAACCGACCAATAATTCGATAATCGATAACTAAATCTATAAATGTAGCTCTTCTTAATGGGTGATTGCATCAACTAAGATGCTTCTCCTGTGTTCTACTGTGCTGCTTGTATTGTCCCCACATACCGCAGCACGCGACAAGGGCTGGCAGACCATAAATGTAACCATTTCAGAGACAAATGCGACCAATGTGACGATCTCGCGTTATATCGATTCGATGGTGAATGACGAAACACGGAGATTTTCTAAGGTTTTTACTACATATTAGCACTTTTCACATTTTCTCGTGTTACGTGGCTGCCAGTCCTCGGTTCATGCAAAATCTTAAGGTCCTCGGTCATGTCCAAGGCACCAAACCGACCAATAATTCAATAATCGATAACTAAAACTATAAATGTAGCTCTTCTTACTGGGCGATTGCATCAACTTAGATGCTTCTCCTGTGTTCTACTGTGCTGCTTGGTTGTCCCCAAATACCGCAGCACGCGACAAGGGCTGGCAGACCATAAATGTAACCGTTTCAGAGAGAAATGCGACCAATGTGACGATCTCGCGTTATATCGATTCGATGGTGAATGACGAAACACGGAGATTTTCTAAGGTTTTTACTATATATTAACACTTTTCACATTTTCTCGTGTTACGTGGCTGCCAGTCCTCGGTTCATGCAAAATCTTAAGGTCCTCGGTCATGTCCAAGGCACCAAACCGACCAATAATTCAGTAATCGATAACTAAAACTATAAATGTAGCTCTTCTTACTGGGCGATTGCATCAACTTAGATGCGTCCCCTGTGTTCTACTGTGCTCCTTGTATTGTCCCCACATACCGCAGCACGCGACAAGGGCTGGCAGACCATAAATGTAACCGTTTCAGAGAGAAATGCGACCAATGTGACGATCTCGCGTTATATCGATTCGATGGTGAATGACGAAACACGGAGATTTTCTAAGGTTTTTACTACATATTAACACTTTTCACATTTTCTCGTGTTACGTGGCTGCCAGTCCTCGGTTCATGCAAAATCTTAAGGTCCTCGGTCATGTCCAAGGCACCAAACCGACCAATAATTCAATAATCGATAGCTAAAACTATAAATGTAGCTCTTCTTACTGGGCGATTGCATCAACTTAGATGCTTCTCCTGTGTTCTACTGTGCTGCTTGTATTGTCCCCACATACCGCAGCACGCGACAAGGGCTGGCAGACCATAAATGTAACCGTTTCAGAGAGAAATGCGACCAATGTGACGATCTCGCGTTATATCGATTCGATGGTGAATGACGAAACACGGAGATTTTCTAAGGTTTTTACTACATATTAACACTTTTCACATTTTCTCGTGTTACGTGGCTGCCAGTCCTCGGTTCATGCAAAATCTTAAGGTCCTCGGTCATGTCCAAGGCACCAAACCGACCAATAATTCAATAATCGATAACTAAAACTATAAATGTAGCTCTTCTTACTGGGCGATTGCATCAACTTAGATGCTTCTCCTGTGTTCTACTGTGAGCTTGTATTGTCCCCACATACCGCAACACGCGACATGGGCTGGCAGACCATAAATGTAACCGTCTCAGAGAGAAATGCGACCAATGTGACGATCTCGCGTTATATCGATTCGATGGTGAATGACGAAACACGGAGATTTTCTAAGGTTTTTACTACATATTAACACTTTTCACATTTTCTCGTGTTACGTGGCTGCCAGTCCTCGGTTCATGCAAAATCTTAAGGTCCTCGGTCATGTCCAAGGCACCAAACCGACCAATAATTCAATAATCGATAACTAAAACTATAAATGTAGCTCTTCTTACTGGGCGATTGCATCAACTTAGATGCTTCTCCTGTGTTCTACTGTGCTGCTTGTATTGTCCCCACATAACCCAGCACGCGACAAGGGCTGGCAGACCATAAATGTAACCGTTTCAGAGAGAAATGCGACCAATGTGACGATCTCGCGTTATATCGATTCGATGGTGAATGACGAAACACGGAGATTTTCTAAGGTTTTTACTACATATTAACACTTTTCACATTTTCTCGTGTTACGTGGCTGCCAGTCCTCGGTTCATGCAAAATCTTAAGGTCCTCGGTCATGTCCAAGGCACCAAACCGACCAATAATTCAGTAATCGATAACTAAAACTATAAATGTAGCTCTTCTTACTGGGCGATTGCATCAACTTAGATGCTTCTCCTGTGTTCTACTGTGCTGCTTGTATTGTCCCCACATACCGCAGCACGCGACAAGGGCTGGCAGACCATAAATGAACCGTTTCAGAGAGAAATGCGACCAATGTGACGATCTCGCGTTATATCGATTCGATGGTGAATGACGAAACACGGGGATTTTCTAAGGTTTTTACTACATATTAACACTTTTCACATTTTCTCGTGTTACGTGGCTGCCAGTCCTCGGTTCATGCAAAATCTTAAGGTCCTCGGTCATGTCCAAGGCACCAAACCGACCAATAATTCAATAATCGAAAACTAAAACTATAAATGTAGCTCTTCTTACTGGGCGATTGCATCAACTTAGATGCTTCTCCTGTGTTTTACTGTGCTGCTTGTATTGTCCCCACATAACCCAGCACGCGACAAGGGCTGGCAGACCATAAATGTAACCGTTTCAGAGAGAAATGCGACCAATGTGACGATCTCGCGTTATATCGATTCGATGGTGAATGACGAAACACGGAGATTTTCTAAGGTTTTTACTACATATTAACACTTTTCACATTTTCTCGTGTTACGTGGCTGCCAGTCCTCGGTTCATGTAAAATCTTAAGGTCCTCGGTCATGTCCAAGGCACCAAACCGACCGATAATTCAATAATCGATAACTAAAACTATAAATGTAGCTCTTCTTACTGGGCGATTGCATCAACTTAGATGCTTCTCCTGTGTTCTACTGTGCTGCTTGTATTGTCCCCACATACCGCAGCACGCGACAAGGGCTGGCAGACCATAAATGTAACCGTTTCAGAGAGAAATGCGACCAATGTGACGATCTCGCGTTATATCGATTCGATGGTGAATGACGAAACACCGAGATTTTCTAAGGTTTTTACTACATATTAACACTTTTCACATTTTCTCGTGTTACGTGGCTGCCAGTCCTCGGTTCATGTAAAATCTTAAGGTCCTCGGTCATGTCCAAGGCACCAAACCGACCAATAATTCGATAATCGATAACTAAATCTATAAATGTAGCTCTTCTTACTGGGTGATTGCATCAACTAAGATGCTTCTCCTGTGTTCTACTGTGCTGCTTGTATAGTCCCCACATACCGCAGCACGCGACAAGGACTGGCAGACCATAAATGTAACCATTTCAGAGACAAATGCGACCAATGTGACGATCTCGCGTTATATCGATTCGATGGTGAATGACGAAACACGGAGATTTTCTAAGGTTTTTACTACATATTAACACTTTTCACATTTTCTCGTGTTACGTGGCTGCCAGTCCTCGGTTCATGCAAAATCTTAAGGTCCTCGGTCATGTCCAAGGCACCAAACCGACCAATAATTCAATAATCGATAACTAAAACTATAAATGTAGCTCTTCTTACTGGGCGATTGCATCAACTTAGATGCTTCTCCTGTGTTCTACTGTGAGCTTGTATTGTCCCCACATACCGCAGCACGCGACATGGGCTGGCAGACCATAAATGTAACCGTTTCAGAGAGAAATGCGACCAATGTGACGATCTCGCGTTATATCGATTCGATGGTGAATGACGAAACACGGAGATTTTCCAAGGTTTTTACTACATATTAACACTTTTCACATTTTCTCGTGTTACGTGGCTGCCAGTCATCGGTTCATGCAAAATCTTAAGGTCCTCGGTCATGTGCAAGGCACCAAACTGACCAATAATTCAATAATCGATAACTAAAACTATAAATGTAGCTCTTCTTACTGGGCGATTGCATCAACTTAGATGCTTC
This sequence comes from Schistocerca nitens, assembly GCF_023898315.1. Lineage (NCBI taxonomy): Eukaryota > Metazoa > Arthropoda > Insecta > Orthoptera > Acrididae > Schistocerca > Schistocerca nitens. The sequence continues at coordinate 67,367,994 of NC_064625.1, forward strand.
TCCTGTGTTCTACTGTGCTGCTTGTATTGTCCCCACATACCGCAGCACGCGACAAGGGCTAGCAGACCATAAATGTAACCGTTTCAGAGAGAAATGCGACCAATGTGACGATCTCGCATTATATCGATTCAATGGTGAATGACGAAACACGGAGATTTTCTACGGTTTTTACTTTATATTGACACTTTTCACATTTTCTCGTGTTACGTGGCTGCCAGTCCTCAGTTCATGCAAAATCGTAAGGTCCTCGGTCATGTCCAAGGCACCAAACCGACCAATAATTCAATAATCGATAACTAAAACTATAAATGTAGCTCTTCTTACTGGGCGATTGCATCAACTTAGATGCTTCTCCTGTGTTCTACTGTGCTGCTTGTATTGTCCCCACATACCGCAGCACGCGACAAGGGCTGGCAGACCATAAATGTAACCGTTTCAGAGAGAAATGCGACCAATGTGACGATCTCGCGTTATATCGATTCGATGGTGAATGACGAAACACGGAGATTTTCTAAGGTTTTTACTACATATTAACATTTTTCACATTTTCTCGTGTTACGTGGCTGCCAGTCCTCGGTTCATGCAAAATCTTAAGGTCCTCGGTCATGTCCAAGGCACCAAACCGACCAATAATTCAATAATCGATAACTAAAACTATAAATGTAGCTCTTCTTACTGGGCGATTGCATCAACTTAGATGCTTCTCCTGTGTTCTACTGTGAGCTTGTATTGTCCCCACATACCGCAACACGCGACATGGGCTGGCAGACCATAAATGTAACCGTCTCAGAGAGAAATGCGACCAATGTGACGATCTCGCGTTATATCGATTCGATGGTGAATGACGAAACACGGAGATTTTCTAAGGTTTTTACTACATATTAACACTTTTCACATTTTCTCGTGTTACGTGGCTGCCAGTCCTCGGTTCATGCAAAATCTTAAGGTCCTCGGTCATGTCCAAGGCACCAAACCGACCAATAATTCAATAATCGATAACTAAAACTATAAATGTAGCTCTTCTTACTGGGCGATTGCATCAACTTAGATGCTTCTCCTGTGTTCTACTGTGCTGCTTGTATTGTCCCCACATAACCCAGCACGCGACAAGGGCTGGCAGACCATAAATGTAACCGTTTCAGAGAGAAATGCGACCAATGTGACGATCTCGCGTTATATCGATTCGATGGTGAATGACGAAACACGGAGATTTTCTAAGGTTTTTACTACATATTAACACTTTTCACATTTTCTCGTGTTACGTGGCTGCCAGTCCTCGGTTCATGCAAAATCTTAAGGTCCTCGGTCATGTCCAAGGAACCAAACCGACCAATAATTCAGTAATCGATAACTAAAACTATAAATGTAGCTCTTCTTACTGGGCGATTGCATCAACTTAGATGCTTCTCCTGTGTTCTACTGTGCTGCTTGTATTGTCCCCACATACCGCAGCACGCGACAAGGGTTGGCAGACCATAAATGAACCGTTTCAGAGAGAAATGCGACCAATGTGACGATCTCGCGTTATATCGATTCGATGGTGAATGACGAAACACGGGGATTTTCTAAGGTTTTTACTACATATTAACACTTTTCACATTTTCTCGTGTTACGTGGCTGCCAGTCCTCGGTTCATGCAAAATCTTAAGGTCCTCGGTCATGTCCAAGGCACCAAACCGACCAATAATTCAATAATCGAAAACTAAAACTATAAATGTAGCTCTTCTTACTGGGCGATTGCATCAACTTAGATGCTTCTCCTGTGTTCTACTGTGCTGCTTGTATTGTCCCCACATAACCCAGCACGCGACAAGGGCTGGCAGACCATAAATGTAACCGTTTCAGAGAGAAATGCGACCAATGTGACGATCTCGCGTTATATCGATTCGATGGTGAATGACGAAACACGGAGATTTTCTAAGGTTTTTACTACATATTAACACTTTTCACATTTTCTCGTGTTACGTGGCTGCCAGTCCTCGGTTCATGTAAAATCTTAAGGTCCTCGGTCATGTCCAAGGCACCAAACCGACCAATAATTCAATAATCGATAACTAAAACTATAAATGTAGCTCTTCTTACTGGGCGATTGCATCAACTTAGATGCTTCTCCTGTGTTCTACTGTGCTGCTTGTATTGTCCCCACATACCGCAGCACGCGACAAGGGCTGGCAGACCATAAATGTAACCGTTTCAGAGAGAAATGCGACCAATGTGACGATCTCGCGTTATATCGATTCGATGGTGAATGACGAAACACGGAGATTTTCTAAGGTTTTTACTACATATTAACACTTTTCACATTTTCTCGTGTTACGTGGCTGCCAGTCCTCGGTTCATGCAAAATCTTAAGGTCCTCGGTCATGTCCAAGGCACCAAACCGACCAATAATTCAATAATCGATAACTAAAACTATAAATGTAGCTCTTCTTACTGGGCGATTGCATCAACTTAGATGCTTCTCCTGTGTTCTACTGTGAGCTTGTATTGTCCCCACATACCGCAGCACGCGACATGGGCTGGCAGACCATAAATGTAACCGTTTCAGAGAGAAATGCGACCAATGTGACGATCTCGCGTTATATCGATTCGATGGTGAATGACGAAACACGGAGATTTTCCAAGGTTTTTACTACATATTAACACTTTTCACATTTTCTCGTGTTACGTGGCTGCCAGTCATCGGTTCATGCAAAATCTTAAGGTCCTCGGTCATGTGCAAGGCACCAAACTGACCAATAATTCAATAATCGATAACTAAAACTATAAATGTAGCTCTTCTTACTGGGCGATTGCATCAACTTAGATGCTTCTCCTGTGTTCTACTGTGCTGCTTGTATTGTCCCCACATACCGCAGCACGCGACAAGGGCTAGCAGACCATAAATGTAACCGTTTCAGAGAGAAATGCGACCAATGTGACGATCTCGCATTATATCGATTCGATGGTGAATGACGAAACACGGAGATTTTCTACGGTTTTTACTTTATATTGACACTTTTCACATTTTCTCGTGTTACGTGGCTGCCAGTCCTCAGTTCATGCAAAATCGTAAGGTCCTCGGTCATGTCCAAGGCACCAAACCGACCAATAATTCAATAATCGATAACTAAAACTATAAATGTAGCTCTTCTTACTGGGCGATTGCATCAACTTAGATGCTTCTCCTGTGTTCTACTGTGCTGCTTGTATTGTCCCCACATAACCCAGCACGCGACAAGGGCTGGCAGACCATAAATGTAACCGTTTCAGAGAGAAATGCGACCAATGTGACGATCTCGCGTTATATCGATTCGATGGTGAATGACGAAACACGGAGATTTTCTAAGGTTTTTACTACATATTAACACTTTTCACATTTTCTCGTGTTACGTGGCTGCCAGTCCTCGGTTCATGCAAAATCTTAAGGTCCTCGGTCATGTCCAAGGCACCAAACCGACCAATAATTCAGTAATCGATAACTAAAACTATAAATGTAGCTCTTCTTACTGGGCGATTGCATCAACTTAGATGCTTCTCCTGTGTTCTACTGTGCTGCTTGTATTGTCCCCACATACCGCAGCACGCGACAAGGGCTGGCAGACCATAAATGAACCGTTTCAGAGAGAAATGCGACCAATGTGACGATCTCGCGTTATATCGATTCGATGGTGAATGACGAAACACGGGGATTTTCTAAGGTTTTTACTACATATTAACACTTTTCACATTTTCTCGTGTTACGTGGCTGCCAGTCCTCGGTTCATGCAAAATCTTAAGGTCCTCGGTCATGTCCAAGGCACCAAACCGACCAATAATTCAATAATCGATAACTAAAACTATAAATGTAGCTCTTCTTACTGGGCGATTGCATCAACTTAGATGCTTCTCCTGTGTTCTACTGTGCTGCTTGTATTGTCCCCACATAACCCAGCACGCGACAAGGGCTGGCAGACCATAAATGTAACCGTTTCAGAGAGAAATGCGACCAATGTGACGATCTCGCGTTATATCGATTCGATGGTGAATGACGAAACACGGAGATTTTCTAAGGTTTTTACTACATATTAACACTTTTCACATTTTCTCGTGTTACGTGGCTGCCAGTCCTCGGTTCATGCAAAATCTTAAGGTCCTCGGTCATGTCCAAGGCACCAAACCGACCAATAATTCAATAATCGATAACTAAAACTATAAATGTAGCTCTTCTTACTGGGCGATTGCATCAACTTAGATGCTTCTCCTGTGTTCTACTGTGCTGCTTGTATTGTCCCCACATACCGCAGCACGCGACAAGGGCTGGCAGACCATAAATGTAACCGTTTCAGAGAGAAATGCGACCAATGTGACGATCTCGCGTTATATCGATTCGATGGTGAATGACGAAACACCGAGATTTTCTAAGGTTTTTACTACATATTAACACTTTTCACATTTTCTCGTGTTACGTGGCTGCCACTCCTCGGTTCATGTAAAATCTTAAGGTCCTCGGTCATGTCCAAGGCACCAAACCGACCAATAATTCGATAATCGATAACTAAATCTATAAATGTAGCTCTTCTTACTGGGTGATTGCATCAACTAAGATGCTTCTCCTGTGTTCTACTGTGCTGCTTGTATAGTCCCCACATACCGCAGCACGCGACAAGGGCTGGCAGACCATAAATGTAACCATTTCAGAGAGAAATGCGACCAATGTGACGATCTCGCGTTATATCGATTCGATGGTGAATGACGATACACGGAGATTTTCTAAGGTTTTTACTACATATTAACACTTTTCACATTTTCTCGTGTTACGTGGCTGCCAGTCCTCGGTTCATGCAAAATCTTAAGGTCCTCGGTCATGTCCAAGGCACCAAACCGACCAATAATTCAATAATCGATAACTAAAACTATAAATGTAGCTCTTCTTACTGGGCGATTGCATCAACTTAGATGCTTCTCCTGTGTTCTACTGTGAGCTTGTATTGTCCCCACATACCGCAGCACGCGACATGGGCTGGCAGACCATAAATGTAACCGTTTCAGAGAGAAATGCGACCAATGTGACGATCTCGCGTTATATCGATTCGATGGTGAATGACGAAACACGGAGATTTTCCAAGGTTTTTACTACATATTAACACTTTTCACATTTTCTCGTGTTACGTGGCTGCCAGTCATCGGTTCATGCAAAATCTTAAGGTCCTCGGTCATGTGCAAGGCACCAAACTGACCAATAATTCAATAATCGATAACTAAAACTATAAATGTAGCTCTTCTTACTGGGCGATTGCATCAACTTAGATGCTTCTCCTGTGTTCTACTGTGCTGCTTGTATTGTCCCCACATACCGCAGCACGCGACAAGGGCTGGCAGACCATAAATGTAACCGTTTCAGAGAGAAATGCGACCAATGTGACGATCTCGCATTATATCGATTCGATGGTGAATGACGAAACACGGAGATTTTCTACGGTTTTTACTTTATATTGACACTTTTCACATTTTCTCGTGTTACGTGGCTGCCAGTCCTCAGTTCATGCAAAATCGTAAGGTCCTCGGTCATGTCCAAGGCACCAAACCGACCAATAATTCAATAATCGATAACTAAAACTATAAATGTAGCTCTTCTTACTGGGCGATTGCATCAACTTAGATGCTTCTCCTGTGTTCTACTGTGCTGCTTGTATTGTCCCCACATACCGCAGCACGCGACAAGGGCTGGCAGACCATAAATGTAACCGTTTCAGAGAGAAATGCGACCAATGTGACGATCTCGCGTTATATCGATTCGATGGTGAATGACGAAACACCGAGATTTTCTAAGGTTTTTACTACATATTAACACTTTTCACATTTTCTCGTGTTACGTGGCTGCCACTCCTCGGTTCATGTAAAATCTTAAGGTCCTCGGTCATGTCCAAGGCACCAAACCGACCAATAATTCGATAATCGATAACTAAATCTATAAATGTAGCTCTTCTTACTGGGTGATTGCATCAACTAAGATGCTTCTCCTGTGTTCTACTGTGCTGCTTGTATAGTCCCCACATACCGCAGCACGCGACAAGGACTGGCAGACCATAAATGTAACCATTTCAGAGAGAAATGCGACCAATGTGACGATCTCGCGTTATATCGATTCGATGGTGAATGACGAAACACGGAGATTTTCCAAGGTTTTTACTACATATTAACACTTTTCACATTTTCTCGTGTTACGTGGCTGCCAGTCATCGGTTCATGCAAAATCTTAAGGTCCTCGGTCATGTGCAAGGCACCAAACTGACCAATAATTCAATAAACGATAACTAAAACTATAAATGTAGCTCTTCTTACTGGGCGATTGCATCAACTTAGATGCTTCTCCTGTGTTCTACTGTGCTGCTTGTATTGTCCCCACATACCGCAGCACGCGACAAGGGCTGGCAGACCATAAATGTAACCGTTTCAGAGAGAAATGCGACCAATGTGACGATCTCGCATTATATCGATTCGATGGTGAATGACGAAACACGGAGATTTTCTACGGTTTTTACTTTATATTGACACTTTTCACATTTTCTCGTGTTACGTGGCTGCCAGTCCTCAGTTCATGCAAAATCGTAAGGTCCTCGGTCATGTCCAAGGCACCAAACCGACCTATAATTCAATAATCGATAACTAAAACTATAAATGTAGCTCTTCTTACTGGGCGATTGCATCAACTTAGATGCTTCTCCTGTGTTCTACTGTGAGCTTGTATTGTCCCCACATACCGCAACACGCGACATGGGCTGGCAGACCATAAATGTAACCGTCTCAGAGAGAAATGCGACCAATGTGACGATCTCGCGTTATATCGATTCGATGGTGAATGACGAAACACGGAGATTTTCTAAGGTTTTTACTACATATTAACACTTTTCACATTTTCTCGTGTTACGTGGCTGCCAGTCCTCGGTTCATGCAAAATCTTAAGGTCCTCGGTCATGTCCAAGGCACCAAACCGACCAATAATTCAATAATCGATAACTAAAACTATAAATGTAGCTCTTCTTACTGGGCGATTGCATCAACTTAGATGCTTCTCCTGTGTTCTACTGTGCTGCTTGTATTGTCCCCACATAACCCAGCACGCGACAAGGGCTGGCAGACCATAAATGTAACCGTTTCAGAGAGAAATGCGACCAATGTGACGATCTCGCGTTATATCGATTCGATGGTGAATGACGAAACACGGAGATTTTCTAAGGTTTTTACTACATATTAACACTTTTCACATTTTCTCGTGTTACGTGGCTGCCAGTCCTCGGTTCATGCAAAATCTTAAGGTCCTCGGTCATGTCCAAGGCACCAAACCGACCAATAATTCAGTAATCGATAACTAAAACTATAAATGTAGCTCTTCTTACTGGGCGATTGCATCAACTTAGATGCTTCTCCTGTGTTCTACTGTGCTGCTTGTATTGTCCCCACATACCGCAGCACGCGACAAGGGCTGGCAGACCATAAATGAACCGTTTCAGAGAGAAATGCGACCAATGTGACGATCTCGCGTTATATCGATTCGATGGTGAATGACGAAACACGGGGATTTTCTAAGGTTTTTACTACATATTAACACTTTTCACATTTTCTCGTGTTACGTGGCTGCCAGTCCTCGGTTCATGCAAAATCTTAAGGTCCTCGGTCATGTCCAAGGCACCAAACCGACCAATAATTCAATAATCGAAAACTAAAACTATAAATGTAGCTCTTCTTACTGGGCGATTGCATCAACTTAGATGCTTCTCCTGTGTTTTACTGTGCTGCTTGTATTGTCCCCACATAACCCAGCACGCGACAAGGGCTGGCAGACCATAAATGTAACCGTTTCAGAGAGAAATGCGACCAATGTGACGATCTCGCGTTATATCGATTCGATGGTGAATGACGAAACACGGAGATTTTCTAAGGTTTTTACTACATATTAACACTTTTCACATTTTCTCGTGTTACGTGGCTGCCAGTCCTCGGTTCATGTAAAATCTTAAGGTCCTCGGTCATGTCCAAGGCACCAAACCGACCGATAATTCAATAATCGATAACTAAAACTATAAATGTAGCTCTTCTTACTGGGCGATTGCATCAACTTAGATGCTTCTCCTGTGTTCTACTGTGCTGCTTGTATTGTCCCCACATACCGCAGCACGCGACAAGGGCTGGCAGACCATAAATGTAACCGTTTCAGAGAGAAATGCGACCAATGTGACGATCTCGCGTTATATCGATTCGATGGTGAATGACGAAACACCGAGATTTTCTAAGGTTTTTACTACATATTAACACTTTTCACATTTTCTCGTGTTACGTGGCTGCCAGTCCTCGGTTCATGTAAAATCTTAAGGTCCTCGGTCATGTCCAAGGCACCAAACCGACCAATAATTCGATAATCGATAACTAAATCTATAAATGTAGCTCTTCTTACTGGGTGATTGCATCAACTAAGATGCTTCTCCTGTGTTCTACTGTGCTGCTTGTATAGTCCCCACATACCGCAGCACGCGACAAGGACTGGCAGACCATAAATGTAACCATTTCAGAGACAAATGCGACCAATGTGACGATCTCGCGTTATATCGATTCGATGGTGAATGACGAAACACGGAGATTTTCTAAGGTTTTTACTACATATTAACACTTTTCACATTTTCTCGTGTTACGTGGCTGCCAGTCCTCGGTTCATGCAAAATCTTAAGGTCCTCGGTCATGTCCAAGGCACCAAACCGACCAATAATTCAATAATCGATAACTAAAACTATAAATGTAGCTCTTCTTACTGGGCGATTGCATCAACTTAGATGCTTCTCCTGTGTTCTACTGTGAGCTTGTATTGTCCCCACATACCGCAGCACGCGACATGGGCTGGCAGACCATAAATGTAACCGTTTCAGAGAGAAATGCGACCAATGTGACGATCTCGCGTTATATCGATTCGATGGTGAATGACGAAACACGGAGATTTTCCAAGGTTTTTACTACATATTAACACTTTTCACATTTTCTCGTGTTACGTGGCTGCCAGTCATCGGTTCATGCAAAATCTTAAGGTCCTCGGTCATGTGCAAGGCACCAAACTGACCAATAATTCAATAATCGATAACTAAAACTATAAATGTAGCTCTTCTTACTGGGCGATTGCATCAACTTAGATGCTTCTCCTGTGTTCTACTGTGCTGCTTGTATTGTCCCCACATACCGCAGCACGCGACAAGGGCTAGCAGACCATAAATGTAACCGTTTCAGAGAGAAATGCGACCAATGTGACGATCTCGCATTATATCGATTCAATGGTGAATGACGAAACACGGAGATTTTCTACGGTTTTTACTTTATATTGACACTTTTCACATTTTCTCGTGTTACGTGGCTGCCAGTCCTCAGTTCATGCAAAATCGTAAGGTCCTCGGTCATGTCCAAGGCACCAAACCGACCAATAATTCAATAATCGATAACTAAAACTATAAATGTAGCTCTTCTTACTGGGCGATTGCATCAACTTAGATGCTTCTCCTGTGTTCTACTGTGCTGCTTGTATTGTCCCCACATACCGCAGCACGCGACAAGGGCTGGCAGACCATAAATGTAACCGTTTCAGAGAGAAATGCGACCAATGTGACGATCTCGCGTTATATCGATTCGATGGTGAATGACGAAACACGGAGATTTTCTAAGGTTTTTACTACATATTAACATTTTTCACATTTTCTCGTGTTACGTGGCTGCCAGTCCTCGGTTCATGCAAAATCTTAAGGTCCTCGGTCATGTCCAAGGCACCAAACCGACCAATAATTCAATAATCGATAACTAAAACTATAAATGTAGCTCTTCTTACTGGGCGATTGCATCAACTTAGATGCTTCTCCTGTGTTCTACTGTGAGCTTGTATTGTCCCCACATACCGCAACACGCGACATGGGCTGGCAGACCATAAATGTAACCGTCTCAGAGAGAAATGCGACCAATGTGACGATCTCGCGTTATATCGATTCGATGGTGAATGACGAAACACGGAGATTTTCTAAGGTTTTTACTACATATTAACACTTTTCACATTTTCTCGTGTTACGTGGCTGCCAGTCCTCGGTTCATGCAAAATCTTAAGGTCCTCGGTCATGTCCAAGGCACCAAACCGACCAATAATTCAATAATCGATAACTAAAACTATAAATGTAGCTCTTCTTACTGGGCGATTGCATCAACTTAGATGCTTCTCCTGTGTTCTACTGTGCTGCTTGTATTGTCCCCACATAACCCAGCACGCGACAAGGGCTGGCAGACCATAAATGTAACCGTTTCAGAGAGAAATGCGACCAATGTGACGATCTCGCGTTATATCGATTCGATGGTGAATGACGAAACACGGAGATTTTCTAAGGTTTTTACTACATATTAACACTTTTCACATTTTCTCGTGTTACGTGGCTGCCAGTCCTCGGTTCATGCAAAATCTTAAGGTCCTCGGTCATGTCCAAGGCACCAAACCGACCAATAATTCAGTAATCGATAACTAAAACTATAAATGTAGCTCTTCTTACTGGGCGATTGCATCAACTTAGATGCTTCTCCTGTGTTCTACTGTGCTGCTTGTATTGTCCCCACATACCGCAGCACGCGACAAGGGTTGGCAGACCATAAATGAACCGTTTCAGAGAGAAATGCGACCAATGTGACGATCTCGCGTTATATCGATTCGATGGTGAATGACGAAACACGGGGATTTTCTAAGGTTTTTACTACATATTAACACTTTTCACATTTTCTCGTGTTACGTGGCTGCCAGTCCTCGGTTCATGCAAAATCTTAAGGTCCTCGGTCATGTCCAAGGCACCAAACCGACCAATAATTCAATAATCGAAAACTAAAACTATAAATGTAGCTCTTCTTACTGGGCGATTGCATCAACTTAGATGCTTCTCCTGTGTTCTACTGTGCTGCTTGTATTGTCCCCACATAACCCAGCACGCGACAAGGGCTGGCAGACCATAAATGTAACCGTTTCAGAGAGAAATGCGACCAATGTGACGATCTCGCGTTATATCGATTCGATGGTGAATGACGAAACACGGAGATTTTCTAAGGTTTTTACTACATATTAACACTTTTCACATTTTCTCGTGTTACGTGGCTGCCAGTCCTCGGTTCATGTAAAATCTTAAGGTCCTCGGTCATGTCCAAGGCACCAAACCGACCAATAATTCAATAATCGATAACTAAAACTATAAATGTAGCTCTTCTTACTGGGCGATTGCATCAACTTAGATGCTTCTCCTGTGTTCTACTGTGCTGCTTGTATTGTCCCCACATACCGCAGCACGCGACAAGGGCTGGCAGACCATAAATGTAACCGTTTCAGAGAGAAATGCGACCAATGTGACGATCTCGCGTTATATCGATTCGATGGTGAATGACGAAACACGGAGATTTTCTAAGGTTTTTACTACATATTAACACTTTTCACATTTTCTCGTGTTACGTGGCTGCCAGTCCTCGGTTCATGCAAAATCTTAAGGTCCTCGGTCATGTCCAAGGCACCAAACCGACCAATAATTCAATAATCGATAACTAAAACTATAAATGTAGCTCTTCTTACTGGGCGATTGCATCAACTTAGATGCTTCTCCTGTGTTCTACTGTGAGCTTGTATTGTCCCCACATACCGCAGCACGCGACATGGGCTGGCAGACCATAAATGTAACCGTTTCAGAGAGAAATGCGACCAATGTGACGATCTCGCGTTATATCGATTCGATGGTGAATGACGAAACACGGAGATTTTCCAAGGTTTTTACTACATATTAACACTTTTCACATTTTCTCGTGTTACGTGGCTGCCAGTCATCGGTTCATGCAAAATCTTAAGGTCCTCGGTCATGTGCAAGGCACCAAACTGACCAATAATTCAATAATCGATAACTAAAACTATAAATGTAGCTCTTCTTACTGGGCGATTGCATCAACTTAGATGCTTCTCCTGTGTTCTACTGTGCTGCTTGTATTGTCCCCACATACCGCAGCACGCGACAAGGGCTAGCAGACCATAAATGTAACCGTTTCAGAGAGAAATGCGACCAATGTGACGATCTCGCATTATATCGATTCGATGGTGAATGACGAAACACGGAGATTTTCTACGGTGTTTACTTTATATTGACACTTTTCACATTTTCTCGTGTTACGTGGCTGCCAGTCCTCAGTTCATGCAAAATCGTAAGGTCCTCGGTCATGTCCAAGGCACCAAACCGACCAATAATTCAATAATCGATAACTAAAACTATAAATGTAGCTCTTCTTACTGGGCGATTGCATCAACTTAGATGCTTCTCCTGTGTTCTACTGTGCTGCTTGTATTGTCCCCACATAACCCAGCACGCGACAAGGGCTGGCAGACCATAAATGTAACCGTTTCAGAGAGAAATGCGACCAATGTGACGATCTCGCGTTATATCGATTCGATGGTGAATGACGAAACACGGAGATTTTCTAAGGTTTTTACTACATATTAACACTTTTCACATTTTCTCGTGTTACGTGGCTGCCAGTCCTCGGTTCATGCAAAATCTTAAGGTCCTCGGTCATGTCCAAGGCACCAAACCGACCAATAATTCAGTAATCGATAACTAAAACTATAAATGTAGCTCTTCTTACTGGGCGATTGCATCAACTTAGATGCTTCTCCTGTGTTCTACTGTGCTGCTTGTATTGTCCCCACATACCGCAGCACGCGACAAGGGCTGGCAGACCATAAATGAACCGTTTCAGAGAGAAATGCGACCAATGTGACGATCTCGCGTTATATCGATTCGATGGTGAATGACGAAACACGGGGATTTTCTAAGGTTTTTACTACATATTAACACTTTTCACATTTTCTCGTGTTACGTGGCTGCCAGTCCTCGGTTCATGCAAAATCTTAAGGTCCTCGGTCATGTCCAAGGCACCAAACCGACCAATAATTCAATAATCGATAACTAAAACTATAAATGTAGCTCTTCTTACTGGGCGATTGCATCAACTTAGATGCTTCTCCTGTGTTCTACTGTGCTGCTTGTATTGTCCCCACATAACCCAGCACGCGACAAGGGCTGGCAGACCATAAATGTAACCGTTTCAGAGAGAAATGCGACCAATGTGACGATCTCGCGTTATATCGATTCGATGGTGAATGACGAAACACGGAGATTTTCTAAGGTTTTTACTACATATTAACACTTTTCACATTTTCTCGTGTTACGTGGCTGCCAGTCCTCGGTTCATGCAAAATCTTAAGGTCCTCGGTCATGTCCAAGGCACCAAACCGACCAATAATTCAATAATCGATAACTAAAACTATAAATGTAGCTCTTCTTACTGGGCGATTGCATCAACTTAGATGCTTCTCCTGTGTTCTACTGTGCTGCTTGTATTGTCCCCACATACCGCAGCACGCGACAAGGGCTGGCAGACCATAAATGTAACCGTTTCAGAGAGAAATGCGACCAATGTGACGATCTCGCGTTATATCGATTCGATGGTGAATGACGAAACACCGAGATTTTCTAAGGTTTTTACTACATATTAACACTTTTCACATTTTCTCGTGTTACGTGGCTGCCACTCCTCGGTTCATGTAAAATCTTAAGGTCCTCGGTCATGTCCAAGGCACCAAACCGACCAATAATTCGATAATCGATAACTAAATCTATAAATGTAGCTCTTCTTACTGGGTGATTGCATCAACTAAGATGCTTCTCCTGTGTTCTACTGTGCTGCTTGTATAGTCCCCACATACCGCAGCACGCGACAAGGGCTGGCAGACCATAAATGTAACCATTTCAGAGAGAAATGCGACCAATGTGACGATCTCGCGTTATATCGATTCGATGGTGAATGACGATACACGGAGATTTTCTAAGGTTTTTACTACATATTAACACTTTTCACATTTTCTCGTGTTACGTGGCTGCCAGTCCTCGGTTCATGCAAAATCTTAAGGTCCTCGGTCATGTCCAAGGCACCAAACCGACCAATAATTCAATAATCGATAACTAAAACTATAAATGTAGCTCTTCTTACTGGGCGATTGCATCAACTTAGATGCTTCTCCTGTGTTCTACTGTGAGCTTGTATTGTCCCCACATACCGCAGCACGCGACATGGGCTGGCAGACCATAAATGTAACCGTTTCAGAGAGAAATGCGACCAATGTGACGATCTCGCGTTATATCGATTCGATGGTGAATGACGAAACACGGAGATTTTCCAAGGTTTTTACTACATATTAACACTTTTCACATTTTCTCGTGTTACGTGGCTGCCAGTCATCGGTTCATGCAAAATCTTAAGGTCCTCGGTCATGTGCAAGGCACCAAACTGACCAATAATTCAATAATCGATAACTAAAACTATAAATGTAGCTCTTCTTACTGGGCGATTGCATCAACTTAGATGCTTCTCCTGTGTTCTACTGTGCTGCTTGTATTGTCCCCACATACCGCAGCACGCGACAAGGGCTGGCAGACCATAAATGTAACCGTTTCAGAGAGAAATGCGACCAATGTGACGATCTCGCATTATATCGATTCGATGGTGAATGACGAAACACGGAGATTTTCTACGGTTTTTACTTTATATTGACACTTTTCACATTTTCTCGTGTTACGTGGCTGCCAGTCCTCAGTTCATGCAAAATCGTAAGGTCCTCGGTCATGTCCAAGGCACCAAACCGACCAATAATTCAATAATCGATAACTAAAACTATAAATGTAGCTCTTCTTACTGGGCGATTGCATCAACTTAGATGCTTCTCCTGTGTTCTACTGTGCTGCTTGTATTGTCCCCACATACCGCAGCACGCGACAAGGGCTGGCAGACCATAAATGTAACCGTTTCAGAGAGAAATGCGACCAATGTGACGATCTCGCGTTATATCGATTCGATGGTGAATGACGAAACACCGAGATTTTCTAAGGTTTTTACTACATATTAACACTTTTCACATTTTCTCGTGTTACGTGGCTGCCACTCCTCGGTTCATGTAAAATCTTAAGGTCCTCGGTCATGTCCAAGGCACCAAACCGACCAATAATTCGATAATCGATAACTAAATCTATAAATGTAGCTCTTCTTACTGGGTGATTGCATCAACTAAGATGCTTCTCCTGTGTTCTACTGTGCTGCTTGTATAGTCCCCACATACCGCAGCACGCGACAAGGACTGGCAGACCATAAATGTAACCATTTCAGAGAGAAATGCGACCAATGTGACGATCTCGCGTTATATCGATTCGATGGTGAATGACGAAACACGGAGATTTTCCAAGGTTTTTACTACATATTAACACTTTTCACATTTTCTCGTGTTACGTGGCTGCCAGTCATCGGTTCATGCAAAATCTTAAGGTCCTCGGTCATGTGCAAGGCACCAAACTGACCAATAATTCAATAAACGATAACTAAAACTATAAATGTAGCTCTTCTTACTGGGCGATTGCATCAACTTAGATGCTTCTCCTGTGTTCTACTGTGCTGCTTGTATTGTCCCCACATACCGCAGCACGCGACAAGGGCTGGCAGACCATAAATGTAACCGTTTCAGAGAGAAATGCGACCAATGTGACGATCTCGCATTATATCGATTCGATGGTGAATGACGAAACACGGAGATTTTCTACGGTTTTTACTTTATATTGACACTTTTCACATTTTCTCGTGTTACGTGGCTGCCAGTCCTCAGTTCATGCAAAATCGTAAGGTCCTCGGTCATGTCCAAGGCACCAAACCGACCTATAATTCAATAATCGATAACTAAAACTATAAATGTAGCTCTTCTTACTGGGCGATTGCATCAACTTAGATGCTTCTCCTGTGTTCTACTGTGCTGCTTGTATTGTCCCCACATAACCCAGCACGCGACAAGGGCTGGCAGACCATAAATGTAACCGTTTCAGAGAGAAATGCGACCAATGTGACGATCTCGCGTTATATCGATTCGATGGTGAATGACGAAACACGGAGATTTTCTAAGGTTTTTACTACATATTAACACTTTTCACATTTTCTCGTGTTACGTGGCTGCCAGTCCTCGGTTCATGCAAAATCTTAAGGTCCTCGGTCATGTCCAAGGCACCAAACCGACCAATAATTCAGTAATCGATAACTAAAACTATAAATGTAGCTCTTCTTACTGGGCGATTGCATCAACTTAGATGCTTCTCCTGTGTTCTACTGTGCTGCTTGTATTGTCCCCACATACCGCAGCACGCGACAAGGGCTGGCAGACCATAAATGAACCGTTTCAGAGAGAAATGCGACCAATGTGACGATCTCGCGTTATATCGATTCGATGGTGAATGACGAAACACGGGGATTTTCTAAGGTTTTTACTACATATTAACACTTTTCACATTTTCTCGTGTTACGTGGCTGCCAGTCCTCGGTTCATGCAAAATCTTATGGTCCTCGGTCATGTCCAAGGCACCAAACCGACCAATAATTCAATAATCGATAACTAAAACTATAAATGTAGCTCTTCTTACTGGGCGATTGCATCAACTTAGATGCTTCTCCTGTGTTCTACTGTGCTGCTTGTATTGTCCCCACATAACCCAGCACGCGACAAGGGCTGGCAGACCATAAATGTAACCGTTTCAGAGAGAAATGCGACCAATGTGACGATCTCGCGTTATATCGATTCGATGGTGAATGACGAAACACGGAGATTTTCTAAGGTTTTTACTACATATTAACACTTTTCACATTTTCTCGTGTTACGTGGCTGCCAGTCCTCGGTTCATGCAAAATCTTAAGGTCCTCGGTCATGTCCAAGGCACCAAACCGACCAATAATTCAATAATCGATAACTAAAACTATAAATGTAGCTCTTCTTACTGGGCGAATGCATCAACTTAGATGCTTCTCCTGTGTTCTACTGTGCTGCTTGTATTGTCCCCACATACCGCAGCACGCGACAAGGGCTGGCAGACCATAAATGTAACCGTTTCAGAGAGAAATGCGACCAATGTGACGATCTCGCGTTATATCGATTCGATGGTGAATGACGAAACACCGAGATTTTCTAAGGTTTTTACTACATATTAACACTTTTCACATTTTCTCGTGTTACGTGGCTGCCAGTCCTCGGTTCATGTAAAATCTTAAGGTCCTCGGTCATGTCCAAGGCACCAAACCGACCAATAATTCGATAATCGATAACTAAATCTATAAATGTAGCTCTTCTTACTGGGTGATTGCATCAACTAAGATGCTTCTCCTGTGTTCTACTGTGCTGCTTGTATAGTCCCCACATACCGCAGCACGCAACAAGGGCTGGCAGACCATAAATGTAACCATTTCAGAGAGAAATGCGACCAATGTGACGATCTCGCGTTATATCGATTCGATGGTGAATGACGATACACGGAGATTTTCTAAGGTTTTTACTACATATTAACACTTTTCACATTTTCTCGTGTTACGTGGCTGCCAGTCCTCGGTTCATGCAAAATCTTAAGGTCCTCGGTCATGTCCAAGGCACCAAACCGACCAATAATTCAATAATCGATAACTAAAACTATAAATGTAGCTCTTCTTACTGGGCGATTGCATCAACTTAGATGCTTCTCCTGTGTTCTACTGTGAGCTTGTATTGTCCCCACATACCGCAGCACGCGACATGGGCTGGCAGACCATAAATGTAACCGTTTCAGAGAGAAATGCGACCAATGTGACGATCTCGCGTTATATCGATTCGATGGTGAATGACGAAACACGGAGATTTTCCAAGGTTTTTACTACATATTAACACTTTTCACATTTTCTCGTGTTACGTGGCTGCCAGTCATCGGTTCATGCAAAATCTTAAGGTCCTCGGTCATGTGCAAGGCACCAAACTGACCAATAATTCAATAATCGATAACTAAAACTATAAATGTAGCTCTTCTTACTGGGCGATTGCATCAACTTAGATGCTTCTCCTGTGTTCTACTGTGCTGCTTGTATTGTCCCCACATACCGCAGCACGCGACAAGGGCTGTCAGACCATAAATGTAACCGTTTCAGAGAGAAATGCGACCAATGTGACGATCTCGCATTATATCGATTCGACGGTGAATGACGAAACACGGAGATTTTCTACGGTTTTTACTTTATATTGACACTTTTGACATTTTCTCGTGTTACGTGGCTGCCAGTCCTCAGTTCATGCAAAATCGTAAGGTCCTCGGTCATGTCCAAGGCACCAAACCGACCAATAATTCAATAATCGATAACTAAAACTATAAATGTAGCTCTTCTTACTGGGCGATTGCATCAACTTAGATGCTTCTCCTGTGTTCTACTGTGCTGCTTGTATTGTCCCCACATACCGCAGCACGCGACAAGGGCTGGCAGACCATAAATGTAACCGTTTCAGAGAGAAATGCGACCAATGTGACGATCTCGCGTTATATCGATTCGATGGTGAATGACGAAACACGGAGATTTTCTAAGGTTTTTACTACATATTAACACTTTTCACATTTTCTCGTGTTACGTGGCTGCCAGTCCTCGGTTCATGTAAAATCTTAAGGTCCTCGGTCATGTCCAAGGCACCAAACCGACCAATAATTCGATAATCGATAACTAAAACTATAAATGTAGCTCTTCTTACTGGGCGATTGCATCAACTAAGATGCTTCTCCTGTGTTCTACTGTGCTGCTTGTATTGTCCCCACATACCGCAGCACGCGACAAGGGCTGGCAGACCGTAAATGTAACCGTTTCAGAGAGAAATGCGACCAATGTGACGATCTCGCGTTATATCGATTCGATGGTGAATGACGAAACACGGGGATTTTCTAAGGTTTTTACTACATATTAACACTTTTCACATTTTCTCGTGTTACGTGGCTGCCAGTCCTCGGTTCATGCAAAATCTTAAGGTCCTCGGTCATGTCCAAGGCACCAAACCGACCAATAATTCGATAATCGATAACTAAATCTATAAATGTAGCTCTTCTAACTGGGTGATTGCATCAACTAAGATGCTTCTCCTGTGTTCTACTGTGCTGCTTGTATAGTCCCCACATACCGCAGCACGCGACAAGGGCTGGCAGACCATAAATGTAACCATTTCAGAGACAAATGCGACCAATGTGACGATCTCGCGTTATATCGATTCGATGGTGAATGACGATACACGGAGATTTTCTAAGGTTTTTACTACATATTAACACTTTTCACATTTTCTCGTGTTACGTGGCTGCCAGTCCTCGGTTCATGCAAAATCTTAAGGTCCTCGGTCATGTCCAAGGCACCAAACCGACCAATAATTCAATAATCGATAACTAAAACTATAAATGTAGCTCTTCTTACTGGGCGATTGCATCAACTTAGATGCTTCTCCTGTGTTCTACTGTGGGCTTGTATTGTCCCCACATACCGCAGCACGCGACATGGGCTGGCAGACCATAAATGTAACCGTTTCAGAGAGAAATGCGACCAATGTGACGATCTCGCGTTATATCGATTCGATGGTGAATGACGAAACACGGAGATTTTCCAAGGTTTTTACTACATATTAACACTTTTCACATTTTCTCGTGTTACGTGGCTGCCAGTCATCGGTTCATGCAAAATCTTAAGGTCCTCGGTCATGTGCAAGGCACCAAACTGACCAATAATTCAATAATCGATAACTAAAACTATAAATGTAGCTCTTCTTACTGGGCGATTGCATCAACTTAGATGCTTCTCCTGTGTTCTACTGTGCTGCTTGTATTGTCCCCACATACCGCAGCACGCGACAAGGGCTGGCAGACCATAAATGTAACCGTTTCAGAGAGAAATGCGACCAATGTGACGATCTCGCGTTATATCGATTCGATGGTGAATGACGAAACACGGAGATTTTCTAAGGTTTTTACTACATATTAACACTTTTCACATTTTCTCGTGTTACGTGGCTGCCAGTCCTCGGTTCATGTAAAATCTTAAGGTCCTCGGTCATGTCCAAGGCACCAAACCGACCAATAATTCGATAATCGATAACTAAAACTATAAATGTAGCTCTTCTTACTGGGCGATTGCATCAACTAAGATGCTTCTCCTGTGTTCTACTGTGCTGCTTGTATTGTCCCCACATACCGCAGCACGCGACAAGGGCTGGCAGACCGTAAATGTAACCGTTTCAGAGAGAAATGCGACCAATGTGACGATCTCGCGTTATATCGATTCGATGGTGAATGACGAAACACGGAGATTTTCCAAGGTTTTTACTACATATTAAGACTTTTCACATTTTCTCGTGTTACGTGGCTGCCAGTCCTCGGTTCATGCAAAATCTTAAGGTCCTCGGTCATGTCCAAGGCACCAAACCGACCAATAATTCAATAATCGATAGCTAAAACTATATATGTAGCTCTTCTTACTGGGCGATTGCATCAACTTAGATGCTTCTCCTGTGTTCTACTGTGCTGCTTGTATTGTCCCCACATACCGCAGCATGCGACAAGGGCTGGCAGACCATAAATGTAACCGTTTCAGAGAGAAATGCGACCAATGTGACGATCTCGCGTTATATCGATTCGATGGTTAATGACGAAACACGGAGATTTTCTAAGGTTTTTACTAGATATTAACACTTTTCACATTTTCTCGTGTTACGTGGCTGCCAGTCCTCGGTTCATGCAAAATCTTAAGGTCCTCGGTCATGTCCAAGGCACCAAACCGACCAATAATTCAATAATCGATAACTAAAACTATAAATGTAGCTCTTCTTACTGGGCGATTGCATCAACTTAGATGCTTCTCCTGTGTTCTACTGTGAGCTTGTATTGTCCCCACATACCGCAGCACGCGACATGGGCTGGCAGACCATAAATGTAACCGTTTCAGAGAGAAATGCGACCAATGTGACGATCTCGCGTTATATCGATTCGATGGTGAATGACGAAACACGGAGATTTTCTAAGGTTTTTACTACATATTAACACTTTTCACATTTTATCGTGTTACGTGGCTGCCAGTCCTCGGTTCATGCAAAAGCTTAATGTCCTCGGTCATGTCCAAGGCACCAAACCGACCAATAATTCAATAATCGAAAACTAAAACTATAAATGTAGCTCTTCTTACTGGGCGATTGCATCAACTTAGATGCTTCTCCTGTGTTTTACTGTGCTGCTTGTATTGTCCCCACATAACCCAGCACGCGACAAGGGCTGGCAGACCATAAATGTAACCGTTTCAGAGAGAAATGCGACCAATGTGACGATCTCGCGTTATATCGATTCGATGGTGAATGACGAAACACGGAGATTTTCTAAGGTTTTTACTACATATTAACACTTTTCACATTTTCTCGTGTTACGTGGCTGCCAGTCCTCGGTTCATGCAAAATCTTAAGGTCCTCGGTCATGTCCAAGGCACCAAACCGACCAATAATTCAATAATCGATAGCTAAAACTATAAATGTAGCTCTTCTTACTGGGCGATTGCATCAACTTAGATGCTTCTCCTGTGTTCTACTGTGCTGCTTGTATTGTCCCCACATACCGCAGCACGCGACAAGGGCTGGCAGACCATAAATGTAACCGTTTCAGAGAGAAATGCGACCAATGTGACGATCTCGCGTTATATCGATTCGATGGTGAATGACGAAACACGGAGATTTTCTAAGGTTTTTACTACATATTAACACTTTTCACATTTTCTCGTGTTACGTGGCTGCCAGTCCTCGGTTCATGCAAAATCTTAAGGTCCTCGGTCATGTCCAAGGCACCAAACCGACCAATAATTCAATAATCGATAACTAAAACTATAAATGTAGCTCTTCTTACTGGGCGATTGCATCAACTTAGATGCTTCTCCTGTGTTCTACTGTGAGCTTGTATTGTCCCCACATACCGCAACACGCGACATGGGCTGGCAGACCATAAATGTAACCGTTTCGGAGAGAAATGCGACCAATGTGACGATCTCGCGTTATATCGATTCGATGGTGAATGACGAAACACGGAGATTTTCTAAGGTTTTTACTACATATTAACACTTTTCACATTTTCTCGTGTTACGTGGCTGCCAGTCCTCGGTTCATGCAAAATCTTAAGGTCCTCGGTCATGTGCAAGGCACCAAACCGACCAATAATTCAATAATCGATAACTAAAACTATAAATGTAGCTCTTCTTACTGGGCGATTGCATCAACTTAGATGCTTCTCCTGTGTTCTACTGTGCTGCTTGTATTGTCCCCACATAACCCAGCACGCGACAAGGGCTGGCAGACCATAAATGTAACCGTTTCAGAGAGAAATGCGACCAATGTGACGATCTCGCGTTATATCGATTCGATGGTGAATGACGAAACACGGAGATTTTCTAAGGTTTTTACTACATATTAACACTTTTCACATTTTCTCGTGTTACGTGGCTGCCAGTCCTCGGTTCATGCAAAATCTTAAGGTCCTCGGTCATGTCCAAGGCACCAAACCGACCAATAATTCAGTAATCGATAACTAAAACTATAAATGTAGCTCTTCTTACTGGACGATTGCATCAACTTAGATGCTTCTCCTGTGTTCTACTGTGCTGCTTGTATTGTCCCCACATACCGCAGCACGCGACAAGGGCTGGCAGACCATAAATGTAACCGTTTCAGAGAGAAATGCGACCAATGTGACGATCTCGCGTTATATCGATTCGATGGTGAATGACGAAACACGGGGATTTTCTAAGGTTTTTACTACATATTAACACTTTTCACATTTTCTCGTGTTACGTGGCTGCCAGTCCTCGGTTCATGCAAAATCTTAAGGTCCTCGGTCATGTCCAAGGCACCAAACCGACCAATAATTCAATAATCGATAACTAAAACTATAAATGTAGCTCTTCTTACTGGGCGATTGCATCAACTTAGATGCTTCTCCTGTGTTCTACTGTGCTGCTTGTATTGTCCCCACATAACCCAGCACGCGACAAGGGCTGGCAGACCATAAATGTAGCCGTTTCAGAGAGAAATGCGACCAATGTGACGATCTCGCGTTATATCGATTCGATGGTGAATGACGAAACACCGAGATTTTCTAAGGTTTTTACTACATATTAACACTTTTCACATTTTCTCGTGTTACGTGGCTGCCAGTCCTCGGTTCATGTAAAATCTTAAGGTCCTCGGTCATGTCCAAGGCACCAAACCGACCAATAATTCGATAATCGATAACTAAATCTATAAATGTAGCTCTTCTTACTGGGTGATTGCATCAACTAAGATGCTTCTCCTGTGTTCTACTGTGCTGCTTGTATAGTCCCCACATACCGCAGCACGCGACAAGGGCTGGCAGACCATAAATGTAACCATTTCAGAGACAAATGCGACCAATGTGACGATCTCGCGTTATATCGATTCGATGGTGAATGACGAAACACGGAGATTTTCTAAGGTTTTTACTACATATTAACACTTTTCACATTTTCTCGTGTTACGTGGCTGCCAGTCCTCGGTTCATGCAAAATCTTAAGGTCCTCGGTCATGTCCAAGGCACCAAACCGACCAATAATTCAATAATCGATAACTAAAACTATAAATGTAGCTCTTCTTACTGGGCGATTGCATCAACTTAGATGCTTCTCCTGTGTTCTACTGTGAGCTTTTATTGTCCCCACATACCGCAGCACGCGACATGGGCTGGCAGACCATAAATGTAACCGTTTCAGAGAGAAATGCGACCAATGTGACGATCTCGCGTTATATCGATTCGATGGTGAATGACGAAACACGGAGATTTTCTAAGGTTTTTACTACATATTAACACTTTTCACATTTTCTCGTGTTACGTGGCTGCCAGTCATCGGTTCATGCAAAATCTTAAGGTCCTCGGTCATGTGCAAGGCACCAAACTGACCAATAATTCAATAATCGATAACTAAAACTATAAATGTAGCTCTTCTTACTGGGCGATTGCATCAACTTAGATGCTTCTCCTGTGTTCTGCTGTGCTGCTTGTATTGTCCCCACATACCGCAGCACGCGACAAGTGCTGGCAGACCATAAATGTAACCGTTTCAGAGAGAAATGCGACCAATGTGACGATCTCGCGTTATATCGATTCGATGGTGAATGACGAAACACGGAGATTTTCTAAGGTTTTTACTTTATATTGACACTTTTCACATTTTCTCGTGTTACGTGGCTGCCAGTCCTCAGTTCATGCAAAATCGTAAGGTCCTCGGTCATGTCCAAGGCACCAAACCGACCAATAATTCAATAATCGATAACTAAAACTATAAATGTAGCTCTTCTTACTGGGCGATTGCATCAACTTAGATGCTTCTCCTGTGTTCTACTGTGCTGCTTGTATTGTCCCCACATACCGCAGCACGCGACAAGGGCTGGCAGACCATAAATGTAACCGTTTCAGAGAGAAATGCGACCAATGTGACGATCTCGCGTTATATCGATTCGATGGTGAATGACGAAACACGGAGATTTTCTAAGGTTTTTACTACATATTAACACTTTTCACATTTTCTCGTGTTACGTGGCTGCCAGTCCTCGGTTCATGCAAAATCTTAAGGTCCTCGGTCATGTCCAAGGCACCAAACCGACCAATAATTCAATAATCGATAGCTAAAACTATATATGTAGCTCTTCTTACTGGGCGATTGCATCAACTTAGATGCTTCTCCTGTGTTCTACTGTGCTGCTTGTATTGTCCCCACATACCGCAGCATGCGACAAGGGCTGGCAGACCATAAATGTAACCGTTTCAGAGAGAAATGCGACCAATGTGACGATCTCGCGTTATATCGATTCGATGGTTAATGACGAAACACGGAGATTTTCTAAGGTTTTTACTACATATTAACACTTTTCACATTTTCTCGTGTTACGTGGGTGCCAGTCCTCGGTTCATGCAAAATCTTAAGGTCCTCGGTCATGTCCAAGGCACCAAACCGACCAATAATTCAATAATCGATAACTAAAACTATAAATGTAGCTCTTCTTACTGGGCGATTGCATCAACTTAGATGCTTCTCCTGTGTTCTACTGTGAGCTTGTATTGTCCCCACATACCGCAGCACGCGACATGGGCTGGCAGACCATAAATGTAACCGTTTCAGAGAGAAATGCGACCAATGTGACGATCTCGCGTTATATCGATTCGATGGTGAATGACGAAACACGGAGATTTTCTAAGGTTTTTACTACATATTAACACTTTTCACATTTTCTCGTGTTACGTGGCTGCCAGTCCTCGGTTCATGCAAAATCTTAAGGTCCTCGGTCATGTCCAAGGCACCAAACCGACCAATAATTCAATAATCGAAAACTAAAAATATAAATGTAGCTCTTCTTACTGGGCGATTGCATCAACTTAGATGCTTCTCCTGTGTTTTACTGTGCTGCTTGTATTGTCCCCACATAACCCAGCACGCGACAAGGGCTGGCAGACCATAAATGTAACCGTTTCAGAGAGAAATGCGACCAATGTGACGATCTCGCGTTATATCGATTCGATGGTGAATGACGAAACACGGAGATTTTCTAAGGTTTTTACTACATATTAACACTTTTCACATTTTCTCGTGTTACGTGGCTGCCAGTCCTCGGTTCATGCAAAATCTTAAGGTCCTCGGTCATGTCCAAGGCACCAAACCGACCAATAATTCAATAATCGATAACTAAAACTATAAATGTAGCTCTTCTTACTGGGCGATTGCATCAACTTAGATGCTTCTCCTGTGTTCTACTGTGCTGCTTGTATTGTCCCCACATACCGCAGCACGCGACAAGGGCTGGCAGACCATAAATGTAACCGTTTCAGAGAGAAATGCGACCAATGTGACGATCTCGCGTTATATCGATTCGATGGTGAATGACGAAACACGGAGATTTTCTAAGGTTTTTACTACATATTAACACTTTTCACATTTTCTCGTGTTACGTGGCTGCCAGTCCTCGGTTCATGCATAATCTTAAGGTCCTCGGTCATGTCCAAGGCACCAAACCGACCAATAATTCAGTAATCGATAACTAAAACTATAAATGTAGCTCTTCTTACTGGACGATTGCATCAACTTAGATGCTTCTCCTGTGTTCTACTGTGCTGCTTGTATTGTCCCCACATACCGCAGCACGCGACAAGGGCTGGCAGACCATAAATGTAACCGTTTCAGAGAGAAATGCGACCAATGTGACGATCTCGCGTTATATCGATTCGATGGTGAATGACGAAACACGGGGATTTTCTAAGGTTTTTACTACATATTAACACTTTTCACATTTTCTCGTGTTACGTGGCTGCCAGTCCTCGGTTCATGCAAAATCTTAAGGTCCTCGGTCATGTCCAAGGCACCAAACCGACCAATAATTCAATAATCGATAACTAAAACTATAAATGTAGCTCTTCTTACTGGGCGATTGCATCAACTTAGATGCTTCTCCTGTGTTCTACTGTGCTGCTTGTATTGTCCCCACATAACCCAGCACGCGACAAGGGCTGGCAGACCATAAATGTAACCGTTTCAGAGAGAAATGCGACCAATGTGACGATCTCGCGTTATATCGATTCGATGGTGAATGACGAAACACGGAGATTTTCTAAGGTTTTTACTACATATTAACACTTTTCACATTTTCTCGTGTTACGTGGCTGCCAGTCCTCGGTTCATGCAAAATCTTAAGGTCCTCGGTCATGTCCAAGGCACCAAACCGACCAATAATTCAATAATCGATAACTAAAACTATAAATGTAGCTGTTCTTACTGGGCGATTGCATCAACTTAGATGCTTCTCCTGTGTTCTACTGTGCTGCTTGTATTGTCCCCACATACCGCAGCACGCGACAAGGGCTGGCAGACCATAAATGTAACCGTTTCAGAGAGAAATGCGACCAATGTGACGATCTCGCGTTATATCGATTCGATGGTGAATGACGAAACACGGAGATTTTCTAAGGTTTTTACTACATATTAACACTTTTCACATTTTCTCGTGTTACGTGGCTGCCAGTCATCGGTTCATGCAAAATCTTAAGGTCCTCGGTCATGTGCAAGGCACCAAACTGACCAATAATTCAATAATCGATAACTAAAACTATAAATGTAGCTCTTCTTACTGGGCGATTGCATCAACTTAGATGCTTCTCCTGTGTTCTGCTGTGCTGCTTGTATCGTCCCCACATACCGCAGCACGCGACAAGTGCTGGCAGACCATAAATGTAACCGTTTCAGAGAGAAATGCGACCAATGTGACGATCTCGCGTTATATCGATTCGATGGTGAATGACGAAACACGGAGATTTTCTAAGGTTTTTACTTTATATTGACACTTTTCACATTTTCTCGTGTTACGTGGCTACCAGTCCTCAGTTCATGCAAAATCGTAAGGTCCTCGGTCATGTCCAAGGCACCAAACCGACCAATAATTCAATAATCGATAACTAAAACTATAAATGTAGCTCTTCTTACTGGGCGATTGCATCAACTTAGATGCTTCTCCTGTGTTCTACTGTGCTGCTTGTATTGTCCCCACATACCGCAGCACGCGACAAGGGCTGGCAGACCATAAATGTAACCGTTTCAGAGAGAAATGCGACCAATGTGACGATCTCGCGTTATATCGATTCGATGGTGAATGACGAAACACGGAGATTTTCTAAGGTTTTTACTACATATTAACACTTTTCACATTTTCTCGTGTTACGTGGCTGCCAGTCCTCGGTTCATGCAAAATCTTAAGGTCCTCGGTCATGTCCAAGGCACCAAACCGACCAATAATTCAATAATCGATAGCTAAAACTATATATGTAGCTCTTCTTACTGGGCGATTGCATCAACTTAGATGCTTCTCCTGTGTTCTACTGTGCTGCTTGTATTGTCCCCACATACCGCAGCATGCGACAAGGGCTGGCAGACCATAAATGTAACCGTTTCAGAGAGAAATGCGACCAATGTGACGATCTCGCGTTATATCGATTCGATGGTTAATGACGAAACACGGAGATTTTCTAAGGTTTTTACTACATATTAACACTTTTCACATTTTCTCGTGTTACGTGGCTGCCAGTCCTCGGTTCATGCAAAATCTTAAGGTCCTCGGTCATGTCCAAGGCACCAAACCGACCAATAATTCAATAATCGATAACTAAAACTATAAATGTAGCTCTTCTTACTGGGCGATTGCATCAACTTAGATGCTTCTCCTGTGTTCTACTGTGAGCTTGTATTGTCCCCACATACCGCAGCACGCGACATGGGCTGGCACACCATAAATGTAACCGTTTCAGAGAGAAATGCGACCAATGTGACGATCTCGCGTTATATCGATTCGATGGTGAATGACGAAACACGGAGATTTTCTAAGGTTTTTACTACATATTAAGACTTTTCACATTTTCTCGTGTTACGTGGCTGCCAGTCCTCGGTTCATGCAAAATCTTAAGGTCCTCGGTCATGTCCAAGGCACCAAACCGACCAATAATTCAATAATCGAAAACTAAAACTATAAATGTAGCTCTTCTTACTGGGCGATTGCATCAACTTAGATGCTTCTCCTGTGTTTTACTGTGCTGCTTGTATTGTCCCCACATAACCCAGCACGCGACAAGGGCTGGCAGACCATAAATGTAACCGTTTCAGAGAGAAATGCGACCAATGTGACGATCTCGCGTTATATCGATTCGATGGTGAATGACGAAACACGGAGATTTTCTAAGGTTTTTACTACATATTAACACTTTTCACATTTTCTCGTGTTACGCGGCTGCCAGTCCTCGGTTCATGCAAAATCTTAAGGTCCTCGGTCATGTCCAAGGCACCAAACCGACCAATAATTCAATAATCGAGAACTAAAACTATAAATGTAGCTCTTCTTACTGGGCGATTGCATCAACTTAGATGCTTCTCCTGTGTTCTACTGTGCTGCTTGTATTGTCCCCACATAACCCAGCACGCGACAAGGGCTGGCAGACCATAAATGTAACCGTTTCAGAGAGAAATGCGACCAATGTGACGATCTCGCGTTATATCGATTCGATGGTGAATGACGAAATACGGAGATTTTCTAAGATTTTTACTACATATTAACACTTTTCACATTTTCTCGTGTTACGTGGCTGTCAGTCCTCAGTTCATGCAAAATCTTAAGGTCCTAGGTCATGTCCAAGGCACCAAACCGACCAATAATTCAATAATCGATAACTAAAACTATAAATGTAGCTCTTCTTACTGGGCGATTGCATCAACTTAGATGCTTCTCCTGTGTTCTACTGTGCTGCTTGTATTGTCCCCACATACCGCAGCACGCGACAAGGGCTGGAAGACCATAAATGTAACCGTTTCAGAGAGAAATGCGACCAAAGTGACGATCTCGCGTTATATCGATTCGATGGTGAATGACGAAACACGGAGATTTTCTAAGGTTTTTACTACATATTAACACTTTTCACATTTTCTCGTGTTACGTGGCTGCCAGTCCTCGGTTCATGTAAAATCTTAAGGTCCTCGGTCATGTCCAAGGCACCAAACCGACCAATAATTCGATAATCGATAACTAAATCTATAAATGTAGCTCTTCTTACTGGGCGATTGCATCAACTTAGATGCTTCTCCTGTGTTCTACTGTGCTGCTTGTATTGTCCCCACATACCGCAGCACGCGACAAGGGCTGGCAGACCATAAATGTAACCGTTTCAGAGAGAAATGCGACCAATGTGACGATCTCGCGTTATATCGATTCGATGGTGAATGACGAAACACGGAGATTTTCTAAGGTTTTTACTACATATTAACACTTTTCACATTTTCTCGTGTTACGTGGCTGCCAGTCCTCGGTTCATGCAAAATCTTAAGGTTCTCGGTCATGTCCATGGCACCAAACCGACCAATAATTCAGTAATCGATAACTAAAACTATAAATGTAGCTCTTCTTACTGGGCGATTGCATCAACTTAGATGCTTCTCCTGTGTTCTACTGTGCTGCTTGTATTGTCCCCACATACCGCAGCACGCGACAAGGGCTGGCAGACCATAAATGTAACCGTTTCAGAGAGAAATGCGACCAATGTGACGATCTCGCGTTATATCGATTCGATGGTGAATGACGAAACACGGAGATTTTCTAAGGTTTTTACTACATATTAACACTTTTCACATTTTCTCGTGTTACGTGGCTGCCAGTCCTCGGTTCATGCAAAATCTTAACGTCCTCGGTCATGTCCAAGGCACCAAACCGACCAATAATTCAATAATCGATAACTGAAACTATAAATGTAGCTCTTCTTACTGGGCGATTGCATCAACTTAGATGCTTCTCCTGTGTTCTACTGTGCTGCTTGTATTGTCCCCACATACCGCAGCACGCGACAAGGGCTGGCAGACCATAAATGTAACCGTTTCAGAGAGAAATGCGACCAATGTGACGATCTCGCGTTATATCGATTCGATGGTGAATGACGAAACACGGAGATTTTCTAAGGTTTTTACTACATATTAACACTTTTCACATTTTCTCGTGTTACGTGGCTGCCAGTCCTCGGTTCATGCAAAATCTTAAGGTCCTCGGTCATGTCCAAGGCACCAAACCGACCAATAATTCAGTAATCGATAACTAAAACTATAAATGTAGCTCTTGTTACTGGGCGATTGCATCAACTTAGATGCTTCTCCTGTGTTCTACTGTGCTGCTTGTATTGTCCCCACATACCGCAGCACGCGACAAGGGCTGGCAGACCATAAATGTAACCGTTTCAGAGAGAAATGCGACCAATGTGACGATCTCGCGTTATATCGATTCGATGGTGAATGACGAAATACGGAGATTTTCTAAGGTTTTTACTACATATTAACACTTTTCACATTTTCTCGTGTTACGTGGCTGCCAGTCCTCGGTTCATGCAAAATCTTAAGGTCCTCGGTCATGTCCAAGGCACCAAACCGACCAATAATTCAATAATCGATAGCTAAAACTATAAATGTAGCTCTTCTTACTGGGCGACTGCATCAACTTAGATGCTTCTCCTGTGTTCTACTGTGCTGCTTGTATTGTCCCCACATACCGCAGCACGCGACAAGGGCTGGCAGACCATAAATGTAACCGTTTCAGAGAGAAATGCGACCAATGTGACGATTTCGCGTTATATCGATTCGATGGTGAATGACGAAACACGGAGATTTTCTAAGGTTTTTACTACATATTAACACTTTTCACATTTTCACCTGTTACGTGGCTGCCAGTCCTCGGTTCATGCAAAATCTTAAGGTCCTCGGTCATGTCCAAGGCACCAAACCGACCAATAATTCAATAATCGATAACTAAAACTATAAATGTAGCTCTTCTTACCGGGCGATTGCATCAACTTAGATGCTTCTCCTGTGTTCTACTGTGAGCTTGTATTGTCCCCACATACCGCAGCACGCGACATGGGCTGGCAGACCATAAATGTAACCGTTTCAGAGAGAAATGCGACCAATGTGACGATCTCGCGTTATATCGATTCGATGGTGAATGACGAAACACGGAGATTTTCTAAGGTTTTTACTACATATTAAGACTTCTCACATTTCCTCGTGTTACGTGGATGCCAGTCCTCGGTTCATGCAAAATCTTAAGGTCCTCGGTCATGTCCAAGGCACCAAACCGACCAATAATTCAATAATCGATAACTAAAACTATAAATGTAGCTCTTCTTACTGGGCGATTGCATCAACTTAGATGCTTCTCCTGTGTTCTACTGTGCTGCTTGTATTGTCCCCACATACCGCAGCACGCGACATGGGCTGGCAGACCATAAATGTAACCGTTTCAGAGAGAAATGCGACCAATGTGACGATCTCGCGTTATATCGATTCGATGGTGAATGACGAAACACGGAGATTTTCTAAGGTTTTTACTACATATTAAGACTTCTCACATTTCCTCGTGTTACGTGGATGCCAGTCCTCGGTTCATGCAAAATCTTAAGGTCCTCGGTCATGTCCAAGGCACCAAACCGACCAATAATTCAATAATCGATAACTAAAACTATAAATGTAGCTCTTCTTACTGGGCGATTGCATCAACTTAGATGCTTCTCCTGTGTTCTACTGTGCTGCTTGTATTGTCCCCACATACCGCAGCACGCGACAAGGGCTGGCAGACCATAAATGTAACCGTTTCAGAGAGAAATGCGACCAATGTGACGATCTCGCGTTATATCGATTCGATGGTGAATGACGAAACACGGAGATTTTCTAAGGTTTTTACTACATATTAACACTTTTCACATTTTCTCGTGTTACGTGGCTGCCAGTCCTCGGTTCATGCAAAATCTTAAGGTCCTCGGTCATGTGCAAGGCACCAAACCGACCAATAATTCAATAATCGATAACTAAAACTATAAATGTAGCTCTTCTTACTGGGCGATTGCATCAACTTAGATGCTTCTCCTGTGTTCTACTGTGCTGCTTGTATTGTCCCCACATAACCCAGCACGCGACAAGGGCTGGCAGATCATAAATGTAACCGTTTCAGAGAGAAATGCGACCAATGTGACGATCTCGCGTTATATCGATTCGATGGTGAATGACGAAACACGGAGATTTTCTAAGGTTTTTACTACATATTAACACTTTTCACATTTTCTCGTGTTACGTGGGTACCAGTCCTCGGTTCATGCAAAATCTTAAGGTCCTCGGTCATGTCCAAGGCACCAAACCGACCAATAATTCAATAATCGATAACTAAAACTATAAATGTAGCTCTTGTTACTGGGCGATTGCATCAACTTAGATGCTTCTCCTGTGTTCTACTGTGCTGCTTGTATTGTCCCCACATACCGCACCACGCGACAAGGGCTGGAAGACCATAAATGTAACCGTTTCAGAGAGAAATGCGACCAAAGTGACGATCTCGCGTTATATCGATTCGATGGTGAATGACGAAACACGGAGATTTTCTAAGGTTTTTACTACATATTAACACTTTTCACATTTTCTCGTGTTACGTGGCTGCCAGTCCTCGGTTCATGTAAAATCTTAAGGTCCTCGGTCATGTCCAAGGCACCAAACCGACCAATAATTCGATAATCGATAACTAAATCTATAAATGTAGCTCTTCTTACTGGGCGATTGCATCAACTTAGATGCTTCTCCTGTGTTCTACTGTGCTGCTTGTATTGTCCCCACATACCGCAGCACGCGACAAGGGCTGGCAGACCATAAATGTAACCGTTTCAGAGAGAAATGCGACCAATGTGACGATCTCGCGTTATATCGATTCGATGGTGAATGACGAAACACGGAGATTTTCTAAGGTTTTTACTACATATTAACACTTTTCACATTTTCTCGTGTTACGTGGCTGCCAGTCCTCGGTTCATGCAAAATCTTAAGGTTCTCGGTCATGTCCATGGCACCAAACCGACCAATAATTCAGTAATCGATAACTAAAACTATAAATGTAGCTCTTCTTACTGGGCGATTGCATCAACTTAGATGCTTCTCCTGTGTTCTACTGTGCTGCTTGTATTGTCCCCACATACCGCAGCACGCGACAAGGGCTGGCAGACCATAAATGTAACCGTTTCAGAGAGAAATGCGACCAATGTGACGATCTCGCGTTATATCGATTCGATGGTGAATGACGAAACACGGAGATTTTCTAAGGTTTTTACTACATATTAACACTTTTCACATTTTCTCGTGTTACGTGGCTGCCAGTCCTCGGTTCATGCAAAATCTTAACGTCCTCGGTCATGTCCAAGGCACCAAACCGACCAATAATTCAATAATCGATAACTGAAACTATAAATGTAGCTCTTCTTACTGGGCGATTGCATCAACTTAGATGCTTCTCCTGTGTTCTACTGTGCTGCTTGTATTGTCCCCACATACCGCAGCACGCGACAAGGGCTGGCAGACCATAAATGTAACCGTTTCAGAGAGAAATGCGACCAATGTGACGATCTCGCGTTATATCGATTCGATGGTGAATGACGAAACACGGAGATTTTCTAAGGTTTTTACTACATATTAACACTGTTCACATTTTCTCGTGTTACGTGGCTGCCAGTCCTCGGTTCATGCAAAATCTTAAGGTCCTCGGTCATGTCCAAGGCACCAAACCGACCAATAATTCAGTAATCGATAACTAAAACTATAAATGTAGCTCTTCTTACTGGGCGATTGCATCAACTTAGATGCTTCTCCTGTGTTCTACTGTGCTGCTTGTATTGTCCCCACATACCGCAGCACGCGACAAGGGCTGGCAGACCATAAATGTAACCGTTTCAGAGAGAAATGCGACCAATGTGACGATCTCGCGTTATATCGATTCGATGGTGAATGACGAAATACGGAGATTTTCTAAGGTTTTTACTACATATTAACACTTTTCACATTTTCTCGTGTTACGTGGCTGCCAGTCCTCGGTTCATGCAAAATCTTAAGGTCCTCGGTCATGTCCAAGGCACCAAACCGACCAATAATTCAATAATCGATAGCTAAAACTATAAATGTAGCTCTTCTTACTGGGCGACTGCATCAACTTAGATGCTTCTCCTGTGTTCTACTGTGCTGCTTGTATTGTCCCCACATACCGCAGCACGCGACAAGGGCTGGCAGACCATAAATGTAACCGTTTCAGAGAGAAATGCGACCAATGTGACGATTTCGCGTTATATCGATTCGATGGTGAATGACGAAACACGGAGATTTTCTAAGGTTTTTACTACATATTAACACTTTTCACATTTTCACCTGTTACGTGGCTGCCAGTCCTCGGTTCATGCAAAATCTTAAGGTCCTCGGTCATGTCCAAGGCACCAAACCGACCAATAATTCAATAATCGATAACTAAAACTATAAATGTAGCTCTTCTTACTGGGCGATTGCATCAACTTAGATGCTTCTCCTGTGTTCTACTGTGAGCTTGTATTGTCCCCACATACCGCAGCACGCGACATGGGCTGGCAGACCATAAATGTAACCGTTTCAGAGAGAAATGCGACCAATGTGACGATCTCGCGTTATATCGATTCGATGGTGAATGACGAAACACGGAGATTTTCTAAGGTTTTTACTACATATTAAGACTTTTCACATTTTCTCGTGTTACGTGGCTGCCAGTCCTCGGTTCATGCAAAATCTTAAGGTCCTCGGTCATGTCCAAGGCACCAAACCGACCAATAATTCAATAATCGATAACTAAAACTATAAATGTAGCTCTTCTTACTGGGCGATTGCATCAACTTAGATGCTTCTCCTGTGTTCTACTGTGCTGCTTGTATTGTCCCCACATAACCCAGCACGCGACAAGGGCTGGCAGACCATAAATGTAACCGTTTCAGAGAGAAATGCGACCAATGTGACGATCTCGCGTTATATCGATTCGATGGTGAATGACGAAACACGGAGATTTTCTAAGGTTTTTACTACATATTAACACTTTTCACATTTTCTCGTGTTACGTGGGTACCAGTCCTCGGTTCATGCAAAATCTTAAGGTCCTCGGTCATGTCCAAGGCACCAAACCGACCAATAATTCAATAATCGATAACTAAAACTATAAATGTAGCTCTTCTTACTGGGCGATTGCATCAACTTAGATGCTTCTCCTGTGTTCTACTGTGCTGCTTGTATTGTCCCCACATACCGCAGCACGCGACAATGGCTGGCAGACCATAAATGTAACCGTTTCAGAGAGAAATGCGACCATTGTGACGATCTCGCGTTATATCGATTCGATGGTGAATGACGAAACACGGAGATTTTCTAAGGTTTTTACTAAATATTAACACTTTTCACATTTTCTCGTGTTACGTGGCTGCCAGTCCTCGGTTCATGTAAAATCTTAAGGTCCTCGATCATGTCCAAGGCACCAAACCGACCAATAATTCAATAATCCATAACTAAAACTATAAATGTAGCTCTTCTTACTGGGCGATTGCATCAACTTAGATGCTTCTCCTGTGTTCTACTGTGCTGCTTGTATTGTCCCCACATACCGCAGCACGCGACAAGGGCTGGCAGACCATAAATGTAACCGTTTCAGAGAGAAATGCGACCAATGTGACGATCTCGCGTTATATCGATTCGATGGTGAATGACGAAACACGGAGATTTTCTAAGGTTTTTACTACATATTAACACTTTTCACATTTTCTCGTGTTACGTGGCTGCCAGTCCTCGGTTCATGCAAAATCTTAAGGTCCTCGGTCATGTCCAAGGCACCAAACCGACCAATAATTCAATAATCGATAACTGAAACTATAAATGTAGCTCTTCTTACTGGGCGATTGCATCAACTTAGATGCTTCTCCTGTGTTCTACTGTGAGCTTGTATTGTCCCCACATACCGCAGCACGCGACAAGGGCTGGCAGACCATAAATGTAACCGTTTCAGAGAGAAATGCGACCAATGTGACGATCTCGCGTTATATCGATTCGATGGTGAATGACGAAACACGGAGATTTTCTAAGGTTTTTACTACATATTAACACTTTTCACACTTTCTCGTGTTACGTGGCTGCCAGTCCTCGGTTCATGCAAAATCTTAAGGTCCTCGGTCATGTCCAAGGCACCAAACCGACCAATAATTCAGTAATCGATAACTAAAACTATAAATGTAGCTCTTCTTACTGGGCGATTGCATCAACTTAGATGCTTCTCCTGTGTTCTACTGTGCTGCTTGTATTGTCCCCACATAACCCAGCACGCGACAAGGGCTGGCAGACCATAAATTTAACCGTTTCAGAGAGAAATGCGACCAATGTGACGATCTCGCGTTATATCGATTCGATGGTGAAAGACGAAACACGGAGATTTTCTAAGGTTTTTACTACATATTAACACTTTTCACATTTTCTCGTGTTACGTGGCTGCCAGTCCTCGGTTCATGCAAAATCTTAAGGTCCTCGGTCATGTCCAAGGCACCAAACCGACCAATAATTCAATAATCGATAGCTAAAACTATAAATGTAGCTTTTCCTACTGGGCGACTGCATCAACTTAGATGCTTCTCCTGTGTTCTACTGTGCTGCTTGTATTGTCCCCACATACCGCAGCACGCGACAAGGGCTGGCAGACCATAAATGTAACCGTTTCAGAGAGAAATGCGACCAATGTGACGATCTCGCGTTATACCGATTCGATGGTGAATGACGAAACACGGAGATTTTCTAAGGTTTTTACTACATATTAACACTTTTCACATTTTCTCGTGTTACGTGGCTGCCAGTCCTCGGTTCATGCAAAATCTTAAGGTCCTCGGTCATGTCCAAGGCACCAAACCGACCAATAATTCAATAATCGATAACTAAAACTATAAATGTAGCTCTTCTTACTGGGCGATTGCATCAACTTAGATGCTTCTCCTGTGTTCTACTGTGCTGCTTGTATTGTCCCCACATACCGCAGCACGCGACATGGGCTGGCAGACCATAAATGTAACCGTTTCAGAGAGAAATGCGACCAATGTGACGATCTCGCGTTATATCGATTCGATGGTGAATGACGAAACACCGAGATTTTCTAAGGTTTTTACTACATATTAAGACTTCTCACATTTCCTCGTGTTACGTGGATGCCAGTCCTCGGTTCATGCAAAATCTTAAGGTCCTCGGTCATGTCCAAGGCACCAAACCGACCAATAATTCAATAATCGATAACTAAAACTATAAATGTAGCTCTTCTTACTGGGCGATTGCATCAACTTAGATGCTTCTCCTGTGTTCTACTGTGCTGCTTGTATTGTCCCCACATACCGCAGCACGCGACAAGGGCTGGCAGACCATAAATGTAACCGTTTCAGAGAGAAATGCGACCAATGTGACGATCTCGCGTTATATCGATTCGATGGTGAATGACGAAACACGGAGATTTTCTAAGGTTTTTACTACATATTAACACTTTTCACATTTTCTCGTGTTACGTGGCTGCCAGTCCTCGGTTCATGCAAAATCTTAAGGTCCTCGGTCATGTGCAAGGCACCAAACCGACCAATAATTCAATAATCGATAACTAAAACTATAAATGTAGCTCTTCTTACTGGGCGATTGCATCAACTTAGATGCTTCTCCTGTGTTCTACTGTGCTGCTTGTATTGTCCCCACATAACCCAGCACGCGACAAGGGCTGGCAGATCATAAATGTAACCGTTTCAGAGAGAAATGCGACCAATGTGACGATCTCGCGTTATATCGATTCGATGGTGAATGACGAAACACGGAGATTTTCTAAGGTTTTTACTACATATTAACACTTTTCACATTTTCTCGTGTTACGTGGCTGCCAGTCCTCGGTTCATGCAAAATCGTAAGGTCCTCGGTCATGTCCAAGGCACCAAACCGACCAATAACTCAATAATCGATAACTAAAACTATATATGTAGCTCTTCTTACTGGGCGATTGCATCAACTTAGATGCTTCTCCTGTGTTCTACTGTGCTGCTTGTATTGTCCCCACATAACCCAGCACGCGACAAGGGCTGGCAGACCATAAATATAACCGTTTCAGAGAGAAATGCGACCAATGTGACGATCTCGCGTTATATCGATTCGATGGTGAATGACGAAACACGGAGATTTTCTAAGGTTTTTACTACATATTAAAACTTTTCACATTTTCTCGTGTTACGTGGGTACCAGTCCTCGGTTCATGCAAAATCTTAAGGTGCTCGGTCATGTCCAAGGCACCAAACCGACCAATAATTCAATAATCGATAACTAAAACTATAAATGTAGCTCTTCTTACTGGGCGATTGCATCAACTTAGATGCTTCTCCTGTGTTCTACTGTGCTGCTTGTATTGTCCCCACATACCGCAGCACGCGACAAGGGCTGGCAGACCATAAATGTAACCGTTTCAGAGAGAAATGCGACCAATGTGACGATCTCGCGTTATATCGATTCGATGGTGAATGACGAAACACGGAGATTTTCTAAGGTTTTTACTACATATTAACACTTTTCACATTTTCTCGTGTTACGTGGATGCCAGTCCTCGGTTCATGCAAAATCTTAAGGTCCTCGGTCATGTCCAAGGCACCAAACCGACCAATAATTCAATAATCGATAACTAAAACTATAAATGTAGCTCTTCTTACTGGGCGATTGCATCAACTTAGATGCTTCTCCTGTGTTCTACTGTACTGCTTGTATTGTCCCCACATAACCCAGCACGCGACAAGGGCTGGCAGACCATAAATGTAACCGTTTCAGAGAGAAATGCGACCAATGTGACGATCTCGCGTTATATCGATTCGATGGTGAATGACGAAACACGGAGATTTTCTAAGGTTTTTACTACATATTAACACTTTTCACATTTTCTCGTGTTACGTGGCTGCCAGTCCTCGGTTCATGCAAAATCTTAAGGTCCTCGGTCATGTGCAAGGCACCAAACCGACCAATAACTCAATAATCGATAACTAAAACTATAAATGTAGCTCTTCTTACTGGGCGATTGCATCAACTTAGATGCTTCTCCTGTGTTCTACTGTGCTGCTTGTATTGTCCCCACATACCGCAGCACGCGACAAGGGCTGGCAGACCATAAATGTAACCGTTTCAGAGAGAAATGCGACCAATGTGACGATCTCGCGTTATATCGATTCGATGGTGAATGACGAAACACGGAGATTTTCTAAGGTTTTTACTACATATTAACACTTTTCACATTTTCTCGTGTTACGTGGCTGCCAGTCCTCGGTTCATGTAAAATCTTAAGGTCCTCGGTCATGTCCAAGGCACCAAACCGACCAATAATTCGATAATCGATAACTAAATCTATAAATGTAGCTCTTCTTACTGGGCGATTGCATCAACTAAGATGCTTCTCCTGTGTTCTACTGTGCTGCTTGTATTGTCCCCACATACCGCAGCACGCGACAAGGGCTGGCAGACCATAAATGTAACCGTTTCAGAGAGAAATGCGACCAATGTGACGATCTCGCGTTATATCGATTCGATGGTGAATGACGAAACACGGAGATTTTCTAAGGTTTTTACTACATATTAACACTTTTCACATTTTCTCGTGTTACGTGCTGCCAGTCCTCGGTTCATGCAAAATCTTAAGGTCCTCGGTCATGTCCAAGGCACCAAACCGACCAATAATTCAGTAATCGATAACTAAAACTATAAATGTAGCTCTTCTTACTGGGCGATTGCATCAACTTAGATGCTTCTCCTGTGTTCTACTGTGCTGCTTGTATTGTCCCCACATACCGCAGCACGCGACAAGGGCTGGCAGACCATAAATGTAACCGTTTCAGAGAGAAATGCGACCAATGTGACGATCTCGCGTTATATCGATTCGATGGTGAATGACGAAACACGGAGATTTTCTAAGGTTTTTACTACATATTAACACTTTTCACATTTTCTCGTGTTACGTGGCTGCCAGTCCTCGGTTCATGCAAAATCGTAAGGTCCTCGGTCATGTCCAAGGCACCAAACCGACCAATAATTCAATAATCGATAACTAAAACTATATATGTAGCTCTTCTTACTGGGCGATTGCATCAACTTAGATGCTTCTCCTGTGTTCTACTGTGCTGCTTGTATTGTCCCCACATAACCCAGCACGCGACAAGGGCTGGCAGACCATAAATATAACCGTTTCAGAGAGAAATGCGACCAATGTGACGATCTCGCGTTATATCGATTCGATGGTGAATGACGAAACACGGAGATTTTCTAAGGTTTTTACTACATATTAACACTTTTCACATTTTCTCGTGTTACGTGGCTGCCAGTCCTCGGTTCATGCAAAATCTTAAGGTCCTCGGTCATGTCCAAGGCACCAAACCGACCAATAATTCAGTAATCGATAACTAAAACTATAAATGTAGCTCTTCTTACTGGGCGATTGCATCAACTTAGATGCTTCTCCTGTGTTCTACTGTGCTGCTTGTATTGTCCCCACATACCGCAGCACGCGACAAGGGCTGGCAGACCATAAATGTAACCGTTTCAGAGAGAAATGCGACCAATGTGACGATCTCGCGTTATATCGATTCGATGGTGAATGACGAATCACGGAGATTTTCTAAGGTTTTTACTACATATTAACACTTTTCACATTTTCTCGTGTTACGTGGCTGCCAGTCCTCGGTTCATGCAAAATCGTAAGGTCCTCGGTCATGTCCAAGGCACCAAATCGACCAATAATTCAATAATCGATAACTAAAACTATATATGTAGCTCTTCTTACTGGGCGATTGCATCAACTTAGATGCTTCTCCTGTGTTCTACTGTGCTGCTTGTATTGTCCCCACATAACCCAGCACGCGACAAGGGCTGGCAGACCATAAATATAACCGTTTCAGAGAGAAATGCGACCAATGTGACGATCTCGCGTTATATCGATTCGATGGTGAATGACGAAACACGGAGATTTTCTAAGGTTTTTACTACATATTAACACTTTTCACATTTTCTCGTGTTACGTGGGTACCAGTCCTCGGTTCATGCAAAATCTTAAGGTCCTCGGTCATGTCCAAGGCACCAAACCGACCAATAATTCAATAATCGATAACTAAAACTATAAATGTAGCTCTTCTTACTGGGCGATTGCATCAACTTAGATGCTTCTCCTGTGTTCTACTGTGCTGCTTGTATTGTCCCCACATACCGCAGCACGCGACAAGGGCTGGCAGACCATAAATGTAACCGTTTCAGAGAGAAATGCGACCAATGTGACGATCTCGCGTTATATCGATTCGATGGTGAATGACGAAACACGGAGATTTTCTAAGGTTTTTACTACATATTAACACTTTTCACATTTTCTCGTGTTACGTGGATGCCAGTCCTCGGTTCATGCAAAATCTTAAGGTCCTCGGTCATGTCCAAGGCACCAAACCGACCAATAATTCAATAATCGATAACTATATAAATGTAGCTCTTCTTACTGGGCGATTGCATCAACTTAGATGCTTCTCCTGTGTTCTACTGTACTGCTTGTATTGTCCCCACATAACCCAGCACGCGACAAGGGCTGGCCGACCATAAATGTAACCGTTTCAGAGAGAAATGCGACCAATGTGACGATCTCGCGTTATATCGATTCGATGGTGAATGACGAAACACGGAGATTTTCTAAGGTTTTTACTACATATTAACACTTTTCACATTTTCTCGTGTTACGTGGCTGCCAGTCCTCGGTTCATGCAAAATCTTAAGGTCCTCGGTCATGTGCAAGGCACCAAACCGACCAATAACTCAATAATCGATAACTAAAACTATAAATGTAGCTCTTCTTACTGGGCGATTGCATCAACTTAGATGCTTCTCCTGTGTTCTACTGTGCTGCTTGTATTGTCCCCACATACCGCAGCACGCGACAAGGGCTGGCAGACCATAAATGTAACCGTTTCAGAGAGAAATGCGACCAATGTGACGATCTCGCGTTATATCGATTCGATGGTGAATGACGAAACACGGAGATTTTCTAAGGTTTTTACTACATATTAACACTTTTCACATTTTCTCGTGTTACGTGGCTGCCAGTCCTCGGTTCATGCAAAATCGTAAGGTCCTCGGTCATGTCCAAGGCACCAAACCGACCAATAATTCAATAATCGATAACTAAAACTATATATGTAGCTCTTCTTACTGGGCGATTGCATCAACTTAGATGCTTCTCCTGTGTTCTACTGTGCTGCTTGTATTGTCCCCACATAACCCAGCACGCGACAAGGGCTGGCAGACCATAAATATAACCGTTTCAGAGAGAAATGCGACCAATGTGACGATCTCGCGTTATATCGATTCGATGGTGAATGACGAAACACGGAGATTTTCTAAGGTTTTTACTACATATTAACACTTTTCACATTTTCTCGTGTTACGTGGCTGCCAGTCCTCGGTTCATGCAAAATCTTAAGGTCCTCGGTCATGTCCAAGGCACCAAACCGACCAATAATTCAGTAATCGATAACTAAAACTATAAATGTAGCTCTTCTTACTGGGCGATTGCATCAACTTAGATGCTTCTCCTGTGTTCTACTGTGCTGCTTGTATTGTCCCCACATACCGCAGCACGCGACAAGGGCTGGCAGACCATAAATGTAACCGTTTCAGAGAGAAATGCGACCAATGTGACGATCTCGCGTTATATCGATTCGATGGTGAATGACGAATCACGGAGATTTTCTAAGGTTTTTACTACATATTAACACTTTTCACATTTTCTCGTGTTACGTGGCTGCCAGTCCTCGGTTCATGCAAAATCGTAAGGTCCTCGGTCATGTCCAAGGCACCAAATCGACCAATAATTCAATAATCGATAACTAAAACTATATATGTAGCTCTTCTTACTGGGCGATTGCATCAACTTAGATGCTTCTCCTGTGTTCTACTGTGCTGCTTGTATTGTCCCCACATAACCCAGCACGCGACAAGGGCTGGCAGACCATAAATATAACCGTTTCAGAGAGAAATGCGACCAATGTGACGATCTCGCGTTATATCGATTCGATGGTGAATGACGAAACACGGAGATTTTCTAAGGTTTTTACTACATATTAACACTTTTCACATTTTCTCGTGTTACGTGGGTACCAGTCCTCGGTTCATGCAAAATCTTAAGGTCCTCGGTCATGTCCAAGGCACCAAACCGACCAATAATTCAATAATCGATAACTAAAACTATAAATGTAGCTCTTCTTACTGGGCGATTGCATCAACTTAGATGCTTCTCCTGTGTTCTACTGTGCTGCTTGTATTGTCCCCACATACCGCAGCACGCGACAAGGGCTGGCAGACCATAAATGTAACCGTTTCAGAGAGAAATGCGACCAATGTGACGATCTCGCGTTATATCGATTCGATGGTGAATGACGAAACACGGAGATTTTCTAAGGTTTTTAC
Source organism: Schistocerca nitens (assembly GCF_023898315.1). Lineage (NCBI taxonomy): Eukaryota > Metazoa > Arthropoda > Insecta > Orthoptera > Acrididae > Schistocerca > Schistocerca nitens. Next base: position 67,411,785 of record NC_064625.1, read on the forward strand.
TACATATTAACACTTTTCACATTTTCTCGTGTTACGTGGATGCCAGTCCTCGGTTCATGCAAAATCTTAAGGTCCTCGGTGATGTCCAAGGCACCAAACCGACCAATAATTCAATAATCGATAACTATATAAATGTAGCTCCTCTTACTGGGCGATTGCATCAACTTAGATGCTTCTCCTGTGTTCTACTGTACTGCTTGTATTGTCCCCACATAACCCAGCACGCGACAAGGGCTGGCCGACCATAAATGTAACCGTTTCAGAGAGAAATGCGACCAATGTGACGATCTCGCGTTATATCGATTCGATGGTGAATGACGAAACACGGAGATTTTCTAAGGTTTTTACTACATATTAACACTTTTCACATTTTCTCGTGTTACGTGGCTGCCAGTCCTCGGTTCATGCAAAATCTTAAGGTCCTCGGTCATGTGCAAGGCACCAAACCGACCAATAACTCAATAATCGATAACTAAAACTATAAATGTAGCTCTTCTTACTGGGCGATTGCATCAACTTAGATGCTTCTCCTGTGTTCTACTGTGCTGCTTGTATTGTCCCCACATAACCCAGCACGCGACAAGGGCTGGCAGACCATAAATGTAACCGTTTCAGAGAGAAATGCGACCAATGTGACGATCTCGCGTTATATCGATTCGATGGTGAATGACGAAACACGGAGATTTTCTAAGGTTTTTACTACATATTAACACTTTTCACATTTTCTCGTGTTACGTGGCTGCCAGTCCTCGGTTCATGTAAAATCTTAAGGTCCTCGGTCATGTCCAAGGCACCTAACCGACCAATAATTCGATAATCGATAACTAAATCTATAAATGTAGCTCTTCTTACTGGGCGATTGCATCAACTAAGATGCTTCTCCTGTGTTCTACTGTGCTGCTTGTATTGTCCCCACATACCGCAGCACGCGACAAGGGCTGGCAGACCATAAATGTAACCGTTTCAGAGAGAAATGCGACCAATGTGACGATCTCGCGTTATATCGATTCGATGGTGAATGACGAAACACGGAGATTTTCTAAGGTTTTTACTACATATTAACACTTTTCACATTTTCTCGTGTTACGTGGCTGCCAGTCTTCGGTTCATGCAAAATCTTAAGGTCCTCGGTCATGTCCAAGGCACCAAACCGACCAATAATTCAATAATCGATAACTAAAACTATAAATGTAGCTCTTCTTACTGGGCGATTGCATCAACTTAGATGCTTCTCCTGTGTTCTACTGTGCTGCATGTATTGTCCCCACATAACCCAGCACGCGACAAGGGCTGGCAGACCATAAATGTAACCGTTTCAGAGAGAAATGCGACCAATGTGACGATCTCGCGTTATATCGATTCGATGGTGAATGACGAAACACGGAGATTTTCTAAGGTTTTTACTACATATTAACACTTTTCACATTTTCTCGTGTTACGTGGCTGCCAGTCCTCGGTTCATGCAAAATCTTAAGGTCCTCGGTCATGTCCAAGGCACCAAACCGACCAATAATTCAGTAATCGATAACTAAAACTATAAATGTAGCTCTTCTTACTGGGCGATTGCATCAACTTAGATGCTTCTCCTGTGTTCTACTGTGCTGCTTGTATTGTCCCCACATACCGCAGCACGCGACAAGGGCTGGCAGACCATAAATGTAACCGTTTCAGAGAGAAATGCGACCAATGTGACGATCTCGCGTTATATCGATTCGATGGTGAATGACGAAACACGGAGATTTTCTAAGGTTTTTACTACATATTAACACTTTTCACATTTTCTCGTGTTACGTGGCTGCCAGTCCTCGGTTCATGTAAAATCTTAAGGTCCTCGGTCATGTCCAAGGCACCAAACCGACCAATAATTCGATAATCGATAACTAAATCTATAAATGTAGCTCTTCTTACTGGGCGATTGCATCAACTTAGATGCTTCTCCTGTGTTCTACTGTGCTGCTTGTATTGTCCCCACATACCGCAGCACGCGACAAGGGCTGGCAGACCATAAATGTAACCGTTTGAGAGAGAAATGCGACCAATGTGACGATCTCGCGTTATATCGATTCGATGGTGAATGACGAAACACGGAGATTTTCTAAGGTTTTTACTACATATTAACACTTTTCACATTTTCTCGTGTTACGTGGCTGCCAGTCCTCGGTTCATGCAAAATCTGAAGGTCCTCGGTCATGTCCAAGGCACCAAACCGACTAATAATTCAGTAATCGATAACTAAAACTATAAATGTAGCTCTTCTTACTGGGCGATTGCATCAACTTAGATGCTTCTCCTGTGTTCTACTGTGCTGCTTGTATTGTCCCCACATACCGCAGCACGCGACAAGGGCTGGCAGACCATAAATGTAACCGTTTCAGAGAGAAATGCGACCAATGTGACGATCTCGCGTTATATCGATTCGATGGTGAATGACGAAACACGGAGATTTTCTAAGGTTTTTACTACATATTAACACTTTTCACATTTTCTTGTATTACGTGGCTGCCAGTCCTTGGTTCATGCAAAATCTTAAGGTCCTCGGTCATGTCCAATGCACCAAAACGACCAATAATTCAATAATCGATAACTAAAACTATAAATGTAGCTCTTCTTACTGGGCGATTGCATCAACTTAGATGCTTCCCCTGTGTTCTACTGTCCTGCTTGTATTGTCCCCACATACCGCAGCACGCGACAAGGGCTGGCAGACCATAAATGTAACCGTTTCAGAGAGAAATGCGACCAATGTGACGATCTCGCGTTATATCGATTCGATGGTGAATGACGAAACACGGAGATTTTCTAAGGTTTTTACTACATATTAACACTTTTCACATTTTCTCGTGTTACGTGGCTGCCAGTCCTCGGTTCATGCAAAATCTTAAGGTCCTCGGTCATGTCCAATGCACCAAACCGACCAATAATTCAATAATCGATAACTAATACTATAAATGTAGCTCTTCTTACTGGGCGATTGCATCAACTTAGATGCTTCTCCTGTGTTCTACTGTTAGCTTGTATTGTCCCCACATACCGCAGCACGCAACATGGGCTGGCAGACCATAAATGTAACCGTTTCAGAGAGAAATGCGACCAATGTGACGATCTCGCGTTATATCGATTCGATGGTGAATGACGAAACACGGAGATTTTCTAATGTTTTTACTACATATTAACACTTTTCACATTTTCTCGTGTTACGTGGCTGCCAGTCCTCGGTTCATGCAAAATCTTAAGGTCCTCGGTCATGTCCAAGGCACCAAACCGACCAATAATTCAGTAATCGATAACTAAAACTATAAATGTAGCTCTTCTTACTGGGCGATTGCATCAACTTAGATGCTTCTCCTGTGTTCTACTGTGCTGCTTGTATTGTCCCCACATACCGCAGCACGCGACAAGGGCTGGCAGACCATAAATGTAACCGTTTCAGAGAGAAATGCGACCAATGTGACGATCTCGCGTTATATTGATTCGATGGTGAATGACGAAACACGGAGATTTTCTAAGGTTTTTACTACATATTAACACTTTTCACATTTTCTCGTGTTACGTGGCTGCCAGTCCTCGGTTCATGCAAAATCTTAAGGTCCTCGGTTATGTCCAAGGCACCAAACCGACCAATAATTCAATAATCGATAGCTAAAACTATAAATGTAGCTCTTCTTACAGGGCTACTGCATCAACTTAGATGCTTCTCCTGTGTTCTACTGTGCTGCTTGTATTGTCCCCACATAACCCAGCACGCGACAAGGGCTGGCAGACCATAAATGTAACCGTTTCAGAGAGAAATGCGACCAATGTGACGATCTCGCGTTATATCGATTCGATGGTGAATGACGAAACACGGAGATTTTCTAAGGTTTTTACTACATATTAACACTTTTCACATTTTCTCGTGTTACGTGGCTGCCAGTCCTCGGTTCATGCAAAATCTTAAGGTCCTCGGTCATGTCCAAGGCACCAAACCGACCAATAATTCAATAATCGATAACTAAAACTATAAATGTAGCTCTTCTTACTGGGCGATTGCTTCAACTTAGATGCTTCTCCTGTGTTCTACTGTGCTGCTTGTATTGTCCCCACATACCGCAGCACGCGACATGGGCTGGCAGACCATAAATGTAACCGTTTCAGAGAGAAATGCGACCAATGTGACGATCTCGCGTTATATCGATTCGATGGTGAATGACGAAACACGGAGATTTTCTAAGGTTTTTACTACATATTAACACTTTTCACATTTTCTCGTGTTACGTGGATGCCAGTCCTCGGTTCATGCAAAATCTTAAGGTCCTCGGTCATGTCCAAGGCACCAAACCGACGAATAATTCAATAATCGATAACTAGAACTATAAATGTAGCTCTTCTTACTGGGCGATTGCATCAACTTAGATGCTTCTCCTGTGTTCTACTGTGCTGCTTGTATTGTCCCCACATAACCCAGCACGCGACAAGGGCTGGCAGACCATAAATGTAACGGTTTCAGAGAGAAATGCGACCAATGTGACGATCTCGCGTTATATCGATTCGATGGTGAATGACGAAACACGGAGATTTTCTAAGGTTTTTACTACATATTAACACTTTTCACATTTTCTCGTGTTACGTGGCTGCCAGTCCTCGGTTCATGCAAAATCTTAAGGTCCTCGGTCATGTGCAAGGCACCAAACCGACCAATAATTCAATAATCGATAACTAAAACTATAAATGTAGCTCTTCTTACTGGGCGATTGCATCAACTTAGATGCTTCTCCTGATTTCTACTGTGTTGCTTGTATTGTCCCCACATAACCCAGCACGCGACAAGGGCTGGCAGACCATAAATGTTACCGTTTCAGAGAGAAATGCGACCAATGTGACGATCTCGCGTTATATCGATTCGATGGTGAATGACGAAACACGGAGATTTTCTAAGGTTTTTACTACATATTAACACTTTTCACATTTTCTCGTGTTACGTGGCTGCCAGTCCTCGGTTCATGTAAAATCTTAAGGTCCTCGGTCATGTCCAAGGCACCAAACCGACAAGTAATTCGATAATCGATAACTAAATCTATAAATGTAGCTCTTCTTACTGGGCGATTGCATCAACTAAGATGCTTCTCCTGTGTTCTACTGTGCTGCTTGTATTGTCCCCACATACCGCAGCACGCGACAAGGGCTGGCAGACCATAAATGTAACCGTTTCAGAGAGAAATGCGACCAATGTGACGATCTCGCGTTATATCGATTCGATGGTGAATGACGAAACACGGAGATTTTCTAAGGTTTTTACTACATATTAACACTTTTCACATTTTCTCGTGTTACGTGGCTGCCAGTCCTCGGTTCATGCAAAATCTTAAGGTCCTCGGTCATGTCCAAGGCACCAAACCGACCAATAATTCTATAATCGATAACTAAAACTATAAATGTAGCTCTTCTTACTGGGCGATTGCATCAACTTAGATGCTTCTCCTGTGTTCTACTGTGCTGCTTGTATTGTCCCACATACCGCAGCACGCGACATGGGCTGGCACACCATAAATGTAACCTTTTCAGAGAGAAATGCGACCAATGTGACGATCTCGCGTTATATCGATTCGATGGTGAATGACGAAACACGGAGATTTTCTAAGGTTTTTACTACATATTAACACTTTTCACATTTTCTCGTGTTACGTGGCTGCCAGTCCTCGGTTCATGCAAAATCTTAAGGTCCTCGGTCATGTCCAAGGCACCAAACCGACCAATAATTCAATAATCGATAACTAAAACTATAAATGTAGCTCTTCTTACTGGGCGATTGCATCAACTTAGATGCTTCTCCTGTGTTCTACTGTGCTGCTTGTATTGTCCCCACATACCGCAGCACGCGACATGGGCTGGCAGACCATAAATGTAACCGTTTCAGAGAGAAATGCGACCAATGTGACGATCTCGCGTTATATCGATTCGATTGTGAATGACGAAACACAGAGATTTTCTAAGGTTTTTACTACATATTAACACTTTTCACATTTTCTCGTGTTACGTGGCTGCCAGTCCTCGGTTCATGCAAAATCTTAAGGTCCTCGGTCATGTCCAAGGCACCAAACCGACCAATAATTCAATAATCGATAGCTAAAACTATAAATGTAGCTCTTCTTACTGGGCGATTGCATCAACTTAGATGCTTCTCCTGTGTTCTACTGTGCTGCTTGTATTGTCCCCACATACCGCAGCACGCGATAAGGGCTGGCAGACCATAAATGTAACCGTTTCAGAGAGAAATGCGACCAATGTGACGATCTCGCGTTATATCGATTCGATGGTGAATGACGAAACACGGAGATTTTCTAAGGTTTTTACTACATATTAACACGTTTCACATTTTCTCGTGTTACGTGGCTGCCAGTCCTCGGTTCATGCAAAATCTTAAGGTCCTCGGTCATGTCCAAGGCACCAAACCGACCAATAATTCAGTAATCGATAACTAAAAGTATAAATGTAGCTCTTCTTACTGGGCGATTGCATCAACTTAGATGAATCTCCTGTGTTCTACTGTGCTGCTTGTATTGTCCCCACATACCGCAGCACGCGACAAGGGCTGGCAGACCATAAATGTAACCGTTTCAGAGAGAAATGCGACGAATGTGACGATCTCGCGTTATATCGATTCGATGGTGAATGACGAAACACGGAGATTTTCTAAGGTTTTTACTACATATTAACACTTTTCACATTTTCTCGTGTTACGTGGCTGCCAGTCCTCGGTTCATGTAAAATCTTAAGGTCCTCGGTCATGTCCAAGGCACCAAACCGACCAATAATTCGATAATCGATAACTAAATCTATAAATGTTGCTCTTCTTACTGGGCGATTGCATCAACTAAGATGCTTCTCCTGTGTTCTACTGTGCTGCTTGTATTGTCCCCACATACCGCAGCACGCGACAAGGGCTGGCAGACCATAAATGTAACCGTTTCAGAGAGAAATGCGACCAATGTGACGATCTCGCGTTATATCGATTCGATGGTGAATGACGAAACACGGAGATTTTCTAAGGTTTTTACTAAATATTAACACTTTTCACATTTTCTCGTGTTACGTGGCTGCCAGTCCTCGGTTCATGCAAAATCTTAAGGTCCTCGGTCATGTCCAAGGCACCAAACCAACCAATAATTCAATAATCGATACCTAAAATTATAAATGTAGCACTTCTTACTGGGCGATTGCATCAACTTGGATGCTTCTCCTGTGTTCTACTGTGCTGCTTGTATTGTCCCCACATACCGCAGCACGCGACAAGGGCTGGCAGACCATAAATGTAACCGTTTCAGAGAGAAATGCGACCAATGTGACGATCTCGCGTTATATCGATTCGATGGTGAATGACGAAACACGGATTTTCTAAGGTTTTTACTACATATTAACACTTTTCACATTTTCTCGTGTTACGTGGCTGCCAGTCCTCGGTTCATGCAAAATCTTAAGGTCCTCGGTCATGTCCAAGGCACCAAACCGACCAATAATTCAGTAATCGATAACTAAAACTATAAATGTAGCTCTTCTTACTGGGCGATTGCATCAACTTAGATGCTTCTCCTGTGTTCTACTGTGCTGCTTGTATTGTCCCCACATACCGCAGCACGCGACAAGGGCTGGCAGACCATAAATGTAACCGTTTCAGAGAGAAATGCGACCAATGTGACGATCTCGCGTTATATCGATTCGATGGTGAATGACGAAACACGGAGATTTTCTAAGGTTTTTACTACATATTAACACGTTTCACATTTTCTCGTGTTACGTGGCTGCCAGTCCTCGGTTCATGCAAAATCTTAAGGTCCTCGGTCATGTCCAATGCACCAAACCGACCAATAATTCAATAATCGATAACTAAAACTATAAATGTAGCTCTTCTTACTGGGCGATTGCATCAACTTAGATGCTTGTCCTGTGTTCTACTGTGAGCTTGTATTGTCCCCAGATACCGCAGCACGCGACATGGGCTGGCAGACCATAAATGTAACCGTTTCAGAGAGAAATGCGACCAATGTGACGATCTCGCGTTATATCGATTCGATGGTGAATGACGAAACACGGAGATTTTCTAAGGTTTTTACTACATATTAACACTTTTCACATTTTCTCGTGTTACGTGGCTGCCAGTCCTCGGTTCATGCAAAATCTTAAGGTCCTCGGTGATGTCCAAGGCACCAAACCGACCAATAATTCAATAATCGATAACTAAAACTATAAATGTAGCTCTTCTTACTGGGCGATTGCATCAACTTAGATGCTTCTCCTGTGTTCTACTGTGCTGCTTGTATTGTCCCCACATACCGCAGCACGCGACAAGGGCTGGCAGAACATAAATGTAACCGTTTCAGAGAGAAATGCGACCAATGTGACGATCTCGCGTTATATCGATTCGATGGTGAATGACGAAACACGGAGATTTTCTAAGGTTTTTACTACATATTAACACTTTTCACATTTTCTCGTGTTACGTGGCTGCCAGTCCTCGGTTCATGCAAAATCTTAAGGTCCTCGGTCATGTCCAAGGCACCAAACCGACCAATAATTCAATAATCGATAACTAAAACTATAAATGTAGCTCTTCTTACTGGGCGATTGCATCAACTTAGATGCTTCTCCTGTGTTCTACTGTGCTGCTTGTATTGTCCCCACATACCGCAGCACGCGACAAGGGCTGGGAGACCATAAATGTAACCGTTTCAGAGAGAAATGCGACCAATGTGACGATCTCGCGTTATATCGATTCGATGGTGAATGACGAAACACGGAGATTTTCTAAGGTTTTTACTACATATTAACACTTTTCACATTTTCTCGTGTTACGTGGCTGCCAGTCCTCGGTTCATGCAAAATCTTAAGGTCCTCGGTCATGTCCAAGGCACCAAACCGACCAATAATTAATTAATCGATAACTAAAACTATAAATGTAGCTCTTCTTACTGGGCGATTGCATCAACTTAGATGCTTCTCCTGTGTTCTACTGTGAGCTTGTATTGTCCCCACATACCGCAGCACGCGACATGGGCTGGCAGACCATAAATGTAACCGTTTCAGGGAGAAATGCGACCAATGTGACGATCTCGCGCTATATCGATTCGATGGTGAATGACGAAACACGGAGATTTTCTAAGGTTTTTACTACATATTAAGACTTTTCACATTTTCTCGTGTTACGTGGCTGCCAGTCCTCGGTTCATGCAAAATCTTAAGGTCCTCGGTCATGTCCAAGGCACCAAACCGACCAATAATTCAATAATCGATAACTAAAACTATAAATGTAGCTCTTCTTACTGGGCGATTGCATCAACTTAGATGCTTCTCCTGTGTTCTACTGTGCTGCTTGTATTGTCCCCACATAACCCAGCACGCGACAAGGGCTGGCAGACCAGAAATGTAACCGTTTCAGAGAGAAATGCGACCAATGTGACGATCTCGCGTTATATCGATTCGATGGTGAATGTGGAAACACGGAGATTTTCTAAGGTTTTTACTACATATTAACACTTTTCACATTTGCTCGTGTTACGTAGGTACCAGTCCTCGGTTCATGCAAAATCTTAAGGTCCTCGGTCATGTCCAAGGCACCAAACCGACCAATAATTCAATAATCGATAACTAAAACTATAAATGTAGCTCTTCTTACTGGGCGATTGCATCAACTTAGATGCTTCTCCTGTGTTCTACTGTGAGCTTGTATTGTCCCCACATACCGCAGCACGCGACAAGGGCTGGCAGACCATAAATGTAACCGTTTCAGAGAGAAATGCGACCAATGTGACGATCTCGCGTTATATCGATTCGATGGTGAATGACGAAACACGGAGATTTTCTAAGGTTTTTACTACATATTAACACTTTTCACATTTTCTCGTGTTACGTGGCTGCCAGTCCTCGGTTCATGCAAAATCTTAAGGTCCTCGGTCATGTCCAAGGCACCAAACCGACCAATAATTCAGTAATCGATAACTAAAAATATAAATGTAGCTCTTCTTACTGGGCGATTGCATCAACTTAGATGCTTCTCCTGTGTTCTACTGTGCTGCTTGTATTGTCCCCACATACCGCAGCACGCGACAAGGGCTGGCAGACCATAAATGTTACCGTTTCAGAGAGAAATGCGACCAATGTGACGATCTCGCGTTATATCGATTCGATGGTGAATGACGAAACACGGAGATTTTCTAAGGTTTTTACTACATATTAACACTTTTCACATTTTCTCGTGTTACGTGGCAGCCAGTCCTCGGTTCATGCAAAATCTTAAGGTCCTCGGTCATGTCCAATGCACCAAACCGACCAATAATTCAATAATCGATAACTAAAACTATAAATGTAGCTCTTCTTACTGGGCGATTGCATCAACTTAGATGCTTCCCCTGTGTTCTACTGTGAGCTTGTATTGTCCCCACATACCGCAGCAGGCGACATGGGCTGGCAGACCATAAATGTAACCGTTTCAGTGAGAAATGCGACCAATGTGACGATCTCGCGTTATATCGATACGATGGTGAATGACGAAACACGGAGATTTTCTAAGGTTTTTACTACATATTAACACTTTTCACATTTTCTCGTATTACGTGGCTGCCAGTCCTCGGTTCATGCAAAATCTTAAGGTCCTCGGTCATGTCCAAGGCACCAAACCGACCAATAATTCAATAATCGATAACTAAAACTATAAATGTAGCTCTTCTTACTGGGCGATTGCATCAACTTAGATGCTTCTCCTGTGTTCTACTGTGCTGCTTGTATTGTCCCCACATAACCCAGCACGCGACAAGGGCTGGCAGACCATAAATGTAACCGTTTCAGAGAGAAATGCGACCAATGTGACGATCTCGCGTTATATCGATTCGATGGTGAATGACGAAACACGGAGATTTTCTAAGGTTTTTACTACATATTAACACTTTTCACATTTTCTCGTGTTACGTGGCTGCCAGTCCTCGGTTCATGCAAAATCTTAAGGTCCTCGGTCATGTCCAAGGCACCAAACCGACCAATAATTCAATAATCGATAACTAAAACTATAAATGTAGCTCTTCTTACTGGGCGATTGCATCAACTTAGATGCTTCTCCTGTGTTCTACTGTGCTGCTTGTATTGTCCCCACATACCGCAGCACGCGACAAGGGCTGGCAGACCATAAATGTAACCGTTTCAGAGAGAAATGCGACCAATGTGACGATCTCGCGTTATATCGATTCGATGGTGAATGACGAAACACGGAGATTTTCTAAGGTTTTTACTACATATTAACACTTTTCACATTTTCTCGTGTTACGTGGCTGCCAGTCCTCGGTTCATGCAAAATCTTAAGGTCCTCGGTCATGTCCAAGGCACCAAACCGACCAATAATTAATTAATCGATAACTAAAACTATAAATGTAGCTCTTCTTACTGGGCGATTGCATCAACTTAGATGCTTCTCCTGTGTTCTACTGTGAGCTTGTATTGTCCCCACATACCGCAGCACGCGACATGGGCTGGCAGACCATAAATGTAACCGTTTCAGGGAGAAATGCGACCAATGTGACGATCTCGCGCTATATCGATTCGATGGTGAATGACGAAACACGGAGATTTTCTAAGGTTTTTACTACATATTAAGACTTTTCACATTTTCTCGTGTTACGTGGCTGCCAGTCCTCGGTTCATGCAAAATCTTAAGGTCCTCGGTCATGTCCAAGGCACCAAACCGACCAATAATTCAATAATCGATAACTAAAACTATAAATGTAGCTCTTCTTACTGGGCGATTGCATCAACTTAGATGCTTCTCCTGTGTTCTACTGTGCTGCTTGTATTGTCCCCACATAACCCAGCACGCGACAAGGGCTGGCAGACCAGAAATGTAACCGTTTCAGAGAGAAATGCGACCAATGTGACGATCTCGCGTTATATCGATTCGATGGTGCATGTGGAAACACGGAGATTTTCTAAGGTTTTTACTACATATTAACACTTTTCACATTTGCTCGTGTTACGTAGGTACCAGTCCTCGGTTCATGCAAAATCTTAAGGTCCTCGGTCATGTCCAAGGCACCAAACCGACCAATAATTCAATAATCGATAACTAAAACTATAAATGTAGCTCTTCTTACTGGGCGATTGCATCAACTTAGATGCTTCTCATGTGTTCTACTGTGAGCTTGTATTGTCCCCACATACCGCAGCACGCGACAAGGGCTGGCAGACCATAAATGTAACCGTTTCAGAGAGAAATGCGACCAATGTGACGATCTCGCGTTATATCGATTCGATGGTGAATGACGAAACACGGAGATTTTCTAAGGTTTTTACTACATATTAACACTTTTCACATTTTCTCGTGTTACGTGGCTGCCAGTCCTCGGTTCATGCAAAATCTTAAGGTCCTCGGTCATGTCCAAGGCACCAAACCGACCAATAATTCAGTAATCGATAACTAAAAATATAAATGTAGCTCTTCTTACTGGGCGATTGCATCAACTTAGATGCTTCTCCTGTGTTCTACTGTGCTGCTTGTATTGTCCCCACATACCGCAGCACGCGACAAGGGCTGGCAGACCATAAATGTTACCGTTTCAGAGAGAAATGCGACCAATGTGACGATCTCGCGTTATATCGATTCGATGGTGAATGACGAAACACGGAGATTTTCTAAGGTTTTTACTACATATTAACACTTTTCACATTTTCTCGTGTTACGTGGCAGCCAGTCCTCGGTTCATGCAAAATCTTAAGGTCCTCGGTCATGTCCAATGCACCAAACCGACCAATAATTCAATAATCGATAACTAAAACTATAAATGTAGCTCTTCTTACTGGGCGATTGCATCAACTTAGATGCTTCCCCTGTGTTCTACTGTGAGCTTGTATTGTCCCCACATACCGCAGCAGGCGACATGGGCTGGCAGACCATAAATGTAACCGTTTCAGTGAGAAATGCGACCAATGTGACGATCTCGCGTTATATCGATACGATGGTGAATGACGAAACACGGAGATTTTCTAAGGTTTTTACTACATATTAACACTTTTCACATTTTCTCGTATTACGTGGCTGCCAGTCCTCGGTTCATGCAAAATATTAAGGTCCTCGGTCATGTCCAAGGCACCAAACCGACCAATAATTCAATAATCGATAACTAAAACTATAAATTTAGCTCTTCTTACTGGGCGATTGCATCAACTTAGATGCTTCTCCTGTGTTCTACTGTGCTGCTTGTATTGTCCCCACATAACCCAGCACGCGACAAGGGCTGGCAGACCATAAATGTAACCGTTTCAGAGAGAAATGCGACCAATGTGACGATCTCGCGTTATATCGATTCGATGGTGAATGACGAAACACGGAGATTTTCTAAGGTTTTTACTACATATTAACACTTTTCACATTTTCTCGTGTTACGTGGCTGCCAGTCCTCGGTTCATGCAAAATCTTAAGGTCCTCGGTCATGTCCAAGGCACCAAACCGACCAATAATTCAATAATCGATAACTAAAACTATAAATGTAGCTCTTCTTACTGGGCGATTGCATCAACTTAGATGCTTCTCCTGTGTTCTACTGTGCTGCTTGTATTGTCCCCACATACCGCAGCACGCGACAAGGGCTGGCAGACCATAAATGTAACCGTTTCAGAGAGAAATGCGACCAATGTGACGATCTCGCGTTATATCGATTCGATGGTGAATGACGAAACACGGAGATTTTCTAAGTTTTTTACTACATATTAACACTTTTCACATTTTCTCGTGTTACGTGGCTGCCAGTCCTCGGTTCATGCAAAATCTTAAGGTCCTCGGTCATGTCCAAGGCACCAAACCGACCAATAATTCAATAATCGATAACTAAAACTATAAATGTAGCTCTTCTTACTGGGCGATTGCATCAACTTAGATGCTTCTCCTGTGTTCTACTGTGCTGCTTGTATTGTCCCCACATACCGTAGCACGCGACAAGGGCTGGCAGACCATAAATGTAACCGTTTCAGAGAGAAATGCGACCAATGTGACGATCTCGCGTTATATCGATTCGATGGTGAATGACGAAACACGGAGATTTTCTAAGGTTTTTACTACATATTAACACTTTTCACATTTTCTCGTGTTACGCGGCTGCCAGTCCTCGGACCATGCAAAATCTTAAGGTCCTCGGTCATGTCCAAGGCACCAAACCGACCAATAATTCAATAATCGATAACTAAAACTATAAATGTAGCTCTTCTTACTGGGCGATTGCATCAACTTAGATGCTTCTCCTGTGTTCTACTGTGCTGCTTGTATTGTCCCCACATACCGCAGCACGCGACAAGGGCTGGCAGACCATAAATGTAACCGTTTCAGAGAGAAATGCGACCAATGTGACGATCTCGCGTTATATCGATTCGATGGTGAATGACGAAACACGGAGATTTTCTAAGGTTTTTACTACATATTAACACTTTTCACATTTTCTCGTGTTACGTGGCTGCCAGTCCTCGGTTCATGCAAAATCTTAAGGTCCTCGGTCATGTCCAAGGCACCAAACCGACCAATAATTCAATAATCGATAACTAAAACTATAAATGTAGCTCTTCTTACTGGGCGATTGCATCAACTTAGATGCTTCTCCTGTGTTCTACTGTGAGCTTGTATTGTCCCCACATACCGCAGCACGCGACAAGGGCTGGCAGACCATAAATGTAACCGTTTCAGAGAGAAATGCGACCAATGTGACGATCTCGCGTTATATCGATTCGATGGTGAATGACGAAACACGGAGATTTTCTAAGGTTTTTACTACATATTAACACTTTTCACATTTTCTCGTGTTACGTGGCTGCCAGTCCTCGGTTCATGCAAAATCTTAAGGTCCTCGGTCATGTCCAAGGCACCAAACCGACCAATAATTCAATAATCGATAACTAAAACTATAAATGTAGCTCTTCTTACTGGGCGATTGCATCAACTTAGATGCTTCTCCTGTGTTCTACTGTGCTGCTTGTATTGTCCCCACATAACCCAGCACGCGACAAGGGCTGGCAGACCATAAATGTAACCGTTTCAGAGAGAAATGCGACCAATGTGACGATCTCGCGTTATATCGATTCGATGGTGAATGACGAAACACGGATTTTCTAAGGTTTTTACTACATATTAACACTTTTCACATTTTCTCGTGTTACGTGGCTGCCAGTCCTCGGTTCATGCAAAATCTTAAGGTCCTCGGTCATGTCCAAGGCAGCAAACCGACCAATAATTCAGTAATCGATAACTAAAACTATAAATGTAGCTCTTCTTACTGGGCGATTGCATCAACTTAGATGCTTCTCCTGTGTTCTACTGTGCTGCTTGTATTGTCCCCACATACCGCAGCACGCGACAAGGGCTGGCAGACCATAAATGTAACCGTTTCAGAGAGAAATGCGACCAATGTGACGATCTCGCGTTATATCGATTCGATGGTGAATGACGAAACACGGAGATTTTCTAAGGTTTTTACTACATATTAACACGTTTCACATTTTCTCGTGTTACGTGGCTGCCAGTCCTCGGTTCATGCAAAATCTTAAGGTCCTCGGTCATGTCCAATGCACCAAACCGACCAATAATTCAATAATCGATAACTAAAACTATAAATGTAGCTCTTCTTACTGGGCGATTGCATCAACTTAGATGCTTCTCCTGTGTTCTACTGTGGGCTTGTATTGTCCCCACATACCGCAGCACGCGACAAGGGCTGGCAGACCATAAATGTAACCGTTTCAGAGAGAAATGCGACCAATGTGACGATCTCGCGTTATATCGATTCGATGGTGAATGACGAAACACGGAGATTTTCTAAGGTTTTTACTACATATTAACACTTTTCACATTTTCTCGTGTTACGTGGCTGCCAGTCCTCGGTTCATGCAAAATCTTAAGGTCCTCGGTGATGTCCAAGGCACCAAACCGACCAATAATTCAATAATCGATAACTAAAACTATAAATGTAGCTCTTCTTACTGGGCGATTGCATCAACTTAGATGCTTCTCCTGTGTTCTACTGTGCTGCTTGTATTGTCCCCACATACCGCAGCACGCGACAAGGGCTGGCAGAACATAAATGTAACCGTTTCAGAGAGAAATGCGACCAATGTGACGATCTCGCGTTATATCGATTCGATGGTGAATGACGAAACACGGAGATTTTCTAAGGTTTTTACTACATATTAACACTTTTCACATTTTCTCGTGTTACGTGGCTGCCAGTCCTCGGTTCATGCAAAATCTTAAGGTCCTCGGTCATGTCCAAGGCACCAAACCGACCAATAATTCAATAATCGATAACTAAAACTATAAATGTAGCTCTTCTTACTGGGCGATTGCATCAACTTAGATGCTTCTCCTGTGTTCTACTGTGCTGCTTGTATTGTCCCCACATACCGCAGCACGCGACAAGGGCTGGCAGACCATAAATGTAACCGTTTCAGAGAGAAATGCGACCAATGTGACGATCTCGCGTTATATCGATTCGATGGTGAATGACGAAACACGGAGATTTTCTAAGGTTTTTACTACATATTAACACTTTTCACATTTTCTCGTGTTACGTGGCTGCCAGTCCTCGGTTCATGCAAAATCTTAAGGTCCTCGGTCATGTCCAAGGCACCAAACCGACCAATAATTCAATAATCGATAACTAAAACTATAAATGTAGCTCTTCTTACTGGGCGATTGCATCAACTTAGATGCTTCTCCTGTGTTCTACTGTGAGCTTGTATTGTCCCCACATACCGCAGCACGCGACATGGGCTGGCAGACCATAAATGTAACCGTTTCAGGGAGAAATGCGACCAATGTGACGATCTCGCGTTATATCGATTCGATGGTGAATGACGAAACACGGAGATTTTCTAAGGTATTTACTACATATTAAGACTTTTCACATTTTCTCGTGTTACGTGGCTGCCAGTCCTCGGTTCATGCAAAATCTTAAGGTCCTCGGTCATGTCCAAGGCACCAAACCGACCAATAATTCAATAATCGATAACTAAAACTATAAATGTAGCTCTTCTTACTGGGCGATTGCATCAACTTAGATGCTTCTCCTGTGTTCTACTGTGCTGCTTGTATTGTCCCCACATAACCCAGCACGCGACAAGGGCTGGCAGACCATAAATGTAACCGTTTCAGAGAGAAATGCGACCAATGTGACGATCTCGCGTTATATCGATTCGATGGTGAATGACGAAACACGGAGATTTTCTAAGGTTTTTACTACATATTAACACTTTTCACATTTTCTCGTGTTACGTGGCTGCCAGTCCTCAGTTCATGCAAAATCTTAAGGTCCTCGGTCATGTCCAAGGCACCAAACCGACCAATAATTCAATAATCGATAACTAAAACTATAAATGTAGCTCTTCTTACTGGGCGATTGCATCAACTTAGATGCTTCTCCTGTGTTCTACTGTGAGCTTGTATTGTCCCCACATACCGCAGCACGCGACAAAGGCTGGCAGACCATAAATGTAACCGTTTCAGAGAGAAATGCGACCAATGTGACGATCTCGCGTTATATCGATTCGATGGTGAATGACGAAACACGGAGATTTTCTAATGTTTTTACTACATATTAACACTTTTCACATTTTCTCGTGTTACGTGGCTGCCAGTCCTCGGTTCATGCAAAATCTTAAGGTCCTCGGTCATGTCCAAGGCACCAAACCGACCAATAATTCAGTAATCGATAACTAAAAATATAAATGTAGCTCTTCTTACTGGGCGATTGCATCAACTTAGATGCTTCTCCTGTGTTCTACTGTGCTGCTTGTATTGTCCCCACATACCGCAGCACGCGACAAGGGCTGGCAGACCATAAATGTTACCGTTTCAGAGAGAAATGCGACCAATGTGACGATCTCGCGTTATATCGATTCGATGGTGAATGACGAAACACGGAGATTTTCTAAGGTTTTTACTACATATTAACACTTTTCACATTTTCTCGTGTTACGTGGCAGCCAGTCCTCGGTTCATGCAAAATCTTAAGGTCCTCGGTCATGTCCAATGCACCAAACCGACCAATAATTCAATAATCGATAACTAAAACTATAAATGTAGCTCTTCTTACTGGGCGATTGCATCAACTTAGATGCTTCCCCTGTGTTCTACTGTGAGCTTGTATTGTCCCCACATACCGCAGCAGGCGACATGGTCTGGCAGACCATAAATGTAACCGTTTCAGAGAGAAATGCGACCAATGTGACGATCTCGCGTTATATCGATTCGATGGTGAATGACGAAACACGGAGATTTTCTAAGGTTTTTACTACATATTAACACTTTTCACATTTTCTCGTGTTACGTGGCTGCCAGTCCTCGGTTCATGCAAAATCTTAAGGTCCTCGGTCATGTCCAAGGCACCAAACCGACCAATAATTCAATAATCGATAACTAAAACTATAAATGTAGCTCTTCTTACTGGGCGATTGCATCAACTTAGATGCTTCTCCTGTGTTCTACTGTGCTGCTTGTATTGTCCCCACATACCGCAGCACGCGACAAGGGCTGGCAGACCATAAATGTAACCGTTTCAGAGAGAAATGCGACCAATGTGACGATCTCGCGTTATATCGATTCGATGGTGAATGACGAAACACGGAGATTTTCTAAGGTTTTTACTACATATTAACACTTTTCACATTTTCTCGTGTTACGTGGCTGCCAGTCCTCGGTTCATGCAAAATCTTAAGGTCCTCGGTCATGTCCAAGGCACCAAACCGACCAATAATTCAATAATCGATAGCTAAAACTATAAATGTAGCTCTTCTTACTGGGCGATTGCATCAACTTAGATGCTTCTCCTGTGTTCTACTGTGCTGCTTGTATTGTCCCCACATACCGCAGCACGCTACAAGGGCTGGCAGACCATAAATGTAACCGTTTCAGAGAGAAATGCGACCAATGTGACGATCTCGCGTTATATCGATTCGATGGTGAATGACGAAACACGGAGATTTTCTAAGGTTTTTACTACATATTAACACTTTTCACATTTTCTCGTGTTACGTGGCTGCCAGTCCTCGGTTCATGCAAAATCTTAAGGTCCTCGGTCATGTCCAAGGCACCAAACCGACCAATAATTCAATAATCGATAACTAAAACTATAAATGTAGCTCTTCTTACTGGGCGATTGCATCAACTTAGATGCTTCTCCTGTGTTCTACTGTGCTGCTTGTATTGTCCCCACATACCGCAGCACGCGACAAGGGCTGGCAGACCATAAATGTAACCGTTTCAGAGAGAAATGCGACCAATGTGACGATCTCGCGTTATATCGATTCGATGGTGAATGACGAAACACGGAGATTTTCTAAGGTTTTTACTACATATTAACACTTTTCACATTTTCTCGTGTTACGTGGCTGCCAGTCCTCGGTTCATGCAAAATCTTAAGGTCCTCGGTCATGTCCAAGGCACCAAACCGACCAATAATTCAATAATCGATAACTAAAACTATAAATGTAGCTCTTCTTACTGGGCGATTGCATCAACTTAGATGCTTCTCCTGTGTTGTACTGTGCTGCTTGTATTGTTCCCACATAACCCAGCACGCGACAAGGGCTGGCAGACCATAAATGTAACCGTTTCAGAGAGAAATGCGACCAATGTGACGATCTCGCGTTATATCGATTCGATGGTGAATGACGAAACACGGAGATTTTCTAAGGTTTTTACTACATATTAACACTTTTCACATTTTCTCGTGTTACGTGGCTGCCAGTCCTCGGTTCATGCAAAATCTTAAGGTCCTCGGTCATGTCCAAGGCACCAAACCGACCAATAATTCAGTAATCGATAACTAAAAATATAAATGTAGCTCTTCTTACTGGGCGATTGCATCAACTTAGATGCTTCTCCTGTGTTCTACTGTGCTGCTTGTATTGTCCCCACATACCGCAGCACGCGACAAGGGCTGGCAGACCATAAATGTAACCGTTTCAGAGAGAAATGCGACCAATGTGACGATCTCGCGTTATATCGATTCGATGGTGAATGACGAAACACGGAGATTTTCTAAGGTTTTTACTACATATTAACACTTTTCACATTTTCTCGTGTTACGTGGCTGCCAGTCCTCGGTTCATGCAAAATCTTAAGGTCCTAGGTCATGTCCAAGGCACCAAACCGACCAATAATTCAATAATCGATAACTAAAACTATAAATGTAGCTCTTCTTACTGGGCGATTGCATCAACTTAGATGCTTCTCCTGTGTTCTACTGTGCTGCTTGTATTGTCCCCACATAACCCAGCACGCGACAAGGGCTGGCAGACCATAAATGTAACCGTTTCAGAGAGAAATGCGACCAATGTGACGATCTCGCGTTATATCGATTCGATGGTGAATGACGAAACACGGAGATTTTCTAAGGTTTTTACTACATATTAACACTTTTCACATTTTCTCGTGTTACGTGGCTGCCAGTCCTCGGTTCATGCAAAATCTTAAGGTCCTCGGTCATGTCCAAGGCACCAAACCGACCAATAATTCAATAATCGATAACAAAAACTATAAATGTAGCTCTTCTTACTGGGCGATTGCATCAACTTAGATGCTTCTCCTGTGTTCTACTGTGCTGCTTGTATTGTCCCCACATACCGCAGCACGCGACAAGGGCTGGCAGACCATAAATGTAACCGTTTCAGAGAGAAATGCGACCAATGTGACGATCTCGCGTTATATCGATTCGATGGTGAATGACGAAACACGGAGATTTTCTAAGGTTTTTACTACATATTAAGACTTTTCACATTTTCTCGTGTTACGTGGCTGCCAGTCCTCGGTTCATGCAAAATCTTAAGGTCCTCGGTCATGTCCAAGGCACCAAACCGACCAATAATTCAATAATCGATAACTAAAACTATAAATGTAGCTCTTCTTACTGGGCGATTGCATCAACTTAGATGCTTCTCCTGTGTTCTACTGTGCTGCTTGTATTGTCCCCACATACCGCAGCACGCGACAAGGGCTGGCAGACCATAAATGTAACCGTTTCAGAGAGAAATGCGACCAATGTGACGATCTCGCGTTATATCGATTCGATGGTGAATGACGAAACACGGAGATTTTCTAAGGTTTTTACTACATATTAAGACTTTTCACATTTTCTCGTGTTACGTGGCTGCCAGTCCTCGGTTCATGCAATATCTTAAGGTCCTCGGTCATGTCCAAGGCACCAAACCGACCAATAATTCAATAATCGATAACTAAAACTATAAATGTAGCTCTTCTTACTGGGCGATTGCATCAACTTAGATGCTTCTCCTGTGTTCTACTGTGCTGCTTGTATTGTCCCCACATACCGCAGCACGCGACAAGGGCTGGCAGACCATAAATGTAACCGTTTCAGAGAGAAATGCGACCAATGTGACGATCTCGCGTTATATCGATTCGATGGTGAATGACGAAACACGGAGATTTTCTAAGGTTTTTACTACATATTAACACTTTTCACATTTTCTCTTGTTACGTGGCTGCCAGTCCTCGGTTCATGCAAAATCGTAAGGTCCTCGGTCATGTCCAAGGCACCAAACCGACCAATAATTCAATAATCGATAACTAAAACTATAAATGTAGCTCTTCTTACTGGGCGATTGCATCAACTTAGATGCTTCTCCTGTGGTCTACTGTGCTGCTTGTATTGTCCCCACATACCGCAGCACGCGGCAAGGGCTGGCAGACCATAAATGTAACCGTTTCAGAGAGAAATGCGACCAATGTGACGATCTCGCGTTATATCGATTCGATGGTGAATGACGAAACACGGAGATTTTCTAAGGTTTTTACTACATATTAACACTTTTCACATTTTCTAGTGTTACGTGGCTGCCAGTCCTCGGTTCATGTAAAATCTTAAGGTCCTCGGTCATGTCCAAGGCACCAAACCGACCAATAATTCGATAATCGATAACTAAAACTATAAATGTAGCTCTTCTCACTGGGCGATTGCATCAACTAAGTTGCTTCTCCTGTGTTCTACTGTGCTGCTTGTATTGTCCCCACATACCGCAGCACGCGACAAGGGCTGGCAGACCATAAATGTAACCGTTTCAGAGAGAAATGCGACCAATGTGACGATCTCGCGTTATATCGATTCGATGGTGAATGACGAAACACGGAGATTTTCTAAGGTTTTTACTACATATTAACACTTTTCACATTTTCTCGCGTTACGTGGCTGCCAGTCCTCGGTTCATGCAAAATCTTAAGGTCCTCGGTCATGTTCAAGGCACCAAACCGACCAATAATTCAATAATCGGTAGCTAAAACTATAAATGTAGCTCTTCTTACAGGGCGATAGCATGAACTTAGATGCTTCTCCTGTGTTCTACTGTGCTGCTTGTATTGTCCCCACATACCGCAGCACGCGACAAGGGCTGGCAGACCATAAATGTAACCGTTTCAGAGAGAAATGCGACCAATGTGACGACCTCGCGTTATATCGATTCGATGGTGAATGACGAAACACGGAGATTTTCTAAGGTTTTTACTACATATTAACACTTTTCACATTATCTCGTGTTACGTGGCTGCCAGTCCTCGGTTCATGCAAAATCATAAGGTCCTCGGTCATGTCCAAGGCACCAAACCGACCAATAATTCAATAATCGATAACTAAAACTATAAATGTAGCTCTTCTTACTGGGCGATTGCATCAACTTAGATGCTTCTCCTGTGTTCTACTGTGAGCTTGTATTGTCCCCACATACCGCAGCACGCGACAAGGGCTGGCAGACCATAAATGTAACCGTTTCAGAGAGAAATGCGACCAATGTGACGATCTCGCGTTATATCGATTCGATGGTGATTGACGAATCACGGACATTTTCTAAGGTTTTTACTACATATTAACACTTTTCACATTTTCTCGTGTTACGTGGCTGCCAGTCCTCAGTTCATGCAAAATCTTAAGCTGCTCGGTCATGTCCAAGGCACCAAACCGACCAATAATTCAATAATCGATAACTAAAACTATAAATGTAGCTCTTCTTACTGGGCGATTGCATCAACTTAGATGCTTCTCCTGTGTTCTACTGTGCTGCTTGTATTGTCCCCACATACCGCAGCACGCGACAAGGGCTGGCAGACCATAAATGTAACCGTTTCAGAGAGAAATGCGACCAATGTGACGATCTCGCGTTATATCGATTCGATGGTGAATGACGAAACACGGAGATTTTCTAAGGTTTTTACTACATATTAACACTTTTCACATTTTCTCGTGTTACGTGGCTGCCAGTCCTCGGTTCATGCAAAATCGTAAGGTCCTCGGTCATGTCCAAGGCACCAAACCGACCAATAAATCAATAATCGATAACTAAAACTATAAATGTAGCTCTTCTTACTGGGCGATTGCATCAACTTAGATGCTTCTCCTGTGTTCTACTGTGCTGCTTGTATTGTCCCCACATAACCCAGCACGCGACAAGGGCTGGCAGACCATAAATGTAACCGTTTCAGAGAGAAATGCGACCAATGTGACGATCTCGCGTTATATCGATTCCATGGTGAATGACGAAACACGGAGATTTTCTAAGGTTTTTACTACATATTAACACTTTTCACATTTTCTCGTGTTACGTGGCTGCCAGTCCTCGGTTCATGTAAAATCTTAAGGTCCTCGGTCATGTCCAAGGCACCAAACCGACCAATAATTCGATAATCGATAACTAAAACTATAAATGTAGCTCTTCTTACTGGGCGATTGCATCAACTAAGGTGCTTCTCCTGTGTTCTACTGTGCTGCTTGTATTGTCCCCACATACCGCAGCACGCGACAAGGACTGGCAGACCATAAATGTAACCGTTTCAGAGAGAAATGCGACCAATGTGACGATCTCGCGTTATATCGATTCGATGGTGAATGACGAAACACGGAGATTTTCTAAGGTTTTTACTACATATTAACACTTTTCACATTTTCTCGTGTTACGTGGCTGCCAGTCCTCGGTTCATGCAAAATCTTAAGGTCCTAGGTAGAGCACGTCAAAACGCTGCTCAGTCTCGCTCGCTTCTCGCTGAGTCCGCGGCTCATTATCGCTGGCACAGGCGCTGAGGTGGGGATGACTGACGTCACGCTACGAAACTGAGCTGAGACGAGGGTTGTCGAATAGGACACGTGCCGCCCCGAGACT
This sequence comes from Schistocerca nitens, assembly GCF_023898315.1. Taxonomy (NCBI): domain Eukaryota; kingdom Metazoa; phylum Arthropoda; class Insecta; order Orthoptera; family Acrididae; genus Schistocerca; species Schistocerca nitens. The sequence goes on from NC_064625.1 coordinate 67,435,935, forward strand.
GCGAGAGCGCGAGCTGGCCGAGAGACTCGCATTATCGTAACGTAGCGGTAGGCTATAAACTGTCACGGGACTAAACTCAGCACGAGTGGTTCCGGAACCGGGACCAGTGCAATGACTACCATCACAAAAAAGGTTGCGTTGAAGAAACTTGCTGATGGGACGTACATTCTGATAAATAAAGTGGGAGTAAGGAATGGCAGTTCCAGTTGGGAAAAATTTAAGGTAAGCCGTTCAATTATTACTAAATAAATACAGAATAGAGCTTCCGAATTCGATACGTGATAGTATTTGATTAATCGAATCGCTTCGTTTGTCTAGCATTTTTAATGAATTGTTACGTTTCTTGTGTCCGTAAACGAAAAGAAAAATTGTCTTCGCGAAACATACATGAAGGTGTTTATTACGACTGTTTCAGGTGGTTGTTGAAAGAGATACACACCTTCCAGTTGGTTACGTTCAGTGCCAAAATGGAAAATGTGGAGCACTGGTTGATTACAAAGGAACCACAACTGGAATGAACAGACATAAATGTAAGGATAATCGACACTTGTCAAGCGTTGCTGATAAAATATCTATTAGGGACAAATGTGTTTTATTGTGTGCAACAGACCTCCGACCATTTAATATGGTAAGTGGTGAAGGATTCATAAGCTTAGCTCAAGAACTGATAGATACAGGAGCAAAATATGGACAAATCACCGCCCAAGACTTGCTACCTTCCCCGAGGACTGTAGCACGACATATTAAGGAATTGGCTGATCAAGTCAGGAGCGAACTTATTCCAGTAGTAAAAGACGCAATTGGTAAAAACCAGTGTTCAATGACGTGCGATCTGTGGACAGACATTTATCGTAAGACCCATTACCTGACTGTCACATCCAGCTATATTGATGAGTCGACGGACAAATGGATACTAAAAAACAGTGTACTCTTAACTACGAGGTTTCCAGATGTTGCCAAGACTGGTGAACATATCATTACGGAAATATATGAACAAATGGTAGAGTTGCAGATAACGTCTTCGGAACTAAGACAGGTTACTTTCGTTACAGATCAAGGAGCTAACATCAAGAAAGCACTAGAAGCACACAAACGACTCCCATGTGTGATGCACTGTATTAATACAGCACTGAGGCACACATTCAATGAAGGTTTCTTAATGGATGAGATTCCTGCAGTGTATGACTCCATCCTGACTGTACGTAAACTAGTAGGCTTTATGAAGCGATCTGGCTTAGTCACGAGATTAGATAAAACCTTACACCATGATGTACAAACCAGGTGGAACAGTGTGTACACGATGTTAGACTCATTTCATTCACAGAGAGCAAATAGAGACGGTTTTGCGCGATTCAAACAAACACCAGATGATGACGTCGTATCAGAATGCGACTGTGGAAAGCGTTATTCAATTTCTGAAGGTTTTCAAAGAGGCCACGGACGATTTGGAAGGAGACAATGAGCCAGCACTACCATTTGTAGTGCCGTGGATTTTGAAACTGATAGGTCTCTGCGAAACTGGAACCGACGATGTGACAATGTGTAAGCTAAAGAAAAGGGCAGAACTGTTTATAAAACAGAAAGTTCTAAATGAACTACATGACATTCATTACGTGGCAACGTTCTTGCATCCCTGTTTCCAGGAACTATTAGTTTTTCCCGAAGAAAGAAGAGAAAAAATTCATCAAGATGTGCAAAAAATGTTAAATAACGTTGTTGATACGAACGTAACCAAAGAAGTCATGCCTTCTCCCACAAAAAAATTTCAAAATTGGCGAACATTCACCTCAAAATCGAAAGATGAGATTGAGAAATATATGAACATGGAGAGTCCAAACGATGAGTTCACAGACCTTCTTTCATGGTGGAAAACAAATTCGTGTACCCTGTCGAAACTCAGCAAAGAGGTTTTCTGTATACCTGCCAGTAGTGCCTCAAGTGAAAGAAATTTTAGTAAGGCAGGGTTGGTACTGACTCAGAAAAGAAGTTGTCTAGATTCCGACTGCGTTAATGATATTCTCAACATCCATAACAATAAGAGAACCAAATAACCCAAATATGAATCACAGAAGCAAAGGCAACTGACAGCTGGTCTTCTGAGATGTGTACGTAATCAAATATAATACTGAGAAGTGATAAGTAATGACTGCACAATTACGCAGTGAATATTACACAGTTCATACTAAGTAAAGTAAATTGTTGTATAACTATGGCACTAACAGGAGAACAGACTCAACTGCAGTGCACTATCTTCAGAAATGGGACTGCTGAATTAAGGTTTCAGATTAATTTGCGAAACTATATTCTACATTATTCGTTTTGAATATGTACACTTTCTTTTAATAAAATGAATTTATTATTGTGTACTACGGTCGTTTACATCGCTTGAGTAGAAGAAAATTGGTTGTGTATAAGACGCTACTTCCTCACTAAATAATAGATTTATTCCAACATACTGTTTAGCAGGTGGATCGGTTCCTCAGCTGCTGCTTTAAATCGTTTTTATTTTGGGTGCTATTGTACGACTGCCGGTACAACAGTTTTTGGTTGGTCAGTTAGTTAAATTTTCGATAGATCATTTGAATGATTGTTTTATGGAAATGATGTGGAATGAGCGTCTTTTTTTCTCTGGCTACCACCTTTTCAATAGACATTCTTCAATGGAACAGAAGGAGTTGTCCAGGAGAAGTAATTTTTAAGTTCGATTTAAAACTCACTTTGCTACCTGCCAGACATTTTAATTTTTAACTTAGATTTGAACTTACTTTGCTACCTGCCAGCCATTTTATGTTATTGGGCAAGAAATCAGGGATATTTGTTATTGCATATTGAACTCCTTTCTGAGCCACTGACAGCTTTAACAATGGGTAAGATCTTTTTTCCCTCTAGTGTGCTCCCTATGGACAACACTGTTCTTCTCAAACTGTGATGGGCTGTTTATAACGAATGTCAGTAGCAAATATATGTATTTTGAAGGCGCAGTTAAAATTCCAACCTCCTTGAAGATTACTGTGCCTACATTATTTCCGTGAGTGAACATCGCATATTATTTTTACTGCTCTCTATTGTGCAATCAGTATTTTCTTTCTAAGTGACGAGTTACCTCAGAACATCATTCCGTAACGCATTTCTCTTTGTTGAGTTCAAGCATCGTAATCTTAAGGTTCTTTCAGCTTTAGCAACAGGTGGATCCGGCTTATTGTAGTTTTTCTTATGTCTGTTGCTGTGGTTTGTAATTTTTTCAGTCAGCTTTATTTTTGTAATTACGTCGACTGGATTTGTTCGAATGTCTCAGTTTTGATTCGTTCGACCGAAATGTGTCTTAAATCTCCCAAAATGCATTCATACATACCAGCACAACTGTGACATGTCACACGTGCATGTTCCTTTACTAGTATACTTGTAACTCGGGTAGCCGCACACAGTACGATCCGCGTTCGGAACGGCCCCACGCGACGGGCGGCACTGCGGGGTGGCCAGCCGAGAGTGTCGGGTCTCCTCGTTATCGAGACCGCGCTCTCGGAACACGATAATCTCGCAGGCAGCATTCTCGCTGCTCAGTCTCGCTTGCGAGAACGAGCGAGAATACGGCAACAGTTGACGGCCTCTAGTCCTAGGTCATGTCCAAGGCACCAAACCGACCAATAATTCAATAATCGATAACTAAAACTATAAATGTAGCTCTTCTTACTGGGCGATTGCATCAACTTAGATGCTTCTCCTGTGTTCTACTGTGCTGCTTGTATTGTCCCCACATAACCCAACACGCGACAAGGGCTGGCAGACCATAAATGTAACCGTTTCAGAGAGAAATGCGACCAATGTGACGATCTCGCGTTATATCGATTCGATGGTGAATGACGAAACACGGAGATTTTCTAAGGTTTTTACTACATATTAACACTTTTCACATTTTCTCGTGTTACGTGGCTGCCAGTCCTCGGTTCATGCAAAATCTTAAGGTCCTCGGTCATGTCCAAGGCACCAAACCGACCAATAATTCAATAATCGATAACTAAAACTATAAATGTAGCTCTTCTTACTGGGCGATTGCATCAACTTAGATGCTTCTCCTGTGTTCTACTGTGCTGCTTGTATTGTCCCCACATACCGCAGCACGCGACAAGGGCTGGCAGACCATAAATGTAACCGTTGCAGAGAGAAATGCGACTAATGTGACGATCTCGCGTTGTATCGATTCGATGGTGAATGACGAAACACGGAGATTTTCTAAGGTTTTTACTACATATTAACACTTTTCACATTTTCTCGTGTTACGTGGCTGCCAGTCCTCGGTTCATGCAAAATCTTAAGGTCCTCGGTCATGTCCAAGGCACCAAACCGACCAATAATTCAATAATCGATAACTAAAACTATAAATGTAGCTCTTCTTACTGGGCGATTGCATCAACTTAGATGCTTCTCCTGTGTTCTACTGTGCTGCTTGTATTGTCCCCACATAACCCAGCACGCGACAAGGGCTGGCAGACCATAAATGTAACCGTTTCAGAGAGAAATGCGACCAATGTGACGATCTCGCGTTATATCGATTCGATGGTGAATGACGAAACACGGAGATTTTCTAAGGTTTTTACTACATATTAACACTTTTCTCATTTTCTCGTGTTACGTGGGTACCAGTCCTCGGTTCATGCAAAATCTTAAGGTCCTCGGTCATGTCCAAGGCACCAAACCGACCAATAATTCAATAATCGATAACTAAAACTATAAATGTAGCTCTTCTTACTGGGCGATTGCATCAACTTAGATGCTTCTCCTGTGTTCTACTGTGCTGCTTGTATTGTCCCCACATACCGCAGCACGCGACAAGGGCTGGCAGACCATAAATGTAACCGTTTCAGAGAGAAATGCGACCAATGTGACGATCTCGCGTTATATCGATTCGATGGTGAATGACGAAACACGGAGATTTTCTAAGGTTTTTACTACATATTAACACTTTTCACATTTTCTAGTGTTACGTGGCTGCCAGTCCTCGGTTCATGTAAAATCTTAAGGTCCTCGGTCATGTCCAAGGCACCAAACCGACCAATAATTCGATAATCGATAACTAAAACTATAAATGTAGCTCTTCTCACTGGGCGATTGCATCAACTAAGTTGCTTCTCCTGTGTTACTGTGCTGCTTGTATTGTCCCCACATACCGCAGCACGCGACAAGGGCTGGCAGACCATAAATGTAACCGTTTCAGAGAGAAATGCGACCAATGTGACGATCTCGCGTTATATCGATTCGATGGTGAATGACGAAACACGGAGATTTTCTAAGGTTTTTACTACATATTAACACTTTTCACATTTTCTCGCGTTACGTGGCTGCCAGTCCTCGGTTCATGCAAAATCTTAAGGTCCTCGGTCATGTTCAAGGCACCAAACCGACCAATAATTCAATAATCGGTAGCTAAAACTATAAATGTAGCTCTTCTTACAGGGCGATAGCATGAACTTAGATGCTTCTCCTGTGTTCTACTGTGCTGCTTGTATTGTCCCCACATACCGCAGCACGCGACAAGGGCTGGCAGACCATAAATGTAACCGTTTCAGAGAGAAATGCGACCAATGTGACGATCTCGCGTTATATCGATTCGATGGTGAATGACGAAACACGGAGATTTTCTAAGGTTTTTACTACATATTAACACTTTTCACATTATCTCGTGTTACGTGGCTGCCAGTCCTCGGTTCATGCAAAATCATAAGGTCCTCGGTCATGTCCAAGGCACCAAACCGACCAATAATTCAATAATCGATAACTAAAACTATAAATGTAGCTCTTCTTACTGGGCGATTGCATCAACTTAGATGCTTCTCCTGTGTTCTACTGTGAGCTTGTATTGTCCCCACATACCGCAGCACGCGACAAGGGCTGGCAGACCATAAATGTAACCGTTTCAGAGAGAAATGCGACCAATGTGACGATCTCGCGTTATATCGATTCGATGGTGATTGACGAATCACGGACATTTTCTAAGGTTTTTACTACATATTAACACTTTTCACATTTTCTCGTGTTACGTGGCTGCCAGTCCTCAGTTCATGCAAAATCTTAAGCTGCTCGGTCATGTCCAAGGCACCAAACCGACCAATAATTCAATAATCGATAACTAAAACTATAAATGTAGCTCTTCTTACTGGGCGATTGCATCAACTTAGATGCTTCTCCTGTGTTCTACTGTGCTGCTTGTATTGTCCCCACATACCGCAGCACGCGACAAGGGCTGGCAGACCATAAATGTAACCGTTTCAGAGAGAAATGCGACCAATGTGACGATCTCGCGTTATATCGATTCGATGGTGAATGACGAAACACGGAGATTTTCTAAGGTTTTTACTACATATTAACACTTTTCACATTTTCTCGTGTTACGTGGCTGCCAGTCCTCGGTTCATGCAAAATCGTAAGGTCCTCGGTCATGTCCAAGGCACCAAACCGACCAATAAATCAATAATCGATAACTAAAACTATAAATGTAGCTCTTCTTACTGGGCGATTGCATCAACTTAGATGCTTCTCCTGTGTTCTACTGTGCTGCTTGTATTGTCCCCACATAACCCAGCACGCGACAAGGGCTGGCAGACCATAAATGTAACCGTTTCAGAGAGAAATGCGACCAATGTGACGATCTCGCGTTATATCGATTCCATGGTGAATGACGAAACACGGAGATTTTCTAAGGTTTTTACTACATATTAACACTTTTCACATTTTCTCGTGTTACGTGGCTGCCAGTCCTCGGTTCATGTAAAATCTTAAGGTCCTCGGTCATGTCCAAGGCACCAAACCGACCAATAATTCGATAATCGATAACTAAAACTATAAATGTAGCTCTTCTTACTGGGCGATTGCATCAACTAAGGTGCTTCTCCTGTGTTCTACTGTGCTGCTTGTATTGTCCCCACATACCGCAGCACGCGACAAGGACTGGCAGACCATAAATGTAACCGTTTCAGAGAGAAATGCGACCAATGTGACGATCTCGCGTTATATCGATTCGATGGTGAATGACGAAACACGGAGATTTTCTAAGGTTTTTACTACATATTAACACTTTTCACATTTTCTCGTGTTACGTGGCTGCCAGTCCTCGGTTCATGCAAAATCTTAAGGTCCTAGGTAGAGCACGTCAAAACGCTGCTCAGTCTCGCTCGCTTCTCGCTGAGTCCGCGGCTCATTATCGCTGGCACAGGCGCTGAGGTGGGGATGACTGACGTCACGCTACGAAACTGAGCTGAGACGAGGGTTGTCGAATAGGACACGTGCCGCCCCGAGACTGCGAGAGCGCGAGCTGGCCGAGAGACTCGCATTATCGTAACGTAGCGGTAGGCTATAAACTGTCACGGGACTAAACTCAGCACGAGTGGTTCCGGAACCGGGACCAGTGCAATGACTACCATCACAAAAAAGGTTGCGTTGAAGAAACTTGCTGATGGGACGTACATTCTGATAAATAAAGTGGGAGTAAGGAATGGCAGTTCCAGTTGGGAAAAATTTAAGGTAAGCCGTTCAATTATTACTAAATAAATACAGAATAGAGCTTCCGAATTCGATACGTGATAGTATTTGATTAATCGAATCGCTTCGTTTGTCTAGCATTTTTAATGAATTGTTACGTTTCTTGTGTCCGTAAACGAAAAGAAAAATTGTCTTCGCGAAACATACATGAAGGTGTTTATTACGACTGTTTCAGGTGGTTGTTGAAAGAGATACACACCTTCCAGTTGGTTACGTTCAGTGCCAAAATGGAAAATGTGGAGCACTGGTTGATTACAAAGGAACCACAACTGGAATGAACAGACATAAATGTAAGGATAATCGACACTTGTCAAGCGTTGCTGATAAAATATCTATTAGGGACAAATGTGTTTTATTGTGTGCAACAGACCTCCGACCATTTAATATGGTAAGTGGTGAAGGATTCATAAGCTTAGCTCAAGAACTGATAGATACAGGAGCAAAATATGGACAAATCACCGCCCAAGACTTGCTACCTTCCCCGAGGACTGTAGCACGACATATTAAGGAATTGGCTGATCAAGTCAGGAGCGAACTTATTCCAGTAGTAAAAGACGCAATTGGTAAAAACCAGTGTTCAATGACGTGCGATCTGTGGACAGACATTTATCGTAAGACCCATTACCTGACTGTCACATCCAGCTATATTGATGAGTCGACGGACAAATGGATACTAAAAAACAGTGTACTCTTAACTACGAGGTTTCCAGATGTTGCCAAGACTGGTGAACATATCATTACGGAAATATATGAACAAATGGTAGAGTTGCAGATAACGTCTTCGGAACTAAGACAGGTTACTTTCGTTACAGATCAAGGAGCTAACATCAAGAAAGCACTAGAAGCACACAAACGACTCCCATGTGTGATGCACTGTATTAATACAGCACTGAGGCACACATTCAATGAAGGTTTCTTAATGGATGAGATTCCTGCAGTGTATGACTCCATCCTGACTGTACGTAAACTAGTAGGCTTTATGAAGCGATCTGGCTTAGTCACGAGATTAGATAAAACCTTACACCATGATGTACAAACCAGGTGGAACAGTGTGTACACGATGTTAGACTCATTTCATTCACAGAGAGCAAATAGAGACGGTTTTGCGCGATTCAAACAAACACCAGATGATGACGTCGTATCAGAATGCGACTGTGGAAAGCGTTATTCAATTTCTGAAGGTTTTCAAAGAGGCCACGGACGATTTGGAAGGAGACAATGAGCCAGCACTACCATTTGTAGTGCCGTGGATTTTGAAACTGATAGGTCTCTGCGAAACTGGAACCGACGATGTGACAATGTGTAAGCTAAAGAAAAGGGCAGAACTGTTTATAAAACAGAAAGTTCTAAATGAACTACATGACATTCATTACGTGGCAACGTTCTTGCATCCCTGTTTCCAGGAACTATTAGTTTTTCCCGAAGAAAGAAGAGAAAAAATTCATCAAGATGTGCAAAAAATGTTAAATAACGTTGTTGATACGAACGTAACCAAAGAAGTCATGCCTTCTCCCACAAAAAAATTTCAAAATTGGCGAACATTCACCTCAAAATCGAAAGATGAGATTGAGAAATATATGAACATGGAGAGTCCAAACGATGAGTTCACAGACCTTCTTTCATGGTGGAAAACAAATTCGTGTACCCTGTCGAAACTCAGCAAAGAGGTTTTCTGTATACCTGCCAGTAGTGCCTCAAGTGAAAGAAATTTTAGTAAGGCAGGGTTGGTACTGACTCAGAAAAGAAGTTGTCTAGATTCCGACTGCGTTAATGATATTCTCAACATCCATAACAATAAGAGAACCAAATAACCCAAATATGAATCACAGAAGCAAAGGCAACTGACAGCTGGTCTTCTGAGATGTGTACGTAATCAAATATAATACTGAGAAGTGATAAGTAATGACTGCACAATTACGCAGTGAATATTACACAGTTCATACTAAGTAAAGTAAATTGTTGTATAACTATGGCACTAACAGGAGAACAGACTCAACTGCAGTGCACTATCTTCAGAAATGGGACTGCTGAATTAAGGTTTCAGATTAATTTGCGAAACTATATTCTACATTATTCGTTTTGAATATGTACACTTTCTTTTAATAAAATGAATTTATTATTGTGTACTACGGTCGTTTACATCGCTTGAGTAGAAGAAAATTGGTTGTGTATAAGACGCTACTTCCTCACTAAATAATAGATTTATTCCAACATACTGTTTAGCAGGTGGATCGGTTCCTCAGCTGCTGCTTTAAATCGTTTTTATTTTGGGTGCTATTGTACGACTGCCGGTACAACAGTTTTTGGTTGGTCAGTTAGTTAAATTTTCGATAGATCATTTGAATGATTGTTTTATGGAAATGATGTGGAATGAGCGTCTTTTTTTCTCTGGCTACCACCTTTTCAATAGACATTCTTCAATGGAACAGAAGGAGTTGTCCAGGAGAAGTAATTTTTAAGTTCGATTTAAAACTCACTTTGCTACCTGCCAGACATTTTAATTTTTAACTTAGATTTGAACTTACTTTGCTACCTGCCAGCCATTTTATGTTATTGGGCAAGAAATCAGGGATATTTGTTATTGCATATTGAACTCCTTTCTGAGCCACTGACAGCTTTAACAATGGGTAAGATCTTTTTTCCCTCTAGTGTGCTCCCTATGGACAACACTGTTCTTCTCAAACTGTGATGGGCTGTTTATAACGAATGTCAGTAGCAAATATATGTATTTTGAAGGCGCAGTTAAAATTCCAACCTCCTTGAAGATTACTGTGCCTACATTATTTCCGTGAGTGAACATCGCATATTATTTTTACTGCTCTCTATTGTGCAATCAGTATTTTCTTTCTAAGTGACGAGTTACCTCAGAACATCATTCCGTAACGCATTTCTCTTTGTTGAGTTCAAGCATCGTAATCTTAAGGTTCTTTCAGCTTTAGCAACAGGTGGATCCGGCTTATTGTAGTTTTTCTTATGTCTGTTGCTGTGGTTTGTAATTTTTTCAGTCAGCTTTATTTTTGTAATTACGTCGACTGGATTTGTTCGAATGTCTCAGTTTTGATTCGTTCGACCGAAATGTGTCTTAAATCTCCCAAAATGCATTCATACATACCAGCACAACTGTGACATGTCACACGTGCATGTTCCTTTACTAGTATACTTGTAACTCGGGTAGCCGCACACAGTACGATCCGCGTTCGGAACGGCCCCACGCGACGGGCGGCACTGCGGGGTGGCCAGCCGAGAGTGTCGGGTCTCCTCGTTATCGAGACCGCGCTCTCGGAACACGATAATCTCGCAGGCAGCATTCTCGCTGCTCAGTCTCGCTTGCGAGAACGAGCGAGAATACGGCAACAGTTGACGGCCTCTAGTCCTAGGTCATGTCCAAGGCACCAAACCGACCAATAATTCAATAATCGATAACTAAAACTATAAATGTAGCTCTTCTTACTGGGCGATTGCATCAACTTAGATGCTTCTCCTGTGTTCTACTGTGCTGCTTGTATTGTCCCCACATAACCCAACACGCGACAAGGGCTGGCAGACCATAAATGTAACCGTTTCAGAGAGAAATGCGACCAATGTGACGATCTCGCGTTATATCGATTCGATGGTGAATGACGAAACACGGAGATTTTCTAAGGTTTTTACTACATATTAACACTTTTCACATTTTCTCGTGTTACGTGGCTGCCAGTCCTCGGTTCATGCAAAATCTTAAGGTCCTCGGTCATGTCCAAGGCACCAAACCGACCAATAATTCAATAATCGATAACTAAAACTATAAATGTAGCTCTTCTTACTGGGCGATTGCATCAACTTAGATGCTTCTCCTGTGTTCTACTGTGCTGCTTGTATTGTCCCCACATACCGCAGCACGCGACAAGGGCTGGCAGACCATAAATGTAACCGTTGCAGAGAGAAATGCGACTAATGTGACGATCTCGCGTTGTATCGATTCGATGGTGAATGACGAAACACGGAGATTTTCTAAGGTTTTTACTACATATTAACACTTTTCACATTTTCTCGTGTTACGTGGCTGCCAGTCCTCGGTTCATGCAAAATCTTAAGGTCCTCGGTCATGTCCAAGGCACCAAACCGACCAATAATTCAATAATCGATAACTAAAACTATAAATGTAGCTCTTCTTACTGGGCGATTGCATCAACTTAGATGCTTCTCCTGTGTTCTACTGTGCTGCTTGTATTGTCCCCACATAACCCAGCACGCGACAAGGGCTGGCAGACCATAAATGTAACCGTTTCAGAGAGAAATGCGACCAATGTGACGATCTCGCGTTATATCGATTCGATGGTGAATGACGAAACACGGAGATTTTCTAAGGTTTTTACTACATATTAACACTTTTCTCATTTTCTCGTGTTACGTGGGTACCAGTCCTCGGTTCATGCAAAATCTTAAGGTCCTCGGTCATGTCCAAGGCACCAAACCGACCAATAATTCAATAATCGATAACTAAAACTATAAATGTAGCTCTTCTTACTGGGCGATTGCATCAACTTAGATGCTTCTCCTGTGTTCTACTGTGCTGCTTGTATTGTCCCCACATACCGCAGCACGCGACAAGGGCTGGCAGACCATAAATGTAACCGTTTCAGAGAGAAATGCGACCAATGTGACGATCTCGCGTTATATCGATTCGATGGTGAATGACGAAACACGGAGATTTTCTAAGGTTTTTACTACATATTAACACTTTTCACATTTTATCGTGTTGCGTGGCTGCCAGTCCTCGGTTCATGCAAAATCTTAAGGTCCTCGGTCATGTCCAAGGCACCAAACCGACCAATAATTCAATAATCGATAACTAAAACTTTAATGTAGCTCTTCTTACTGGGCGATTGCATCAACTTAGATGCTTCTCCTGTGTTCTACTGTGCTGCTTGTATTGTCCCCACATACCGCAGCACGCGACAAGGGCTGGCAGACCATAAATGTAACCGTTTCAGAGAGAAATGCGACCAATGTGACGATCTCGCGTTATATCGATTCGATGGTGAATGACGAAACACGGAGATTTTCTAAGGTTTTTACTACATATTAACACTTTTCACATTTTCTCGTGTTACGTGGCTGCCAGTCCTCGGTTCATGCAAAATCTTAAGGTCCTCGGTCATGTCCAAGGCACCAAACCGACCAATAATTCAATAATCGATAACTAAAACTATAAATGTAGCTCTTCTTACTGGGCGATTGCATCAACTTAGATGCTTCTCCTGTGTTCTACTGTGCTGCTTGTATTGTCCCCACATACCGCAGCACGCGACAAGGGCTGGCAGACCATAAATGTAACCGTTTCAGAGAGAAATGCGACCAATGTGACGATCTCGCGTTATATCGATTCGATGGTGAATGACGAAACACGGAGATTTTCTAAGGTTTTTACTACATATTAACACTTTTCACATTTTCTCGTGTTACGTGGCTGCCAGTCCTCGGTTCATGCAAAATCTTAAGGTCCTCGGTCATGTCCAAGGCACCAAACCGACCAATAATTCAGTAATCGATAACTAAAACTATAAATGTAGCTCTTCTTACTGGGCGATTGCATCAACTTAGATGCTTCTCCTGTGTTCTACTGTGCTGCTTGTATTGTCCCCACATACCGCAGCACGCGACAAGGGCTGGCAGACCATAAATGTAACCGTTTCAGAGAGAAATGCGACCAATGTGACGATCTCGCGTTATATCGATTCGATGGTGAATGACGAAACACGGAGATTTTCTAAGGTTTTTACTACATATTAACACTTTTCACATTTTCTCGTGTTACGTGGCTGCCAGTCCTCGGTTCATGCAAAATCTTAAGGTCCTCGGTCATGTCCAAGGCACCAAACCGACCAATAATTCAATAATCGATAGCTAAAACTATAAATGTAGCTCTTCTTACTGGGCGATTGCATCAACTTAGATGCTTCTCCTGTGTTCTACTGTGCTGCTTGTATTGTCCCCACATACCGCAGCACGCGACAAGGGCTGGCAGACCATAAATGTAACCGTTTCAGAGAGAAATGCGACCAATGTGACGATCTCGCGTTATATCGATTCGATGGTGAATGACGAAACACGGAGATTTTCTAAGGTTTTTACTACATATTAACACTTTTCACATTTTCTCGTGTTACGTGGCTGCCAGTCCTCGGTTCATGCAAAATCTTAAGGTCCTCGGTCATGTCCAAGGCACCAAACCGACCAATAATTCAATAATCGATAACTAAAACTATAAACGTAGCTCTTCTTACTGGGCGATTGCATCAACTTAGATGCTTCTCCTGTGTTCTACTGTGCTGCTTGTATTGTCCCCACATAACCCAGCACGCGACAAGGGCTGGCAGACCATAAATGTAACCGTTTCAGAGAGAAATGCGACCAATGTGACGATCTCGCGTTATATCGATTCGATGGTGAATGACGTAACACGGAGATTTTCTAAGGTTTTTACTACATATTAACACTTTTCACATTTTCTCGTGTTACGTGGCTGCCAGTCCTCGGTTCATGCAAAATCTTAAGGTCCTCGGTCATGTCCAAGGCACCAAACCGACCAATAATTCAATAATCGATAACTAAAACTATAAATGTAGCTCTTCTTACTGGGCGATTGCATCAACTTAGATGCTTCTCCTGTGTTCTACTGTGCTGCTTGTATTGTCCCCAGATAACAAAGCACGCGACAAGGGCTGGCAGACCATAAATGTAACCGTAACAGAGAGAAATGCGACCAATGTGACGATCTCGCGTTATATCGATTCGATGGTGAATGACGAAACACGGATATTTTCTAAGGTTTTTACTACATATTAACACTTTTCACATTTTCTCGTGTTACGTGGCTGCCAGTCCTCGGTTCATGCAAAATCTTAAGGTCCTCGGTCATGTCCAAGGCACCAAACTGATCAATAATTCAGCAATCGATAACTAAAACTATAAATGTAGCTCTTCTTACTGGGCGATTGCATCAACTTAGATGCTTCTCCTGTGTTCTACTGTGAGCTTGTATTGTCCCCACATACCGCAGCACGCGACAAGGGCTGGCAGACCATAAATGTAACCGTTTCAGAGAGAAATGCGACCAACGTGACGATCTCGCGTTATATCGATTCGATGGTGAATGACGAAACACGGAGATTTCCTAAGGTTTTTACTACATATAAACACTTTTCACATTTTCTCGTGTTACGTGGCTGCCAGTCCTCGGTTCATGCAAAATCTTAAGGTCCTCGGTCATGTCCAAGGCACCAAACCGACCAATAATTCAATAATCGATAACTAAAACTATAAACGTAGCTCTTCTTACTGGGCGATTGCATCAACTTAGATGCTTCTCCTGTGCTCTACTGTGCTGCTTGTATTGTCCCCACATACCGCAGCACGCGACAAGGGCTGGCAGACCATAAATGTAACCGTTTCAGAGAGAAATGCGACCAATGTGACGATCTCGCCTTATATCGATTCGATGGTGAATGACGAAACACGGAGATTTCCTAAGGTTTTTACTACATATTAACACTTTTCACATTTTCTCGTGTTACGTGGCTGCCAGTCCTCGGTTCATGCAAAATCTTAAGGTCCTCGGTCATGTCCAAGGCACCAAACCGACCAATAATTCAATAATCGATAACTAAAACTATAAATGTAGCTCTTCTTACTGGGCGATTGCATCAACTTAGATGCTTCTCCTGTGTTCTACTGTGCTGCTTGTATTGTCCCCACATACCGCACCACGCGACAAGGGCTGGCAGACCATAAATGTAACCGTTTCAGAGAGAAATGCGACCAATGTGACGATCTCGCGTTATATCGATTCGATGGTGAATGACGAAACACGGAGATTTTCTAAGGTTTTTACTACATATTAACACTTTTCACATTTTCTCGTGTTACGTGGCTGCCAGTCCTCGGTTCATGCAAAATCTTAAGGTCCTAGGTCATGTCCAAGGCACCAAACCGACCAATAATTCAATAATCGATAACTAAAACTATAAATGTAGCTCTTCTTACTGGGCGATTGCATCAACTTAGATGCTTCTCCTGTGTTCTACTGTGCTGCTTGTATTGTCCCCACATAACCCAGCACGCGACAAGGGCTGGCAGACCATAAATGTAACCGTTTCAGAGAGAAATGCGACCAATGTGACGATCTCGCGTTATATCGATTCGATGGTGAATGACGAAACACGGAGATTTCCTAAGGTTTTTACTACATATTAACACTTTTCACATTTTCTCGTGTTACGTGGCTGCCAGTCCTCGGTTCATGCAAAATCTTAAGGTCCTCGGTCATGTCCAAGGCACCAAACCGACCAATAATTCAATAATCGATAACTAAAACTATAAATGTACCTCTTCTTACTGGGCGAATGCATCAACTTAGATGCTTCTCCTGTGTTCTACTGTGCTGCTTGTATTGTCCCCACATACCGCAGCACGCGACTAGGGCTGGCAGACCGTAAATGTAACCGTTTCAGAGAGAAATGCGACCAATGTGACGATCTCGCGTTATATCGATTCGATGGTGAATGACGAAACACGGAGACTTTCTAAGGTTTTTACTACATATTAACACTTTTCACATTTTCTCGTGTTACGTGGCGGCCAGTCCTCGGTGCATGCAAAATCTTAAGGTCCTCGGTCATGTCCAAGGCACCAAACCGACCAATAATTCAATAAACGATAAATAAAACTATAAATGTAGCTCTTCTTACTGGGCGATTGCATCAACTTAGATGCTTCTCCTGTGTTCTACTGTGCTGCTTGTATTGTCCCCACATAACCCAGCACGCGACAAGGGCTGGCAGACCATAAATGTAACCGTTTCAGAGAGAAATGCGACCAATGTGACGATCTCGCGTTATATCGATTCGATGGCGAATGACGAAACACGGAGATTTTCTAAGGTTTTACTATATATTAACACTTTTCACATTTTCTCGTGTTACGTGGCTGCCAGTCCTCGGTTCATGCAAAATCTTAAGGTCTTCGGTCATGTCCAAGGCACCAAACCGACCAATAATTCAATAATCGATAACTAAAACTATAAATGTAGCTCTTCTTACTGGGCGATTGCATCAACTTAGATGCTTCTCCTGTGTTCTACTGTGCTGCTTGTATTGTCCCCACTTACCGCAGCACGCGACAAGGGCTGGCAGACCATAAATGTAACCGTTTCAGAGAGAAATGCGACCAATGTGACGATCTCGCGTTATATCGATTCGATGGTGAATGACGAAACACGGAGATTTTCTAAGGTTTTTACTACATATTAACACTTTCCACATTTTCTCGTGTTACGTGGCTGCCAGTCCTCGGTTCATGCAAAATCTTAAGGTCCTCGGTCATGTCCAAGGCACCAAACCGACCAATAATTCAATAATCGATAACTAAAACTATAAATGTAGCTCTTCTTACTGGGCGATTGCATCAACTTAGATGCTTCTCCTGTGTTCTACTGTGCTGCTTGTATTGTCCCCACATACCGCAGCACGCGACAAGGGCTGGCAGACCATAAATGTAACCGTTTCAGAGAGAAATGCGACCAATGTGACGATCTCGCGTTATATCGATTCGATGGTGAATGACGAAACACGGAGATTTTCTAAGGTTTTTACTACATATTAACACTTTTCACATTTTCTCGTGTTACGTGGCTGCCAGTCCTCGGTTCATGCAAAATCTTAAGGTCCTCGGTCATGTCCAAGGCACCAAACCGACCAATAATTCAATAATCGATAACTAAAACTATAAACGTAGCTCTTCTTACTGGGCGATAGCATCAACTTAGATGCTTCTCCTGTGTTCTACTGTGCTGCTTGTATGGTCCCCACATAACCCAGCACGCGACAAGGGCTGGCAGACCATAAATGTAACCGTTTCAGAGAGAAATGCGACCAATGTGACGATCTCGCGTTATATCGATTCGATGGTGAATGACGAAACACGGAGATTTTCTAAGGTTTTTACTACATATTAACACTTTTCACATTTTCTCGTGTTACGTGGCTGCCAATCCTCGGTTCATGCAAAATCTTAAGGTCCTCGGTCATGTCCAAGGCACCAAACCGACCAATAATTCAATAATCGATAACTAAAACTATAAATGTAGCTCTTCTTACTGGGCGATAGCATCAACTTAGATGCTTCTCCTGTGTTCTACTGTGCTGCTTGTATGGTCCCCACATAACCCAGCACGCGACAAGGGCTGGCAGACCATAAATGTAACCGTTTCAGAGAGAAATGCGACCAATGTGACGATCTCGCGTTATATCGATTCGATGGTGAATGACGAAACACGGAGATTTTCTAAGGTTTTTACTACATATTAACACTTTTCACATTTTCTCGTGTTACGTGGCTGCCAGTCCTCGGTTCATGCAAAATCTTAAGGTCCTCGGTCATGTCCAAGGCACCAAACCGACCAATAATTCAATAATCGATAACTAAAACTATAAACGTAGCTCTTCTTACTGGGCGATAGCATCAACTTAGATGCTTCTCCTGTGTTCTACTGTGCTGCTTGTATGGTCCCCACATAACCCAGCACGCGACAAGGGCTGGCAGACCATAAATGTAACCGTTTCAGAGAGAAATGCGACCAATGTGACGATCTCGCGTTATATCGATTCGATGGTGAATGACGAAACACGGAGATTTTCTAAGGTTTTTACTACATATTAACACTTTTCACATTTTCTCGTGTTACGTGGCTGCCAATCCTCGGTTCATGCAAAATCTTAAGGTCCTCGGTCATGTCCAATGCACCAAACCGACCAATAATTCAATAATCGATAACTAAAACTATAAATGTAGCTCTTCTTACTGGGCGATTGCATCAACTTAGATGCTTCTCCTGTGTTCTACTGTGCTGCTTGTATTGTCCCCACATACCGCAGCA
Organism: Schistocerca nitens; assembly: GCF_023898315.1. Classification (NCBI taxonomy): domain Eukaryota; kingdom Metazoa; phylum Arthropoda; class Insecta; order Orthoptera; family Acrididae; genus Schistocerca; species Schistocerca nitens. Next base: position 67,454,383 of record NC_064625.1, read on the forward strand.
CGCGACAAGGGCTGGCAGACCATAAATGTAACCGTTTCAGAGAGAAATGTGACCAATGTGACGATCTAGCGTTATATCGATTCGATGGTGAATGACGAAACACGGAGATTTTCTAAGGTTTTTACTACATATTAACACTTTTCACATTTTCTCGTGTTACGTGGCTGCCAGTCCTCGGTTCATGCAAAATCTTAAGGTCCTAGGTCATGTCCAAGGCACCAAACCGACCAATAATTCAATAATCGATAACTAAACCTATAAATGTAGCTCTTCTTACTGGGCGATTGCATCAACTTAGATGCTTCTCGTGTGTTCTACTGTGCTGCTTGTATTGTCCCCACATACCGCAGCACGCGACAAGGGCTGGCAGACCATAAATGTAACCGTTTCAGAGAGAAATGCGACCAATGTGACGATTTCGCGTTATATCGATTCGATGGTGAATGACGAAACACGGAGATTTTCTAAGGTTTTTACTACATATTAACACTTTTCACATTTTCTCGTGTTACGTGGCTGCCAGTCCTCGGTTCATGCAAAATCTTAAGGTCCTCGGTCATGTCCAAGGCACCAAACCGACCAATAATTCAATAATCGATAACTAAAACTATAAATGTAGCTCTTCTTACTGGGCGATTGCATCAACTTAGATGACTCTCCTGTGTTCTACTGTGCTGCTTGTATTGTCCCCACATACCGCAGCACGCGACAAGGGCTGGCAGACCATAAATGTAACCGTTTCAGAGAGAAATGCGACCAATGTGACGATCTCGCGTTATATCGATTCGATGGTGAATGACGAAACACGGAGATTTTCTAAGGTTTTTACTACATATTAACACTTTTCACATTTTCTCGTGTTACGTGGCTGCCAGTCCTCGGTTCATGCAAAATCTTAAGGTCCTCGGTCATGTCCAAGGCACCAAACCGACCAATAATTCAATAATCGATAACTAAAACTATAAATGTAGCTCTTCTTACTGGGCGATTGCATCAACTTAGATGCTTCTCCTGTGTTCTACTGTGCTGCTTGTATTGTCCCCACATACCGCAGCACGCGACAAGGGCTGGCAGACCATAAATGTAACCGTTTCAGAGAGAAATGCGACCAATGTGACGATCTAGCGTTATATCGATTCGATGGTGAATGACGAAACACGGAGATTTTCTAAGGTTTTTACTACATATTAACACTTTTCACATTTTCTCGTGTTACGTGGCTGCCAGTCCTCGGTTCATGCAAAATCTTAAGGTCCTCGGTCATGTCCAAGGCACCAAACCGACCAATAATTCAATAATCGATAACTAAAACTATAAATGTAGCTCTTCTTACTGGGCGATAGCATCAACTTAGATGCTTCTCCTGTGTTCTACTGTGCTGCTTGTATGGTCCCCACATAACCCAGCACGCGACAAGGGCTGGCAGACCATAAATGTAACCGTTTCAGAGAGAAATGCGACCAATGTGACGATCTCGCGTTATATCGATTCGATGGTGAATGACGAAACACGGAGATTTTCTAATGTTTTTACTACATATTAACACTTTTCACATTTTCTCGTGTTACGTGGCTGCCAGTCCTCGGTTCATGCAAAATCTTAAGGTCCTCGGTCATGTCCAAGGCACCAAACCGACCAATAATTCAATAATCGATAACTAAAACTATAAACGTAGCTCTTCTTACTGGGCGATAGCATCAACTTAGATGCTTCTCCTGTGTTCTACTGTGCTGCTTGTATGGTCCCCGCATAACCCAGCACGCGACAAGGGCTGGCAGACCATAAATGTAACCGTTTCAGAGAGAAATGCGACCAATGTGACGATCTCGCGTTATATCGATTCGATGGTGAATGACGAAACACGGAGATTTTCTAAGGTTTTTACTACATATTAACACTTTTCACATTTTCTCGTGTTACGTGGCTGCCAGTCCTCGGTTCATGCAAAATCTTAAGGTCCTCGGTCATGTCCAAGGCACCAAACCGACCAATAATTCAATAATCGATAACTAAAACTATAAATGTAGCTCTTCTTACTGGGCGATAGCATCAACTTAGATGCTTCTCCTGTGTTCTACTGTGCTGCTTGTATGGTCCCCACATAACCCAGCACGCGACAAGGGCTGGCAGACCATAAATGTAACCGTTTCAGAGAGAAATGCGACCAATGTGACGATCTCGCGTTATATCGATTCGATGGTGAATGACGAAACACGGAGATTTTCTAATGTTTTTACTACATATTAACACTTTTCACATTTTCTCGTGTTACGTGGCTGCCAGTCCTCGGTTCATGCAAAATCTTAAGGTCCTCGGTCATGTCCAAGGCACCAAACCGACCAATAATTCAATAATCGATAACTAAAACTATAAACGTAGCTCTTCTTACTGGGCGATAGCATCAACTTAGATGCTTCTCCTGTGTTCTACTGTGCTGCTTGTATGGTCCCCGCATAACCCAGCACGCGACAAGGGCTGGCAGACCATAAATGTAACCGTTTCAGAGAGAAATGCGACCAATGTGACGATCTCGCGTTATATCGATTCGATGGTGAATGACGAAACACGGAGATTTTCTAAGGTTTTTACTACATATTAACACTTTTCACATTTTCTCGTGTTACGTGGCTGCCAATCCTCGGTTCATGCAAAATCTTAAGGTCCTCGGTCATGTCCAATGCACCAAACCGACCAATAATTCAATAATCGATAACTAAAACTATAAATGTAGCTCTTCTTACTGGGCGATTGCATCAACTTAGATGCTTCTCCTGTGTTCTACTGTGCTGCTTGTATTGTCCCCACATACCGCAGCACGCGACAAGGGCTGGCAGACCATAAATGTAACCGTTTCAAGAGAAATGCGACCAATGTGACGATCTAGCGTTATATCGATTCGATGGTGAATGACGAAACACGGAGATTTTCTAAGGTTTTTACTACATATTAACACTTTTCACATTTTCTCGTGTACGTGGCTGCCAGTCCTCGGTTCATGCAAAATCTTAAGGTCCTAGGTCATGTCCAAGGCACCAAACCGACCAATAATTCAATAATCGATAACTAAACCTATAAATGTAGCTCTTCTTACTGGGCGATAGCATCAACTTAGATGCTTCTCCTGTGTTCTACTGTGCTGCTTGTATTGTCCCCACATACCGCAGCACGCGACAAGGGCTGGCAGACCATAAATGTAACCGTTTCAGAGAGAAATGCGACCAATGTGACGATTTCGCGTTATATCGATTCGATGGTGAATGACGAATCACGGAGAATTTCTAAGGTTTTTACTACATATTAACACTTTTCACATTTTCTCGTGTTACGTGGCTGCCAATCCTCGGTTCATGCAAAATCTTAAGGTCCTCGGTCATGTCCAAGGCACCAAACCGACCAATAATTCAATAATCGATAACTAAAACTATAAATGTAGCTCTTCTTACTGGGCGATAGCATCAACTTAGATGCTTCTCCTGTGTTCTACTGTGCTGCTTGTATGGTCCCCACATAACCCAGCACGCGACAAGGGCTGGCAGACCATAAATGTAACCGTTTCAGAGAGAAATGCGACCAATGTGACGATCTCGCGTTATATCGATTCGATGGTGAATGACGAAACACGGAGATTTTCTAAGGTTTTTACTACATATTAACACTTTTCACATTTTCTCGTGTTACGTGGCTGCCAGTCCTCGGTTCATGCAAAATCTTAAGGTCCTCGGTCATTTCCAAGGCACCAAACCGACCAATAATTCAATAATCGATAACTAAAACTATAAACGTAGCTCTTCTTACTGGGCGATAGCATCAACTTAGATGCTTCTCCTGTGTTCTACTGTGCTGCTTGTATGGTCCCCACATAACCCAGCACGCGACAAGGGCTGGCAGACCATAAATGTAACCGTTTCAGAGAGAAATGCGACCAATGTGACGATCTCGCGTTATATCGATTCGATGGTGAATGACGAAACACGGAGATTTTCTAAGGTTTTTACTACATATTAACACTTTTCACATTTTCTCGTGTTACGTGGCTGCCAATCCTCGGTTCATGCAAAATCTTAAGGTCCTCGGTCATGTCCAATGAACCAAACCGACCAATAATTCAATAATCGATAACTAAAACTATAAATGTAGCTCTTCTTACTGGGCGATTGCATCAACTTAGATGCTTCTCCTGTGTTCTACTGTGCTGCTTGTATTGTCCCCACATACCGCAGCACGCGACAAGGGCTGGCAGACCATAAATGTAACCGTTTCAGAGAGAAATGCGACCAATGTGACGATCTAGCGTTATATCGATTCGATGGTGAATGACGAAACACGGAGATTTTCTAAGGTTTTTACTACATATTAACACTTTTCACATTTTCTCGTGTTACGTGGCTGCCAGTCCTCGGTTCATGCAAAATCTTAAGGTCCTAGGTCATGTCCAAGGCACCAAACCGACCAATAATTCAATAATCGATAACTAAACCTATAAATGTAGCTCTTCTTACTGGGCGATTGCATCAACTTAGATGCTTCTCGTGTGTTCTACTGTGCTGCTTGTATTGTCCCCACATACCGCAGCACGCGACAAGGGCTGGCAGACCATAAATGTAACCGTTTCAGAGAGAAATGCGACCAATGTGACGATTTCGCGTTATATCGATTCGATGGTGAATGACGAAACACGGAGATTTTCTAAGGTTTTTACTACATATTAACACTTTTCACATTTTCTCGTGTTACGTGGCTGCCAGTCCTCGGTTCATGCAAAATCTTAAGGTCCTCGGTCATGTCCAAGGCACCAAACCGACCAATAATTCAATAATCGATAACTAAAACTATAAATGTAGCTCTTCTTACTGGGCGATTGCATCAACTTAGATGCTTCTCCTGTGTTCTACTGTGCTGCTTGTATTGTCCCCACATACCGCAGCACGCGACAAGGGCTGGCAGACCATAAATGTAACCGTTTCAGAGAGAAATGCGACCAATGTGACGATCTCGCGTTATATCGATTCGATGGTGAATGACGAAACACGGAGATTTTCTAAGGTTTTTACTACATATTAACACTTTTCACATTTTCTCGTGTTACGTGGCTGCCAGTCCTCGGTTCATGCAAAATCTTAAGGTCCTCGGTCATGTCCAAGGCACCAAACCGACCAATAATTCAATAATCGATAACTAAAACTATAAATGTAGCTCTTCTTACTGGGCGATAGCATCAACTTAGATGCTTCTCCTGTGTTCTACTGTGCTGCTTGTATGGTCCCCACATAACCCAGCACGCGACAAGGGCTGGCAGACCATTAATGTAACCGTTTCAGAGAGAAATGCGACCAATGTGACGATCTCGCGTTATATCGATTCGATGGTGAATGACGAAACACGGAGATTTTCTAAGGTTTTTACTACATATTAACACTTTTCACATTTTCTCGTGTTACGTGGCTGCCAGTCCTCGGTTCATGCAAAATCTTAAGGTCCTCGGTCATGTCCAAGGCACCAAACCGACCAATAATTCAATAATCGATAACTAAAACTATAAACGTAGCTCTTCTTACTGGGCGATAGCATCAACTTAGATGCTTCTCCTGTGTTCTACTGTGCTGCTTGTATGGTCCCCGCATAACCCAGCACGCGACAAGGGCTGGCAGACCATAAATGTAACCGTTTCAGAGAGAAATGCGACCAATGTGACGATCTCGCGTTATATCGATTCGATGGTGAATGACGAAACACGGAGATTTTCTAAGGTTTTTACTACATATTAACACTTTTCACATTTTCTCGTGTTACGTGGCTGCCAATCCTCGGTTCATGCAAAATCTTAAGGTCCTCGGTCATGTCCAATGCACCAAACCGACCAATAATTCAATAATCGATAACTAAAACTATAAATGTAGCTCTTCTTACTGGGCGATTGCATCAACTTAGATGCTTCTCCTGTGTTCTACTGTGCTGCTTGTATTGTCCCCACATACCGCAGCACGCGACAAGGGCTGGCAGACCATAAATGTAACCGTTTCAGAGAGAAATGCGACCAATGTGACGATCTAGCGTTATATCGATTCGATGGCGAATGACGAAACACGGAGATTTTCTAAGGTTTTTACTACATATTAACACTTTTCACATTTTCTCGTGTTACGTGGCTGCCAGTCCTCGGTTCATGCAAAATCTTAAGGTCCTAGGTCATGTCCAAGGCACCAAACCGACCAATAATTCAATAATCGATAACTAAAACTATAAATGTAGCTCTTCTTACTGGGCGATTGCATCAACTTAGATGCTTCTCCTGTGTTCTACTGTGCTGCTTGTATTGTCCCCACATACCGCAGCACGCGACAAGGGCTGGCAGACCATAAATGTAACCGTTTCAGAGAGAAATGCGACCAATGTGACGATTTCGCGTTATATCGATTCGATGGTGAATGACGAATCACGGAGAATTTCTAAGGTTTTTACTACATATTAACACTTTTCACATTTTCTCGTGTTACGTGGCTGCCAGTCCTCGGTTCATGCAAAATCTTAAGGTCCTCGGTCATGTCCAAGGCACCAAACCGACCAATAATTCAATAATCGATAACTAAAACTATAAATGTAGCTCTTCTTACTGGGCGATTGCATCAACTTAGATGCTTCTCCTGTGTTCTACTGTGCTGCTTGTATTGTCCCCACATACCGCAGCACGCGACAAGGGCTGGCAGACCATAAATGTAACCGTTTCAGAGAGAAATGCGACCAATGTGACGATCTCGCGTTATATCGATTCGATGGTGAATGACGAAACACGGAGATTTTCTAAGGTTTTTACTACATATTAACACTTTTCACATTTTCTCGTGTTACGTGGCTGCCAGTCCTCGGTTCATGCAAAATCTTAAGGTCCTCGGTCATGTCCAAGGCACCAAACCGACCAATAATTCAATAATCGATAACTAAAACTATAAACGTAGCTCTTCTTACTGGGCGATAGCATCAACATAGATGCTTCTCCTGTGTTCTACTGTGCTGCTTGTATGGTCCCCACATAACCCAGCACGCGACAAGGGCTGGCAGACCATAAATGTAACCGTTTCAGAGAGAAATGCGACCAATGTGACGATCTCGCGTTATATCGATTCGATGGTGAATGACGAAACACTGAGATTTTCTAAGGTTTTTACTACATATTAACACTTTTCACATTTTCTCGTGTTACGTGGCTGCCAGTCCTCGGTTCATGCAAAATCTTAAGGTCCTCGGTCATGTCCAAGGCACCAAACCGACCAATAATTCAATAATCGATAACTAAAACTATAAATGTAGCTCTTCTTACTGGGCGATAGCATCAACTTAGATGCTTCTCCTGTGTTCTACTGTGCTGCTTGTATGGTCCCCACATAACCCAGCACGCGACAAGGGCTGGCAGACCATTAATGTAACCGTTTCAGAGAGAAATGCGACCAATGTGACGATCTCGCGTTATATCGATTCGATGGTGAATGACGAAACACGGAGATTTTCTAAGGTTTTTACTACATATTAACACTTTTCACATTTTCTCGTGTTACGTGGCTGCCAGTCCTCGGTTCATGCAAAATCTTAAGGTCCTCGGTCATGTCCAAGGCACCAAACCGACCAATAATTCAATAATCGATAACTAAAACTATAAACGTAGCTCTTCTTACTGGGCGATAGCATCAACTTAGATGCTTCTCCTGTGTTCTACTGTGCTGCTTGTATGGTCCCCGCATAACCCAGCACGCGACAAGGGCTGGCAGACCATAAATGTAACCGTTTCAGAGAGAAATGCGACCAATGTGACGATCTCGCGTTATATCGATTCGATGGTGAATGACGAAACACGGAGATTTTCTAAGGTTTTTACTACATATTAACACTTTTCACATTTTCTCGTGTTACGTGGCTGCCAATCCTCGGTTCATGCAAAATCTTAAGGTCCTCGGTCATGTCCAATGCACCAAACCGACCAATAATTCAATAATCGATAACTAAAACTATAAATGTAGCTCTTCTTACTGGGCGATTGCATCAACTTAGATGCTTCTCCTGTGTTCTACTGTGCTGCTTGTATTGTCCCCACATACCGCAGCACGCGACAAGGGCTGGCAGACCATAAATGTAACCGTTTCAGAGAGAAATGCGACCAATGTGACGATCTAGCGTTATATCGATTCGATGGTGAATGACGAAACACGGAGATTTTCTAAGGTTTTTACTACATATTAACACTTTTCACATTTTCTCGTGTTACGTGGCTGCCAGTCCTCGGTTCATGCAAAATCTTAAGGTCCTAGGTCATGTCCAAGGCACCAAACCGACCAATAATTCAATAATCGATAACTAAACCTATAAATGTAGCTCTTCTTACTGGGCGATTGCATCAACTTAGATGCTTCTCCTGTGTTCTACTGTGCTGCTTGTATTGTCCCCACATACCGCAGCACGCGACAAGGGCTGGCAGACCATAAATGTAACCGTTTCAGAGAGAAATGCGACCAATGTGACGATTTCGCGTTATATCGATTCGATGGTGAATGACGAATCACGGAGAATTTCTAAGGTTTTTACTACATATTAACACTTTTCACATTTTCTCGTGTTACGTGGCTGCCAGTCCTCGGTTCATGCAAAATCTTAAGGTCCTCGGTCATGTCCAAGGCACCAAACCGACCAATAATTCAATAATCGATAACTAAAACTATAAATGTAGCTCTTCTTACTGGGCGATTGCATCAACTTAGATGCTTCTCCTGTGTTCTACTGTGCTGCTTGTATTGTCCCCACATACCGCAGCACGCGACAAGGGCTGGCAGACCATAAATGTAACCGTTTCAGAGAGAAATGCGACCAATGTGACGATCTCGCGTTATATCGATTCGATGGTGAATGACGAAACACGGAGATTTTCTAAGGTTTTTACTACATATTAACACTTTTCACATTTTCTCGTGTTACGTGGCTGCCAGTCCTCGGTTCATGCAAAATCTTAAGGTCCTCGGTCATGTCCAAGGCACCAAACCGACCAATAATTCAATAATCGATAACTAAAACTATAAATGTAGCTCTTCTTACTGGGCGATTGCATCAACTAAGATGCTTCTCCTGTGTTCTACTGTGCTGCTTGTATTGTCCCCACATACCGCAGCACGCGACAAGGGCTGGCAGACCATAAATGTAACCGTTTCAGAGAGAAATGCGACCAATGTGACGATCTCGCGTTATATCGATTCGATGGTGAATGACGAAACACGGAGATTTTCTAAGGTTTTTACTACATATTAACACTTTTCACATTTTCGCGTGTTACGTGGCTGCCAGTCCCCGGTTCATGCAAAATCTTAAGGTCCTAGGTCATGTCCAAGGCACCAAACCGACCAATAATTCAATAATCGATAACTAAAACTATAAATGTAGCTCTTCTCACTGGGCGATTGCATCAACTTAGATGCTTCTCCTGTGTTCTACTGTGCTGCTTGTATTGTCCCCACATAACCCAGCACGCGACAAGGGCTGGCAGACCATAAATGTAACCGTTTCAGAGAGAAATGCGACCAATGTGACGGTCTCGCGTTATATCGATTCGATGGTGAATGACGAAACACGGAGATTTTCTAAGGTTTTTACTACATATTAACACTTTTCACATTTTCTCGTGTTACGTGGCTGCCAGTCCTCGGTTCATGCAAAATCTTAAGGTCCTCGGTCATGTCCAAGGCACCAAACCGACCAATAATTCAATAAACGATAACTAAAACTATAAATGTAGCTCTTCTTACTGGGCGATTGCATCAACTTAGATGCTTCTCCTGTGTTCTACTGTGCTGCTTGTATTGTCCCCACATACCGCAGCACGCGACAAGGGCTGGCAGACCATAAATGTAACCGTTTCAGAGAGAAATGCGACCAATGTGACGATCTCGCGTTATATCGATTCGATGGTGAATGACGAAACACGGAGATTTTCTAAGGTTTTTACTACATATTAACACTTTTCACATTTTCTCGTGTTACGTGGCTGCCAGTCCTCGGTTCATGCAAAATCTTAAGGTCCTCGGTCATGTCCAAGGCACCAAACCGACCAATAATTCAATAATCGATAACTAAAACTATAAATGTAGCTCTTCTTACTGGGCGATTGCATCAACTTAGATGCTTCTCCTGTGTTCTACTGTGCTGCTTGTATTGTCCCCACATACCGCAGCACGCGACAAGGGCTGGCAGACCATAAATGTAACCGTTTCAGAGAGAAATGCGACCAATGTGACGATCTCGCGTTATATCGATTCGATGGTGAATGACGAAACACGGAGATTTTCTAAGGTTTTTACTACATATTAACACTTTTCACATTTTCTCGTGTTACGTGGCTGCCAGTCCTCGGTTCATGCAAAGTCTTAAGGTCCTAGGTCATGTCCAAGGCACCAAACCGACCAATAATTCAATAATCGATAACTAAAACTATAAATGTAGCTCTTCTTACTGGGCGATTGCATCAACTTAGATGCTTCTCCTGTGTTCTACTGTGCTGCTTGTATTGTCCCCACATAACCCAGCACGCGACAAGGGCTGGCAGACCATAAATGTAACCGTTTCAGAGAGAAATGCGACCAATGTGACGATCTCGCGTTATATCGATTCGATGGTGAATGACGAAACACGGAGATTTTCTAAGGTTTTTACTACATATTAACACTTTTCACATTTTCTCGTGTTACGTGGCTGCCAGTCCTCGGTTCATGCAAAATCTTAAGGTCCTCGGTCATGTCCAAGGCACCAAACCGACCAATAATTCAATAATCGATAACTAAAACTATAAATGTAGCTCTTCTTACTGGGCGATTGCATCAACTTAGATGCTTCTCCTGTGTTCTACTGTGCTGCTTGTATTGTCCCCACATACCGCAGCACGCGACAAGGGCTGGCAGACCATAAATGTAACCGTTTCAGAGAGAAATGCGACCAATGTGACGATCTCGCGTTATATCGATTCGATGGTGAATGACGAAACACGGAGATTTTCTAAGGTTTTTACTACATATTAACACTTTTCACATTTTCTCGTGTTACGTGGCTGCCAGTCCTCGGTTCATGCAAAATCTTAAGGTCCTCGGTCATCTCCAAGGCACCAAACCGACCAATAATTCAATAATCGATAGCTAAAACTATAAATGTAACTCTTCTTACTGGGCGATTGCATCAACTTAGATGCTTCTCCTGTGTTCTACTGTGCTGCTTGTATTGTCCCCACATACCGCAGCACGCGACAAGGGCTGGCAGACCATAAATGTAACCGTTTCAGAGAGAAATGCGACCAATGTGACGATCTCGCGTTATATCGATTCGATGGTGAATGACGAAACACGGAGATTTTCTAAGGTTTTTACTACATATTAACACTTTTCACATTTTCTCGTGTTACGTGGCTGCCAGTCCTCGGTTCATGCAAAATCTTAAGGTCCTAGGTCATGTCCAAGGCACCAAACCGACCAATAATTCAATAATCGATAACTAAAACTATAATTGTAGCTCTTCTTACTGGGCGATTGCATCAACTTAGATGCTTCTCCTGAGTTCTACTGTGCTGCTTGTATTGTCCCCACATACCGCAGCACGCGACAAGGGCTGGCAGACCATAAATGTAACCGTTTCAGAGAGAAATGCGACCAATGTGACGATCTCGCGTTATATCGATTCGATGGTGAATGACGAAACACGGAGATTTTCTAAGGTTTTTACTACATATTAACACTTTTCACATCTTCTCGTGTTACGTGGCTGCCAGTCCTCGGTTCATGTAAAATCTTAAGGTCCTCGGTCATGTCCAAGGCACCAAACCGACCAATAATTCGATAATCGATAACTAAAACCATAAATGTAGCTGTTCTTACTGGGCGATTGCATCAACTAAGATGCTTCTCCTGTGTTCTACTGTGCTGCTTGTATTGTCCCCACATACCGCAGCACGCGACAAGGGCTGGCAGACCATAAATGTAACCGTTTCAGAGAGAAATGCGACCAATGTGACGATGTCGCGTTATATCGATTCGATGGTGAATGACGAAACACGGAGATTTTCTAAGGTTTTTACTACATATTAACACTTTTCACATTTTCTCGTGTTACGTGGCTGCCAGTCCTCGGTTCATGCAAAATCTTAAGGTCCTCGGTCATGTCCAAGGCACCAAACCGACCAATAATTCAATAATCGATAACTAAAACTATAAATGTAGCTCTTCTTACTGGGCGATTGCATCAACTTAGATGCTTCTCCTGTGTTCTACTGTGCTGCTTGTATTGTCCCCACATACCGCAGCACGCGACAAGGGCTGGCAGACCATAAATGTAACCGTTTCAGAGAGAAATGCGACCAATGTGACGATCTCGCGTTATATCGATTCGATGGTGAATGACGAAACACGGAGATTTTCTAAGGTTTTTACTACATATTAACACTTTTCACATTTTCTCGTGTTACGTGGCTGCCAGTCCTCGGTTCATGCAAAATCTTAAGGTCCTCGGTCATGTCCAAGGCACCAAACCGACCAATAATTCAATAATCGATAACTAAAACTATAAATGTAGCTCTTCTTACTGGGCGATTGCATCAACTTAGATGCTTCTCCTGTGTTCTACTGTGCTGCTTGTATTGTCCCCACATACCGCAGCACGCGACAAGGGCTGGCAGACCATAAATGTAACCGTTTCAGAGAGAAATGCGACCAATGTGACGATCTCGCGTTATATCGATTCGATGGTGAATGACGAAACACGGAGATTTTCTAAGGTTTTTACTACATATTAACACTTTTCACATTTTCTCGTGTTACGTGGCTGCCAGTCCTCGGTTCATGCAAAATCTTAAGGTCCTCGGTCATGTCCAAGGCACCAAACCGACCAATAATTCAGTAATCGATAACTAAAACTATAAATGTAGCTCTTCTTACTGGGCGATTGCATCAACTTAGATGCTTCTCCTGTGTTCTACTGTGCTGCTTGTATTGTCCCCACATACCGCAGCACGCGACAAGGGCTGGCAGACCATAAATGTAACCGTTTCAGAGAGAAATGCGACCAATGTGACGATCTCGCGTTATATCGATTCGATGGTGAATGACGAAACACGGAGATTTTCTAAGGTTTTTACTACATATTAACACTTTTCACATTTTCTCGTGTTACGTGGCTGCCAGTCCTCGGTTCATGCAAAATCTTAAGGTCCTCGGTCATGTCCAAGGCACCAAACCGACCAATAATTCAATAATCGATAGCTAAAACTATAAATGTAACTCTTCTTACTGGGCGATTGCATCAACTTAGATGCTTCTCCTGTGTTCTACTGTGCTGCTTGTATTGTCCCCACATACCGCAGCACGCGACAAGGGCTGGCAGACCATAAATGTAACCGTTTCAGAGAGAAATGCGACCAATGTGACGATCTCGCGTTATATCGATTCGATGGTGAATGACGAAACACGGAGATTTTCTAAGGTTTTTACTACATATTAACACTTTTCACATTTTCTCGTGTTACGTGGCTGCCAGTCCTCGGTTCATGCAAAATCTTAAGGTCCTCGGTCATGTCCAAGGCACCAAACTGACCAATAATTCAGCAATCGATAACAAAAACTATAAATGTAGCTCTTCTTACTGGGCGATTGCATCAACTTAGATGCTTCTCCTGTGTTCTACTGTGAGCTTGTATTGTCCCCACAGACCGCAGCACGCGACAAGGGCTGGCAGACCATAAATGTAACCGTTTCAGAGAGAAATGCGACCAATGTGACGATCTCGCGTTATATCGATTCGATGGTGAATGACGAAACACGGAGATTTTCTAAGGTTTTTACTACATATTAACACTTTTCACATCTTCTCGTGTTACGTGGCTGCCAGTCCTCGGTTCATGTAAAATCTTAAGGTCCTCGGTCATGTCCAAGGCACCAAACCGACCAATAATTCGATAATCGATAACTAAAACCATAAATGTAGCTGTTCTTACTGGGCGATTGCATCAACTAAGATGCTTCTCCTGTGTTCTACTGTGCTGCTTGTATTGTCCCCACATACCGCAGCACGCGACAAGGGCTGGCAGACCATAAATGTAACCGTTTCAGAGAGAAATGCGACCAATGTGACGATCTCGCGTTATATCGATTCGATGGTGAATGACGAAACACGGAGATTTTCTAAGGTTTTTACTACATATTAACACTTTTCACATCTTCTCGTGTTACGTGGCTGCCAGTCCTCGGTTCATGTAAAATCTTAAGGTCCTCGGTCATGTCCAAGGCACCAAACCGACCAATAATTCGATAATCGATAACTAAAACCATAAATGTAGCTGTTCTTACTGGGCGATTGCATCAACTAAGATGCTTCTCCTGTGTTCTACTGTGCTGCTTGTATTGTCCCCACATACCGCAGCACGCGACAAGGGCTGGCAGACCATAAATGTAACCGTTTCAGAGAGAAATGCGACCAATGTGACGATCTCGCGTTATATCGATTCGATGGTGAATGACGAAACACGGAGATTTTCTAAGGTTTTTACTACATATTAACACTTTTCACATTTTCTCGTGTTACGTGGCTGCCAGTCCTCGGTTCATGCAAAATCTTAAGGTCCTCGGTCATGTCCAAGGCACCAAACCGACCAATAATTCAATAATCGATAACTAAAACTATAAATGTAGCTCTTCTTACTGGGCGATTGCATCAACTTAGATGCTTCTCCTGTGTTCTACTGTGCTGCTTGTATTGTCCCCACATACCGCAGCACGCGACAAGGGCTGGCAGACCATAAATGTAACCGTTTCAGAGAGAAATGCGACCAATGTGACGATCTCGCGTTATATCGATTCGATGGTGAATGACGAAACACGGAGATTTTCTAAGGTTTTTACTACATATTAACACTTTTCACATTTTCTCGTGTTACGTGGCTGCCAGTCCTCGGTTCATGCAAAATCTTAAGGTCCTCGGTCATGTCCAAGGCACCAAACCGACCAATAATTCAATAATCGATAACTAAAACTATAAATGTAGCTCTTCTTACTGGGCGATTGCATCAACTTAGATGCTTCTCCTGTGTTCTACTGTGCTGCTTGTATTGTCCCCACATACCGCAGCACGCGACAAGGGCTGGCAGACCATAAATGTAACCGTTTCAGAGAGAAATGCGACCAATGTGACGATCTCGCGTTATATCGATTCGATGGTGAATGACGAAACACGGAGATTTTCTAAGGTTTTTACTACATATTAACACTTTTCACATTTTCTCGTGTTACGTGGCTGCCAGTCCTCGGTTCATGCAAAATCTTAAGGTCCTCGGTCATGTCCAAGGCACCAAACCGACCAATAATTCAGTAATCGATAACTAAAACTATAAATGTAGCTCTTCTTACTGGGCGATTGCATCAACTTAGATGCTTCTCCTGTGTTCTACTGTGCTGCTTGTATTGTCCCCACATACCGCAGCACGCGACAAGGGCTGGCAGACCATAAATGTAACCGTTTCAGAGAGAAATGCGACCAATGTGACGATCTCGCGTTATATCGATTCGATGGTGAATGACGAAACACGGAGATTTTCTAAGGTTTTTACTACATATTAACACTTTTCACATTTTCTCGTGTTACGTGGCTGCCAGTCCTCGGTTCATGCAAAATCTTAAGGTCCTCGGTCATGTCCAAGGCACCAAACCGACCAATAATTCAATAATCGATAGCTAAAACTATAAATGTAACTCTTCTTACTGGGCGATTGCATCAACTTAGATGCTTCTCCTGTGTTCTACTGTGCTGCTTGTATTGTCCCCACATACCGCAGCACGCGACAAGGGCTGGCAGACCATAAATGTAACCGTTTCAGAGAGAAATGCGACCAATGTGACGATCTCGCGTTATATCGATTCGATGGTGAATGACGAAACACGGAGATTTTCTAAGGTTTTTACTACATATTAACACTTTTCACATTTTCTCGTGTTACGTGGCTGCCAGTCCTCGGTTCATGCAAAATCTTAAGGTCCTCGGTCATGTCCAAGGCACCAAACTGACCAATAATTCAGCAATCGATAACAAAAACTATAAATGTAGCTCTTCTTACTGGGCGATTGCATCAACTTAGATGCTTCTCCTGTGTTCTACTGTGAGCTTGTATTGTCCCCACAGACCGCAGCACGCGACAAGGGCTGGCAGACCATAAATGTAACCGTTTCAGAGAGAAATGCGACCAATGTGACGATCTCGCGTTATATCGATTCGATGGTGAATGACGAAACACGGAGATTTTCTAAGGTTTTTACTACATATTAACACTTTTCACATCTTCTCGTGTTACGTGGCTGCCAGTCCTCGGTTCATGTAAAATCTTAAGGTCCTCGGTCATGTCCAAGGCACCAAACCGACCAATAATTCGATAATCGATAACTAAAACCATAAATGTAGCTGTTCTTACTGGGCGATTGCATCAACTAAGATGCTTCTCCTGTGTTCTACTGTGCTGCTTGTATTGTCCCCACATACCGCAGCACGCGACAAGGGCTGGCAGACCATAAATGTAACCGTTTCAGAGAGAAATGCGACCAATGTGACGATCTCGCGTTATATCGATTCGATGGTGAATGACGAAACACGGAGATTTTCTAAGGTTTTTACTACATATTAACACTTTTCACATTTTCTCGTGTTACGTGGCTGCCAGTCCTCGGTTCATGCAAAATCTTAAGGTCCTCGGTCATGTCCAAGGCACCAAACCGACCAATAATTCGATAATCGATAACTAAAACTATAAATGTAGCTCTTCTTACTGGGCGATTGCATCAACTTAGATGCTTCTCCTGTGTTCTACTGTGCTGCTTGTATTGTCCCCACATACCGCAGCACGCGACAAGGGCTGGCAGACCATAAATGTAACCGTTTCAGAGAGAAATGCGACCAATGTGACGATCTCGCGTTATATCGATTCGATGGTGAATGACGAAACACGGAGATTTTCTAAGGTTTTTACTACATATTAACACTTTTCACATTTTCTCGTGTTACGTGGCTGCCAGTCCTCGGTTCATGCAAAATCTTAAGGTCCTCGGTCATGTCCAAGGCACCAAACTGACCAATAATTCAGCAATCGATAACAAAAACTATAAATGTAGCTCTTCTTACTGGGCGATTGCATCAACTTAGATGCTTCTCCTGTGTTCTACTGTGAGCTTGTATTGTCCCCACAGACCGCAGCACGCGACAAGGGCTGGCAGACCATAAATGTAACCGTTTCAGAGAGAAATGCGACCAATGTGACGATCTCGCGTTATATCGATTCGATGGTGAATGACGAAACACGGAGATTTTCTAAGGTTTTTACTACATATTAACACTTTTCACATCTTCTCGTGTTACGTGGCTGCCATTCCTCGGTTCATGTAAAATCTTAAGGTCCTCGGTCATGTCCAAGGCACCAAACCGACCAATAATTCGATAATCGATAACTAAAACCATAAATGTAGCTGTTCTTACTGGGCGATTGCATCAACTAAGATGCTTCTCCTGTGTTCTACTGTGCTGCTTGTATTGTCCCCACATACCGCAGCACGCGACAAGGGCTGGCAGACCATAAATGTAACCGTTTCAGAGAGAAATGCGACCAATGTGACGATCTCGCGTTATATCGATTCGATGGTGAATGACGAAACACGGAGATTTTCTAAGGTTTTTACTACATATTAACACTTTTCACATTTTCTCGTGTTACGTGGCTGCCAGTCCTCGGTTCATGCAAAATCTTAAGGTCCTCGGTCATGTCCAAGGCACCAAACCGACCAATAATTCGATAATCGATAACTAAAACTATAAATGTAGCTCTTCTTACTGGGCGATTGCATCAACTTAGATGCTTCTCCTGTGTTCTACTGTGCTGCTTGTATTGTCCCCACATACCGCAGCACGCGACAAGGGCTGGCAGACCATAAATGTAACCGTTTCAGAGAGAAATGCGACCAATGTGACGATCTCGCGTTATATCGATTCGATGGTGAATGACGAAACACGGAGATTTTCTAAGGTTTTTACTACATATTAACACTTTTCACATTTTCTCGTGTTACGTGGCTGCCAGTCCTCGGTTCATGCAAAATCTTAAGGTCCTCGGTCATGTCCAAGGCACCAAACCGACCAATAATTCAATAATCGATAACTAAAACTATAAATGTAGCTCTTCTTACTGGGCGATTGCATCAACTTAGATGCTTCTCCTGTGTTCTACTGTGCTGCTTGTATTGTCCCCACATACCGCAGCACGTGACAAGGGCTGGCAGACCATAAATGTAACCGTTTCAGAGAGAAATGCGACCAATGTGACGATCTCGCGTTATATCGATTCGATGGTGAATGACGAAACACGGAGATTTTATAAGGTTTTTACTACATATTAACACTTTTCACATTTTCTCGTGTTACGTGGCTGCCAGTCCTCGGTTCATGCAAAATCTTAAGGTCCTCGGTCATGTCCAAGGCACCAAAACGACCAATAATTCAGTAATCGATAACTAAAACTATAAATGTAGCTCTTCTTACTGGGCGATTGCATCAACTTAGATGCTTCTCCTGTGTTCTACTGTGCTGCTTGTATTGTCCCCACATACCGCAGCACGCGACAAGGGCTGGCAGACCATAAATGTAACCGTTTCAGAGAGAAATGCGACCAATGTGACGATCTCGCGTTATATCGATTCGATGGTGAATGACGAAACACGGAGATTTTCTAAGGTTTTTACTACATATTAACACTTTTCACATTTTCTCGTGTTACGTGGCTGCCAGTCCTCGGTTCATGCAAAATCTTAAGGTCCTCGGTCATGTCCAAGGCACCAAACCGACCAATAATTCAATAATCGATAGCTAAAACTATAAATGTAACTCTTCTTACTGGGCGATTGCATCAACTTAGATGCTTCTCCTGTGTTCTACTGTGCTGCTTCTATTGTCCCCACATACCGCAGCACGCGACAAGGGCTGGCAGACCATAAATGTAACCGTTTCAGAGAGAAATGCGACCAATGTGACGATCTCGCGTTATATCGATTCGATGGTGAATGACGAAACACGGAGATTTTCTAAGGTTTTTACTACATATTAACACTTTTCACATTTTCTCGTGTTACGTGGCTGCCAGTCCTCGGTTCATGCAAAATCTTAAGGTCCTCGGTCATGTCCAAGGCACCAAACTGACCAATAATTCAGCAATCGATAACAAAAACTATAAATGTAGCTCTTCTTACTGGGCGATTGCATCAACTTAGATGCTTCTCCTGTGTTCTACTGTGAGCTTGTATTGTCCCCACATACCGCAGCACGCGACAAGGGCTGGCAGACCATAAATGTAACCGTTTCAGAGAGAAATGCGACCAATGTGACGATCTCGCGTTATATCGATTCGATGGTGAATGACGAAACACGGAGATTTTCTAAGGTTTTTACTACATATTAACACTTTTCACATTTTCGCGTGTTACGTGGCTGCCAGTCCTCGGTTCATGCAAAATCTTAAGGTCCTCGGTCATGTCCAAGGCACCAAACCGACCAATAATTCAGTAATCGATAACTAAAACTATAAATGTAGCTCTTCTTACTGGGCGATTGCATCAACTTAGATGCTTCTCCTGTGTTCTACTGTGCTGCTTGTATTGTCCCCACATACCGCAGCACGCGACAAGGGCTGGCAGACCATAAATGTAACCGTTTCAGAGAGAAATGCGACCAATGTGACGATCTCGCGTTATATCGATTCGATGGTGAATGACGAAACACGGAGATTTTCTAAGGTTTTTACTACATATTAACACTTTTCACATTTTCTCGTGTTACGTGGCTGCCAGTCCTCGGTTCATGCAAAATCTTAAGGTCCTCGGTCATGTCCAAGGCACCAAACTGACCAATAATTCAGCAAACGATAACTAAAACTATAAATGTAGCTCTTCTTACTGGGCGATTGCATCAACTTAGATGCTTCTCCTGTGTTCTACTGTGAGCTTGTATTGTCCCCACATACCGCAGCACGCGACAAGGGCTGGCAGACCATAAATGTAACCGTTTCAGAGAGAAATGCGACCAATGTGACGATCTCGCGTTATATCGATTCGATGGTGAATGACGAAACACGGAGATTTTCTAAGGTTTTTACTACATATTAACACTTTTCACATTTTCTCGTGTTACGTGGCTGCCAGTCCTCGGTTCATGCAAAATCTTAAGGTCCTCGGTCATGTCCAAGGCACCAAACCGACCAATAATTCAATAATCGATAACTAAAACTATAAACGTAGCTCTTCTTACTGGGCGATTGCATCAACTTAGATGCTTCTCCTGTGTTCTACTGTGCTGCTTGTATTGTCCCCACATACCGCAGCACGCGACAAGGGCTGGCAGACCATAAATGTGACCGTTTCAGAGAGGAATGCGACCAATGTGACGATCTCGCGTTATATCGATTCGATGGTGAATGACGAAACACGGAGATTTTTTAAGGTTTTTACTACATATTAACACTTTTCACATTTTCTCGTGTTACGTGGCTGCCAGTCCTCGGTTCATGCAAAATCTTAAGGTCCTCGGTCATGTCCAAGGCACCAAACCGACCAATAATTCAATAATCGATAACTAAAACTATAAACGTAGCTCTTCTTACTGGGCGATTGCATCAACTTAGATGCTTCTCCTGTGTTCTACTGTGCTGCTTGTATTGTCCCCACATACCGCAGCACGCGACAAGGGCTGGCAGACCATAAATGTAACCGTTTCAGAGAGAAATGCGACCAATGTGACGATCTCGCGTTATATCGATTCGATGGTGAATGACGAAACAAGGAGATTTTCTAAGGTTTTTACTACATATTAACACTTTTCACATTTTCTCGTGTTACGTGGCTGCCAGTCCTCGGTTCATGCAAAATCTTAAGGTCCTCGGTCATGTCCAAGGCACCAAACTGACCAATAATTCAGCAATCGATAACTAAAGCTATAAATGTAGCTCTTCTT
Source organism: Schistocerca nitens (assembly GCF_023898315.1). Lineage (NCBI taxonomy): Eukaryota > Metazoa > Arthropoda > Insecta > Orthoptera > Acrididae > Schistocerca > Schistocerca nitens. The sequence continues at coordinate 67,475,419 of NC_064625.1, forward strand.
ACTGGGCGATTGCATCAACTTAGATGCTTCTCCTGTGTTCTACTGTGAGCTTGTATTGTCCCCACATACCGCAGCACGCGACAAGGGCTGGCAGACCATAAATGTAACCGTTTCAGAGAGAAATGCGACCAATGTGACGATCTCGCGTTATATCGATTCGATGGTGAATGACGAAACACGGAGATTTTCTAAGGTTTTTACTACATATTAACACTTTTCACATTTTCTCGTGTTACGTGGCTGCCAGTCCTCGGTTCATGTAAAATCTTATGGTCCTCGGTCATGTCCAAGGCACCAAACCGACCAATAATTCGATAATCGATAACTAAAACTATAAATGTAGCTCTTCTTACTGGGCGATTGCATCAACTAAGATGCTTCTCCTGTGTTCTACTGTGCTGCTTGTATTGTCCCCACATAACCCAGCACGCGACAAGGGCTGGCAGACCATAAATGTAACCGTTTCAGAGAGAAATGCGACCAATGTGACGATCTCGCGTTATATCGATTCGATGGTGAATGACGAAACACGGAGATTTTCTAAGGTTTTTACTACATATTAACACTTTTCACATTTTCTCGTGTTACGTGGCTGCCAGTCCTCGGTTCATGCAAAATCTTAAGGTCCTCGGTCATGTCCAAGGCACCAAACCGACCAATAATTCAATAATCGATAACTAAAACTATAAATGTAGCTCTTCTTACTGGGCGATTGCATCAACTTAGATGCTTCTCCTGTGTTCTACTGTGCTGCTTGTATTGTCCCCACATACCGCAGCACGCGACAAGGGCTGGCAGACCATAAATGTAACCGTTTCAGAGAGAAATGCGACCAATGTGACGATCTCGCGTTATATCGATTCGATGGTGAATGACGAAACACGGAGATTTTCTAAGGTTTTTACTACATATTAACACTTTTCACATTTTCTCGTGTTACGTGGCTGCCAGTCCTCGGTTCATGCAAAGTCTTACGGTTCTCGGTCATGTCCAAGGCACCAAACTGACCAATAATTCAGCAAACGATAACTAAAACTATAAATGTAGCTCTTCTTACTGGGCGATTGCATCAACTTAGATGCTTCTCCTGTGTTCTACTGTGCTGCTTGTATTGTCCCACATACCGCAGCACGCGACAAGGGCTGGCAGACCATAAATGTAACCGTTTCAGAGAGAAATGCGACCAATGTGACGATCTCGCGTTATATCGATTCGATGGTGAATGACGAAACACGGAGATTTTCTAAGGTTTTTAGTACATATTAACACTTTTCACATTTTCTCGTGTTACGTGGCTGCCAGTCCTCGGTTCATGCAAAATCTTAAGGTCCTCGGTCATGTCCAAGGCACCAAACCGACCAATAATTCAATAATCGACAACTAAAACTATAAATGTAGCTCTTCTTACTGGGCGATTGCATCAACTTAGATGCTTCTCCTGTGTTCTACTGTGCTGCTTGTATTGTCCCCACATACCGCAGCACGCGACAAGGGCTGGCAGACCATAAATGTAACCGTTTCAGAGAGAAATGCGACCAAAGTGACGATCTCGCGTTATATCGATTCGATGGTGAATGACGAAACACGGAGATTTTCTAAGGTTTTTACTACATATTAACACTTTCCACATTTTCTCGTGTTACGTGGCTGCCAGTCCTCGGTTCATGTAAAATCTTAAGGTCCTCGGTCATGTCCAAGGCACCAAACCGACCAATAATTCGATAATCGATAACTAAAACTATAAATGTAGCTCTTCTTACTGGGCGATTGCATCAACTAAGATGCTTCTCCTGTGTTCTACTGTGCTGCTTGTATTGTCCCCACATACCGCAGCACGCGACAAGGGCTGGCAGACCATAAATGTAACCGTTTCAGAGAGAAATGCGACCAATGTGACGATCTCGCGTTATATCGATTCGATGGTGAATGACGAAACACGGAGATTTTCTAAGGTTTTTACTACATATTAACACTTTTCACATTTTCTCGTGTTACGTGGCTGCCAGTCCTCGGTTCATGCAAAATCTTAAGGTCCTCGGTCATGTCCAAGGCACCAAACCGACCAATAATTCAATAATCGACAACTAAAACTATAAATGTAGCTCTTCTTACTGGGCGATTGCACCAACTTAGATGCTTCTCCTGTGTTCTACTGTGCTGCTTGTATTGTCCCCACATACCGCAGCACGCGACAAGGGCTGGCAGACCATAAATGTAACCGTTTCAGAGAGAAATGCGACCAATGTGACGATCTCGCGTTATATCGATTCGATGGTGAATGACGAAACACGGAGATTTTCTAAGGTTTTTACTACATATTAACACTTTTCACATTTTCCCGTGTTACGTGGCTGCCAGTCCTCGGTTCATGCAAAATCTTAAGGTCCTCGTTCATGACCAAGGCACCAAACCGACCAATAATTCAATAATCGATAGCTAAAAATGTAAATGTAGCTCTTCTTACTGGGCGATTGCATCAACTTAGATGCTTCTCCTGTGTTCTACTGTGCTGCTTGTATTGTCCCCACATACCGCAGCACGCGAGAAGGGCTGGCAGACCATAAATGTAACCGTTTCAGAGAGAAATGCGACCAATGTGACGATCTCGCGTTATATCGATTCGATGGTGAATGACGAAACACGGAGATTTTCTAAGGTTTTTACTACATATTAACACTTTTCACATTTTCTCGTGTTACGTGGCTGCCAGTCCTCGGTTCATGCAAAGTCTTAAGGTTCTCGGTCATGTCCAAGGCACCAAACTGACCAATAATTCAGCAAACGATAACTAAAACTATAAATGTAGCTCTTCTTACTGGGCGATTGCATCAACTTAGATGCTTCTCCTGTGTTCTACTGTGAGCTTGTATTGTCCCCACATATCGCAGCACGCGACAAGGGCTGGCAGACCATAAATGTAACCGTTTCAGAGAGAAATGCGACCAATGTGACGATTTCGCGTTATATCGATTCGATGGTGAATGACGAAACATGGAGATTTTCTAAGGTTTTTACTACATATTAACACTTTTCACATTTTCTCGTGTTACGTGGCTGCCAGTCCTCGGTTCATGCAAAATCTTAAGGTCCTAGGTCATGTCCAAGGCACCAAACCGACCAATAATTAGATAATCGATAACTAAAACTATAAATGTAGCTCTTCTTACTGGGCGATTGCATCAACTTAGATGCTTCTCCTGTGTTCTACTGTGCTGCTTGTATTGTCCCCACATACCGCAGCACGCGACAAGGGCTGGCAGACCATAAATGTAACCGTTTCAGAGAGAAATGCGACCAATGTGACGATCTCGCGTTATATCGATTCGATGGTGAATGACGAAACACGGAGATTTTCTAAGGTTTTTACTACATATTAACACTTTTCACATTTTCTCGTGTTACGTGGCTGCCAGTCCTCGGTTCATGCAAAATCTTAAGGTCCTCGGTCATGTCCAAGGCACCAAACCGACCAATAATTCAATAATCGACAACTAAAACTATAAATGTAGCTCTTCTTACTGGGCGATTGCATCAACTTAGATGCTTCTCCTGTGTTCTACTGTGCTGCTTGTATTGTCCCCACATACCGCAGCACGCGACAAGGGCTGGCAGACCATAAATGTAACCGTTTCAGAGAGAAATGCGACCAAAGTGACGATCTCGCGTTATATCGATTCGATGGTGAATGACGAAACACGGAGATTTTCTAAGGTTTTTACTACATATTAACACTTTCCACATTTTCTCGTGTTACGTGGCTGCCAGTCCTCGGTTCATGTAAAATCTTAAGGTCCTCGGTCATGTCCAAGGCACCAAACCGACCAATAATTCGATAATCGATAACTAAAACTATAAATGTAGCTCTTCTTACTGGGCGATTGCATCAACTAAGATGCTTCTCCTGTGTTCTACTGTGCTGCTTGTATTGTCCCCACATACCGCAGCACGCGACAAGGGCTGGCAGACCATAAATGTAACCGTTTCAGAGAGAAATGCGACCAATGTGACGATCTCGCGTTATATCGATTCGATGGTGAATGACGAAACACGGAGATTTTCTAAGGTTTTTACTACATATTAACACTTTTCACATTTTCTCGTGTTACGTGGCTGCCAGTCCTCGGTTCATGCAAAATCTTAAGGTCCTCGGTCATGTCCAAGGCACCAAACCGACCAATAATTCAATAATCGACAACTAAAACTATAAATGTAGCTCTTCTTACTGGGCGATTGCACCAACTTAGATGCTTCTCCTGTGTTCTACTGTGCTGCTTGTATTGTCCCCACATACCGCAGCACGCGACAAGGGCTGGCAGACCATAAATGTAACCGTTTCAGAGAGAAATGCGACCAATGTGACGATCTCGCGTTATATCGATTCGATGGTGAATGACGAAACACGGAGATTTTCTAAGGTTTTTACTACATATTAAGACTTTTCACATTTTCCCGTGCTACGTGGCTGCCAGTCCTCGGTTCATGCAAAATCTTAAGGTCCTCGTTCATGACCAAGGCACCAAACCGACCAATAATTCAATAATCGATAGCTAAAAATGTAAATGTAGCTCTTCTTACTGGGCGATTGCATCAACTTAGATGCTTCTCCTGTGTTCTACTGTGCTGCTTGTATTGTCCCCACATACCGCAGCACGCGACAAGGGCTGGCAGACCATAAATGTAACCGTTTCAGAGAGAAATGCGACCAATGTGACGATCTCGCGTTATATCGATTCGATGGTGAATGACGAAACACGGAGATTTTCTAAGGTTTTTACTACATATTAACACTTTTCACATTTTCTCGTGTTACGTGGCTGCCAGTCCTCGGTTCATGCAAAATCTTAAGGTCCTCGGTCATGTCCAAGGCACCAAACCGACCAATAATTCTATAATCGATAACTAAAACTATAAATGTAGCTCTTCTTACTGGGCGATTGCATCAACTTAGATGCCTCTCCTGTGTTCTACTGTGCTGCTTGTATTGTCCCCACATACCGCAGCACGCGACAAGGGCTGGCAGACCATAAATGTAACCGTTTCAGAGAGAAATGCGACCAATGTGACGATCTCGCGTTATATCGATTCGATGGTGAATGACGAAACACGGAGATTTTCTAAGGTTTTTACTACATATTAACACTTTTCACATTTTCTCGTGTTACGTGGCTGCCAGTCCTCGGTTCATGCAAAATCTTAAGGTCCTCGTTCATGACCAAGGCACCAAACCGACCAATAATTCAATAATCGATAGCTAAAAATGTAAATGTAGCTCTTCTTACTGGGCGATTGCATCAACTTAGATGCTTCTCCAGTGTTCTACTGTGCTGCTTGTATTGTCCCCACATACCGCAGCACGCGACAAGGGCTGGCAGACCATAAATGTAACCGTTTCAGAGAGAAATGCGACCAATGTGACGATCTCGCGTTATATCGATTCGATGGTGAATGACGAAACACGGAGATTTTCTAAGGTTTTTACTACATATTAACACTTTTCACATTTTCTCGTGTTACGTGGCTGCCAGTCCTCGGTTCATGCAAAATCTTAAGGTTCTCGGTCATGTCCAAGGCACCAAACTGACCAATAATTCAGCAAACATTAACTAAAACTATAAATGTAGCTCTTCTTACTGGGCGATTGCATCAACTTAGATGCTTCTCCTGTGTTCTACTGTGAGCTTGTATTGTCCCCACATACCGCAGCACGCGACAAGGGCTGTCAGACCATAAATGTGACCGTTTCAGAGAGGAATGCGACCAATGTGACGATCTCGCGTTATATCGATTCGATGGTGAATGACGAAACACGGAGATTTTCTAAGGTTTTTACTACATATTAACACTTTTCACATTTTCTCGTGTTACGTGGCTGCAAGTCCTCGGTTCATGCAAAATCTTAAGGTCCTCGGTCATGTCCAAGGCACCAAACCGACCAATAATTCAATAATCGATAACTAAAACTATAAACGTAGCTCTTCTTACTGGGCGATTGCATCAACTTAGATGCTTCTCCTGTGTTCTACTGTGCTGCTTGTATTGTCCCCACATACCTCAGCACGCGACAAGGGCTGGCAGACCATAAATGTAACCGTTTCAGAGAGAAATGCGACCAATGTGACGATCTCGCGTTATATCGATTCGATGGTGAATGACGAAACAAGGAGATTTTCTAAGGTTTTTACTACATATTAACACTTTTCACATTTTCTCGTGTTACGTGGCTGCCAGTCCTCGGTTCATGCAAACTCTTAAGGTCCTCGGTCATGTCCAAGGCACCAAACCGACCAATAATTCAATAATCGATAGCTAAAACTATAAATGTAGCACTTCTTACTGGGCGATTGCATCAACTAAGATGCTTCTCCTGTGTTCTACTGTGCTGCTTGTATTGTCCCCACATAACCCAGCACGCGACAAGGGCTGGCAGACCATAAATGTAACCGTTTCAGAGAGAAATGCGACCAATGTGACGATCTCGCGTTATATCGATTCGATGGTGAATGACGAAACACGGAGATTTTCTAAGGTTTTTACTACGTATTAACACTTTTCACATTTTCTCGTGTTACGTGGCTGCGAGTCCTCGGTTCATGCAAAATCTTAAGGTCCTCGGTCATGTCCAAGGCACCAAACCGACCAATAATTCAATAATCGATAACTAAAACTATAAATGTAGCTCTTCTTACTGGGCGATTGCATCAACTTAGATGCTTCTCCTGTGTTCGACTGTGCTGCTTGTATTGTCCCCACATACCGCAGCACGCAACAAGGGCTGGCAGACCATAAATGTAACCGTTTCAGAGAGAAATGCGACCAATGTGACGATCTCGCGTTATATCGATTCGATGGTGAATGACGAAACACGGAGATTTTCTAAGGTTTTTACTACATATTAACACTTTTCACATTTTCTCGTGTTACGTGGCTGCCAGTCCTCGGTTCATGCAAAATCTTAAGGTCCTCGGTCATGTACAAGGCACCAAACTGACCAATAATTCAGCAATCGATAACTAAAGCTATAAATGTAGCTCTTCTTACTGGGCGATTGCATCAACTTAGATGCTTCTCCTGTGTTCTACTGTGAGCTTGTATTGTCCCCACATACCGCAGCACGCGACAAGGGCTGGCAGACCATAAATGTAACCGTTTCAGAGAGAAATGCGACCAATGTGACGATCTCGCGTTATATCGATTCGATGGTGAATGACGAAACACGGAGATTTTCTAAGGTTTTTACTACATATTAACATTTTTCACATTTTCTCGTGTTACATGGCTGCCAGTCCTCGGTTCATGTAAAATCTTAAGGTCCTCGGTCATGTCCAAGGCACCAAACCGACCAATAATTCGATAATCGATAACTAAAACTATAAATGTAGCTCTTCTTACTGGGCGATTGCATCAACTAAGATGCTTCTCCTGTGTTCTACTGTGCTGCTTGTATTGTCCCCACATAACCCAGCACGCGACAAGGGCTGGCAGACCATAAATGTAACCGTTTCAGAGAGAAATGCGACCAATGTGACGATCTCGCGTTTTATCGATTCGATGGTGAATGACGAAACACGGAGATTTTCTAAGGTTTTTACTACTTATTAACACTTTTCACATTTTCTCGTGTTACGTGGCTGCCAGTCCTCGGTTCATGTAAAATCTTAAGGTCCTCGGTCATGTCCAAGGCACCAAACCGACCAATAATTCAATAATCGATAACTAAAACTATAAATGTAGCTCTTCTTACTGGGCGATTGCATCAACTTAGATGCTTCTCCTGTGTTCTACTGTGCTGCTTGTATTGTCCCCACATACCGCAGCACGCGACAAGGGCTGGCAGACCACAAATGTAACCGTTTCAGAGAGAAATGCGACCAATGTGACGATCTCGCGTTATATCGATTCGATGGTGAATGACGAAACACGGAGATTTTCTAAGGTTTTTACTACATATTAACACTTTTCACATTTTCTCGTGTTACGTGGCTGTCAGTCCTCGGTTCATGCAAAATCTTAAGGTTCTCTGTCATGTCCAAGGCACCAAACTGACCAATAATTCAGCAAACGATAACTAAAACTATAAATGTAGCTCTTCTTACTGGGCGATTGCATCAACTTAGATGCTTCTCCTGTGTTCTACTGTGAGCTTGTATTGTCCCCACATATCGCATCACGCGACAAGGGCTGGCAGACCATAAATGTAACCGTTTCAGAGAGAAATGCGACCAATGTGACGATTTCGCGTTATATCGATTCGATGGTGAATGACGAAACATGGAGATTTTCTAAGGTTTTTACTACATATTAACACTTTTCACATTTTCTCGTGTTACGTGGCTGCCAGTCCTCGGTTCATGCAAAATCTTAAGGTCCTAGGTCATGTCCAAGGCACCAAACCGACCAATAATTCGATAATCGATAACTAAAACTATAAATGTAGCTCTTCTTACTGGGCGATTGCATCAACTTAGATGCTTCTCCTGTGTTCTACTGTGCTGCTTGTATTGTCCCCACATACCGCAGCACGCGACAAGGGCTGGCAGACCATAAATGTAACCGTTTCAGAGAGAAATGCGACCAATGTGACGATCTCGCGTTATATCGATTCGATGGTGAATGACGAAACACGGAGATTTTCTAAGGTTTTTACTACATATTAACACTTTTCACATTTTCTCGTGTTACGTGGCTGCCAGTCCTCGGTTCATGCAAAATCTTAAGGTCCTCGGTCATGTCCAAGGCACCAAACCGACCAATAATTCAATAATCGACAACTAAAACTATAAATGTAGCTCTTCTTACTGGGCGATTGCATCAACTTAGATGCTTCTCCTGTGTTCTACTGTGCTGCTTGTATTGTCCCCACATACCGCAGCACTCGTCAAGGGCTGGCAGACCATAAATGTAACCGTTTCAGAGAGAAATGCGACCAAAGTGACGATCTCGCGTTATATCGATTCGATGGTGAATGACGAAACACGGAGATTTTCTAAGGTTTTTACTACATATTAACACTTTCCACATTTTCTCGTGTTACGTGGCTGCCAGTCCTCGGTTCATGTAAAATCTTAAGGTCCTCGGTCATGTCCAAGGCACCAAACCGACCAATAATTCGATAATCGATAACTAAAACTATAAATGTAGCTCTTCTTACTGGGCGATTGCATCAACTAAGATGCTTCTCCTGTGTTCTACTGTGCTGCTTGTATTGTCCCCACATACCGCAGCACGCGACAAGGGCTGGCAGACCATAAATGTAACCGTTTCAGAGAGAAATGCGACCAATGTGACGATCTCGCGTTATATCGATTCGATGGTGAATGACGAAACACGGAGATTTTCTAAGGTTTTTACTACATATTAACACTTTTCACATTTTCTCGTGTTACGTGGCTGCCAGTCCTCGGTTCATGCAAAATCTTAAGGTCCTCGGTCATGTCCAAGGCACCAAACCGACCAATAATTCGATAATCGATAACTAAAACTATAAATGTAGCTCTTCTTACTGGGCGATTGCACCAACTTAGATGCTTCTCCTGTGTTCTACTGTGCTGCTTGTATTGTCCCCACATACCGCAGCACGCGACAAGGGCTGGCAGACCATAAATTTAACCGTTTCAGAGAGAAATGCGACCAATGTGACGATCTCGCGTTATATCGATTCGATGGTGAATGACGAAACACGGAGATTTTCTAAGGTTTTTACTACATATTAACACTTTTCACATTTTCTCGTGTTACGTGGCTGCCAGTCCTCGGTTCATGCAAAATCTTAAGGTCCTCGTTCATGACCAAGGCACCAAACCGACCAATAATTCAATAATCGATAGCTAAAAATGTAAATGTAGCTCTTCTTACTGGGCGATTGCATCAACTTAGATGCTTCTCCTGTGTTCTACTGTGCTGCTTGTATTGTCCCCACATACCGCAGCACGCGACAAGGGCTGGCAGACCATAAATGTAACCGTTTCAGAGAGAAATGCGACCAATGTGACGATCTCGCGTTATATCGATTCGATGGTGAATGACGAAACACGGAGATTTTCTAAGGTTTTTACTACATATTAACACTTTTCACATTTTCTCGTGTTACGTGGCTGCCAGTCCTCGGTCCATGCAAAATCTTAAGGTCCTCGGTCATGTCCAAGGCACCAAACCGACCAATAATTCTATAATCGATAACTAAAACTATAAATGTAGCTCTTCTTACTGGGCGATTGCTTCAACTTAGATGCCTCTCCTGTGTTCTACTGTGCTGCTTGTATTGTCCCCACATACCGCAGCACGCGACAAGGGCTGGCAGACCATAAATGTAACCGTTTCAGAGAGAAATGCGACCAATGTGACGATCTCGCGTTATATCGATTCGATGGTGAATGACGAAACACGGAGATTTTCTAAGGTTTTTACTACATATTAACACTTTTCACATTTTCTCGTGTTACGTGGCTGCCAGTCCTCGGTTCATGCAAAATCTTAAGGTCCTCGTTCATGACCAAGGCACCAAACCGACCAATAATTCAATAATCGATAGCTAAAAATGTAAATGTAGCTCTTCTTACTGGGCGATTGCATCAACTTAGATGCTTCTCCTGTGTTCTACTGTGCTGCTTGTATTGTCCCCACATAACCCAGCACGCGACAAGGGCTGGCAGACCATAAATGTAACCGTTTCAGAGAGAAATGCGACCAATGTGACGATCTCGCGTTATATCGATTCGATGGTGAATGACGAAACACGGAGATTTTCTAAGGTTTTTACTACATATTAACACTTTTCACATTTTCTCGTGTTACGTGGGTACCAGTCCTCGGTTCATGCAGAATCCTAAGGTCCTCGGTCATGTCCAAGGCACCAAACCGACCAATAATTCAATAATCGATAACTAAAACTATAAATGTAGCTCTTCTTACTGGGCGATTGCATCAACTTAGATGCTTCTCCTGTGTTCTACTGTGCTGCTTGTATTGTCCCCACATACCGCAGCACGCGACAAGGGCTGGCAGACTATAAATGTAACCGTTTCAGAGAGAAATGCGACCAATGTGACGATCTCGCGTTATGTCGATTCGATGGTGAATGACGAAACACGGAGATTTTCTAAGGTTTTTACTACATATTAACACTTTTCACATTTTCTCGTGTTACGTGGCTGCCAGTCCTCGGTTCATGCCAAATCTTAAGGTCCTCGGTCATGTCCAAGGCACCAAACCGACCAATAATTCAATAATCGATAACTAAAACTATAAATGTAGCTCTTCTTACTGGGCGATTGCATCAACTTAGATGCGTCTCCTGTGTTCTACTGTGCTGCTTGTATTGTCCCCACATACCGCAGCACGCGACAAGGGCTGGCAGACCATAAATGTAACCGTTTCAGAGAGAAATGCGACCAATGTGACGATCTCGCGTTATATCGATTCGATGGTGAATGACGAAACACGGAGATTTTCTAAGGTTTTTACTACATATTAACACTTTTCACATTTTCTCGTGTTACGTGGCTGCCAGTCCTCGGTTCATGCAAAATCTTAAAGTCCTCGGTCATGTCCAAGGCACCAAACCGACCAATAATTCGATAATCGATAACTAAAACTATAAATGTAGCTCTTCTTACTGGGCGATTGCACCAACTTAGATGCTTCTCCTGTGTTCTACTGTGCTGCTTGTATTGTCCCCACATACCGCAGCACGCGACAAGGGCTGGCAGACCATAAATGTAACCGTTTCAGAGAGAAATGCGACAAATGTGACGATCTCGCGTTATATCGATTCGATGGTGAATGACGAAACACGGAGATTTTCTAAGGTTTTTACTACATATTAACACTTTTCACATTTTCTCGTGTTACGTGGCTGCCAGTCCTCGGTTCATGCAAAATCTTAAGGTCCTCGTTCATGACCAAGGCACCAAACCGACCAATAATTCAATAATCGATAGCTAAAAATGTAAATGTAGCTCTTCTTACTGGGCGATTGCATCAACTTAGATGCTTCTCCTGTGTTCTACTGTGCTGCTTGTATTGTCCCCACATACCGCAGCACGCGACAAGGGCTGGCAGACCATAAATGTAACCGTTTCAGAGAGAAATGCGACCAATGTGACGATCTCGCGTTATATCGATTCGATGGTGAATGACGAAACACGGAGATTTTCTAAGGTTTTTACTACATATTAACACTTTTCACATTTTCTCGTGTTACGTGGCTGCCAGTCCTCGGTTCATGCAAAATCTTAAGGTCCTCGGTCATGTCCAAGGCACCAAACCGACCAATAATTCTATAATCGATAACTAAAACTATAAATGTAGCTCTTCTTACTGGGCGATTGCATCAACTTAGATGCGTCTCCTGTGTTCTACTGTGCTGCTTGTATTGTCCCCACATACCGCAGCACGCGACAAGGGCTGGCAGACCATAAATGTAACCGTTTCAGAGAGAAATGCGACCAATGTGACGATCTCGCGTTATATCGATTCGATGGTGAATGACGAAACACGGAGATTTTCTAAGGTTTTTACTACATATTAACACTTTTCACATTTTCTCGTGTTACGTGGCTGCCAGTCCTCGGTTCATGCAAAATCTTAAGGTCCTCGTTCATGACCAAGGCACCAAACCGACCAATAATTCAATAATCGATAGCTAAAAATGTAAATGTAGCTCTTCTTACTGGGCGATTGCATCAACTTAGATGCTTCTCCTGTGTTCTACTGTGCTGCTTGTATTGTCCCCACATAACCCAGCACGCGACAAGGGCTGGCAGACCATAAATGTAACCGTTTCAGAGAGAAATGCGACCAATGTGACGATCTCGCGTTATATCGATTCGATGGTGAATGACGAAACACGGAGATTTTCTAAGGTTTTTACTACATATTAACACTTTTCACATTTTCTCGTGTTACGTGGGTACCAGTCCTCGGTTCATGCAGAATCCTACGGTCCTCGGTCATGTCCAAGGCACCAAACCGACCAATAATTCAATAATCGATAACTAAAACTATAAATGTAGCTCTTCTTACTGGGCGATTGCATCAACTTAGATGCTTCTCCTGTGTTCTACTGTGCTGCTTGTATTGTCCCCACATACCGCAGCACGCGACAAGGGCTGGCAGACCATAAATGTAACCGTTTCAGAGAGAAATGCGACCAATGTGACGATCTCGCGTTATATCGATTCGATGGTGAATGACGAAACACGGAGATTTTCTAAGGTTTTTACTACATATTAACACTTTTCACATTTTCTCGTGTTACGTGGCTGCCAGTCCTCGGTTCATGCCAAATCTTAAGGTCCTCGGTCATGTCCAAGGCACCAAACCGACCAATAATTCAATAATCGATAACTAAAACTATAAATGTAGCTCTTCTTACTGGGCGATTGCATCAACTTAGATGCGTCTCCTGTGTTCTACTGTGCTGCTTGTATTGTCCCCACATACCGCAGCACGCGACAAGGGCTGGCAGACCATAAATGTAACCGTTTCAGAGAGAAATGCGACCAATGTGACGATCTCGCGTTATATCGATTCGATGGTGAATGACGAAACACGGAGATTTTCTAAGGTTTTTACTACATATTAACACTTTTCACATTTTCTCGTGTTACGTGGCTGCCAGTCCTCGGTTCATGCAAAATCTTAAGGTCCTCGGTCATGTCCAAGGCACCAAACCGACCAATAATTCAATAATCGACAACTAAAACTATAAATGTAGCTCTTCTTACTGGGCGATTGCACCAACTTAGATGCTTCTCCTGTGTTCTACTGTGCTGCTTGTATTGTCCCCACATACCGCAGCACGCGACAAGGGCTGGCAGACCATAAATGTAACCGTTTCAGAGAGAAATGCGACAAATGTGACGATCTCGCGTTATATCGATTCGATGGTGAATGACGAAACACGGAGATTTTCTAAGGTTTTTACTACATATTAACACTTTTCACATTTTCTCGTGTTACGTGGCTGCCAGTCCTCGGTTCATGCAAAATCTTAAGGTCCTCGTTCATGACCAAGGCACCAAACCGACCAATAATTCAATAATCGATAGCTAAAAATGTAAATGTAGCTCTTCTTACTGGGCGATTGCATCAACTTAGATGCTTCTCCTGTGTTCTACTGTGCTGCTTGTATTGTCCCCACATACCGCAGCACGCGACAAGGGCTGGCAGACCATAAATGTAACCGTTTCAGAGAGAAATGCGACCAATGTGACGATCTCGCGTTATATCGATTCGATGGTGAATGACGAAACACGGAGATTTTCTAAGGTTTTTACTACATATTAACACTTTTCACATTTTCTCGTGTTACGTGGCTGCCAGTCCTCGGTTCATGCAAAATCTTAAGGTCCTCGGTCATGTCCAAGGCACCAAACTGACCAATAATTCTATAATCGATAACTAAAACTATAAATGTAGCTCTTCTTACTGGGCGATTGCATCAACTTAGATGCCTCTCCTGTGTTCTACTGTGCTGCTTGTATTGTCCCCACATACCGCAGCACGCGACAAGGGCTGGCAGACCATAAATGTAACCGTTTCAGAGAGAAATGCGACCAATGTGACGATCTCGCGTTATATCGATTCGATGGTGAATGACGAAACACGGAGATTTTCTAAGGTTTTTACTACATATTAACACTTTTCACATTTTCTCGTGTTACGTGGCTGCCAGTCCTCGGTTCATGCAAAATCTTAAGGTCCTCGTTCATGACCAAGGCACCAAACCGACCAATAATTCAATAATCGATAGCTAAAAATGTAAATGTAGCTCTTCTTACTGGGCGATTGCATCAACTTAGATGCTTCTCCTGTGTTCTACTGTGCTGCTTGTATTGTCCCCACATAACCCAGCACGCGACAAGGGCTGGCAGACCATAAATGTAACCGTTTCAGAGAGAAATGCGACCAATGTGACGATCTCGCGTTATATCGATTCGATGGTGAATGACGAAACACGGAGATTTTCTAAGGTTTTTACTACATATTAACACTTTTCACATTTTCTCGTGTTACGTGGGTACCAGTCCTCGGTTCATGCAGAATCCTAAGGTCCTCGGTCATGTCCAAGGCACCAAACCGACCAATAATTCAATAATCGATAACTAAAACTATAAATGTAGCTCTTCTTACTGGGCGATTGCATCAACTTAGATGCTTCTCCTGTGTTCTACTGTGCTGCTTGTATTGTCCCCACATACCGCAGCACGCGACAAGGGCTGGCAGACCATAAATGTAACCGTTTCAGAGAGAAATGCGACCAATGTGACGATCTCGCGTTATATCGATTCGATGGTGAATGACGAAACACGGAGATTTTCTAAGGTTTTTACTACATATTAACACTTTTCACATTTTCTCGTGTTACGTGGCTGCCAGTCCTCGGTTCATGCCAAATCTTAAGGTCCTCGGTCATGTCCAAGGCACCAAACCGACCAATAATTCAATAATCGATAACTAAAACTATAAATGTAGCTCTTCTTACTGGGCGATTGCATCAACTTAGATGCGTCTCCTGTGTTCTACTGTGCTGCTTGTATTGTCCCCACATACCGCAGCACGCGACAAGGGCTGGCAGACCATAAATGTAACCGTTTCAGAGAGAAATGCGACCAATGTGACGATCTCGCGTTATATCGATTCGATGGTGAATGACAAAACACGGAGATTTTCTAAGGTTTTTACTACATATTAACACTTTTCACATTTTCTCGTGTTACGTGGCTGCCAGTCCTCGGTTCATGCAAAATCTTAAGGTCCTCGGTCATGTCCAAGGCACCAAACCGACCAATAATTCAATAAGCGATAGCTAAAAATATAAATGTAGCTCTTCTTACTGGGCGATTGCATCAACTTAGATGCTTCTCCTGTGTTCTACTGTGCTGCTTGTATTGTCCCCACATACCGCAGCACGCGACAAGGGCTGGCAGACCATAAATGTAACCGTTTCAGAGAGAAATGCGACCAATTTGACGATCTCGCGTTATATCGATTCGATGGTGAATGACGAAACAAGGAGATTTTCTAAGGTTTTTACTACATATTAACACTTTTCACATTTTCTCGTGTTACGTGGCTGCCAGTCCTCGGTTCATGCAAACTCTTAAGGTCCTCGGTCATGTCCAAGGCACCAAACCGACCAATAATTCAATAATCGATAGCTAAAAATATAAATGTAGCTCTTCTTACTGGGTGATTGCATCAACTAAGATGCTTCTCCTGTGTTCTACTGTGCTGCTTGTTTTGTCCCCACATAACCCAGCACGCGACAAGGGCTGGCAGACCATAAATGTAACCGTTTCAGAGAGAAATGCGACCACTGTGACGATCTCGCGTTATATCGATTCGATGGTGAATGACGAAACACGGGGATTTTCTAAGGTTTTTACTACATATTAACACTTTTCACATTTTCTCGTGTTACGTGGCTGCGAGTCCTCGGTTCATGCAAAATCTTAAGGTCCTCGGTCATGTCCAAGGCACCAAACCGACCAATAATTCAATAATCGATAACTAAAACTATAAATGTAGCTCTTCTTACTGGGCGATTGCATCAACTTAGATGCTTCTCCTGTGTTCTACTGTGCTGCTTGTATTGTCCCCACATACCGCAGCACGCAACAAGGGCTGGCAGACCATAAATGTAACCGTTTCAGAGAGAAATGCGACCAATGTGACGATCTCGCGTTATATCGATTCGATGGTGAATGACGAAACACGGAGATTTTCTAAGGTTTTTACTACATATTAACACTTTTCACATTTTCTCGTGTTACGTGGCTGCCAGTCCTCGGTTCATGCAAAATCTTAAGGTCCTCGGTCATGTCCAAGGCACCAAACTGACCAATAATTCAGCAATCGATAACTAAAACTATAAATGTAGCTCTTCTTACTGGGCGATTGCATCAACTTAGATGCTTCTCCTGTGTTCTACTGTGAGCTTGTATTGTCCCCACATACCGCAGCACGCGACAAGGGCTGGCAGACCATAAATGTAACCGTTTCAGAGAGAAATGCGACCAATGTGACGATCTCGCGTTATATCGATTCGATGGTGAATGACGAAACACGGAGATTTTCTAAGGTTTTTACTACATATTAACACTTTTCACATTTTCTCGTGTTACGTGGCTGCCAGTCCTCGGTTCATGTAAAATCTTAAGGTCCTCGGTCATGTCCAAGGCACCAAACCGACCAATAATTCGATAATCGATAACTAAAACTATAAATGTAGCTCTTCTTACTGGGCGATTGCATCAACTAAGATGCTTCTCCTGTGTTCTACTGTGCTGCTTGTATTGTCCCCACATAACCCAGCACGCGACAAGGGCTGGCAGACCATAAATGTAACCGTTTCAGAGAGAAATGCGACCAATGTGACGATCTCGCGTTATATCGATTCGATGGTGAATGACGAAACACGGAGATTTTCTAAGGTTTTTACTACTTATTAACACTTTTCACATTTTCTCGTGTTACGTGGCTGCCAGTCCTCGGTTCATGCAAAATCTTAAGGTCCTCGGTCATGTCCAAGGCACCAAACCGACCAATAATTCAATAATCGATAACTAAAACTATAAATGTAGCTCTTCTTACTGGGCGATTGCATCAACTTAGATGCTTCTCCTGTGTTCTACTGTGCTGCTTGTATTGTCCCCACATACCGCAGCACGCGACAAGGGCTGGCAGACCATAAATGTAACCGTTTCAGAGAGAAATGCGACCAATGTGACGATCTCGCGTTATATCGATTCGATGGTGAATGAAGAAACACGAAGATTTTCTAAGGTTTTTACTACATATTAACACTTTTCACATTTTCTCGTCTTACGTGGCTGCCAGTCCTCGGTTCATGCAAAATCTTAAGGTTCTCGGTCATGTCCAAGGCACCAAACTGACCAATAATTCAGCAAACGATAACTAAAACTATAAATGTAGCTCTTCTTACTGGGCGATTGCATCAACTTAGATGCTTCTCCTGTGTTCTACTGTGAGCTTGTATTGTCCCCACATATCGCAGCACGCGACAAGGGCTGGCAGACCATAAATGTAACCGTTTCAGAGAGAAATGCGACCAATGTGACGATTTCGCGTTATATCGATTCGATGGTGAATGACGAAACATGGAGATTTTCTAAGGTTTTTACTACATATTAACACTTTTCACATTTTCTCGTGTTACGTGGCTGCCAGTCCTCGGTTCATGCAAAATCTTAAGGTCCTAGGTCATGTCCAAGGCACCAAACCGACCAATAATTCGATAATCGATAACTAAAACTATAAATGTAGCTCTTCTTACTGGGCGATTGCATCAACTTAGATGCTTCTCCTGTGTTCTACTGTGCTGCTTGTATTGTCCCCACATACCGCAGCACGCGACAAGGGCTGGCAGACCATAAATGTAACCGTTTCAGAGAGAAATGCGACCAATGTGACGATCTCGCGTTATATCGATTCGATGGTGAATGACGAAACACGGAGATTTTCTAAGGTTTTTACTACATATTAACACTTTTCACATTTTCTCGTGTTACGTGGCTGCCAGTCCTCGGTTCATGCAAAATCTTAAGGTCCTCGGTCATGTCCAAGGCACCAAACCGACCAATAATTCAATAATCGACAACTAAAACTATAAATGTAGCTCTTCTTACTGGGCGATTGCATCAACTTAGATGCTTCTCCTGTGTTCTACTGTGCTGCTTGTATTGTCCCCACATACCGCAGCACGCGACAAGGGCTGGCAGACCATAAATGTAACCGTTTCAGAGAGAAATGCGACCAAAGTGACGATCTCGCGTTATATCGATTCGATGGTGAATGACGAAACACGGAGATTTTCTAAGGTTTTTACTACATATTAACACTTTCCACATTTTCTCGTGTTACGTGGCTGCCAGTCCTCGGTTCATGTAAAATCTTAAGGTCCTCGGTCATGTCCAAGGCACCAAACCGACCAATAATTCGATAATCGATGACTAAAACTATAAATGTAGCTCTTCTTACTGGGCGATTGCATCAACTAAGATGCTTCTCCTGTGTTCTACTGTGCTGCTTGTATTGTCCCCACATACCGCAGCACGCGACAAGGGCTGGCAGACCATAAATGTAACCGTTTCAGAGAGAAATGCGACCAATGTGACGATCTCGCGTTATATCGATTCGATGGTGAATGACGAAACACGGAGATTTTCTAAGGTTTTTACTACATATTAACACTTTTCACATTTTCTCGTGTTACGTGGCTGCCAGTCCTCGGTTCATGCAAAATCTTAAGGTCCTCGGTCATGTCCAAGGCACCAAACCGACCAATAATTCGATAATCGACAACTAAAACTATAAATGTAGCTCTTCTTACTGGGCGATTGCACCAACTTAGATGCTTCTCCTGTGTTCTACTGTGCTGCTTGTATTGTCCCCACATACCGCAGCACGCGACAAGGGCTGGCAGACCATAAATGTAACCGTTTCAGAGAGAAATGCGACCAATGTGACGATCTCGCGTTATATCGATTCGATGGTGAATGACGAAACACGGAGATTTTCTAAGGTTTTTACTACATATTATCACTTTTCACATTTTCTCGTGTTACGTGGCTGCCAGTCCTCGGTTCATGCAAAATCTTAAGGTCCTCGGTCATGACCAAGGCACCAAACCGACCAATAATTCAATAATCGATAGCTAAAAATGTAAATGTAGCTCTTCTTACTGGGCGATTGCATCAACTTAGATGCTTCTCCTGTGTTCTACTGTGCTGCTTGTATTGTCCCCACATACCGCAGCACGCGACAAGGGCTGGCAGACCATAAATGTAACCGTTTCAGAGAGAAATGCGACCAATGTGACGATCTCGCGTTATATCGATTCGATGGTGAATGACGAAACACGGAGATTTTCTAAGGTTTTTACTACATATTAACACTTTTCACATTTTCTCGTGTTACGTGGCTGCCAGTCCTCGGTTCATGCAAAATCTTAAGGTCCTCGGTCATGTCCAAGGCACCAAACCGACCAAAAATTCTATAATCGATAACTAAAACTATAAATGTAGCTCTTCTTACTGGGCGATTGCATCAACTTAGATGCCTCTCCTGTGTTCTACTGTGCTGCTTGTATTGTCCCCACATACCGCAGCACGCGACAAGGGCTGGCAGACCATAAATGTAACCGTTTCAGAGAGAAATGCGACCAATGTGACGATCTCGCGTTATATCGATTCGATGGTGAATGACGAAACACGGAGATTTTCTAAGGTTTTTACTGCATATTAACACTTTTTACATTTTCTCGTGTTACGTGGCTGCCAGTCCTCGGTTCATGCAAAATCTTAAGGTCCTCGTTCATGACCAAGGCACCAAACCGACCAATAATTCAATAATCGATAGCTAAAAATGTAAATGTAGCTCTTCTTACTGGGCGATTGCATCAACTTAGATGCTTCTCCTGTGTTCTACTGTGCTGCTTGTATTGTCCCCACATAACCCAGCACGCGACAAGGGCTGGCAGACCATAAATGTAACCGTTTCAGAGAGAAATGCGACCAATGTGACGATCTCGCGTTATATCGATTCGATGGTGAATGACGAAACACGGAGATTTTCTAAGGTTTTTACTACATATTAACACTTTTCACATTTTCTCGTGTTACGTGGGTACCAGTCCTCGGTTCATGCAGAATCCTAAGGTCCTCGGTCATGTCCAAGGCACCAAACCGACCAATAATTCAATAATCGATAACTAAAACTATAAATGTAGCTCTTCTTACTGGGCGATTGCATCAACTTAGATGCTTCTCCTGTGTTCTACTGTGCTGCTTGTATTGTCCCCACATACCGCAGCACGCGACAAGGGCTGGCAGACCATAAATGTAACCGTTTCAGAGAGAAATGCGACCAATGTGACGATCTCGCGTTATATCGATTCGATGGTGAACGACGAAACACGGAGATTTTCTAAGGTTTTTACTACATATTAACACTTTTCACATTTTCTCGTGTTACGTGGCTGCCAGTCCTCGGTTCATGCCAAATCTTAAGGTCCTCGGTCATGTCCAAGGCACCAAACCGACCAATAATTCAATAATCGATAACTAAAACTATAAATGTAGCTCTTCTTACTGGGCGATTGCATCAACATAGATGCGTCTCCTGTGTTCTACTGTGCTGCTTGTATTGTCCCCACATACCGCAGCACGCGACAAGGGCTGGCAGACCATAAATGTAACCGTTTCAGAGAGAAATGCGACCAATGTGACGATCTCGCGTTATATCGATTCGATGGTGAATGACAAAACACGGAGATTTTCTAAGGTTTTTACTACATATTAACACTTTTCACATTTTCTCGTGTTACGTGGCTGCCAGTCCTCGGTTCATGCAAAATCTTAAGGTCCTCGGTCATGTCCAAGGCACCAAACCGACCAATAATTCAATAATCGATAGCTAAAAATATAAATGTAGCTCTTCTTACTGGGCGATTGCATCAACTTAGATGCTTCTCGTGTGTTCTACTGTGCTGCTTGTATTGTCCCCACATAACCCAGCACGCGACAAGGGCTGGCAGACCATAAATGTAACCGTTTCAGAGAGAAATGCAACCAATGTGACGAACTCGCGGTATATCGATTCGATGGTGAATGACGAAACACGGAGATTTTCTAAGGTTTTTACTACATATTAACACTTTTCACATTTTCTCGTGTTACGTGGGTACCAGTCCTCGGTTCATGCAAAATCTTAAGGTCCTCGGTCATGTCCAAGGCACCAAACCGACCAATAATTCAGTAATCGATAACTAAAACTATAAATGTAGCTCTTCTTACTGGGCAATTGCATCAACTTAGATGCTTCTCCTGTGTTCTACTGTGCTGCTTGTATTGTCCCCACATACCGCAGCACGCGTCAAGGGCTGGCAGACCATAAATGTAACCGTTTCCGAGAGAAATGCGACCAATGTGACGATCTCGCGTTATATCGATTCGATGGTGAATGACGAAACACGGAGATTTTCTAAGGTATTTACTACATATTAACACTTTTCACATTTTCTCGTGTTACGTGGCCGCCAGTCCTCGGTTCATGCAAAATGTTAAGGTCCTCGTTCATGTCCAAGGCACCAAACCGACCAATAATTCAATAATCGATAGCTAAAAATGTAAATGTAGCTCTTCTTACTGGGCGATTGCATCAACTTAGATGCTTCTCCTGTGTTCTACTGTGCTGCTTGTATTGTCCCCACATAACCCAGCACGCGACAAGGGCTGGCAGACCATAAATGTAACCGTTTCAGAGAGAAATGCGACCAATGTGACGATCTCGCGTTATATCGATTCGATGGTGAATTACACAACACGGAGATTTTCTAAGGTTTTTACTACATATTAACACTTTTCACATTTTCTCGTGTTACGTGGGTACCAGTCCTCGGTTCATGCAGAATCTTAAAGTCCTCGGTCATGTCCAAGGCACCAAACCGACCAATAATTCAATAATCGATAACTAAAACTATAAATGTAGCTCTTCTTACTGGGCGATTGCATCAACTTAGATGCTTCTCCTGTGTTCTACTGTGCTGCTTGTATTGTCCCCACATACCGCAGCACGCGACAAGGGCTGGCAGACCATAAATGTAACCGTTTCAGAGAGAAATGCGACCAATGTG